>NC_091788.1:47066996-47691579 GCF_029378745.1 Bos indicus | reverse complement strand
CTCTATGGGCATCAGGCCGGCCCCTCCCACCAGGAAGGCAGAGCAGTGCCCCCATGGGGGCAACCGAGGAGGAAGTGGGTCTCGGGTCAACCTCAGGGCAGGGATCTCCAAGGCCTGGTGACCCTTGGCAGCAAGCTGAGGGCCCCTCTGAACATCCGATTGCTCAACTCACATTCCTCCTCCCTCTGGCTTGACTCTCAGACACTTTGAGAACAAACCAAAAATAAAAATTCATCCTTTTCCAGCTAATTCGCTCATTTTTGCAAAACCTCACCCCGTCCCCCTCTGCCCTTGCAACTTGTCTCCCACAGGAGGCCAGAGAGCCATTCCTTGGGGGGTGTTCCAGCTTTGGCCAAGGAAGCCCTGTAGACTCTGACCTCTGACCTCCATGTGAAAGCACAGAACGGGGGCCACTGAGAGCCACTTCCGTGCCCTCTGTCCTACAGGAGAGGCTGCCTCAGCTCAGGTGCTGGGGCTCCCTCTGTGGGCGGGGGGACAGTGAGTCCACCTCCTCATTCCTCATCTTTACCTCCATTCATTCGCTCAAGACAGAGTGATGTCATTCATTCACTAATCCAAAGATGGAGAGGGGTGCTAGTCAGATGGATCCAAAGCTTGCCTTCGCTGGCTGATTTCCTATACAGCAGGAAGAGGACTCTGTCTTCAGAGAGACCCTCCACCCTCCCCAAAGCCATCTGGCTAATCCCTGGCTGCCAGGAAGGCCTCAGCGCCCTGGCCCCACCAAGCAGGCCCTCCCTAAGGACGGCTGGAAGGACAACAAGAGAGGTGCGGGGCCAACTGTCCTTGGTGGGTCCTTGCCCACCGAGTGGGGCCTCGCCAGGCAGACGGAGCCCCTCCAAGCACAGGAGGCCTCGGAGAGGGTCCCTCCCGCCCCGAGGCCACGAGCTGTGTGACCCACTGGCCAGCGACTTCACTCTTTGGGCCCAGCCTTACTCTCTCGTGTGAAAGGGGGGTCATGACAGCGCGTGGTGGGGACCAGGCCCCGTGTTTAGCGCCCTTTGCACATCTCAGCTCTAGTGTTTCCCACCCCAGGGTGCCGTGGGGTGGCTGCTCCTGCTGGGCCCATTTTACTGATGAGAAAACCAAGGCACGGAGGGTCAGGCAGTTCGCATCGGGGCCAACCTTGTGGGCCTGAGTGCTCAGCAGAATGTCAGGTGCTCGGTTAGCGCTTCATACTGGCGGCGCGGTGGCTCAGTTGGGACGCCGGGCACATCTGGGGACGTTTTGGAGGCGTCACCACAGAGGCAGATGCTGCTGGCCTCCAGGGGGTGGAGGCGGGGTGCCTCTCAACGCCCGGGAAGGCCCAGGGCAGCCCCCACGGCCTGAGTGACTCGGTGTCAACAGTGCCAGGTGGAGAAGCCAGGTCTCTGCTCCCTGTTCTTAAGAAGGGGCTTCCCGCCGAGAGAGGGTCTTGCACAAACATTCCCACTGTCACCTGCCCACCCTGGGGGCGCACCTCCACCACCCCCGAGTCTGGCTGGGCTGGGCACCACAGGACGCTGGGGTCTGTGGGGCTTCCCTGGACCTGTGCAGGGTCTCGGAGGGCAAGACAGGGTGTCCAGCCTGGGTCGGGCAGGGAGTAGCGTTCCCCAGTCCCCCATCCCATGGGGGGCCTCCTCCTTACTCGCTAGCAGGAGGTCCACCGCCGTCTCCTCCATCAGAGCGTGTCCTGGGCGTAGGCCTCAGGTGGGCGCTGGTTCCCCACGGCGGGTCGGGTCACCTCTGCCCTGGAATCTCCGGTGAAGGGGTAGAGGCCGCTCCGGCGGGCCAGCAGAGTTTGCAAAATGAGTCAGCTGGCGAGAGGGTTCAGAGCGTGTGGGTTAATCATTAACACACAGCTTGGACACATCCCCGGGATCCCAACGGACCCCTGCCGCATGGCATTCACCAGCCCTGACCTCCCGTGGTCCTGGGTGACCCACCTGCCAGGGTCCTCTTGGTCTGATTATCTGCTCAAGGGGAGGACCGGTGCCCAGGGATCCTGTCCCTTCATCCGTTCATTTTCAGCTCCGAAGAGGCAAGGTTGTTGAAGGAGAGTGGTCCTGTCTCGTGGTGAACACTAACCCCTGGCCAGCAGCGGTGCCTCCAGATCACCCAGCTGTGCTTCCCCGAGCGTCTGCTCTGTTCCCCGCACTGTACCAGGCACTCAACAGTGCCGTGCACGCCCTCTGTGAACATTCTCACCAGCAAATGAGGCTGTGTGTCTCTGTTTCACGGGGGAGGGGGGCGAGGTCCAGGCAGGTGGCTGTCCAGCGACAGGTCTGGGGGAGAGCGGGAGGAACTGTCTCTGCTGGTGGTGCCTCTGTCTCCCCAGGGCATCTCGGCAGTGCAGGGCATGGTGAGGGCTAAGAGGGGCAGAGCAGGAACAATTCTGAGCACCCAGTAAGCACTCAGTAGGTGTTGGCTGCCTCTCACATCTCAAGGCGAAGGATCCTCGCCTGTCTTGCTGGCCGGCGTGTCCGTACGCGGTCGTTTTGGAGGAGCGCTGATGTCGGGTAACTCGGCGAAAGGCACAGTGCAGGCCGGTCTCCACCGAGGTGGGTCTGACTACCAGGGATGAGATCTCTAAAAAGGCTGCATTTGGCCCCTGAGAACGTACTCATCATCTGGGAGTGGGAATCACAGTTCCTTTAGGAGGGCGGGTTTAGGAGGGCTGGTAGCTGGGGGTGCCAGCGGGCTTCCCCCACGGGCCCCAGGCCGGCTGCCCAGTGTCCCAGCTCACCGTCAGCGCAGACCTCGCTCAGAGCCCCGGCCGGGGCACGGTCGCTGTCCTAAGTGGAGGACGGGCGTGAGGGAGTGGACGGTGAGGGAGGCAGGGGGGCAACGTGGGGCTGGGGTGGACTGGGACGACAAGGGGAATCTGGGGGGCGGCAGGGCAGGAAACTGGGACAACAGGGGGAATCTCGGGGGTGGCAGGGCAGGAGACTGAGAGCCAGTTTGCTGGTGGTCTCCCCAGAAATCAACTCTGGGCTCAAGGATTTTATCGCAAAGCTGGTCCCGGCTCGCCTGGCCGCTGGAAACCCATCCGGTACTAGCTCACGTGGGACTCAAGGGCAGAAAATCGGAGGCTGCCACTGGCGAGAGATGCAATAGTAAATTTCACCCATTCATTTCTCGTTCACTCGCTCACCCATTCAGTCGTTCACTCATTGGGTCTTCCTTCCAGGAAACATTTCCTTCTGCATCCAGAAAGGCTACTTTGGGGTGGAGAAAAGAGATGAAAGTAACCTTGTTCCTGACAGCAAGCAGGGCGTGGGGGCAGTGCAGGGGGTCTCGTGGGGAGAACGTCAGGTTCAAAACTTCCCTTTGGGAGGTGAGACTGATGCTCTTCTGTTGTTCCTCGTTTCGCCAGAGCCATGCCCCCATCCTGGGCTCTAAACGTGCTCTGCAAGGACAGCACCGGGTCACAGAGACGCTGCAGAACCCCCCAGGGGTCCAATTTTCTCAGCTGTAGGTCAGATTGGTCCACACGCAGGGTGCAAATGCCAGCACACTGAAGCTTTGTTTAGCACTTAAAGCCTCCTAATGGGTTTTCAACATTTACACTTGTCTTATTATTAATACCAATTACTAAGACTCAACCCTGCCAACCGCGTGTCTCCTTTTATAAATGCTGTCGGGACAAGGAGGTCACTCATGGCTCTTTGCTGCAGCTGCGGTCTTACTAGCAAAAGAAAGTCTGAAATAAATTCTCAGGGCACAGGAAGGCACCTCATGCATGACGCTCTGAAGCTGGCTCTTTAAGAAGAGTCTCTGTTTTTGCTCAGGCCCTGGAATAAAATTTTTAGAGGACCTTTAAATCATGCGCGTGGTGGTTCAAAGCAGGGTTCCACCACCCAGCTGCCTGGAGGCGAGACGGGGTCACCTCTGGGGTTTGTTAGTGTATTTAAAAAGTGACAAATGGTTGTTTCTATAAGGAACTTAGAGCTGGCTTTGGACAGGGTTATTGGATGATGAGGACGGAGGGATGGGGCGGACAGCTTCTCCCCATGCCCTCTGAGCCGCCCGCTTCACGCCGCTGTAAACAGTGAAATGTAATATTGCCTTATTTGGTCACGGAGCCAGGGAATCGGCTGCAGAGGCCTCTTTGCCTTTGACTGTGTGAGAATCGAAGTCCTCGTTCCATCTGGCCCTGGATGGAGGTGCCGGCTCAGTCCACCTGTGGCCTCAGGACCCCCCACTCTGGGGTATGGCCCTAATGGGCTTCTGATAGCTTTCAGAGCTGCTTCCCAAGGTGCTGCCTGAGTCAGGGGACATGCTTCCCAAATCTGGGGCCCCCTGGGCTTGCAGTAGGCTAGGTGTCTAGGTGCACAGGACCAGGTGTCAGAAGAACTGCCTGTGTCTCTGAGGTCTATATGGATATGGGTGGATGGCATCGTTGATTCAACGGACATGAGACTGAGCAAACTCCGGGAGATAGCGAAGGACAGGGACTCCTGGTGGCCTGCAGTGCACGGGGTCGCAAAGAGTCGGGCACGACTGAGAGACTGCACAACAAAACGGATACACAGATTTGAAACAACAAAATAGACTGTTGCCGAGCAGGATTCAGGAAGGCTGGGCGTCCCTGGATTTCTGGGGTGTCCAGTGCATGCTGCGTGCTGAGTCACTTCGGTCGTGTCTGACTCTTGGCGACCCCGTGGACTGTAGCCCATCAGCCTCCTCTGTCCATGGGATTCTCCATGCAAGAATACTGGAGTGGGTTGCCAGGCCCTCCTCCAAGGGATCTTCCCAATCCAGGGATGGAACCCACATCCCTTATGTCTCCTGCATTGGCAGGCGGGTTCTTCACCACTTGCCCCAGTATTCAGGGAGTGCAGCAAACGTAGGGTGGCAGGAGGAGTGAGCTGTTGGCTGTGGCCGATGTCGTTGGGGCGCCAGGCTTGGGCTCAGCACAGCCACACGCCCTGGACGCTGAAGTGCGATGGCCCTTGTGCTCACAGAGGAGGGGCTGGGCCGCAGGCTGGTCTGCTGGGGCAAGGCTGGCTGGGGTCATGGCCTTGAACCAAGAGCCTGGTGACAGCCACACAGGGCACCTCCACAAGGAGCATCCTGGAGGAAGTCCCCCTGCAGAACCGGCTGTCTCATCTCCTGGTGAAGGGGGTGGCCCCCACGGTCCCTCCATGAGAGTCTAGCCTCCACGGAAAAGGCGGCCATCGCTGGAGGCCATCTGCTCAGTCACCACTCTCCATACCTGGGTGTTCCTTCCAAGGAGTGACCTGGGGTGGGCCCAACAATGTGAATCACAAGGAAACCAAGAGGGAACACAAAGGGGCCGCGGTGACTCACAGGGAGGCCCGGAGCAGGAAGGAAGCTCCGGTGCCTGGAGTGATGGGTGGGGCGCTGGAGCCAGGCTGGCATCAAAGGCCCTGAGCTCTGGCTCCAGCCTTGCTGTGTCTTCGGGGGAGGGGGAGTGCTGCAGGCAAGTCGATTTCCTCTGAGCCTCGGTTTCCCCGTCTGTGAAACAGGCTTGCTGGGGCCCGCCTTAGAGGGTTGTTGGGAGAAATACACACGATGGATGTATGTAGAGAGGCCAGTGGTACAGGGTAGGTGATAAAACGATGTTGGTGAGATTAATGAAATAACTGAATGAGAAAATGTTAGTCAAGATTCCAAAATATCGTTATCGCACCTACTATTTATTATGATGGTGCGCAAGAATGCAACAGTCAGGAGGCATCCTACAGAGAGGATGCCCTTTCCCTTTCCTCTCCCACTCCCACTAGCTGGGATACAACCGTGATGGCTGGAGCGAAAGCAGCTATCTTAGACTATGAAGTGGCTTGGGAAATGGAGCCTTCACATGGTAGGGCACCAGATGTAAGAAGCCTGTGTCACTGAAAGCAGGGAGCATGGTTTCTTATCACATACGCAGAACTTTTACAGAAAAAATAATCACATTTCCATTTTATTTAAGAAAGTATTTTGCGAACTATAAAGACTGTTGTTGTTCAGTCACTAAGTCCCATTCAACTCTTTGAGACTCCACGAACTGAAGTACGCCAGGCTCCCCTGTCCTTCAGTATCTCCCAGAGTTTGCTCAACCTCATGTCCACTGAGTTGGTGATGCCATCCAACCGTCTCATCCTCTATGAAGACCCCAAGCTCCATTATCCAGAGTCAAGGACAAGTTAACTAACTTTCTGTTGCCTTTCTCACCTTTAAGATGGGTCCAGCTTTTGTTATTACTTTGATGCTCGCCTTCGTTTTGCCCTTACGCTGCAATCATTCCTTTAAGTTCATTGTCATCATTCAATACTCTGTACTCCCGGGTGCCTGCCTTCCCCACCCCAACCCTGCCCTGTGCCCTTCCACCTAGGCTGAGGGTCTTCTGTGTACAGAATGGGACGCTCATAGAACCCCGGGGCTCAGGGGACCTTAGACTGTTGATTGCAGCTCTTATCCAGCGTAGGCTGGCCCCACGACACCCCTCCCTCCAGCCTCCCTGCTTGAATGCTCCCAAGGACAAGCTGATGGTCACCTCACACGCAGCCTGATCCTTAGTGACCAGCTCTTCATGCCAAGAAGCATCTCCCAGAACTGAGCACTGACTGACTTCCCCACCCACCTGGGACTGTCCTGGCTTTGGCCCTGCAATCCCAAATCTCGGGAAGCCCTCCACTCTGGGTAAACTGAGGCGCTTGCCCCCATAGGGCAGGCTTTCCAAGTGTATTCATTTCCCAGGGCTGCTGTAACGAATGACCACAAAGTGGGTGCATTGAACAGCAGAAACGGGTCCTCTCACAGTCTGGCAGCCAGGAGTCTCAGATCAAGGTGTGGACAGGGTTGGCCCTTTCTGGCAGCTCTGAGTGAGAAGCTGTCTACGGCCACACCACCCTGAACACACCCGATCTCATCTGAGTGAGAAGCTCTTCCGGCCTGTCTCCCAGTTTCTGGGGGCTGCCAGTGAGCCTTGGTGTTCTCGCCTTGCCGCTGCATCCCCCCAATCTCGCTTCCATCTTCTTGTCCCCTTCCTCTCTGTGTCTCTCTGTGTCTCTTTTCTATTTCTTAAAAGGCCGCTTGTCATTGGATTTAGGGCCCGATCCATCCTGAACCTAGAATGAGCTCATCTTCCGATCCTTACCTTGATTACAACTGCAAAAACCCAATTGCTGGGCTTCCCTGGTGGCTCAGTGATAAAGAATCCACCTGTCAATGCAGGAGAGGCGGGTTAGATCCCTGGTCCGGGCAGATGCCACATGCTGCAGGGCATCAAAGCCCGTGCACCGCAGCTATTGGGCCTGAGCTCTAGAGCCGGGGAGCTGCAGCTACTGAAGCCTGAGAGCCTCAGAGCCCGTGCTCTGCAACAAGAGAAGCCTCCGCAACGAGAAACTCACTGCCTAGCTGCCACTCGCTGCCACTAGGGAATAGCCTGCGCAGCAACGAAGAGTGAGCACAGTCAAAAATAAATAAATAAACATTAAAAAAAATCCCTTATTTAAAACACCAATTGCTAAATAAGGTCACATTCACAGATATGGGGGTTAGCCCTTGGACATATCTTTCGGGAGACAGCATTCAACATCTTGGACTTCCCTGGTGGCCCAGACAGTAAAGAATCTGCCTGCAATGAAGAAGATGTGGGTTCGATCCCTGGGTTGGGAAGACCCCCCTGGAGAAGGGAATGGCTCCCCTCTGTAGTATTCTTGTCTGGAGAATCCCATGGACAGAGGAGCCTGGCAGGCTATAGTCCGGGGGGATCACAAAGAGGTGGACATGACTGAGTGACTTTCACTTACTTATTCAACATCCTACACTAAGGAATGGAGTTGATGCTGGCGCTAAAAGGTCAAACGTGACTTAACTAGGTGAGGAGGTGATGACAAGAAGAATTCCAGCCCACAGAAAAGGCATGTGCAAAGGCCCTGTGGCCAGGAGGAGCCGACACGTGAAGGAATTTGTCTGAAGGAAGCCCAGCATGACTGGAGCAGGAGGAAAAGGAGACAGCACAGAGGAACCCAGGCAGGCCGTGCAGGCCATGGGGAGGACTCAGGTATTTCTCTGCAGGTGGGAAGGGAAGTCCCAGTGAATGACAGCCTCGACTAGCTGTCCATGTGCCAGGATGGCTGCTTCAGTGCCCAAGCCGTGGCCACTTTCTCAGCTCCCCATCACTGGACCACGATGGATGAACCTGGGTAAGCAGACGAGGCTGCCTGTGCCACCTACCTCTTGTCCTGCCCCTCGCTGTCCTCCACCACAGGTGGAGCTTGGCTCTCGAGGCCCTTCAGGGAGCGGCCCTGCTACTGGGCACCCCCAGAGACCAAGGACAGGTTTCTCCTCCCTAGACACGGGTTTTCTCTGCAGTACAAAGTGACGTGATGGTCCTTATTCCTAGGGACGCGGTCACGACAAAATGAATGAAGCACCTTAGGACGCAGCTGGGTGCAGAGCTGGGGCCAGGTGAAGAGTGGAGGGGGGCAGAGTGGCCTGCAGGTAGCCGCCCCTTCCGCCGCCGTGCGGTCTGGACTGGCTGTGTGAGATTTGCTCGTGGGACTTCTGTATGTGTCAAAGCAGCGAGGCAGCCGGATGACAGCAAAAATAAAGGGTGACGGTTTTCCGCGAGCTCCCCGTGCGCTCAGCCCTCCTAGAATCTCGTTTTCTCAGTCAAGGGTGAAACCCGCTTGCACCAGTTTAGCTGGTGAGAAAGCTGACACCTGAAGAAATGAAGCAGCTTGGCAGAAGTCGCCCCATGGGTCAAAGGGGGTGCCAAGACCTGGAGTTGGGTCTCCCAGGCTGGTCGTGGCGCTGAGGTGTGGTGGAGAGTCAAAGCTGGGCAGGCCGAGGCCACCTGGCCAGGCCCGGCTGGGCTCCTTCCAGAAACATCTCTTTGGAAACTTAAAAAAAAAAAATCCTCATTATTAGATGATTAAGTGAAGGGGCAGGTACCATGCAGACATCTGATCCGAGAGCAGTTTCTTCTCCACAAGTCCTTCCAATACGCAAGAATAGTGGGTTTCCTTCTGCCCATTAAACCTGAACCCGCTTATCATTTTCCGACATGTTATGGGGTTATTTTGAATTGTCAGCAAGGGGGTCTGAGCTGCAGGAGTTGGCGGGCATCCCATAAGTGCTCTTGTTTGGGCCCCGTGACATGATCGCCGCGATCTTATAAAGAGAGACCCAAGGAAAGAAGAGTGGCTTTTTTTCCCTTCTGAGCTGTGTTTCGATTCTGCCTTCTGGGCTGGGTTCCTGGAGAAACGCATAGGAGACCATATTTGGGATTATTGAGTTCCTTGAATTTTATGAGCATTAAAGACTTGCTCTCGGCACGGTGTCTAAGGTTCCGTTTCTGCAGTGGGGAGGTTGCCTGTGGCTGGGGAGAAGCCGGCAGATCTGGCTGCTTGTGGCTGGGCGGGCACCTCAGCCTCTCTGGGCCACCTCCCCTCCTGCTGAGATGAGACGTGTGAGCTGAGACCAGACCTCTGAGGCTTGCTGAGCACTAGCTGTGCGCCCGGAGCCAACCTGGACACTGCCATGTTCGTTCAGCCCTCAAAACAGCCTGGTTGGACGGATCAGAAAAGGGAAGCTCAGAGACTTTGAGTAACTCTCTCAAGGGCACGCAGCCTGCAAGTAGTCCCACCAGAGTTTGCGTGTAGATCTGCGTCTGTACAGACTGTACTTCCGACCACCTCCCTTTTATTTATTCTTTTTAAAGGTTTTTGATGTGGACCACTTTTAAAGTCTTTATTGAATTTGTTACATCATTGCTT
Source organism: Bos indicus (assembly GCF_029378745.1). Classification (NCBI taxonomy): domain Eukaryota; kingdom Metazoa; phylum Chordata; class Mammalia; order Artiodactyla; family Bovidae; genus Bos; species Bos indicus. Next base: position 47,681,848 of record NC_091788.1, on the reverse strand, counting down.
CTGGTTTATGTTTCAGTTTTTTGGCCCTGAAAATAAGGCATGTGGGGTCCCTGATCAGGGATCGAACCTGCACCCCCTTCATCGGAAGGCCGAGTCTTAACCTCTGGACTGCCGGGGACGTCCCTCCCTTTTTACTGTCCAGTGGATGCTTACAAGTGCCAGGGACTTGTAACCTTACAAGCCAGCTTTTCAAAACCCCTTTCCAGGATTATAAACTGTTGGAGCCGCTACAGAAAAAAGTTTTTTGTTCAGTCGCTAAGTTGTGTCCTTCTCTTTGTGACCCCATGGACTGTGGCACGCCAGGCCTCCCTGTCCCTCACCATCTCCTGGAGTTCACTCAAGTTCATGCCCATTTGAATTAATGATGCCATCCAATCGTCTCATCCTCTGCCGCCTTCTTCTTCTTTTGCCCTCAATTTTTCCCAGCATCAGGGTCTTTTCCAATGAGTCGGCTCTTTGCATCAGGTGGCCAAAGGATTGGAGCTTCAGCTTCAGCATCAGTCCTTCCAATGAATATTCCGGGTTAATTTCCTTTAGGATTGACTGGCTTGATCTCCATGAAAAAAATTTGCTTCCTCCATAAGTTAAAGGTGGAATTACACACAACCCAGCAATTTCACTTCTAGGGTGGTGCTAACCACCAACTAACCCAGGGCCAACTTGCCCTGGACCAGTTCGGGCCACCTGGCTTCCCTGGGCCTGCCGCCATAGTTCCAGACTGCTCAGGCTCAAAGCCGCCTAGGGGGCCGGCCCTCCCCCCAAAGCTGAAGAGAGAAACTGGCCCCACCTGGGCCTCATGACTGGAGTGGCGAGACTGGGGAAAAAGCTGGGACCCAAGAAGCAAAAGCCATGCCTACACCCCTGAGACCCCATACACAATCTGGTCTAGGATTTAGTTGGCCCAGAGTAAACGTGTTCAAACAAAAGATCTTAGACAAAGGTTCACTGCAGCCTTACTTACAATACCAAATTGTGGAGACAATGCAAGTGTCCACCAGCAGAGGAATTGATGAACAGACTGTGGTGTCTCCATGACACGGAAGACTCTTCATCCATAAAGAGGGCTGACATTCTGACATGGGCTACACCATGCATGAGCTGTGAGGACATGACTCTCAGGGAGAGAAGGTGATCACCACAGGCTGCAGACGGTACCGTTTCATTTCTGTGAAATTCCCAAAATTCCGGAGCTGGGGAGACCTAAAGCTGATTGGTGAGAGCCAGGGTTCAGGACGAGGGGGAATGGGCTGGCTGCCATGGGTACAAGGTTTCCCTTTGGAGAGATGGAGATATTCTGGAACAAGATGGCGATGATGGTTGAACATGGTGGATTCATCAAATGCCGCTGAATTGTGCAAATGGAAAAGCTGAATTTTATGTGTGGTGGTCTTTGCCACAAGTTAGCAGATCCCTCGGAGGCGTGAGGAGCCTGAGGCTGGGTCCCACAGCAGCAGCAGTCTGGTGGGGAGGATGGGGAAGGCTGGCGAGGAGGACCTCGTGGTGGGCTGTGGGCGAGAAGCCTGGGATGCAGACACGCGTCTTCTCTGGACTTCGCAGTAAACAGCCCTGGGTGTGAGATGTAAGCACCCCCTCCGTCTGGCCCAAGAAACCTTCCACAGAAGGTTCCCTCTGCAGATTCTCTGATGCGAGTGGTCTTGTCGTGAGGGGTAAGATAGCAGGGGTTTCGAGGTCAAAGCAGGCTCAGAGGAGAAGCGGGTGATGTCGGCAGGAGTGGCCGGGGGCTTCGTCCCCTCTGGTCTGTGCCCTGCGGAGCTTCAGTAACAGCCGGCAGCGAAGGACTTCCCGACCCCCAGTCACGGGCAGCGGTCACTCCTGGTCCTTCCATGTCCTCCCAGGCCCACGGTGGGCAGAGACTGTGTGCGTGGTCTCAGGGGCATAGGCACAGATTTTGCTTCTTGGGTCCCAGCTTTCTTCCAGTCTCCCCACTCTGATCATGAGGCCCAGGTGGGGCCAGTTTCTCTCTTCAGCTTTGGGGGGGCCGGCCCCCTAGGCAGCCTCGAGCCCTGGCAGTCTGGAACTACAGCAGCAGGCCCAGGGAAGCCAGGTGGCCTGTACTGGTCCAGGGTGAGTTGGCCCTGGGAGTGTTGCTGGGAGCCTGGGTGAGACACGGACTGGAGATGCTGGTGTATCTCTGTCATCCGCCCCTTGGGGATGAGCAGGGGTGGCCGAGAAGAGAGATACAACTTCCTAATGAGGCCCAGAGGGGCGGGGCTTAGTGGACGCCCTCGCCTCCGTGGCAATCTGACCTGGTGGTTCTCGTCTCTAAGATTTGGTTAAGTTCCTGTTGCTTGCAATCAGAAGCACCCGAGGATGGCGGGGCTGTTGGAGATTTTAGCTGCCCCGTGGGCCGGGGTGAGAGCTGTTTGAATTAGCAGCAGCTGATGGACAGGGAGGAAGGGGGGATTGGGTCTGCCTGCTAAGAGAAAGCGTGTGGGGGTCCCTGACAGGGCAGTGAGGGGTCGTGCTCCTCTGCCCTGTGGCCAGGGGGTTAACACCTCTTCGAAGGTCAAGCCCTCTCTACCGGCCAGTGGGCAGTCCCGCCCTTGGCAGCCGCCAGCCAAGGGTGTGGCTCCACCTGTGTGACCTTGGGCTGGACCCGTGGCCTCGAGGCCTCAGTACACTCACCTGTAAGTCGGGGGCCATGGTGTCCAACCCCAGGCACGTGGCCCCGAGCGCCTCCTGGGTGTCGGGTGTCCCACTGCTGATCGGCCCCGTCTGCCTCAGTTTGCCCATCTATAAACTGGGATAATAAGGGTGCCTCCTTCCCAGGGCGACTGTGCAGAAGATGGCTTTGTCGGTGCTGAAAACAGCACCTGGGAGAACATGAGCTGTCTCCGGTCCTTAGCAGGGCTGTGGTAAGGACACAAAGAGCCTGGCAAGGGCACAGAGGTGCCTGCTAATGGGGGCCCCCTCTGCGCCCCCCTCCCAAGCCATTCCAGGAGTCAGAGGAGGCTGGAGCTGGGCTGCCCCCAGAGGGGACCCATCTGTCACCTGGTGACAGCCGTGCCTGCAGCCCTTGCCTGCTCCTTAGCGGTGATGCCAGCGTCCAGGAATGCCTGGGCCTTCAGTCTCTTCTCTGGGAGCTCATGCATTATGGCTGAAAAGATAAATAAATGTCTCAAGCCTCGCCCGCCGCTGATGAAGGCCTCTGCAAACACAAGCACTCCCCATCCCGCCCCGCCCAGGCTCCCCATTAAAAATGGGGTGTGAAGGAGGCCCAGCAGGGGGTCTGGCGGTTCCCCTCATCTGTCCTGCTGGGAGCGGGCTCTGGCCTGACCCAGCCTGACCCTGGGCGAGTGTGGGGCTCGTGTGGACCCTCCCTCCTGCACCAGGACCCCCGTGGTGGCCCCTCCTCACTCTCTCCCCCTCCCTCCCCCTGCTCTGCTTCAGTTACCCTGAAGCTCCTATAGATCCCACCCGGCCCCATTATCTTTGCCCAGGTGGCTGCTGGAGGGGGCACAGAAAGCTGAAGGAGGCTGACATCTTTGGGGATTTGGATAAAAGCAAATTTGAATTAAAATAAGACCTGGTTAGATCTAGAAATCTTGATGTTAAAAAGGAAAAAAAAAAAAAAGGAAGATGCTAAATTAAATCTGTGCCCCTGATTTTACCCCTTTGGGAAGGAGCTGCGCTCATTAACCAGGGAGTGGATCATTTATAGGATTTCTGACCTAGATAGAACCCAAAGGCCTCCAGCCTCGAGCATGAGCACAGGACAAGGGTTCCCAGAGACGGTGGGAAGTGGGGCCAGATGTCACAGCTGGCTTCAGGATGTGGGACCCCACAGTCCCTTGGAGCCGCCAGCTGGGAGAGCCCGAGCTCGGCCTCGGCTCTGTGGCCTCTATCTTCTGATTCTTATTCTGTTATTGAATCTGGGCTTTCAGGTGAAGTCTGATGGAGCGTGTGCTTGCGCAGAGGCCCCGGATGCAGGCTTGCCCTTCCCTGTGGATACAGCAGCCCGAGCTGTGGGATGTCTCGACAGCCACCCCTTCGTGGGCAGGTGGGACCCTCACCGCCCTTGGGAGCACAACTTCCATCCAATCACAGGAAACACACCCTGCCAAGGCCCGCCGCCTGCTTCCTCCACCGGCCACCACCCGCGTCTGCCCAGCGCTTGCTCCGACACCCTGGATGTAGGAGGAGGCGGGGAGACGGGGAAAGGAACACTTCAGACAGTGTGAGCAGAGTTTCCACTGCCCGGGTGAAAACAAAAATACACACGTGGGCACGAGCTGTGAGATCCGAACTGTGTCATTTCTGTGATTCTGTGCACATGTTAGCATACACTTCCCCTCCCAATATATGTTTTTATTGAAGTACAGTTGATTTACAACGTTTCAGTTGTACACCAGAGTGATTCAGATTATATATACGAATTGCTTTTTTACGTTCTTTTCTATTATAGATTACAAGATATTGACTATTACAGTTCCCCGTGTTACACAGTAGGTCCTTGTTGCTCACATACATATATATGTATATACATGTATTTAAGTCTTTTGATTTTATATTGGAGCATATTTGATTAACAATGTGTTAGTTTCAGGTATATATCACAGTGATTCAGTTATACATATACACGTGTCTGTACTTTTTCGGATTCTTTTCCCAGATAGGTTATTACACAGTCCTGACTAGAGTTCCCAATGCTAAACAGTTGTTTAGTTGCTAAGTCGTGTCCGACTCTGTGACCCCGTGGACTGTAGCCTGCCAGGCTCCTCTGTCCATGGAATTTCCCAGGCAAGAATCCTGGAGGGGTTTGCCACTTCCTGCTTCGGGGCGGGGGGCGGGGGTCTTCCCGACCCCAAGGGATCAAGCCTTATCTCCAGGTGGATTCTTTACCACTGAGCCATCGGGGAAGTCCCGTCTCTACAGCAGATCTTTGTGTCACAGGCTGTTATATTTGAATTCAAATCTGGCCCCACACAAGATCGCACAATAAAATACATGCTCATAATTTAAAATTCTAACTCTACAACATTAAACAGCAAGGGAAAAACACGACGGGCAGAGAAAGACACCGCGGAGGAAAGACACGGCTTTGTGGTTTGGTGCCTCCGCGGGCCTGTCCCCTGCTTTCTGACCAGCACCTGCAGATCCAGCGCCTGGCTGATTTCACGTCCATTTCCCCGGTGGCTAGCTCTGTAGGGACAGCATGTGTTCACTCCTGCCACGAGGCTGAGGCAACTTTGCCCATGGGTGCCCCTCATACAGGCAGGAACACTGAGGCTCTGCTGACCCCGCCTCTCCGGTACCCTGGGCTCATGGCCTTTACCCTCCAAGACTCAGCCTCCTTCCTCCCCCTGGGGCTGGGTTCCTGCCGCACCTCTGGCCCTGGCGGTCGCTGTGGTCTCTAGAATCTGTCCGACTGCAGGGCCACTGCTCCCAGCTGTGGGCTGGTCCCTCCAAAAGGCTCCCCCTGCCCACAGCTTCAGTGCTGTGTGTGCTAAGTCACTTCAGTCGTGTCTGACTCTGTGCAACCCCCTCCCCCAAATAGGGACTGTAGCCCACCAGGCTCTTCTGTCTCCAGGCAAGAGTACTGGAGTGGGTTGCCCCTCCTCCAGGGGATCTTCCCCACCCAGGGATCAAACCTGCATCTCTTATGTCTTCTGCACTGGCACGCGGGTTCTTTACCACTAGCGCCCCCGGGAAGCCCTCACAGCTTCAGTGACTCCCCACTATTTGTGGGATTGAACTCACCCTCCTGGACAGGCTCCAGGTCCCTCCACCTGTCAACCCCCAACTCCAGCCTCATCTCCACACTGGCCTCTTTGGGGCTAACCTCCTCTCTCCCCCACTGGGTACCGCTTGCCATCAGAACACACCCTCTGGGCTTTGTTTATGCTCTTCCCTCGGCCCAAAGACCTTCCTGCCTCCTCCACTGGCCTGTTCCTTCGCAACCAGAGATTCTCAGAGAGAAGGACACCTCTCCTCCCCCACACCCATCTAGGAGGCTGCCCCTGCTCTGGCCCTGGGCTTCCAGAGCTCACCAGCTCTCTCTGTCTCTCTCTCTCCATCTCTCTGTCTCTGACTCTCTCCTCTCACCCCTCCTTATGCTGCCACAACCGAACTATGCCTTTGATTTGGCCCAGCTGTGACGCCCTCTAGTTAGTGAGCTCTTAGGCTCAGGAAACATGTTTTTATTATTATTATTTTTAATTAATTAATTTATTTTTTTCCTTTACAATATTGTATGGTTTTGCCATACATTGACACGAATCCACCATGGATTCCCCATCCTGAACGCCCCTCCCACCTTTGCTATCTATCAGCCACTGTCACTATAGTATAAATTAGTTTGTTCAGCATGCTTTCCTTCTAACACCCCAAAGCACTGAGAGGACAGGGTCTCTGGGGGATCCCACAGTCCTGGGGAGGGTGGAGCAAGAGGGCATTGGGACAGATGAGGCTGCCCAGGGCTTCCCAGGTGGCACTGGCGGAAAGAACCGGCCTGCCAATGCAGGCTCCATTTCTCCCATTTCAAATGGTCCTGATGGGCCAGTCCCGAGTGGAAGACAGATGAGGAAAAAGCCATCTTCCTCTCCCTCCGACCACAATGCTTACCCTCAACTCTGCCCCACATTCAGGGCCCCCTCTCAGTACCTGGAATTCAAACAATTACATTCTGCACTGGAGTTCAGGGTGTCAAGTGGGGTGAAATGCCACTTTTTATTGCTATTAAGGCGAGGAAAGTGCCACTTGTTTCTCTGACCACGTGGATAAAGAGAGAAGCAGTGTAGATAAGCGTTCTGTGAGTGGGCTCTGAAGAGGATGAGGAGATTTGGCCATCTTTCTCCAGTGCCCTGAGGAGTGGTGCTGAAGGGGAGGTGGGCAGAGATGTCCAGGGCGCAGGAGCCTCCTGAGGGAGAAATGGAAGCCCTGCCCCCTTGAAGATGCTCTTAGGTGGATGGGGTTGGTTCCAACCGAGGTCACTTGCAACAGAGGGACCAAGGACCGCACCCCCCCCCCCCCCCGGAAGGTGTCAAAGGATCTGCATTCTCCCTAGCTGACCTGAAGGTTAAGGGAGCTGGGGCTGCCACAGTGGAGCTCCTGCTGGGGAGAAGTGACAAGCCCTTGACTCCATGGGCTCCTGAGTGCAGGACCTGCCAGGACCTCAGCAGGGCGACCCCAGCCCAGGCAAGCAGCAGGGACGTTCTGGGACTGTGCTCAACAGCGACACCATGTGGCAGCTGAAGAGGCTGTTGTTCAGTCGCGTCCAACTCAATGTGAATCCGTGGACTGCAGCCCGCCAGGCTCCTCTGTCCTTCACTGTCTCCCAGAGTTTGCTCAAATTCATGTCCACTGAGTTTGTGACTGTATCTAGTCATTTTATCCTCTGCCGCCCCCCTTATCCTTTTGTCTTCAACTTTTCCCAGCATCAGGGTCTTTTTCAATGGGTTCGTTCTTCATAGCAAGTGGCCAAAGTATTGGAACTTCAGTTTCAGCATCAGTCCTTCCAATGAATATTCAGGACTGACCTCCTTTAGGATTGACCAGTTTGGTCACCTTGCTGTCCAAGGGACAAGAGTCTTCTCCAGCACCCCAATTTGAAAGCATCAATTCTTCAACACTCAGCCTTCTTTATGGTCCGACTCTCACATCTGTACATGACTACTGGAAAAACCATAGGTTTGATATACTGATCTTGGTTGGCAAAGTGATGTTCCTGCTTTTTAATATACTGTTTAGGTTTGTCAAAGCTTTCCTTCCAATGAGCAAGCGTCTTTTAATTTCATGGCTGTAGTCATTGGCAATTTGGGTGTAACAGGCTCTGCATGCTGAGTAAGACGCAACACTTTGGGCTTGTGAGGTTCTTGGACTTTCACATCGGTGGAGGAGGATTCAAGAGGAAGATTCTAGGCTTCTGGCTAAGATGGGGGATGATGGGACAAAGAACTGGAAACTACACAGGAAGTGAGTTTCGGTATCTAGGTGGGTGCTGGTCATATCCTCTCAGGGGACATGTGTATGGGCCTGGCCTGGCAACTCCCAAACTGTTTAGCACAGAAACAGAGATGGAATTTCCTGCTGGCGCAAACAGCCCTCTCCCAGTGGAGCTCGGCCAGCCCCCTCCAGGGCTCCTGACCTTCCAAAGAGCCCTACGATTCACCTCAGTCACTCACCTGCCTCACTGCGCTGAACTGCAATCTAACACCCGGCCTCCACCAGCTCTCCTGGGGACTGCAGTGGGTGTCTCCCCTAACCTCCCAGCTCTACAGCAGCCAGACTGGAGTCCACTCGTGGTCAAGGCAAGGACTTGCCTCGCCTCACACTTGGAGGGGAAATCCATCTGTTCTCAAGAATGCCAGCCCCCAGCATCTGGCTGTCCTGCCCTAGTCTGTCCTCCGCAGACCTGTGGTCCCTCTCCAGGAGAGGGGTGGTCTGTCTGAGTCCCCGGTGGGGTGTCTGACCCCCGGCCCCAGGGGCCGCTGCCATGTAAGAAGTCTGACCCAGCCTGCAAGCCCTAATGGCAGATTGCCCGATGGCCCCGGCTTGTGTTCACCCACGGGGGTCCTGTGCGGGGACCCCAGCATCCTGTGTCTCAGGGAGCAGGACTCAGCAGGCCCCTACTCCTCCACCAGAGGACACGGCAGGTCACAGGGACCAGCACTCTCCTGGGGGCAGGGGGCTCCATCCTGAATGCCAGGTGGGCGTGGTCAGACTCCCCAGGGCCCCTCAGTGCCTCTCTGCACCCCTCTCAGCCCCGTGTCTGGGGGGCTGACCCACAGGGGCGGCACGGGCCCCCCCATCCCGCCCTTGCCTCTGGTCGAGGTGAACAGCTGATGGCTGATGGAAGCCAGTGGGAGAGGCTGAGGAATTAGTCCTGACTCCTCGCTGGCCGCGGCCGAGTTCCTCTCCCACTGCTGCAGCTGCAGCTGGTTCTACCAGTGCCTCCCTGACCTCCTCGGCCTGAAGATACGGGCTCCCCACCTACTGCTGCCCACCCTGGGGGCCTCGGGCAGCTCCCCGAGCCCCTCTGGTTTCAGTTCACACCTACAACAACGGTTCCCTTCATTAAATGTGCTCAGATCCCCCTTTTGCGTGGGCCGTGTCCACTCTCTCCATGGGAGGGGTCTCAGCCTTTGGAGATGTGGCCGGGCGGTGCAGGTATGAGATGGCGCTTTCTCTGAAATCTGTCCCTTATCACAGCCACTCCTTGTCCTGTGGTCAGCCCAGCCCTCCCGACTCTCCCCGTGGTGACTCAGCCATGCAGATGCCAGAGAGCCATCCCGCCCCCAGCGCCCCTCCCACCAATCCATCCTGTGTCTCCATCCCTCCAGCCTCCTGGAGGTTCAGGCCTTGTTCTCCAAGCACACCAGTGACTCAGGGGCCCCTCGACGGCCAGGCCCAGGCACGGACTCGCATCACTCCGCTGCTCTGATGGCTGGGCTCACGTGTGCAGAGAGAGCCCGGGGCTGGGAACCGAACAGGCCAGGGCAGGGCTGGGGTGGGCCCTCCTCTCCATTTGTTCGCAGAGGGGAGGGGAGCAAAATCTGGAGGCCTTTCTACCCTGACTGTCTGGAGGCCGGTGGGGAGAGGTGCTTGCTGAGACTTCCTCTGTCGACTTGGAATTCTCCGCTCAGCCGTGATACACAGCCCACCATGTGAGAAGGAGGCTGGCCTGACAGTCAGGAGAAACTGCAGCCTCACTTGGGAATCAGCCAGGCTGTGAATCAGAGTCATCTGGAGAGATTTTAAAAGTACAGGTGCCCGGGGTCAGCTTAGGGAGGACGGTGGGATGGGGTAGGAACACCTGGGTCAGCTGGGCTTACTGAGAAGCACAAGCTGAAGCCTGGGGATATTTCCATGAATTGTGATGCTTGGAACATCTCCCTTCCTCCCTACTTTCTCCCTTCCTCATCTCCTGCCCTTCTCGCCTCCTTTCCTCCTGTCCACTAAGTAGCTGCTGAGCTACTGAGATGGCAGGTGCCATCTCTACCAACCCTGATTAGCTTCCACAAGGAAATGAGTCTTTCCTGATTGAGGCCCCTCAAGGCTGGAGGCCTGTATCCCAGGGACCAGCCTCCAGGAAATGGTGAACAACACAAGTCTGCCCCAATCCCATGATCTCCGCAGACTCTGATTTGGAATTGTCTTCCTGTGGCTCCTGTTTGCTGAGCTTTGTACTTTGTACTTTGGGTTCTTTAGGGCAAGAGGCAGCCTCGCTGGGAGTCTTAGCCATCTAAGCTGTGGTGAGTTGAGGTTTCATTGGCTACTCGGCTCCTGCCAACTGAGGCCTGAAAGCTGGTGGGTACAGCCAGCCTGATTCCGGACCGGAGGTGACGCCTGAAGTGGGTGGGAGGAGGTGGCCCAGGAGAGGGTGTGGGTGGGTGCCAAGGAAGACCCTTCATTGTGCCCCAGGGGGTCCTGCCACTTGGCTCCGGAGCAGGACACCCCCAGAGGAGCAGGTGGGGGTCTTGAGAGCAGATTCTTCCCTGGTCTGGGGTACCAGTCCCCAACCTCTGGAATCTAATGCCTGATGGTGTGTGATGGAGCTGATGTAATGAGAGAATAAATAAAATAAATTTAATGTAAATAAAGTAAATAAGTGCAAGACGGAGGATCCTATGGACTCTGGTCCATGGAGTCTCAAAAGAGTCAGACTCAGTGACTAAACAACAACAAAGCAAATGTAAAGCACTTGAACCACCCCAGAACCACCCCCTGCTCCTGGTCCATGGAAAAATTGTGTTCCACGAAACCCGTTCCTGGCGCCGAAAAGGCTGGAGACCGAGGGTCTGGGGGCCTCTGTCTTCTCCCAGCTCCAGGCCCCTCTGACCGGGGAGGCCAGACCTACAGCCCTGGCCACAGCTGGGGGTGGCATGCCCCGTGCTGCCTTGAATTAGCACAGGCAGAACTTCGGCCGCCCCGGCCATGGAGAAGGGCAGCCTTTACTGCGACTCCCCAGCCTGTGCCGGCCCGTTCTGCCTCAGCTTCCCCAGAGTTCCAGCTTCTCCTCCCACCTGGGCTGGGAGCCCCTTGGGCCCTGTCAAGCCCTGCGGGGACCTAGGGTCCTCATGCCAGCACTTTGCACCCCAGGCCCCGCCTGGTCCACCCACATCAGGCCCCTGAGGTGAATTCAAACAAGGGACTGTGTTTTCTCCCCAGGTGCTGGCGACTGCGTCAACAGGGAGTCAGCGATTCCCAGGAAAACGCTTCCTCATCAGGCGGTGGACACGTTCCAAGTGTCTTCACCAAAAGTCTGCACAACAGGGCAAGGTTAGATTCCTTTCTACCAAGATGGATTGTAACCTGCCCCCGCTCATGCGAGAAGAACAGCACATTTCCACGAGGTCACTGACCACTTTGCTGATGCTGGAGAATCCAGAAGCCCTCTTGCCTGGATCCACCTTCAAACGGTGGGGCCTGGGTGGTGGGGAAAGAAGGTCTCAAGTTTTTTTAGTGACAAACCCAAAGGTGAGAAATCAGGAGGGGCTGTCCAGGGTCCATGAGCCCCCGTGGGCCCACCCGGGGCAGGGTCCCCCCCTCCCCACCAGCCTGGGGCACACGGCGGCCTAAGTGGCCGACCCAAGCCTCTCAGGGGGAGTCTTCTGCTCGTCGGGGCCGGTCCTGGAGAGACTCCCAGTGCTGGCTTCCGGGTCTGGCCTGGGTCAGTCCCTGTAATAGCCTCCCCCGGGGACCTGGTCTCTCCATTGCAGGAGGCAGCGTGGGAAACGGCCGACATGCTGATATGGACTCTCGCCCCGCTGCAGCCTGGTCCCCAGGGGGAGGGGGGAGGGCCGTGGGGGCCGAGCAAGCCTTCAGTCCTCTGTATCCATCCCGTGCCGGGTGGGACTGTCCACTCCCCGTGGCCATGTCATGGTCCTCTCAGGCTCCTCTGGACCCTGCTCTCCTTAGGAACTCTGCTCGCAAAGTTCTACTCTTTGGGATCCTTTCAAGGACCTGCATACAGCCTGCAAGACCAGCCTCACACACATCCCCCGGGTCTGAGCAGTGGCCGGACTCACCTGGTGTGCCAACGCCCGGCAGCGGCCTGCCCTTCTCTGGGGCGGGTCCTGTGTGTCCACAATACCCCTGGACCTTGCTGGCCTCCCCACTGGTCCCCGTCTGCCAGGGCCAGCCTTCCGAGGTCACCAGGTGTCACTGGCAGGTCTGGCTTCACCGTCCAGAATGGCAGCTGCTTGGGTGGGGGGTCAGTGGCCAGGCTGGGCAGTGCCTCGATAGCCACTGCAGTCTGGAATCTGTCTCTCTGCCTCTAGAAGAGAGACCGCCCTTGTCTGTGTCAATTTCATTCATTCAGCTATCGGTTAGTGAAAAAGTCATTCAGTCGTGTCTGACTCCCTACGGACTGTAGCCTGCCAGGCTCCCCTGTCCTTGAGTGTTCTCCAGGCAAGAATACTGGAGTGGGTTGCCGTGCCCTCCTTTAGGGGAATCTTCCTGACTCAGGGATTGAACCTAGGTCTCCTGCATTGCAGGCAGATTTTTTTTTTACCATCTGAGCCATCCTTTAGGAGCCATATATGTGCCCAAGCCCTGTAGCCTTGGCCTCTTGGGGATTGATAGGGGAGATGGATGTTGGTCCGAAAAAGCACAGAGACCAGTGAACATCGTCGTCTGGGACTTGCGGCGATGGCAAGGCCCCTCCTGGAGTCAGGAGGGCATGCCACACGGCACTGGTCCTTGCCAGGGAGGCTGAGGAACACCTCCCAGATACCGTCTGCTCGAGCTGAGATCTGAAGGCTGCCTGGGAGAATGGGAGACAAGCCACCCAGGGCTTGGGCCCAGGGCGTGGCTGGTTTGCTTTTTAGGTGGAGCAAAGATTGGGGGTGGGGTGGCGTGTCCAGCGGAGGTGGGGAGAGCAAGTAGGAAGCCAGGGAGGCTGTCCAGCTGTCCAGATGAGAGGTAATGTCCCCCGGGGCGGTGTGCCAGCAGAAGGCAGGAAAGGACACACCTGTGGTATCTGGAGGTTGCTGTCCTTTCTAAGGTAAACCAGGTCATGGCGGGTCACTCCTGAGCTCTGGTCTCCAGCGTAAGTGCCGCCTGGGCCCGGCTGCTGGCCTCCCACTTCTCATTGCCCTGACCTTTGCCCTGCTGGTTTCCCCTGGGTCTCTGCCTGTATGGATTTGGACCTGGGATAAATCATTGTCCTTCTGTCTCATGCCCACTGGCACTGCCCTCTGGGTAGGTCAGGGAGCCTGGCACCCGCTGGGACTTTGTTTCCCAAGCCCATCATCCTGCAGCTGGCTTCCGTGAGCCTCTGTGCAGTAAAGCTCTCTTATTCCCCGGATGATCCTGTCTGAGTCGACCCTTCACAGGCCCGTGGAGGGAGGTCACAGGTGGATGGGGTCAAGGGCGGGATTCACACCTGCTCCCAGGCCTCACCCCACCCCACCTGCCTCTGGGCGGCCCTGCCTTGTTGAGCGGAGTGGACGATAACAGGCAGCCAGCTGGGCGTGGGGAGGGGAGCTTGACCTCAGGATGGACTCTGGTTCTCTCCCTTCCCCTTCCCTGTGGGCGTCCCGAGGGGCAGGGGCAGCTCAGCCACCCTGGGGCTGAGGTTCTCCGCGGGGTGGGGGTGGGGTGGGGAGCCTGGTGATTTTATCCCCCAGGGACACTTGGCGATGTCTAGAGGCATTTTACTGGGAGTGGGTGCTCCTGGGGTCTAGACGGGGCAAGGCCATGGGCGCTGCTCACCTTTCTTCAGGACACAGGACAGCCCACAACAAAGGCCGTTCCGGCCCCAGATAAGAGGGCCCTCCCCCGGGGGAAGCTCAGCTCAGCCTCACTGGTTCACGGTGTGGGGGCCCGGTGGCCCGGTTGGCACTCACTCTGGTCCCCCTGGGGCTGAGAGCACTGGCCGTCTTTAATAGAGATTTTTTTTTTCCCGTCCTTAATAAGGATTTGCTGTGGGCACTGGGCTCCAGCTTTGGAAAGTGTTGAGTCCTGCCTCCCAAGCCGCAGGCCTTGCACCCAGGCGACAGAACCCAGCGCACCTCCGAGGCTGACAGCCCCCTTGTAACCATTGCCCAATGGTTGTAACCATTGCCCAAAGCCCCCTGATCATCACTAACAAGCTTCCTGACTCCTAATTAAACAAAGATGCCCACTCCAGTAAACACCCTATAGCCCCCCAACCAATCACCTAACACCACCCTTCCAGCAGGAAGTTTCTTTGTCTTGAGGCTATAAAAATTGCCTTCTAATCCCCGAAAACTGTCAGCTCCCCTCGGTCGTTCAGGAGGTTGGCCTGCTGTGCTCGCAGCGCCCACATTATCTCTGCTCTTTGTTCTTAATAAACTCACTCCCATCTGAAATGCTCTCTGTCTGAAAATTCTTTTCCAACCTTCATACAGACTGCCTCCACAAAAAGAAAACAGAGTAAGAACTGAAACCCAGGCAGGAAAGGCTCCTGTTGCTGGGGAGCCAAGCCCTGGCCAGTGACATCCTGACATGGCCCCTGCTGCCCTGGGGGTCTCAGAGGGCGGCCTCCTGACCTGGATCACCCCGGGACGTGGCTTTGGGGTGGGCCAGGACAACCAGGGCAGAGGGCATAGCGTACGCAAAGGCCCTGGGGAGTCACTACTGGATGGGTGAACCCACGTGTCTGAGCTGAGAAGACGGAAGAGGAAAAAAGCCCCCTCCCACGGGCTCAGACAGCCCTGCCGGGCATCCTTGTCCCCTACTCCCCCGGGGGCACTCTTACTCCCCAGCACACGTTCATCTTGCCCTGCTCCTCTTCTGTCTCTGGGAGAAGAACACTGATGGAGTCAGATCATCAACATGCGCTTTCAACATGAGAAACGGCAAATCCTGGGATCGCTGTCCCACGGCACGGGGAGGACAACCCCCGTTCTCGCACTGTGGCCAGAGACAGCCCGAGGTGGCCGCGCTCAGAAGCTTTGGGGTCTGCCCAGCGCCCTGACCACGGCCACCCTGCAGTCTCTCCCAGGACTGAGTGACCTGTGCTCGCTGCTTGGGTGGAGGGGCTGGAGGGGGCAGTGCAAGGGATACAGCTTGGGGGCCTTTCCCCCAGGGACCCACAGCCAAGCCCACCCTGGAATTCGGGAAGCCGAGTTCTGCTGCGTCATCCTGTGGGCACCCAGAAGGGCCAGACGCCCCGGGAGGGCTGGCTGGAGGACAGGACATTTGTTCCGTGCGGATCCGTCCACTTTCTGTGCTGTGAAACCACGCTGTTGGTCTTCAGACTTGGCGGAGAGACTTCCCGCCCGAGATAATATCCTAGCAACTCTCGGGGTGACTGGGACACACTCGTGGTTAGAGTTGCAAAGCTGTTTACATTGAGTTTTATGGCATTTGAGGGAACTTGGCGATTTCAAAGCTGGGAAGATGGTTGTTCAGAGCTTCCAAAAGTTGATCCTGGGGCAGCGGGGCCTGAAAACGCATGGGCTGACTTTTCAGGAACGTGAACTCTAAACTCTCCACTCACCCATGGGAGTTTGGAGGCTGCTGGGCAGGGGCAATCTGCGTCTTGTCTGTGGAGCCTCATCTCCAGCTGGGGGAGGCCACCAGCTCCTCCTCCCTGAGCTGTAGGTGTCAGGCTGATGGCTGCTGGGGTATTGCTGGGAAATGTGTGCGTGTGCGCGTCAGGGAGCGGGGCACGCCTGGGGTTATGTCGGAAAAAGAAGCCAAAGATTCCGAAAAATTTGTCTCTTTTTTTAAATTGAGGAATAGTTGATGTATATGTGTTTCAGGTGGACAGCATGGTGATTCACAATTTTCAAAGGTTATGTTTCCCTTATATTTATCATAAGGTACTGGCTACATTCCCTCTGCTCTACAGTATATCCTTGTAGCTTATTTATTTTATACACCGTGGCGTGTATCTCTTAATCCTCTGTGCCTGTCTTGTCCCCTTCCCTCTTCCCACTGATAACGACTAGTTCGTTCTCTGTACCTGTTTCCTTTTTGTTATATTCACTGGCTTGTTGTATGTTTTAGATCCACCTATAAGCAATATCACACAGTATTTGTCCTTCTCTGACAACAAAGGTCCGTCTGGTCAAGGCTATGGTTTTTCCAGTGGTCATGTATGGATATGTGAGTTGGACTGTCAAGAAGGTTGAGCTCTGAAGAATTGCTGCTTTTGAACTGTGGTGTTGGAGAAGACTCTTGAGAGTCCCTTGGACTGCAAGGAGATCCAACCAGTCCATTCTGAAGGACATCAGCCCTGGGATTTCTTAGGAAGGAATGATGCTAAAGCTGAAACTCCAATACTTTGGCCACCTCATGCGAAGAGTTGACTCATTGGAAAAGACTCTGATGCTGGGAGGGGCTGGGGGCAGGAGGAGAAGGGGACGCCAGAGGATGAGATGGCTAGATGGCATCACTGACTCGATGGACGTGAGTCTGAGTGAACTCCAGGAGTTGGTGATGGACAGGGAGGCCTGGCCTGCTGCGATTCATGAGGTCGCAAAGAGTCGGACACGACTGAGCGACTGAACTGAACTGAACTGTCTGACTTACTTCTCTTAGCCCTCCAACTCATCCATGTTGCCTAAAATGGCAACATTTCATTCCTTTTATGGTTGAATAATATTGTTATGTATATATCATTGTCTGTTTTATTTTTTTTTAATTTGAGCCATCCCCTGGGGGGAGGGGATAGTTAGGGAGTTAGGGATGGACATGTACATGCTGCTATATTTAAACTGGATGACCAACAAGGACCTACTGCATAGCACAGAGAACTCTGCTCCATGTTATGTGGCAGCCTGGATGGGAGGGAAGTTTGGGGGAAAATGGATACATGTGTATGTGTGACTGAGTCCTTTCTATGTTTACCTGAAACCATTTTATTTCTTTTTCTCGCCTTATTGTTCTGGCTAAAACCTCCAGTACAATGCTGAGCCAGAGTCTTTGTCTTTTTTCTGATCTCAAGATTAAGTTGAAGTTAGATGTGAGTTTTTCATAGATGTTCTTAACATGTTGAAGAAGTTCCACTCCTAGTTTGTTGAGTGATTTCATTTTGAAAATGTTTTGTTAAATGTTCTCCCCACATCTATCGGGGTGAATTTGTGGTTTTATCTTTTATTCTAACAATATTATATGTTCTGTTGATCGATTTTCATATGTCAAACCAACCCTGCATTCCTGGGATAAATGCCATGTGGTCATACTGTATAATCATTTTCTATGTTTCTCAATTCGATTCAGTATTTCGCTGAGGGTTTTTGTCCTTAAATTAGGATTTGTAGTGTTCGGTAATATTTCTATTTCAGATTCTTGCATGGTCAACGGTTTTCAAAATTTTCTTCTATCTTTATTGAATTTGGTACTAGTGTTACACTAGCTTTTTCTAAAGGTTTTTTGAGACTTTTCTACTTCTTCCATGCCCTGGAACCATTTAAATGGTATTGGAATAATCTGTCCCCTAAAATTCTGTTAGAATTCCCAGAAACCGCACAGCCTGGTGCAGTTTTGGCACGAGCTAGAACTGTCTGATTGAGAAGGTCATTTTTTCATGGTAGCTGGGTCATTTTCTCTTCTCTGTCTCTTCTGGGGTGAAGTCTTCTAATTCGCAGTTTCTTAGAATCTGTTTCATCCAAGTCTACAGATTCATTGGCATAAAGTTGATCACACCATTCTTCGTGGTTCTTCCCATTTTCTCTGTTCATGTTTCTCCATTTGTATTGTCTTATTCTGTCCATGGGGCTTCCCAGGTGGCGCTAGTGGTAAAGAACCCGCCTACCAATGCGGGAGGCATTAGAGACACAGGTTCAGTCCTTGGGTCAGGAAGACCCCTGGAGGAGGGCCATGGCAGCCCACTCCAGTATTCTTGCCTGGAGAACCCCATGGACAGAGGAGCCTGGCGGGCTACAGTCCACAGGGTCACAAAGAATCAGACATGACTAAAGCAGCTTAGCACGTACGCATTCTGTATATGTATGTATATATTCTCTCTTTTTCCTAATTTTGCTGGTTTTAATTGCCTTTTTCCCTCCAAAAAGTCAGCTTGGTTGCCCCTTTCTTGGCTGCAGGGGGGGACCCACCCTGCGTGGCCCTGGTGCTCCTCTCTCCTTCCAGAGGCAGGGGTCCTGCATTGTGTTCTGAAAGCTCTTTGCTCTGTCTCCCCATGGCGCCATCAATAAACCTCTTCTGTGTCAAGCTGCATCTTTGCATCTGGCTGTCATCAGACCCAAACAAGCCCCAGGCATTCCCTGGCTGCCGTGTGGAGAATGCCCTAGAAGGGGTGGGAAGGGAGGTACAGCCCGTCTGCCTGCCTGCTGCAGTGGTCTGGGAGCAGACGGGACCCTGGTCTCATCTCGAAAGTGGGGAGCGCGAGGGGGTGTACAGTAAGGGATGGGTCTACGAGCTGTTTGGGATCAACGGGACTTGGGCATATAACTGCATAGCTAACATTTCACCATTTATTGCTTTCAACATTCCTTCCCAGGCCCATAAGAATCAGACAAAGCTACAAATCTGAAGGCAGAGTTGAAATGTTTATTCACAATCTCTCAACTTGGTCTTAACCCCCACCCCTCACTGGATCTCAAGATCTTGCATGAGAAAGAAAGAGACATGGTCCTAAAGGGGACAAGCAACAGTTACTGAAGGGCCTGGAGGGGCCAGGACCCCAGCTGCCCCTGCTCCTGGCCCTGCACGCAGAGGCTGGGGGGCGGGGGCAACTGTCCTTGGCTGTGGACGCAGCACGAGGTCTGGCCAGCTCTGATAAGGTCTGGCCCTGCCCAGGAGGCCACCAGGGAGGGCTGGTGGTCAGCAGCCCACCTTCCCCCCAGATGCTAAAAGAAGGAAAAGTCAAGCAAACCTGGACACTTTTCAGGTGGGGTTTGTGCTGCTGGTCTTTCGCTGGGGCCCACATTACACATTTCCTCTTTTAGGAAATAAACTGTTCTGGTGAGAGGAGGCTTCAGAGATTGTTTTAGAGGAAAAGGGAAAGCAGGAGGCCAGGCGGCGGGTCTTCCGGCTGCTCGGGACCTTCCCCCTGGCAACTCCAAATTCATCTTCGTTCTACCGTAGACCCCCTCCCCAGATCGTGCTTGAACCCAAGAGCTCCGGGTCTACACAGTGCTTCCGTACCCTGCGTTGTGCAGATAAGAAAGCCGAGGGGCTGTCTGAGATCTGGAAGCACGTGCAAGGCTGAGCTGGGAGACTCCGTGTCCTGCCTCACCACTCACCTGCCCCCAGCAAAGTGTGCAAGCTCAGGGGTGGCTCCTGCACTGAAAGCAGCTCAGACGTCAAGCAGGTGTGCACCTGTCCAAGGTGTTAAGGCTCACCAGGCGTGCCCTGCCCCCGCTGAAGTTAAGCCAGAGAGGTTGGGCTCGTTGCAGGCAAGTGCCGTGTGCGTACCTCTGGGTCCCTTCCAGGATGGGGAGCAGTTCAGGTGGGTGGCCCTAATCCGGTGACCAGGGGCCCCACAGGACTCCTCCTGGGGAGACCCGCCTGCCCTGAGGGTCCATCCCACCCGTGGTTTCTGACCAGCCCCTCCTCTTCCTTTTCCGTTGTCCTACATTCGCTCTGCAGGTGGCCTGAGCTGCCTGCTGGGTTTCCGGGTGGATGTGCCCTGAATATGGGGCCAGCCAAAGCAAAAACCGAGTATACACCATAGCAGCGAGTCCCCCCAAATGCTGGGGTGCCCTGGGGTGTGCTCACACACAGGAGGCGTCTCCTGGGCTCTTTCTTCATACTGGGTCCTGCGGACCAGCAAGGAGACAGCCACAGAAACAGCATGGTGAACAGACTGGCCTCCAGTTTAGGGCCCCAGGGAAGGACTTAGTTCTCCCCAACTCTTGTCTTCACACAGCCCCGTCAGATGTCCCCTCCCTGATCTTTTTCCTGAAGCTAATGCAACTGCGATTTCAGGTCGTCTGCCTTGCTGGGAGCTTCCGAGGGCCCAGGAGGGACTTGAGAGTTGTGTTTACAGGTCGTGTGTTTTTGTAAAGTTTGCCAAAATAAGCAATTTTTGTGTGATGGACACTGTAAGGTGACTGGGGTGGCCGAGGGGGTCCTAATGAGTCACGCCCCTGCCCTCATATGTTCTTTTCCTTCTCGAGTTCTCCCCTGCCAACAGTGTACGCTTCATCTCCATAGAATCCTTGAGGCCGTAGCTTTCTGGTGCCTTTCGGTCACAGGAACGATCTTCCTTCACCCATGATGACTGCCTTTCCGAGATGGAAGTCTCCAATCTGGTCCACAGAAAAAGCCCAGTCTCACAGGCAGCTCAAGTCTTCTTTCCCCAAACTCAGGCCCAGGCCCCATCGGGGAGAAGGGGAAGGGCTGTGGCCAAAATGTTGAAACAGCAGGCAAAGCTCTACCAGAGTGTCCTGGGGCTGCCGCAGCAAACAACCAGTCTGGGGCCAGTGTGCAGCAGAAATGGATCTCTCTCAGTTCTGGAGCCAGAAACCCGTGAGCAAGGATCGGCAGGGCTGCCTTCCCACGGGAGGCTGCAGGGGAAGGTCCTTCCTGCCTCTTCCAGCTTCTGTGACTCCAGGTGACCCCTGGCTTTTGCCTGGATCTCTTCAGTCTCTGCCTTACCAACACCCAGCCTTCTCTCCTGTATGTCTGTGTCTCAAACCTTCCTCCTCCTTCTCTTCTAAGGACCCCAGTCCTCGGATTTGGGGCTAACCTTAAATCCATCATGATTTCAAGATCCCTAACTTAATGATATCCGCAAAGATCCTTTTACAAATGAGGTCACCTTCACAGGTTCTGGGGATGAGGCTGTGGACAGATCTTGTGGGGTCACCGTTTTCAGCCCCCTACAGTCATATTCAGAGTCCTTTCTGCACGTGAACGAGGAGCCAAGTGCACAGCGGGTGAGATGAGATGTGAGAGGCAGGGAGGAAGGAGGACAAGGGGGTTCAGAGGGAGAGGATGTGGGGGTGGCACCCGCGAGGGTGACATTTAAGCCCGGACTGGATGGCTGAGAAGGGCCCACCCCATGGAGATGAGATGGGGAAGCAGAGGGCCCTGGTCTGAGAGCTGAGGGCCCGGCGAGCCTGGAGGGTGGAGGTGGGTGGAGCAGAAGCGGGCAGGGTGTGGACGGTGGGGAAGGCTGTGGCCTGGCCAGTTCAGACCATCCTGCAGAGAAAGCAGCAGGTCATCAGGCACTGGGAGGCCAGGAGGGGCGTTTCCAGGGATGAAATCCTGTGCTGTGGTGGTCGGCCTGTGGCCTGTGACCCCGAATACGCCCCCCTGCTTAGGTCTGATCACTGAGCCTTGTCCTGGCTAGATGTGGGGACCAGGGGAGTCAGGTGTCCTGGGAGGCCCAGGCAGGGCCCCCCTCCAGCTGCCTGGAACTCTGATGAGAGTTACATAAAGCAATACATGAAGCCAGGCAGCTTTATGGGGTGTTTGATGAAGCTTTTAAGGCATCAGAAACCATCATCAGAGGCACAGCTGCCTGCTCCGTGTGGCTCAAGACGCAGTCTCGTGGGGGCATCTGCTGGATTGCAGGCCACACCTGGGGCGGCCTGGAGCCTGGCCAGGGTGCTCCCTATTCCTTTGACCCCTAACCACCGGGCCAACCTGCCAGGCACGGCTGGAGCCCTCCAAGTATGAGGTGTGTCCAGAGCCCTGGTCCTGGGTCCTGGCACCGCAGAGGGCGACGTTAACAGGGTAACGAAAACCATAGCGATTTTAACAGTTTCTTAGACGGGAGATGCTTGGCACATGCTTCTTTGTTCCGGGGATCGGGTCCTGTGGCCACATCACAGCGAGAGACACACGAAGTTCCTGGCATTGAGGGGCTCATGTAAGGGGGACAGTAGACAAATGACCAGAGAACCCACTGGGAGAGAGCGGGCCTGGGGGTGAGAGAGCTGGGTGACAGATCGCTGCACGGGGGGTCAGGAGGCCTCTCGCAGGTGACAGAGTGGGGGTCTGTGGCATCTGGGGGGGCCGTCAGAACATTTCAGACAGGGATGCTGTGAGGTTGGGGTGGGAGGCGAGTGGCCACCATGTGGAGGGAGGCGAGGTGGGTGGCACGCAGGAGAAGCGGAGAGAGTGGCCCCTGAGAGAGAGGAGGCTGAGCCTCCACCCAGCAAAAGTCCTTTTTCCTTAAGGTGGCTCCGCTGCTGTCTGAGCAGAGATGAGCCAGACTGCGGCAGGGGGAGGGGAGGGGCGGCGCTACCCAAGAGTTTGGGGGTCCAAATGGGTCAGTGGTGAGTCCCTTCCCCTGGCCAGGCCGTGGACTCAAGAAGAAGCTGGCTGTGGCCTCAGCGTGTGGCTCTGTGGGCACAGGGTGGGGGGCACCGATGGAGCCAAAGCTGCTGTGGGAAGGGGCCTGGCTCTCTGGGACCCCATCCCCACTGGGAGTCGATCATCCCCAGAGACCCTTAGCTGACCGTGGCAAGGTGGGGGCTGGTGCCTCCGGCTCTGAGACCCCTCCCCAGGTTGCACAGCAGTGGGGGTGCTCAGGTTGCAGCTCCCATCTCCCTCAGCAGTACAGTAAGTGGTCAGGGCCATGGGCTCTGCCCCCTGCTCCCCAAGAATGACCAGCTGGCAACCTGAGGCGAGCTCCTTCGATCCTGCTGAATCTTGCTTTTCTCCTCTACTGGGGAAGATGAGGGGTCAAAGGTGGAGCTCACAGGCTAGCCTCCCTGGCTCCCAGCTTTGTGGCTTTGGGTCATTTACAAGGCCTCCTATCTCTCTCCAACCTCCGGGGCTTTGTTTGCTTGGGTGGGTATTGAATGCATCAATATACCAAAAGAACTGACCCCCTTGTTCACAACAGCACTATTAACAGCAGCCAAGACATGGAAGCAACCTAAATGTCCATCAACAGATGAATGGATAAAAAAGATGTGAGATACACACACACACACACACACACACACATATACACATACATACATATGCAGTGGAATATTACTCAGCCATGAAAAAGAATTAAATAATGCCATTTGCATCAGCAGAGCTGAACCTAGAGATTATCACACTAAGTGGAGTAAGTCAGACAGAGAAAGACAAAAGACCACATGGTACCACTTGTGTGTGGAGCCTAAAGTCTAGCACAAATGAACTTGCCCATGAAGTGGACTCACACACAGAGACAGACTTGCGGTCGCGAGGGCAGGGCGCAGGGGGCAGGGGGCAGGGGTAAGGGGGTGGGTGGGGAAAGGACGGATGGGAGTTCGGAACAGGAGACAGAAACCGTCATATGTGGAATGGATAGGCAAGGCCATACTGTGTAGCACAGGGAACTGCCTTTAACATCCTGTGCAAAACCACACTGGAAAAGAACCTTTGAAAGTTTGGATTAATATACACCAGACGTCCTCGGGACTGTGCTTGGTGCTAAGAGCTTGACCGCTCGTAGCTGTGCGCACCAGTTCACAGGGTGAGAGAGCCAGTGCCGCTGACATTCCAAGCCCAGAAGTGGAGGGCTTCATACAATGACGCTTTCTCTCTCCCTCAAGTCACCATCCAGTACAGGAAGGGGGAGGGCAGGGGCCTGTTCCAGGAAGTCACTCAGGGATCCAGGTTCCTGCCAGCTTGTGGTCCTCTTGGGGCTTCAGAGTCTTCCTCTAGGATCGTCTGCGGATGGGGGACCCCTGGGAGGTCCCTCTGGGCCGGGCCTGGGCCGTCTGTACCCACAGGCAGAGGCCACGCTAACCACAGGGAGGCCGGGACACAGAGACTGGCTCTGTGTCCAGGAGGAAGGAGCTCAGTCTGTCTTGGCTGTTACTGCTCTTACCTCCTCCTGCAACAGTTGGAGCGCTGAGAAAGGTGAGGGCTACGAAGGGCCTGCAAGGACCCGGCAGACGACCATGCTAATCGTCCTTCTGGTTACACCTCAGCCAGCTTTGCCACCCCTGAGCGAGGCTGCAAGGGGGAGCTGGGCCCTCCCTGGGGCCCCCGGCGGCTCCTCCCAGGAGGAGTGTGGATGTGTCACCAGCCACCTCTTAAATCCCTTAATCTTATTATTCCTTGGCGGGAAGGCTCTGAACATTCCTTTTGTATTTTTTTAAAAAATTGCCTGACAGGTTTCTTAAACAGAATTCTTCTTCTTCTTTTTTTTAACCCTCAGTCTCCGGGAGGATCGTTTCCTGTTGGGGCCAAGGATGGGGTCCTGCTGAGGGTCAAGCGAGTGACTGCATTTCTCAAACAGGGTTCGTGGAGGCCTCTTCCGGCCCACTTGCCGCCGGCCCCCGCGGGGGACAGAGCTGTCCGCAGAGCTGAAGTCCTCGGGGACGCCGTGCACCCTCTAGTCCCCCTTCCCACCCAATCGCAGAAGCTTCCTGAACCTGGTTGTGCAGAGACACTCGCTCACCTGTAGATCGCAGGCCCCACCCCAGTGGGGGTGGAATCTGAACTTTCAGCAGGAGTCCGGGAAACGCTGACATAGTCTGCTTGCCCATAGCCTGGAATTTGGGAAGCCAGGCTGTGGGGACAGTGAGATGAAACAGACACTGCCCCGTCTGGGACTGGCTGTCTGGCAAGGAAGGTAAGACAGGCCCCTTGCCGACTGAAGAAAAACTAGCACAGCCTAAAAGTCGTTTATGTTTTATTCAGACAGAACTCGGGGCAGCCTCTCAGCTCAGAGGGGCTGCTGCGGAGACACAAGGGAGGAGCTGGGATATATGGGGGTTTTTTTGCAACAAAACCCAGGTAGTCGGTACATCAAAAGATTACGGTAAGTTAAAGAGAAACCAGACATCTCACGTTAACGAATCAGCGCTTGTCTGTGTACGGCAAGAGGCAAGGGTCTGCGATCGCTGAAGTACTCCTCTGATGTGCACCTCTCGGCCTGGGGCCAGCAGCCTGCTTTCCTCTGTGCGGAGTCCTTTCGGGGCTCACAGCATGTGTGTGCGTCTGTGTGTCGGGGCGGGGGTGACCACGGTGGCTGCCGGCTTGCTGGCTGCAGCTTCCTTTGTTTACGGATATAGCAGGTGACCCTCTTCGTCTTCACCCCGGTCAGAAGCTCCACCTGGGAGAGAGGCTAGCTAACAGCAAGGGCCTCTCTGACAGCTGTGAGCAGAAGCCAGCTTCACACCGGATCCGGGGCCCTGGGCTTTCTGGGGTTGTGTCCTTGCGGATTCTACTTTACAGACGTGAAGACAGAATTCCGGAAGTCCAGTCATCTGGCTCGGTTTCCCAGCAGCAGCGGAGCTGGCTTTGAGTACAGAAGTGCCACCGTCTCTCGGGCCTAGAACTCGGACCGTCCAGTGAGCGAGGGGCCACCAGGAAAGGTGGCCCTCTGAGTGTCCTCTGCTCCACAGGCTGCACACGAGGCTCCCTGTCCCAGCCCCATGCAGGTGCCTCCAGAGGCCACACTGACCTGCGCCTGCATTAAAGGAAAAAAAAAAAACGGAGGTCAAATTCACATAACATAAAAGTAATCATTTTCAGGTGAAAAATTCAGTGGCATGTCATGTGTTCCCAGCGTGGTATGACCGTCAGCCTTATCAAGTTCGAAATATTTTTATCATCCCAAAAGGAAGCCCTGGGCCCACTAAGTAATCCCTCCCCACTTTCTCTAACCCCAAAGTCTGGGGACAACCATCAATCGGCATTCTGTCTCTATGGATCTGCAGATTCTGGAAATTTCATATAAACGGGATTGAGCGGTGTGAGGCCCTGGGAGGCCAGCTTGCACTGAGCGGAACGGTGTTCAGGGTCATCCACGCTGTCGCCAGGTCAGTGTTTCATCCCTTCCCATACACACCCCTGCCTCCTCCCACTGCAGAGCAAGAAGCTGTCCTGGGAGTCAGGGCTCGGCAGGCAGGGCACCGTCCCTGGGGGAAGGGAATGTCCTTAAGACCCAGGGGTCCGTCCTGCCTCCTGCCCACCCCCAGGTGAGCCCAGGGAACCGGAAAGCACAGAGGCTTCTTGGTGCCCAGGAGGCCGACGCCCCTTTCTTCTTCTCCAGCCCCAGGAGGCGGTCCATCTGCCAGCAATTTGGCCTTTTATAAATAACCTTGTTGGATTTTTGTTTGAAAGCACCATGTGGGGTGGGGAGGCAGAGTGCGGGGTGGTGGGCGGGGGGGGGGTGTTGTTCCAGTTCTGCTAAGCCTTCCAGCCAGTTTCCTCCTGAAACAGCCCCAGCGGGGGCCGTGATGCCCGTCTGCCGTAGGGTGACGGCCTCATCTGCTTCCCGACCCCTCAGACAGGGCACTCAGACTTCAGCCAAAGCAGGTCCCTGGCCCTGGGGAGTCACAGCTGGCTTCTCGCTTCCCAAAGGACGGCCCAGAGCGCCCCCCTATCCATGGAGCGAGGGAGGTGTCCTTCCTGCCCCCCCCGGTGCCTTCCTTCTAGAATCTTGTGCTGGGAGCCCCTTCGATCCCACAGTCCTGGCCCTGGGCAGGATGTCAGAGCTGCAACCTCACCTCCCCCCTGCCCCCCGCCATCCCCCTGCATTTTCCGGTGTTTTGAGAATTGTGGGGGCTCTGGACAGAGCAAGGTGGCATCCTGGAGACAGGCCGGGCTTCTGGGAATTCTGATGCAGGAGCGTCTTCCTGCCGCTGCCCTTTCCGGGGCCTCTGCCGGACCACAGGTTCTGGCCAGTCGAGAGGCGTGACCCCCCGCACTGATGGCAGGAAGAAACTGTTTATCATCCCGGAAGGATCTGGCTGCTGGCGTGTTTATTGGGAGGAAGGAAATAAGCTCTTTTCATCCCTTCTGAGCGGTGTCTGGCCTGCTGGCCATCCGATCCGTCAGCTGGGGGACTTGTAAACAACGCGTCCTGCGGGTGTCAGTACCTGCTTCGTGTCCGCCTCGGAGCTCTCAGCTCATCACTTCCTGGGTGTCATACTTGACTGTCGCTTCCTCCTTTAAATAAACTCGGTCATAAATTTAGTGCTTGTCAGAGCCGAGTTTAGAAATCTGGCCCAGGAACACGGGCCGGCATGGAGGGGTTCTCTCCGTGGGCCGCCTTCCAGAGCATCCGAGCCGGGACACCTGGTGGAGTGTGGGGTGCCGGCTGGGGCGCCTGCTGTGCGAGGAGAGGCTTGCAGCCTCGGGGAAGCTGAGGTTTGTTTCTCCATGTTTCCAAGCCAGGGAATAAGCAGTGAAAAACCTCACCTGGCAACTGGCATGGAAATTGCTGGAGGGCAGGCGGTGCCAGTCTGCATGCTCACGGCCAGTGGTGTTGTTGGGCTAAGAGGGCCTCCCACAGTGTTTGCATCCCAGGGGAAGCGATGCAGGAGTGAGCCCGTAAGGCTAGCGTCTCCCATCCAAACACCCATCCATCCATCCATCCACCGAACATTCATCCACCCATTCATCTAACAAGCATCAACCTATCTTACCACCAAACATCCACCCAGCCATCAAACATCCATCCATCCTTCCATCTACCAAATATACATCCATCCATCTGCCATGGATCCATCCATCAAGCATCCATTCATCCATTTAACCACTACACATTCATCCATCCATCTACCAAACATCGGTCTATCCTACTAACAAACATCCATCCGTCCATCTACCAAATATCCACCCATTCACCAAGCATCCATCCTTCCACCAAACATCCTTCCATCCATCTATGCATCCATCCACCAAATACCCATTCATCTACCAAACATTCATCCATCCATCCATCCATCCACCCACCACGAATCCATACATGAAGCATCCATCCATCCATCAAACATCTATCCATCCGTTCATCTACCATCCATCCATCTGTCAAACATCCGTCCATCCATCTACCAAATATCCATCCATCCATCCCTCCATCATTCGCTGAGGCACTGTTACCGCATATGTCCCTGTGGGCTGGACACCATGCAGCCCCAAGAAGACAAGGCCCCAGGGAACCCCTTGGCTGTGGAAAGTGGGGACTTTGGTTTTGGGGATTATTGGGGGTCTTGGGTTGTTGGGGGTAGCCTCTAGAAGGAAAGAGAAGCCCTTTCTGCTATAGTTCTGAGAAGAGGGCAGGGTTCAGAGAATGAATCCCCTTTCTGCCCCCTCCCACCACCTGCTATCTCACAGTCTGGGGTGACCAGAGTTAAAGGCAGAATCCCCATCCCCGCTGAATTAGTGTCCTGGGATTCCTGGAACGAAGAACCACAGATGGAAGGGCTTAACCCACAGAAACATCTTATCCTGCAGTCCTAGGGGCTGGAAGGCTGAGGTTGAGGTGTGGGCAGCGCTCGGGCTTCCCCTAAGACACGGGGGTGGCCTGTCCAGGCTGCCGTCCTGGCTCCTGGTGGCTGTTTGGCTTGGGGCCGTCACGCCAGTCTTCACGTGGGTTCTCCCCGTGTGTGTGACTGTCTCCACTTCCCTTGTTACCAGGATGCCAGTCACAGTGGATTGGGGGCCACCCTACCCCAGATGGGCCGTAACTAATCACGTCTGTAATGACCCAGTTTCTAAATAAGCCTGTGTTGTGAGGTGATGGGGCTCAGGACTTTAGAGTATGAATCTGGGGTGAGGGGAACACAATTCAGCCGTGTCACCTGGAGAAGCTACAATCCCTCTTGGTGTGGAAAGCGGCCTCTGAGAACCCTGACCCTCTGTTGCCCTCTGACGTCCCCTCACACAGCCCCCGAGGGGATGGGCACCAGGAGCCACACAACCCCGCTCAGGTTCAAGGTCGGGGTCCAGGTGCCCGGATCCCCTGTGGGACCTCAGTCCAGGTGCCCTGCTAAGTCCAGAGGCTTCTCGCAGGAATGGTGCCAGGCCAGGGTGAGGTCGCCCAGCGCCACCCTGCGCCTCCCCCAGGCCATTCCCAGCAGCCTCGGGTCCCCTGGACCTTCTGGGGTCCCGAGGTCCCAGCACCAGCCCAAGAACGCTGTGGCTGGAGCGGGTTTCGGGGCGCGCTCTGCCTGCTCTTGTGTCTCAGGTCCACCTCCCCTGCCTGGAGCCCGTGCGGCTCTGGGTGCCCTGGAGGCCAGGAGCTGTGCCCGGAGCCAGCCGCTGCCCTGAGACCCCTCGGGCTCTTGGAGAAGGAGTTGGGGGTGGTGATCGCAATGAGACCACGAGGGGGACGCTGGGGCAGGGGATAGTTAGAGGTGTGGCTGGAGCTTTGCTTTCAGTCTCCCCAGTATGCACTGAGCCCAAACCGAGCCCATGGAAATTAAGCCCGGCATTGCACACACCCAGTATCCGGAAAGGACTACTCAGCCTGGCCCACGCTCAGACGGGCAGGGCAACGCAGACACCTGCTTCTGGCCCCACTCCCTGCTCCCTGCTCCCTGGGCACACCCGAGACTTATTGCCCCTGGGCCCTGGCCCACACGGTGCCCTGCCCTCCCCCGGGGTGTGCTGTCCCGGCCCGTGTTTGAAGCCACCTGTCCACCTATGAGGAAGCCCTGCCCGGGGCCCTCTGCTGACTGTCTCATCCATCTCATTCCCCAGCTGAGGGCCAGGGGCCTGGCTTACTTCCCTGGCCTCCCCCCACCCCTGGGTGGGGGCCCACAGCCGAGAGAGGTGTTCAAAGGCCCGGTCAAGGGCTCCAGTGGTCCTGGAGGTGGGGAGGCCTGCCCTGGGTGGGCAGCAGGACTAACACCAGAGAGGTGGCAGGAGGGCCAGGCCCGCAGGCCCCTGGGGCGCTCACTGCTCCAGCCCCCCGCCCCGGCCTGAGCCTGCCTCCTGGTCTGAGCCTGCCTCCCTCCCCTTGCCCCTCATCACCCCCTTTATTTCTTGCGGGAAAGATGTTTATCTTCAGACAAAGGCTGTTGTGACTCTGAGGTTCAGAGAAGCCAGGAGGCTGTGGGTGACCCAGAAACCCACAGGAAGTGGGGAGGGGTCGGGATCTCGGGGGTGGATCCCTCCTGACATACATTTCCTAATGGGAGGTCAGCCCTGAGCCGGCCTCCTCGGGGCCCTGCGGAAGGAGCTCTGCCCCTCTCCCGGGAGGAGGCCAAGTTCAAGGCCAGCATGGGCCCCCCAGGCTGGGCCCTGGACCTGGCTGAGCCCCTCCTGACCTCCCCACCGCAGCGTGCTGCGGGTACAGCAAGGAGACGGTCCATCTGAGACAGCCTGAGGACGCTCCCTGGACACACCCCCCGGACCCCTCCTGGACAGCCCCCTGCCTTCTCCCACTGACGCGCAGGTCCTGGGAAGCTCACTGGTTGCTGGCTCTTTGCAGATGCACTTCATGGGGCAGGATTCAAGCGTCACATTTCTGGGGGTTGGAGAGGGCAACCCCCTCCCCCGCCCTGCTGCACCCATGCTCCAAGGCCGCTAAGCAGACAGTCCAAGAGGAAGTGAAGGGTCCAAGCGGGCCCTGCTGTGGGGCCCGGACAAGCGGGCTTACTGAGAGCTCTGGAGAGGCTCCATGGAGGCCGAGTAGGGGAGGACCCCCAGGGAGGAGGGCTCACTCCCAGAAGGGGGCTCCCCTCAGGGGAGCTCAGGACAGAGGGAGCCTCTGGGTGTTGATGGAGATGAGGACCCTCCTGGGATGACAGTGCAGAGGGGCCCTAGAACAGCAGGGTGCATGTATGTGCTTGTCCATGGGTGTGTGCACATGTATGAGTGTGCTGGGAGTGAGTGCGTGTGTGCGCATGTGTGAGTGCTGTGTGTGCATGTGTGAATGCACGTGTGTGCGTGTGTCTGAGAGCGCCAGGGAGCCACACTGGCGGGAGTGAAGGGGCTGTGAGCCCCAAGTGGCTCAGGAGGGCCATCAGCCTTGGAGGCTCCACCATCCGAGCAGAGGGGTCTCCCAGGGCTCTCTGGGCCAGGGCAGGAGTGAACCAGGGACAGCAGCCTGGGGGAGGGGGAATCCAGGCTGGGTCAGGGAAGGGGGCTCCGGAAGGAGGTTGCCAGGCGTCAGGGAGCATAAGGGCCAAGGAGCATTGGCGGGATTTCACCGCAGGAACCCCGGCCGGGAGGCCCTCCTGTTGCAGCCTTTCAAGGTTTGATCAGTCTTGGTGGCCACTGCTTCGGAGGGAACAAGGAGGTGAGGTCTGGGTGGGGCGGGGCTCAGTCAGGCTTTCAGGCCCCTAGGCCATGAACCCAGAGACCTCTGACCTTGGGGGTTGGGGGTGCAGCTGGGTCTCCAAGGAAGGCTCAGCGGTGAGGGCCAATGCTGCCCCCTGGTGGTGGAGAGAACTCCATCGTTGGTCTACTGAGACATTTTCCATCGCACAACTTTTTGCTTTTTAAGCAATGTGTGATTTCTGGCTGTGCTGGGTCTCTGCTGCTGGCAGGTTTTTCTCTAGCTGGGGCGGGCAGGGGCTAGTGTCTAGCTGTGGTCCGTGGGCTTCTCATTGCGATGACTTCTCTGGTTGCGGAGCACGGGCTCTGGGACGTCAGTAGCTCAGCCCCCTGGGCTCTACAGCAGCGGCTCAATAGTTGTGGCACTCGGACCTGGTTGCTCTGAGGCGTGTGGTATCTTCCTGGACCAGGGATTGAACCTGTGTCTCCTTCATTGGCAGGAGATTCTTTATCACTGAACCACGAGGGTAGCCCTCCATGGCACAGCTTTGCATCAGGGCCCTTGGAGGCTGAGAAAGAAGATGGGTTTACATGAGACCTCCTGAGTGAGGCTGAGTGCCCCAGTGTCCTTGTGTTTGGGGTCGGCCGGGGGGGGGGGGGGACATTATTACAAGGCCCCCAAGGCAGGGCCAATAGTTAACAGACTCCAGACCTGACCCACCTCCCACCCGGCCCCCTAGCCCCACTCTTCACATTTACAAATGGGCAAAGTGAGGTTCATGCGGTGGAGAAGCCTTGGGGTGTCTCTGTCCTTCTAAGAGTTCACCTCAATGGTCCAGGGCCCTGGGGGACCCGAGACTAAGCAGACGTCTCCTGGGGGGTGTCTCGTGGGGTGTGGGTGTGCAGCAATGGGCCCCCAGCAAAGCCCGGGGAGGGCATGGCTCACTGAGCATCTGTGTTCCAGGGGCCAGTGCCCTGGGACCAAAAATAACACCACCTGCCCCGAGAAACTGGTGTCGAAATATGTCCTCAGCAGGGAGAGACCCCCAGGGTGCTTATTATTGTAATAAGTACCCCAGGCACCAATGGTGTGCAAGGCCTGTGACAGACTGGAAAATGGACCTAAGCGATGTGAGAAGCTAAAACGTATGTGAACTTATGGGGTGAAAGGGACTTTTCAGATGCGGTGAGCTTGAGGGGCCAACGGGGGAGATTTTCTTGGATTATCTGGGTGGGGCGCACGCCATCGCGAGGGTCCTTACAACAGGGAGGCAGGAGGGACAGTCAGAGAAAAGATGCGATGCTGAAGAGAGGTCGGAGAGAGGGTGAGAGGCCTGAAGATACTGCACCGCTGGCTTTGCAGACTGAGGAGGGACCAGGAACCAAGGAGTGTGGGTGGTGCTCGAACAGCTGGAAAAGGTGAGCAATGGCTTGTTCCCAGAGACCCCCTCAAAGGACCAGCCCGACTGACTCCTTGGTTTTAGCCAAGGAGCCTTGGCTTAGTGAACCTTAGTGAGCCTTCTGACCTCTGGAAGCACAAGAGAATGAATCTGTGTGGCTTCAAGTTGGTAAGGCTGTGGTAGTTTATGACAGCTGGGTAGGGACTCATGCAGGTCTCGTTCTAGGAAATGGCTTTTGTTGTTGTTCAGTCACGCAGTCGTGTCCGATGCTTTGAGACCCCAAGGACTGCAGCACCCAGGCTTCCCTGTTCTTCATTGTCTCCTGGAGTTCGCTCAAACTCACGTCCATTGAGTCGGTGATGCCATCCATCTCAGCCTCTGTTGTCGTCCCCTTCTCCTCCTGCCCTCAATCTTGCCCAGCATCAGGGTCTTTTCCAATGAGTTGGCTTTTCTCATCAGGTGGCCAAAGTACTAAAGCTTCAACATCAGTCCTTCCAGAGAATGTTCAGGGTTGATTTCCTTTAGGATTGACTGATTTGATCTCTTAGCAGTCCAAGGGACTCTCAAGAGTCTTCTCCAGCACCACAGTCCGAAAGGAAGTGGTTTACTGTCCTCTAAATGGATGGGGTCACGTGGGTCTGTTTCCAAAGCATTTACATCACCCAGTGCCCGTTGGGAGGGACTCCATCCCGAAATCTGCCCAGACCCCAGAGCTGGCCGGAAGGACCTTGTGGGGATACAGAAGCAGACTCAGTTCTCCCTGGCTGCCCAAGGAGGGGGCTTAGGCTCAGAACCCCCAAAGAGACCCAGACAGCACGATGGCCTCAGCACAGCCCTTCCCCACTCCTCCCAGCTGGAGCCTGCCAAGAGCGACCAAGTGGGAAATGATAGAATGTCCTTCTGGACATGTGTCCTCCTATTTTTAAACTGTTGCTTCCCTCTCCCCCCCATAACTCTTCGGATATTGAAAAGGAGCTGGGAGCAATGGTCCCCAGTCCGTCTGAAATTATCTCGGGGGGCACAGGGTCCTGCCCCTTTATGCTCATTCCCTCTCCCGGCAGGTGAGCCCACTTTATGGAGGGGAACACTGAGGCTTGGGAGCAGAAGTGACTGGGCCACTCTCCCCGGCTCATGGAGGGGCAGGGGCTAGATCTAAACCCAGGTCACCCAAAGCTTCCGGCTTTTTCCCACGACACCATGCCGCCCCCCAGTGGTAGGTCTGGTTTTCTTAAGAGTGCTAAGCTGGCTGGGAAGACTCCCCTGGAGGAGGGCATGGAACCCACTCCAGTATTCTTGCCTGGAGAATCCCATGGACAGAGGAGCCTGGCAGGCTGTGGTCCACGGTGTCACAGAGAGTTGGACACGACTGAGTGACTGAGCACGCACACACAAACTGGCTGGGGCTCCCTCAGTCAGATCCAGAGCTGGAGACAGGGCTCAATCGGGAAATGTGGTTTGCGTTGCTTGGAGCACAATATGGGGTGACCGGGAGGTTCCACCATGTTGGGGATGAGGGGCTGGAGCAGGGAAAGCCCAGGAATCGAGGAGCTGGGCTGCAGTTTAGTTCCATTTGGGGCCTTAAAAGTGTAACAATGAGTGTTCTGTGTCTTTGTTCTATGAAAATGCACAAATCCTACTCTGTGCTGGGTGGGAGCTAGAGAGGCCCCAGCGTGGAGGACAGGCACTGCAGAGGCAGTGATATAAAGGCTGAGAAGTAGGTGGGCGACTTTTCCAGGGGAAGCACAGTCCAGGCAGACGGACCAGCAAGTGCAAATGTCCTGAGGCTGGAACTGGCCCACCATGCTTGACTCACACCAATCAGTGCAGCCGGTGCCGGCTGGAGGGCATGCCGAGGGAGTGTGAGGTGATGCAGGGGTCGGCAGGGGCCAGCTGGCTGGGCTGGCTTGGAGGCCGTGGTGAAGACCTGGGAGCATGCAGGGTGGGGGTTGTGGTTTACAGGCTGTGTCCATGTGGTCCGGAAGGTGGCTGGAGTCACACTGGAAGAAAAGCTATGACCAACCTAGACAGTATACTAAAAAGCAAAGACATCGATTTGCCAACAAAGGTCCATCTAGCCAAAGCTATGGTTTTTCCAGTGGTCATGTATGGATGTGAGAGTTGGACCATAAAGAAGGCTGAGGACTGAAGAATTGATGCTTTTGAACTGTGGTGTTAGAGAAGACTCTTGAGAGTCCCTTGGACTGCAAGGAGATCCAACCAGTCCATCCTAAAGGAAATCAACCCTGAATATTCACTGGAAGGACTGATGCTGAAGCTCCAATACTTAGGCCACCTGATATGAAGAACTGACTCATTGGAAAAGACCCTGATGCTGGGAAAGATTGAAGGCAGGAGGAGAAGGGGGCGACAGAGGATGAGACGATTTTGGATGGCATCACTGACTCAATGGACATGAGTTTGAGCAAGCTCCGGGAGATGGTGAAGGGCAGGGAAACCTGGCGTGCTGCAGTCCATGGGATTGAAAAGAGTCGGACACGGCTGAGCGACTGAATAGCAGCAACAATGGGGTATTCAGATTTGGGTAGGGCAAGTCTGGAGAATGCAATCTTCTCCTTTGACCTTGAGAAAGTAGGTTTACTGCTGCAAAACCCACCCACAATATTGAAATTCCCACAGAAGGATGCGACTTGCTTTTCCAATCCGACCTTCTCCAGCCATGCACCTCCTTTTTCCGCATTGAAACCAGGGTTTCGCATAATGCAATGCTGGGGAACACAGGATTCTGTGAAGACGCAGTTTTGCTCCTGCAGAACTAGTGCTGATAATTCTCGACAGTTCCTGATGTCTCCCCTCCCCCGCCCCAATCATGGGGCGTGGCCGGAGCCTCTCCACCGCGGGATGTCTCCCAGGTGCCCCCCGGGCCGTGCAGCAGA
Source organism: Bos indicus (assembly GCF_029378745.1). Classification (NCBI taxonomy): domain Eukaryota; kingdom Metazoa; phylum Chordata; class Mammalia; order Artiodactyla; family Bovidae; genus Bos; species Bos indicus. Next base: position 47,646,759 of record NC_091788.1, on the reverse strand, counting down.
GTCCTCGCCCACACGACACCCTCCGGCCCACACATCTCCCTTTTCATCCCCCACATCACACTTACACAGGACTGCGAGCCTGCGCTGGGCCTGAAGTTCGGGAAGGAACAGGGCAGAGGACAGTTTATGCCCATGTCGGACTCGGGGTGGGGTCCCAGAAACAGCCTCGGCTCACGCTTCCTGTGCGCGGCACACCCCAGGCCCCGAGCTGAGCGCCTCGCCTGTACTAACTGCAGAGCTCTCACTGAGAAGGGCTGGGGCCTGGGACCCTTTGCTGCAACGCTTGCACCTGGACACACCTCTCCTGGAGCCACAAAATACAGAGAAACCATCGGGGATGAAACGCAACTGTGCATGCGCAGTTGGGACAAATTCTGGACGAAAGGTACAAAAAGACCAGAGAACTCAAATGCACTTCTGAAGAGCAGGGAGCAAAAGCAGGCTGCCCGCCCCGCTCTGCAGCCCCTGCACCACCCGCACACAGGACCACCCCAAAGGCGTGGGCAGACCACCTATGCCACCCCTCCAGCCCGACCGCTAGGTACAGCCCTACCCTCGCCCTATATAAGGAACTAGCTCATCCCCCCCGACATCCCAGGAACTAGCAAGGGAACCTGTTGCTTGGTCTCGCTCCCCCCTGCTGCAGCAGGGACCCCAAGAAAGCCTTGCCGGAATTTCTTGTCTGGCCTCTAATCAATTTCTATTGATTAAGGGAGGCCAAGAACCCTGGTCGGTAGTAAGACACGCTCTTCTTACAGACAAGGAAACTGAGGCACAAACAGATGAAATGACGGGCAGGGGTCCGGCAGCGGGTGGGGCCCTCAGTCTGTGGGGGGCTCAGGCGTTTGGGACCCGGCTCACTCCTTCCCCGGGCACGCCTCTCCGGGCCCCAGCCCTCGGCCCCTCCTCCCGGCCCTGAGCCCCAGTCCCCAGCTGCCCAGGCTCCCAGCTCTGACGCAGGCCCAGCCTGGCCCTCCTTCACCCTGTCCTCTTGCTTCACCTGTGCCCGGACCTTGATGACACCATTTGTTGACCATCATCTTCCTCTGAGATGGGGGGTCTTGAGGGTCGGGACTGTGGCCTCAAGGGTTAGGACCATGCCTGCCTTACTGACTGCCATCTCCCCGGCCCCTACTGCAGGCCTGGACACCGTAGGTCCCAGCGAGTGTCTGCTGGGCAAAAGGATGTGTGAACAGCTAAGTGGGGGTGAACACGCCTGCCCCGCCATGAAACGTGACGTTTGCTCTGTCTCGTTCTTTGGGAAGACCATTCATGTCAGGGAAGGCTGACACATTAGTGAAAAGACACCATCTGGGGAACGTTCCAGGCTCTGTCCATCAGACTCATCTCCTATTCTCCTCCACCTTCCTTCGATGCTTTTCCCATTTGCCTTGGCTGCCAGGAAGCTCAGAGCCAGCTTGTGGGACCTGGGATGGAAGCAGCTCCCTGGAGCCCTGGAAAACCTTGCCTTCCTCCTCCAGCCTCCCCTCTCCTTCCTAAGTCCTTTTTATGGCCTGACACCTCCAGTGCCGTGGGGTGCAGGCAGATGACACAGCCAGGCGGAAAGGCCTCCTGGGGAGGCGGTGTACGGGGGCAGGGACAGAGGCCCTACCCTGCAGACAATCCTTGGCACCTTGATCGCCCGCCCGGGGCCTCCTGTACCTCCAGGAGCCAGCTCCAGGACCCGGAGGACATGCAGATAAAATCTCTCCAGATAAGGGTCCCTTGACCTGGGCATGGAAGGCAACCATGGAAGGCAGGGCCTTAACCACGTTCTCCTGGCATCAGACTTACATGGGAATAAAAATACCAGGTGTGGCGGGCGTGGAGGTTTCTGAGAGACTTCCCAGCCTGGCACCGCCTGGCCTCGGACACCACTCCAGGGTGAGGAGCGACAGGAAATTCCAAGCCTGGCCCCACCCCGCAGGGGCCTGCGCGTGCCTGCCCCGCCCTCCCCCGACGCCGCCTTCCTCCCCACCCAGTTCTTACACAGCTGCCTGGCTGCCCTGGGCCTCAGTTTCCACATCTGAAAAATGGAGCCGCAACAAGCTCACCCCTACCCCCGCCTTCTCCAGTGGGTGCGAGGCTTGGAGGACATGGCCTCTGGGAGGTGCCTCATAAACTGTAGGGTGCGGAGTGCCCGCTGCAGGCCCCAGGCTTGCTCTCTCTGAGGACCCCCTGCTCACAGCAGCCTCCCTGAGTGGCTCGCCCTATCCAGGATGCCCACTGCTTGCACTTGGGCCAACAGAGGGAGTCCATGTGCTGAGGCAGGGGGCTCCTGGCGGCACCAGTGGGCTCAGCTGTCCTCAGTTAGAGACTTGTTCCCTGGGAAGGGGTGCTCTGGACACTGCTGTCCCCTTCTGGAGCTGGGCAGGAGGCGAGGCTGAGGGTCCCGGAGACTGGGGCTCAGGCTGCGGGCAGGCTGCCGCCCTCTCGAGGTGGGTGGCTCTTCGTTTCGCCTGTCCCCGAGACCGGTGCCCGGAAGGGCTTTCTCCCCCACCGGCTGGGCCTTCCCGGCGCCCAGTCCTGATGGGAGAAGGGGAGCCTCGGGTCCTCGGTCTGGGCCGGAGCCACGCCTGCTTCACCTGCCGGCACAGGTGTGGGTTTAGCCCACGTTCCCACACCTGAGCAGGGCCCCGAGTGCAGGCTGTGTTGGGGGCGTAGTTCAGAAAGGGCGCTGCTCCCCCTGTAGCTGGCCCAGTGCTGAGGACCTGGAGCAGATGAACAGCCTCTGCTTGGCGTGCGTGCAGGACACTGCTGGCCGCCCTAAGACCCTGGCCCAGAGAGGGGGCTCTTGGATTCCTTTGAGGGCCCCTGACAGGTGAGTGGGCCTCCAGAGCGCACCTGGGAGCCCCTTGGGCAGCCGCTGACACCCTCTGGCCCTAGTAGACAGATTCCAGCAGGGTCCCTTCTTGGACAAGGCCCCCCTACCTGTCCCTGAGGGTGGTCTGTCTGGATTAGAGACTGGGGCCCTAGCAGAACTGGAGAGGCCCACCCTGCGGTTCCAGAGAGTGACCACCAGGGGGCAGCGCCTGCCTGGGGACTGGAGTCCCCAGAGAGCACCCCTCACCCTCCCCAGTCACGGATGCCACTTGGGGGCAGTGACGGGGGGAAAAGGGAACAGCAGCTGTTTTTGGCTCTCAGTCAGGCCAGAGGAGTGAGGGAGTGGACACCGGGCCAGTCTACACTGGCCAGAAGGCTGCCCAGAAGCTTGCTGTGTCCACTGGGTCTCCGTGGCTAGACTCTCCTTCATTAGACATGTATTGAGCACCAGTTGTATGCCCAGCATCCCAGAGAGCGTCCAAGATGCAGGCTCTGTGGTCAGCCCCCCACGGGGTCCCAGCGAGGCTGCTGGCAGCGGGGCAGGCAGGACAGAGTCCAGGAGCCGGGAAAGGAGAGTCAGAGGTGGAGGCCTGACAGCAAGAGGGAGACACTCAGGCCTCCCTGGCTCTGGGCCCACTACCCACCTGCCCACTGGTGCCTCCGCATGGTGCCTGCCCCAACCCGGCTGGGACGTGCAAAGCAGAAGCCAGCAACCTGCCTCCGAACCCACTTCTTCCGGGTCCCCTCCCAGCAGAAGACCCCTGTCCACCTCTTCTCTCCATCTAGGAGAGATCTTAAAAATGTCCCCTGCTTACGGTTCTTGAGGCCTGCCCCAGGCCAGGCACCAGCATCTCCCCATCTTCAAGGTGGATTTCCCACCCCCTCGTGGGCTCCAAGTCATCCTCCTGGTGCAGGGCAGCGGGGGTGGGGAGTGCCGTGAGGTCCAGGTCGGGGGAGGAGAAAGCAAAGGAGGGCAGGGACCCTGGCAGAAGGGCATCTGCAGTGGGCGCTGCAACCCCCAGGGCAGCCCAGCTTGTCCCCATCCCACCCCGGCCATAGAGTGGATCAAAGAAAGTGCTTCTCTTCCATCCTGGGGTGGGTTGCAGAGTGGGGTGAGGACCCAATGAGGAAGGGCCAGCAGGACCCAGCGTGGTAGCCAGTGAATGGTAAGGGATGGATGATGTTTTACAAGAAACTGATGACCCCAGGAGGTCATCATCTGCTGTGGGGGCAACGAGGGGCTGAGGGCGGCTGAGGGAAGTGGGACAGAAGGGGCCAGGACTGGGCTTGACCTCAGGTCCTTCGCAGTGTCCGGCCGGATGCTGGCCCCTGCCCACCGCCTGCTGCTTCCCCGGGGGCCTGACCCATGCCATCTGCATCACTAATTAGCACCAGACTCTCCCCTCCTCCCGTGTCCCAGTTTGGGTGACAACCTCCGTCAAGGGCTGTCAACTCGGCCTCAGGTCAAATCCTCTTCCACCTTTCTCGTAGAGCCCGTGAGCTAAGAATGACTTTCACATTTTCTAATGGGTGAAAACGATCAAAGGTAGAACATTTCACAGCCCATGAAAGCAACACGGCCTTGCGAGTCGGTGTCCGTCAGCAAGGGTTCTTGGAGCCTGGCTGCCCCTTCCTTGACTTGTCGAGGCTGCTTTCCTACTAAGTGGTGGGAAACCGAGAGATGAGACAGGATCGTGCAGCCAAAAATCTTCCCTCTCTGGCCCTTCACAGAAGGTCCGCTGAGCCCTGACTTCATGAGCTCCAGGCAGGGCCTAGCCTTCCACGTGGGTAAGTGGAGAGCGCTGTCTGGGCGGTGGCAGGATCCCTGGCATCTAAATACGAGAGGTGGACAGACACACCTTCGCTAGGCGACGTTTGCCCAGCCCAGGAGGAGCTAGGCTCACCTCACACACAGCCGGTGGTCTTGCGGTCAAGCGCCCAGGCTCTGGATTGAGTCGTGACTCTGTGGGTACCCTGTGTCTCAGCTCCTCCATCCTGAAAGTGCGGACGACCGCACCTCCGTGGCAGAGAGGATCTCGGGAGTCAAGGGTATGTGATGAGCCCTGCGAGGGCTCGGGGCTGTGCTCCCCTTCCTGTCTCACCCCGCCAGGCACATCCACTGGCAAACCTTGCTCCGTCCCCCGCAAAGACCCAGCCTGCAGCCCCTCCCGGCAACCTGTCTGCTATCATTGGTCTCCCTGCCGCCCGCTCTTGCTCAGATGGTGCAAGAGCCTCCTACCTGCTCTCCCTACTTCTGTCCAGCCCTTCTCATCTGCTGCTCTCTCAGTGGCCAGGGGGTCTTTCAAAAAGCAAGTAGACTATTATCTCTCCTGGGCTCAAAATCCTCCAGGCCCCTTCTCACTCAGAGTCAAAGCCAAGTCTATACGCTGGCCCTTTACCTCTCTGATCTCCTCTTCTGACCTTCTCATTGACCCCTGACCTCCAGCCCTCCGGCCATTCTCTGAATATACAGGTCTCCTGCCCCAGAGCCTTTGCACAAGCTGACCACTGTCCAGACCACTCTTCCCAGTCTCTCCACGTCTCATTTCCTCATCGCCTTCGGTCTTGACTTGGGTGTCACGCACCTGGTGAGGCTTTCCCTGGCTACCCTATAGAGAACCGAGGCTTCATCCCCACCACAGGCATGCCCATCATCTTCTGGATTTTCCTGTTTAGCTCTCAACAGCACACAACTGAAGACTCTTGAGAGTCCCTTGGACTGTAAGGAGATCCAACCAGTCCATCCTAAAGGAAATCAACCCTGAATATTCATTGGAAGGACTGATGCTGAAGCTGAAACTCCAATACTTTGGTCACCTGATGAAAAGAACCGACTCATTGGAAAAGACCCTGATGCTGGGAAAGACTGAAGGCAGGAGGAGAAGGGGCAACAGAGGATGAGATGGTTGGATAGCCTCACCGACTCAATGGACATGAGTTTGAGCAAGCTCTGGGAGTTGGTGATGGACAGGGAAGCCTGGACTGCTGCATGGTGTCGCAAAGAGTAAGACATGACTTAGTGACCCAACAACAACAGTCCCCACCCAGGACATGCCTGTCCTCTGGAGGTTTCCCATTAGCTCTCATCACCACACAGTGGACCATATAGTCTCTGTATCTGTCACATTGAGTGTCTGTTCACTCCCACTGGAGCCTAGAGGTGGTGTCTGCTTTGGTCTCTTGTTGGGTCCCCAGCCCGTCTGGGTGTGCTCCATAATAGATGCGCAACACGTTATTCTTTGAATGAATGAATCCAGGGTCCTGGAGTTAGAAACTTCTCACCTGATGGAGTACACAATCCCTGGGGCTCAGCCTGACCCATGCTGATGGCCTCAAGAGTGCAAACATCCTGCGGGGGCGACCAAAGGATCAGCCTCCTAGAACTTTCTACGGTGGATGTTGCGTGAGTTGGACCTCACGGGCTGGTTGACAGAACTCTCAACACTGCTCTGTTCTGGGGGTCCCCACGGCCACCCTGCACACTGGGGGGCCCAGCATCTTACGCCCACTGTGGAGCAGGGAAAACTGAGGCTGGGAGGATGATGGAGGCATCGAGCAAAGGCAGAATCCCAGCCTCCAGGCTCAGGGCTTGGCCCGTCGTCCCCCAGCCCCCACAGGCAGGATAGCGGTGGGTGGGCTGGTGGGATGCAGGTGTCAGGAGAGCCAGAGGATGGAAAGGGGGAACAGGAAGGGCACCCCAGAGTTATCCCTCCCAGAGGGTCCCCTTATGTCACCTCCCCCGGCTCTGCTTCTCGCGGTGGGGCTGCTGACCTGGGTCCTCCCCACCCTCCGGGGCATCCACCCTTGCCCCCCGCCCCCGGTTCCCAGGGGGCCCACACAGTTGCTGAGCCAGGGCTGGCACAGGGCCGTTGCTTTACAAGGAAGAAACCGCAGCCCCCGCCACCCCCACTCCCAGGCGCCTTCGGAGACTGCACCTCCTTCTCCAGGAGAAGCAAACTGCCCTCGTAAAAGCATAAACCAGTGACTGGCAGTGAGAGGCGGCTGGAGATAAGGCAGACCTTTACAACCAGATAGCTAACAATAGCGTCCGGCCCTGTGCGTTTGGTGCAGCACCAGGCCAGGCGGAGCGGATGCCCAGCTGGGCTTGCAGAAGATAAGCGGAGAGTGCGCTGGGCTTCCTGGCCTGGGCCCGGGACGGGGTGGGAGGGGCCGGCGGGGCGTCTCTGCAGGCCTCTGTGCTGGGCTGGCTGGGGAAGGGGCCGCTGAACCCGATGATGCTTCTGGTGACCTTTCCAGTTGGAGGGGCTCTGGACTGAGCTTTGTGTCTTGTTCTTGTGGGTGTTTTTACCCCTTGGTTGCAGGGGAAGAAGCCCCTTCAAAGCGGGCATTAAGGGCCCCGGGCCCTGCAGCTCGAGCGTGAGACTGGCCCTTGCGGTTCTCATGTCTGGCCTCTGTGTCCCTCTGGACGGTGACAGGCACCCCGTCCCCCGTCCCCCGTCACCCCGTATGATGCCCCGGCAGGTCCTAGCTAGCTTCTCCGGCCTGAGTCCTGGGAAGGAAAGCGGGTCCCCCTTCTACATTTCTGCAGGAAATAGTGCGCCCCGCTGACCTCAAGGTCAGGAATGCACCCTACCCAAGACACACCTGGGGCACGTGCTGATGAGCCAGGGGCAGGACAGGTGGGGCCACCCTAGGTGTTCCCGGGGACCTGCAGGGGGAGGGGTGACTGCCTGGAGAACAATCTGGGCACAGGAAGGGGCCGGCCCCTCTGGATACTGAGTGTGTTGACCTCAGGCTGAAGCGACTGACACAGAGACCCCACAGAAGTTGGAGGCTGGAGCAGCTGGTGGACCCTGGCCCAGAGTTTGAGGTGCTTGTGGGTCACTGCTTGCCGGGCAGCACTGGGTAAGGGTGGTGGCCTTGTGTGACCTGGACTCATCACCCGCGGTACGGTTTGTTTTAGAGCCTGGGGTGGTTCTCAAACTGGTGTGCCTTGGAACCCCCAGGCTCTCATTGGGCTGCAGGTTTTGGGTTCCATCCTGAGGAGGGGGGGTCCCCATGAAGTGGGGTGCGGTGAGGCCTCAATGCTAGCGGCCTCCAGGGGGTGCCTTTGAATTACCTGTGAGGATTTCTGCCCTAAGCATCTTTGTGTTTTCTTTCTTCCTAAATGGGGAGGTGGAGAAGACAAGGGAGAGTGAGCTGTTGGGGAGGAAGGCCCCGGAACCACTTGTGGGATGCCTCTGCGGTGAGTGCGGACACAGGACCTCAGTGCATGATGGGCGGGGTGGGGTGGGGGCCGGCTGCGGCCCTGCGAAGCCCAAGAGAGACAGCGAGTAACCACCGCCACGTGGAGGTCCTCTGTCCTTCTTCCAACATCCCGGGAGGCGGACTCACTGCCCCCATTATTCAGGGAGGAAACTGAGGCCACGAAGGCAACCTGACGTGCCCAAGGCACCACTCCCCCGCTCCCCGTTGGTACAGGGAACCCCCGGGGCTGCTCCCCAGGCCATTTGGGAACCTGCCTAGGCACTGACTGTGCCAATCCCGAACCTCTGCCCACCCCCTCCATTGCTAAGAAAGCCTTGCATGGGCTGCCAGCCCCCTTTAACCTGGCTCACCGTCCCCAGGTGAACACAGCCGCACACAGTGCTCAGGCGCTCACCCTAGAGGAGGTTGAGGGAACAGCATTGTTGGAAGCCGGGCTTTCCACAGGGGACCCCTCATCCCCAAGGCAGCACTGAGGAGGAAAGCCTCCTAGAGGCGAAGGGGGCCCCCACAGATCCTCTGGATGAAGCCTAGCTGCTGTTTTCAGATGTGTATTTCATCGTCCTTAAACAAAAGTAAGTCATGCCTGTATAGTTAGGAAAAGATCATCAAACGGTCACAAAAAGTAAAGTAACAATTCTCTCTTCTTCTCATGCCCTGACCTGAGACCTGTCTTTGAGAGTTAGGTTCTGTTCGCCTCTTCTGGGCCATCAGAAGTGTTGAGCCACCCAGGGCCCTGCAGCTCCTTGGAGTCAACTGACTCACTGAGAGCTCTCTGCGTCTGCTCAGGTAGAGCTGGCTCATTCTTGTTCATGGCTGCATAGCACTCCATGCCTGCATCGTCATAATTTACAGAATATTGTTTTCTGTGAACCATGCAGTGGCAGCAGCCTGGAACCTCAGCCTGGGTGCACTGGAAGGAAGATGAATTCCTAGACCCGTGGAAAGCATGTGGGTCCTTGTCCAGGTAGGTGGACTCAGCCACATTGCCCCGGTGGGGCAGGAAGAGTCTGGCTGCTCCCCAACCCTAGCAGTGGGGCACGCCAAGGGCTGTTGTTCTGGGAGGGACGGCACACACTGTGTGAAGCCTTTGGGAGAAAATGGGGGGGGGTGTGGAAATCCACCCCAAACAGCGCTGTAGGTTGGCAATAGGTATTTTTAAAAGAATGGAGAGATTCCCAGAATATGTAGTGGCGATCTCTCTGGGAAGAGAGAGGAAATTTGAATGAAAGTGAAGGAGGTAGGGAAGGTGCTTTAGCTTCATGGGTAATATAGTCTTTGGCTGTCCCTTCTTTATAAGAAATAAATATATATTCATTTTATGCTTGATGGAAAGTAAATACATTTTTCAAAAGACTAGAGGTAAATAAGTCTGTTCAGTTCAGTTCAGTTCAGTCGCTCAGTCGCGTCCGACTCTTTGTGTAAGTCTGTTAGAAGTGGTTAATTCTGGGTGGGAAATACAAATGATGGCTACGTTTTAATTGGTTCCTTTCTGAAGAAGTCAGATTTTCAAGTAGTACGTAAAAAACTCCCTGCCCACCTTCTCTGGCACTGAGGTAACCCGGGCATGTGAGGGAGCCCCCAGGCTGGGTTCCCCAGGCATGCGACCGGCAGGTGACTCATTAACCGGGCTGCCAAAACAGGGAGCCGGGAGAAGGAGTTTCCTTGTAGTTTGGCCCAGGAATATCTGACTCCTATGACTCAGCAGCAGGCTCTAGGCACCTCAGTCCTGGCCAGGGAATGTGCCCAGCTGGTTACTGACCCTGGCCAGCACCCGGGAGTTCACTCTACTCTCCCAGGCCCCTCAGAGCCAGTTTTGAGTTGAATCCAGATCCCCACATCCACCGTGGTGGTCTTGCGGTTTTCAACGTCTGGCTGGGGGTGGCAGGCGGTAGGGGTTGGCCGGGGCCTAGGCAGCATGGCAGAGGTTGGCTGGTTTCCAGACTGGGGCGGAAGGATATTTCTGTAGAAATGAGATGGGAGTCACATAGGCAGTATTAAATTCTCTACCAGCTACATTAAAAAAAAAAAAAGAAAATGAGGGACTTCACCGGTGATCTAGTGGCTAAGCTCCACACTCCCAGTGCGAGGGGCCTGGGTTTGATCCCTGGTTCAGGAGCTAGATCCCACGCGCTGCAACTAGTTCACAGGCTGCATCAGAGATCCCACATGCTACACCTAAGAGCCGGAGCAGCCAGATAAAAATACATATTTTTGAAATAATAATAATAAATATAATTTTTAAAAGTAAAGCTAAACAGGTGGAGTTAATTTTAATAACATATTCTATTTAATCCAATATATCCAAAATGTTGTCATTAGACACATAATGTACACTACAGCATTATTAACAAGGCGTTTTGCATTCCTATTTTCAGTGTGAGGCTTCAGGATCTGATGTGTAACTTAACACTCAGGCGACTTGCCACAGTTCAGAGCTCCATAGCCACTGGCGGATGAGTGGCCACCATCGTGGACCGCACAGGTGGAGCCGATCCCTGCCTGAGGAGGGCATTACCACCGTTCAGCAAAGAGCAGTGGAACATGTTTATAGCAGATGGATCTAGGCCTCCTCTTCCAACACTCTCGTCAGCTAGAAGCCAAGTGCATGTCTGCTTTGTTAGGTGTGAAACCAGTATTGGTTCTTGTATGTATGATACACATGTATGATATATATGTAAGTGGAATCCCCAAAAGCAAAGAAAGAGGGGAAATAAAGGAGAAATATTTGAAGAAACAATGAGTGAATTTTCCCCAAAGCTAATAAAAAGTATAAACCCACAGATCCAAGAAGCTCAATGAATCCCAAGCATAAGAAACATGGAGAAAATTATCCCAAAACACATTATTATCAAATAGGTCAAAACTAGTGATACAGAGACTTCCCTGGTAGCTCAGCCAGTAAAGAATTGCCTGCAATGAGAGAGACCCTGGTTCAATTCCTGGGTCAGGAAGATCCCCTGGAGAAGGAAAAGGCTCCCTACTCCAGTATTCTGGCCTGGAGAATCCCATGGACTGTACAGTCCATGGGGTCACACAGAGTCAGACACGGCTGAGCGGCCTTCACTTTCATTTTCAGTGATACAGACAACATCTTAAAAGCAGAGAGCAAAAGATGTCATGTGCAGGAGAGCAAAGATAAGGGCAACAGCAGATTTCTTGTCAGGAGCAATGTGAGCAAGGAGCCACTGCTGCAAGCATGGAGGGAAAACCCATCAGCCTAAAAGTCTCTACCGAGTGAGATGGTTTTCAAAAACAAAGGCGAAATATGCTTGTTTGGTTTTTTTTCCAGATACAGGCAAGCAGAAAGAATTCATCACAGGCAGATCCACCTTCCAATAAATGTTAAAGGAAGTTCTTGAGGCAGAAAGAAAGAGACACCTGGTAGAATTCAGGATCTAGATAAAGGAATGATAAGTGCCAGAAAAGATAACTACGTGAGAAAATGTGTGACTTGTTTCTTACTATTTCAGTTCAGTTCAGTTCATTCGCTCAGTCGTGTCCGACTCTTTGCGACCCCATGAATCGTAGCATGCCAGGCCTCCCTGTCCATCACCAACTCTCGGAGTTCACTCAGACTCACGTCCATCGAGTCAGTGATGCCACTTACTATTTAAATGCCTTTAAAAGATAACTAATGATATAGCAAAAGTAATAGCAATGCAGTGTGGGGTTTGTAGCATATGTAAGAAGTAGGATGTATCAGGAGAAAAAAGGGGAGAGGTAGAATAGAAATATGGAAATATATTCTGGCAATAGAAATATTGTCAGATTTTTATATTAATACTACACATGAAATAATGTGGTAGCCACTGAAAGTAGATTGTGGTAAGTTTAAGATGTACACAATAAGCTGTAAAACAACCACCAAAATAACAAAATGAAGAGTTACCGCTGAAAAGGCAGCAAAGGAGATAAAACCACATCATGAAAAGTACTAAATTAATGAAAAGGAGAGCATAAAAATAGGGAAACAGGAACAAAAAAAATAGATGGGACGAACAGAAAATAATAGCAAGAGGATGGGTGTGAACACAACTGCATCAAAGATCACATTAGATGTAAATGATCTAAAATCCTCCAGTTAAATGGAAGAGATTTTCAGTCTGAATAAAAACCCCAAGCCCAACCACGCGGCATATATAAGAAACTCACTTTAAATGTAGAGACATTATTAGATTAAATGTAAAATGGTGGGAAAAGATATATCATGCTTACATTAATCATGAGAAAGCTGAAGCGCTGTATTAATATCAGAACAGATGCCTATACAAGAACAGATACATATAGAAGATGTGTAAAACGCTGGATAACCAACTAGATGTAATTTACATTTGTACAATGCTCCATCCCCCCAAAATGAAATATAGATCATTTTCTAGTGTACATGAAACATTTGTCAAGTAGACCATATGCAAACCCATGAAACATACCTCAATACATTAAAAAAATTTGTCACTCAAGGTATGTCTTCTGACTACGGTAAATTAGAAATCAGTAATGGAAAGATTAACCTGGAAAATCCTCCCATATTTGTAAACAGATAAGATGCTTTCAAGTAATGATGAGTCAACAAAGAAATCATCAAAGAAAATAGAAAGTATTTGGAACTGAATGAGAATGAACACACCACATACCAAATTTTACAGACACACGAAATGAACCTTCACAGTGAGTGAGTCTTTTTGGGGGGCTGAGGAGGGCATCCTGGTGGGCTCACTCTCACAGACCGACTCTGTGAGGCCCTTGTTCCTCACTCAGGGCACAGGTGTGGAGACTAGAGTCTGGGGCCCTTGAACTTATATAAAAATACTGTGTCTATGCACAAAGCCTATTGCCTATTTTGAGTAGAGGTTTTGTAGCTTTCATCAGATTCTCAAAAGGATCTGTGACCCTTAAGGTTAAGGACCACAGCCTCTGGGGAAGGGGGGTTACGTGAACCAGGTCACGATTTCCTGGGTGGGTGGTTGTCAGTATGTCCAGCTTTGAGACCCATCTGTGCATCTCTGCAGTGCCTCTGGCCATCTTGGGGAAACTGTTCTGCAATAGTCGAAAATTTAATTTGCACCCAGCTTTGGTGGCCTCTGGTCATTAGCACGAAAGGCCAGGACAAAAATCTCCATCCTGCAAAAATGGTTCCACACGTGACTCTTCCAATGGCAAACTGTCAGCAGGAGCAGCTCAGAGTCTGATTTCTAACTGCTTTTCAGCTATGGTTTCTTCGGAAGTCACATTTACAGATGTGGGAGTGGGACCATAAAGAAAGCTGAGCACTGAAGAATTGATGCTTTCGAACAGTGGTGCTGGAGAAGACTCTTGAGAGTCCCTTGGACTGCAAGGAGAACCAACCAGTCAATCTTAAAGTCAACCCTGAGTATTCATTGGAAGGACCGATGCTGAAGCTGAAACACCAACATTTGACCATCTGCTACAATGAGCTGACTCATTGGAAAAGATGCTGATGCTGAGAAAGATTAAGGGCAGGAGGAGAAGGGGTGACAGGGGATGAAATGGTTGGATGGCATCACTGACTCCGTGGACATGAGTTTGAGCTGCAGTGGTCATGAATAGTCAGACACGACTTAGCGACTGAACAACAATTCAGCACCAAAGAGAAACATGGGGCTAGAGATGGTCACGTCTCTGGCCTGGGGGCATGGGATGAGCCCTCTGGCCTGGGCCCCTCTTCCTTGGGGATCCCAGGGAAGCTGTCTGGGTGCCTCGGCCAGACGGCAGCTCCTGCTACTTGCTGACTGTCACATTCTTGCTCAGGAGGTGTTGACTCAGAGCACAAAGCCCTGCTTCAAAAGGTCAACTTCCACTGGAGTCCGTCCCAAGGCTGACGACCCAGCCTATCCACACGTGCCCTGGGGGCAGGGAGCGGCCACCTGGGGGAAGGAGAGGCCAGGCCTGGAACCCCCCGGTCCACAGACTCCAGCTTCCTCAGACCCAGGCCTGGGGTCCTCTGGGCCTGCAGGACCTGGGGTGGCCGGGCACACGAGGGTCCCCTGCAGCAGTGCTGACCTTTGTCTACCTGCCCCAGATCCAGCCATCCTCCGTCTCCAACCCTGTTTCTCTGCCCCAGGAGGCTCATGGCTACCAGCTTCCTGGCCTCTGGGTGACAGCTGAGCTCGGCCAGTGGGAGATGCCAACGACAGATGAGGGCGAGGAAGGGGAGAGGGGCTGGCTTTGTTCCTTCTGGGCCCGGGGGCGGCAGGGCCACGGCTCCTGTGCAGTCCCCTCCCACAGCCCCTTCTCTGGGCTCTAACTGCTCTCTCTTGGCCCCAGGGCAGCACCCCTGCTCCCACCAACCCCCTCCACTACCCAGGGGTTACGGTTGGGGTTATTCACCCAGGGTTTCTGCTTCCAGGAAGGTGACACACACGTTGCTGTAACCAACACCAGTAACAACAACAGTGAGTGTCATTCCTTGCAGGGTGCTTACCATGGGCCCAGGGGCCCTTTATTTAATCCTTTGACCAGCTGACAGAGTTGGTGCTCTCGCTAACCCCCATTTTACAGATGTGGAAAGTAAGGCACAGTGGAGGGAGGAAGCAGAGCAGCAGGGTCAGGATTCAAGGGCTCTAAGACTAGCAGGAAGCTGGGGCAGCGCTGCTCTGAAGTTGGGGGGTGTGTGTTGGGAGCACACCCAACCTTGCGCAAAATGTCACACCTGGAGCTCACACAGGTGTCCTGTTGGGGCCCAAGGCTCCAGGCTCAGAGAGATGGTGGTCCTGACCATCCCGGCTCTGGATCCTTGGTGGTGGGCCCTGGATACCCAGATCCTCGCCTCCGGCCAGACCCCACACAGCTCATACACCATCTGCCAGCCGTGGCGGGGTTATTGTTGGCAGAAGCTTGACCCCGGTGGCCTATAAAACATTGCCCGAAAGTTACCCCGGCCTTTGAGGGACCTGCGTGTCACTCCCTGTTTCCTTTCTACTCACACGGAGGGCTGAAAAGGAAAGTTGGTGATCCCGGGAGCAAGAGTACAAGCTAAAAATGCTCCCAATAAACAAACGAATCGGGTCAGGGATCAGCAGCCCTTGAGAAAGCAATTCTGGGGGCACAAAGGCCAGTCATTTATGGCCTCAAATTTGGGCTCATTGCCCAGAGAACTCGGTGCCAAAGATAAAGGCAGGCAGAGTGTTCTGCTGGACGAGGGCGCCAGCAGCCGCGGCGAGTCGTTAACCTCGGCCGCCTGCACCTTGCCGGGGCCCGGTGCCTCCTGCCTGCCTTCCTGGAAAGGGCCCCGGGGCCGTGACCCAGGAGTCGGGTACTGAGCCAAGACGGCCGCCCGTGCCCCCGGTGGTTTATGGTCCGCACCAGGCTGAGCAGCTCTGGAGCAGCCATTAGGTGATCAGCCTCAACTCCCAGGACCTGGTGTTCAGGGCCGGGGCGGCAGGGCAACCATCTCTGCCTTTGAGATCAGGATTTCAACCCTGAATAAATTCACCGGTTATTATTCCACTGGTGGGTCTTCAGTAACCTTGGAAATGCTGTCAGACCTTCCGGAGCCTCAGCATGGTGCATCATGGAACCCTGCTCAGTGTCCTGTGGCAGGCTGGATGGGAGGGGAGTTTGGGGGAGAATCATTGTTCTTAGGCTCAGCTGTGTCCGACTCTGAGACCCCGTGGACTGTAGCCCCCTAGGTTCCTCTGTCCATGGACTTTTCTAGGCAGGAACACTGGAGTGGGTTGCCATTTCTTACTCTAGAGGATCTTCCCGACCCAGGGACCAAACCTATGTCTCTTGCATCTCCTGCGTTGGCAGGCAGACCCTTTTACCGTTGAACCACCTGGGTAGCCCCTTGGGGGAGAATGTATACATATATATTGGTATGGCTGAGTTTCTTCGCTGTTCATCTGAAACTATCACAGCACTGTTCATCAGCTATATTCTAGTACAAAATAAAAAGTTAAAAAAAAAATAAAATGAGGGCAATAGCAGAGTCTTCTTCTGGGCTGAGAAGGTTCCAGAAGATTCTGGAAGATAGTGTGCTTAGCACGGACCCTGGCTCACAGGAGGCACTTATGATCTACACTTGGGTCTGTTATTGGTGTGGCTGCTGTTTGGTTGATTTCCCTAGTCCTGAGGTTGTTGCTGTTGGGTGCTAAGTTGCTTCAGTCGTGTCCAACTCTTTGCAACCCTGTGGACTGTAGCCCACTAGGTTCCTCTGTCCGTGGGATTTTCCAGGCAAGAATACTGGAGTGGGTTGTCATGCCCTCCTCCAGGGGATCTTCCTGACCCAGGAATCAAACTCACGTCTCTCACGTCTCTTGCATTGGCACGTGGGTACTTTGCCCTAATGCCACCTGGGAAGCCCCTTGGGGGAGAATGGATACATGTATATTCATATGGCTGAGTCTCTCTGCTGCTCACCTGAAACTACCACAACATTGCTAATCGGCTATATCCCAGTACAAAGAAAAAAGTTTAAAACAAACAAAAAAACAGGGGCAATAGCAGAGCCTGCTTCTGGGCTATCGAGAAGGTTCCAGAAGATGCTGGAGGACAATGTGCTTAGCACAGAACCTGGCTCCTGGGAGGCGTAGATGACCCACACTTGGGTGTGTTATTGGCGCGGCTGTCGTTTGGCTGGTGCCCCTAGTCCTGAGGTTGGGGGACAGGAAATCAGGACAGAGCACAAAGGCTGGTCCCAGGGCGGGGGGAGCGCAGAGGGTCCGCGCTCTCTTTGTCTCTCTGGCTTTCCCTCTCATTAGTCTGTTTAACGAGCTGGAACAGCAATTAGGCACACGCTCCCTCCCCAGGGACCCCGGCTCTCTGGAGCCAGAGCACAGGGCCGCCGGGGCCAGGAAAGGGGCCCTGGACTCCTCTTGGAGCAGGACACGGGCCTAGAAAGTCAGGCACAGCCAGGGCCTGTGGGGTTGGCGGTTGGGCTGCATGGTCTGAGGGGGTCCCAAAGTCAGCTCCCTCTCAGTGCACCCCCAGATCTGCAGGTAACAGGTGCTGTAGTGGGTCCAGCTCACATCACTGGGGGATTTCTATTTGTGGGGAGGGCTTTGGGCTGCAGACTGAGTGGAAGGGCCCCAGATCAGGCAAACTGTTGCAAAGCGGAGGTGAGCTCTTTTTACTTAGATGGTGTGTTTGTTTGGAGCTGCTGGTGGGGACTGGCAGGGCAAAGGCC
Organism: Bos indicus; assembly: GCF_029378745.1. Taxonomy (NCBI): domain Eukaryota; kingdom Metazoa; phylum Chordata; class Mammalia; order Artiodactyla; family Bovidae; genus Bos; species Bos indicus. Next base: position 47,629,562 of record NC_091788.1, on the reverse strand, counting down.
ACCCTCGTGGGCACCAGAGAGCCCTGGCAGGCTGGCAGGGTTAAGGTTAGGCCCATCCTGTGTGCTTACACACACACGTCTGCAACAGAAATGGAAGTGCCAGGGCACACCGCTGGATCTGGTTTGCGCTTGGGGGCATTTCACCGCGGTGCTTACTGGAAGCTGCTGAAGGAGTACGAAGCTGAGCAGCAGGGAGTGTCGGTGGCTCTGTGCTCTGCAAGACCCGGCCTCCCCAAAGAGCTCCCGCTGGCAGGACGCAATGCTGCGGCTGATCCAGCTTTCCTACGCCAAACGCTGAACACATCCGATGGCTTTAAAAGCCAAGTTTGCACAGGGCCTCAGAGCTTGCGTTTGAAGGTTCTGTCCTGGCTCTGGGTCCGCTGTAGGCAGACCATGGGGCGGGGCCATGGCAGGCAGGTCCCCTTTGGGGATCCTCGTTGGGAAGGTTTGGAGGTAGGGCTCTGCAGGCCTTGGACCAGGGGCAGACTTTGGCTGAGGCTAGTAGGGGTGGGCCCTGGGGCAGTGGTCTGGGAATGCCGGGCCCTCACCTGAGAGATGCTCGGGGAAGAGAAGGGTCCCGCCCTTGTCCACCCAGCTGGATTTCAGCAGAGGTGCTCTGGATCGCAAGCCTCCCAGCGTTCTCTGGTTTTCCAAGAGGAAATGTCCCTGTTGTTTCTCTTAGATCCTAGAAGGATGCTTACCCATGGCGAAGTATGGTGCACCCACGGGGGTATCTCCATCCAGGAAACCAGCACAGGCTTGGGGATGGAGACTTTCCTCCAAGCCTCTCAGCGCATCACATTAGAGCTCGATTGGCAATTAGCAAAAGTCACAACCCCTCCTCTCGTCGCCATGGCTGTTTCAGATGTCAGATTCCTGCCAAGCTTCGCATCTTATTCTAAAACCTCTTTCCAGGAGACTCGGGGGAAATTAACATTGTGCCAAATGAAGGAAACCCCCTTGGAGCCTGAGCGGGACGCGTCCTCCCGGGGAGGCCACTGAACCGCCGCAGGGCTCGTGCTAGTATCAACAGCGAAAGATTAATTGGAGCGCAGTGAATTATGGAAACGCGAGAAGCCATGCCCACCTCCTATGCCTTTGAAACCGGGGTCCCTAGCCACAGTGCCATCCCTTACCCACTAGGTCCACGCTGGGGCTGCAGGAGTCCCAGCCTCCTCCTCCTGTCTCCAAGAGGCCTCTCCCCAAACTCTGGAGGTGAAACTCAAAATTAACTGTGCTTAGGACAGGGGAGGGGCTCACGTGACGGGGCAAAGCCGCCCCCGCTCCTACCCACTGACATTTATTGAGCAGTTCTGTAGATCAGGGGCTGGGCTTTTCACTTTGCCTGGAATAGGTTTCCTTTAACCCTACCGAGGACGCTGCCGGACAGGTTCTGATCTTGACCCCATTTCCTGGATGAGGACACAGAGGCACAGAGGTGGTTACCCCAATGGGTGCCCAGAGAAGGGTATTCCGGGGGGGCGTGGTCCCAGCCCCCTGGGCTCAGAAGTTCTCCATGGGGCCACGATCCTGTATTTCTCATGACTTCCCAGTGGATGCAGAGTCTGGTGGTCTGCCGAAGAGCAAGGAGGCCCTGGGTCTGATCTCCAGCTAATCAATCTCTAAAGGGCCAAGAGGAGATGCCTGGGTAACCCCTGCTTCAAGCCCAGCTTAGGGGCAGCCCAGCCTATTCTGGGGAAGTCCCAGGGCGGGTCAGGAGCTCTGTCTAGACACAGGCAAGCATCAATGTAAAGGTCCCCTTTACCGGATTAGGCAAGTGAAGCCCAGGGAGAGAAGGGGGCTTCCTAAAACCCACAGCAGGGCTAGACTCGGTGCCCAGGTGACCGCAGGTCTGGCAGGAGTCGGGGCGTGCCCCAGAGCAGACCAGAGCACCCCATTGCTCTCAAACAAAAGGGTGGCTGAGTGCCTGCCCCAGGTTACAGCTGGTGTCAGCCCACCTTGGAAGCGGCTCTAGGAAGAACTGTCCCCAAAGGAAAGAAAGCCACGTGCCCGGCTGCCACCACAAGATGGCGCTGCTCTGCGGGGCTCGAGGGTTCGCTCTTTTTATTTGCAACCTAAGAGGAGGGACCGCGGGGATCTCCTTACAGCCGAAGGGAGTTCTGTCCTCTCGGTGCAGAGGGCAGGAGACGCCCTCCGGTGCGGGAGCCCAGTGTGAGTGTGCGGGTGTGTGCATGCCTGCGTGTGTGGGTCTCTGAGCGATGGTGTATGCTTTCGGTATCTGTGCGTCTCTGTGTGTGCACTTGTGAGTGTGCGCACACACATACATCCGTGTGGTCCAGCCCGTGCCTGTGCATGTGTGCATGTTAGCTTGCCTGGTGTAGGCTCACCTGAGCACCTGTGCACATGTGTGTGTGGTGCCGTCGTGTGAGTGCAGATGTGTGTGCACCTGCCTACGTGGATGTGTGTTTGTGTGCGTGGTGCACGTTCTGGTCCTGTGCACACGTGTGTGCGCCTTGTGCTTGTGTGTGCATTTATATGCTTGGTGCATGCTCACTTGTGCATACCTGCGCACGTGTGTGTGTGCATGTGTGTGTGGGGTGTGTGTGCGGTGTGTGTGCATGCGTGTGTGTGTTTGCATGTGTGTGTTTCTGCATGTGTGTATGTGTCTGTGTGTGTTCCTGCATGTGTGTGGTGTGTGGTGTGTGTATGTGTGTGTGTGGAGCCGGGAGCCCTGCATCCTCTCCTCAGCTGCCCTCCCCCAGCCCTCCAGCTGATACCTTTATTCTTTAGGACTTTGCTCAGAGACCAGGTCCCTGGACAAGAGATTGCCCGAGGAGGGGTGGGGCAGGTCTCCTGTGCTGACCTCTCTTGACTACACTCTGAACTCCCTGAGGTCAGGTTGTTGGTGCTCAACAGGCTCCCAGATTTGGTCCCAGAACCTGGCCTCTACTAGGCGTTTTGACCTCGTGACCAACAGACGCTGAGTACTGAGCGATTCTTCCCATCTGCCCCTTCCTATCCGAGCAATTTCTCTTTTTGGGGGGTTGGGGTGAGGTGAGGTCTTAGGGCAAATGCCATAAAGTTTTATTTTAGGATTTATAGCTGTAAGAGGCTTCCCCGGTGGCTCAAATGTAAATAATCTGCCTGCAGTGCAGGAGACCTGGGTTCAATCCCTGGATCAGGAAGATCGCCGGGAGAAGGAAATGGCAACCCACTCCAGTATTCTTGCCTGGAATTTCATGGACAGAGGGGCCTGGAGAACCACAGTCCATGGGGTGGCAAAGAGTTGGACATGACTGAGTGACTAACACTTCTACTTTCACAGCTTTAAGAAGAGTAATCTCATTTGCTATATTCTAATATCAGTGTTTTAATAGCTTGAAAAATGATTTTTTTTAATAGTACAAAATGTTCTGGGAATCATACAGTGTGGAATTGGTACCATGCTTCTAATTCACAGGTAAGAAAAATATCTGAGGGTCATTTAATTCTTTTGACAGCCTTCAGGGCCAGGTTCTATGAATAACTTATCTTATGATGGGGAAACTGAGGCTCAGAGAGGTCAAATGACTCACCCTGAAGCATCAGCTAAGATGTGGAGGGCTGGCGTCCAACCCAGGATCTGAGTCAGTTTATAGGGTGAAATGAACAAACATGCCATTGGTCAGACTCTGTTTTTCATCAGGAGATGCTTCATCCACCTCCCGGTTGCAGTAGGGGTGGGCCTTCTCCAAAGCCCCCTGCTCTGCGAAGCCTCTCTGGCCCTGTTGGAGCGGACAACACTCCTCTTCTGCTCCTGCAGCCTGAGGGGTGCCCTGGTGGCTCTGGGGAGCAGGGATGGTTTACAAGCCTATGAGTGGGAAGCCAGGGGTTTGGGGAATGATCAACCCCTTTGAGACTCAAAAGAAGCCTATCAGAAGCTCTAGGTGCTGAGGTAACACAGGCACCCACAGGTTCCCCAGCTCTAGGGCCTCCTAGCTGTGACAGTGCTGTAGCTCAGGGTAGAGCCCCGTATAAGGGCCAGACAGCATCGGGTCCACACCTCCCGATACTGAACACGGTTCCCTTCCCCAAACGCTTCCGCACGACCAAGCCAAGCTTGTGCAGTAATGAACAAGCAAGGTGAAAATCCTTGCCCTGGGGTTCCCTGGGGCCCAGCAGCGGGCCGCTCAGTGGCTGAAGCCCCCGTCTCCCTGGGCAGGAGCAGCCGCCCCCGTCTGGCCAGGTCCACGCTGAGCCCTCAGAAGTCTAGAGACCAGAAAGGACAGTTAAGCCCCAGCTTTGCCCAGAGCTGGCATCCCTCTGTCCCCCTAGCTGGGATTATCCTTGGGTTCGTGTGGGCGTGAGGGATTCGTAGGACTAAGTACTTATCTTCTTACCGGAGGAACTGTCTGTGGCTAAGCTCCATGTGTGGTCCGCAGGCCAGGCCCTCTCTCCCGAGGGCCCACTGAGTTGGCCACCCCAGCCCCGAGCTTGAGGGAAAGGCTGCGGGTCTGTCCCCCCACCCCTCTTCTCTGATCAGCACTGATGCAGTCTGTCTCCCGTGGATATCGGCCTCTCCTCGCCATCCCAGAGCCGTCAAAAGGGTGGTTATCCCGGAGCCTGCGAGGTCCACAGTCTGCCCTGATTCAAGCGCTGTCTCTTCATCTGTGAAACGGGAGCCGCAGTGGTTTGTAAGCCCCACGCTGAGAGCCTCTGGGCGCGCAGATGCTGGGTCCCTGTGTGCTGACCATCAGTGGGATGATGGGAAGTGAAACTGACAATAAGGTGGGGATGAGGTAGACTTGCCGGCAGACTCGAGGGCAATCATGGAGGTGGTTTCATCCTACGCTTTAAACAAAAAGAAAGACCAAGCAAAAAACAAAAATTTCCCCCTAGGATCTCCTGTATGAAAAGCTGTCCAGAGTGTCTACAAACAGCCTCCAAAGCTCAGTCCTGGGTGGTGCAGCCCTGCGCCCTCCTCTGCTGGCCCTCTCACCTCTGTGCTCAAGTCAGCGTCACGGGCTCGCCACACCCTCCGCACCTCTGGAGCCCACCTGCCTTGAGATGCTGCCCCGCCCCAGGGCTCAGACCCTGCTCGCACCTTCGGAGTTGTGTGTCCGTGTGTTTCTGCTTCAGGACCACAGTGGCACGAATCTACCAGTATTTGGCAGAGAGTCGGCACTTATTAGATGCCTGTGGATCGAACGAGGTCTGGGTTTGGGGAAATGTCTCACAAACCAGAACATTCTATATCCCACACTCTCTCCAAATACCTCCTGGGAGAAAGGACCCGGCTTGGGAGCAGGTTTTGGGCCAGAGCGGGAGGGCCTTCCCTCCAGGACCTGGGAATGGTGGAGGATAATGGATTTAATCGTGATGCTGGAGAACCCTACAAAGTCCTGTTTGGTAACTGCTCTGGGCCCTTGGAATGTCCCAATTGGTATAAATGAATGGTTTGGCGGTACCAAGTGCTGTGAGGTCTGTCTCTGGATGTAAAGGAGGAGACAGGCTAAACTCAGATGCATTCTGACCCCAGACTCAGAGGCATTAATTACTTAGATGAATAAGTATTAAATCAAAGGCCTGGCTTCAAAAATTAAACTCAGATTAGCCCCTTGTTCTACTTCCTGTAAAATCAAAAACATTTGGTCGGAGACTGGACACCCGGAAGGGGAGAGCCTTCTGGGGAGAGGGCAGCTAATCCTCCCGCCCCCGCTGCCCGGGGTGGAAGCACCAGGCTCTGGACACGTCTGCACCAGTGGCCTCTCACCGCTGAGCTCCTGCGTGTGGCCAGGGCTGGAGGCAGGAGCATCTGGAATATAGCGGGGAGGAAAGACCCCAGCGAGTGGTTTCCAGCCTGGATTTGGTCATGCAGGTGGAACCTCTGAGCCAAGAGGGTTTGAGGCAGAAGCAAGAAAGGTTGGTCTAGGTGAGAAGACCAGGGATGCCTGCTGGTTCAGCTCGGGCCCCTCCAGATATGGGGCTTTAGCTGGGAACAGTCAGAGGGGCCTCCCTGGTGATCCTTTATGACATCATAGCCAGTGTTTTAGGCTCCTAACTGTTCTTGACCGGACCCCTCAATTTGCCAAGTCCTTGCAGTATTTCCAGGCTGCTGATTTGAACTTGCTTCCCACCTGAAAAATGTCTGTTGTTGGTCAGTTGCTAAGTCATGTCCAACTCTTTCAGACCCAATGAACTGCAGCACACCAGGCTTCCCTGTCCTTCACCATCTCCTAGAATTTGTTCAAATTCATGTCCATTGAGTCTATGATGCCATCCAACCATCTCATCCTCTGTCGTGCCCTTCTCCTGCCCTGAATCTTTCCCAGCATCAGGGTCTTTTCCAACGAGTCAGTTCTTCTCATCAGGTGACCAAAGTATTGGAGTTTCAGCTTCAGCATCAGTCTTTCCAATGAATATTCAGCACAGTCCAAGGGACTCTCAAGAGTCTCCTCCAGCACTACAATTCAAAAGCATCAATTCTTCTGCACTCAGCCTTCTTTATGTTCCAACTCTCACATCCGTACATGACTACTGGAAAAGTCATAGCTTTGACTATTTGGACCTTTGTTGGTAAAGTGATATTTCTGCTTTTTAATATGCTGTCTGCCTTCGGCACAAAGATCCAAACTCCTCTGTGAACCTCAAAGCCCACAGGAGCACTCTCCTGAGTTCTGGAAAAGAGGAGCCCTTGCCCCAGGCCCTACACCTTAGAAGGCCTCTGGAGATGGTTGACCGGTAGCCCCCCAAAAGACATGGAACCTGGGAATGTGGTCTTATTTAACACAGAAGTTTTTGCTGATGGAGTTGAGATAAGGCTCCAGAGCTGAGGGCTTCCCTGGTGGCTCAGATGGTAAAAAATCTGCCTGCAATGGGGGAGACTCAGGTTCAATCCCTGGGTCAAGAAGATTCCCTGGAGAAGGGAATGGCAACTCACTCTAGTATTCTTACCTGGAGAATTCCATGGACAGAGGAGCCTGGTGGGCTACAGTCCACAGGGTCACAAAGAGTTGGACACGACTGAGGGACTAACACTTTCTGAAGTCGTCATGGATCACCCAGATGGGCCTGAAATCTGACAATGGGTGTCTTTATAAGAGAAAGCAGGCAGAAAGGTCCTCTCAGACATGGAAGGAAGAAGGCCACGTGAGCACGGAGGCTGGAGAGGCGCAGCCTTGGACCCCAGAAGATGGGAGTGGTAGGACGGATCCGCCCTGGGGGCCTCCGGAGGGAGGCAGCACCCTGCAGCACCCCGAGTTTGGATGTCTGGGCTCCACAATGAGAGAGAATTAATCCACATCGTTTCACCCCACCCAGGCTCTGGTCTCTTGCACTGATACGCGTCCGCTGCAGGTCGCTGGGGCCGGACCAGAGGCTCAGAGCACGGAGCACACTGCCATGAGCAACAGGCTTCTTCCTGCGCGCCCTTTCCTTTCCCCTACAACATGACGACAGCGGTGCCCGCCCCGCAGGGCTCGGGATGACTAAATGGTCCCGACTGAGCACCTGGAGCACTCCCGGCATCTACTCTGTGTGCTGCTTGTTTAAGCCGTTATGATGATGGTTTCTCTTTTTTCACTGTGAGGAAGAATTTATTTATAATTGTTCCAGGAACTCAGCAAAATATACAATAAAACAACTCCACTGTCTATTAATGGTTATGACTTTTATAATTTGCCCAGTCACTCAGCTTGCAGGCGGCGAGCTCATATTTGAAGCCAGGTCAGCCAGCCGACAAAGCCCGTGCTCTTGAGGCTTTTGTTGGGCTATGAAAATGGATAAAAATGAATGTGCCCCCTAACAGGCCTGGAGTGTTATCCTGAGTGGAGTTCAGGAACGGCCTGATCCAGGAGCACAGGGACTCTGTCCAGCACGCAGCTGCATCCTCGGAACTTTGTACAGTGCTCGGCGCATAGCGGGTACTCAGTAAGTCAGCTTGGAAGGAACTGGTGATGAGCGATCACTCTCCCCTCTCAGGAGGCCAGAGCTTTGGTCCAGCCAGCCTTGCCTCAGTGGGACTGGGGCAGAGATGGGGGACTCTTGCCCACAGTCATGCCTGTGGCAGGGGTGGGATGTCTTTGAAGGAATGTGGGAGACGGGCAGTAGAAGATGGCCGGGGAGGTCAGCCCTCATGCCTGAGCTTTTGGAGGCAGGATGTTAGAAGCTTGGTCTGAATTTGCATCCAGCTACGGAGCGAGGCTGGAGAATTTTCCAGAACCCCAGGCCCATGACTATACAGTCCAAGAGCAGGGCAGCCCTGGCCCGTGAATCCCTAGGGGCAGAGCTGTCCACCTGGGAGCCAGAGGGGTGGCAGCTTTGTCGGGTAGGCCTCAGAGGCCAAGGGTGCGGGGCGGTGGGACGACTGTGGTGCCCTGCGTTTGGAAAGATCACTGCGTGCCTTTGGGGAACGGATCGTGGGGGAGCCGAGGAGGCTCTTAGTGGGAGTCTAAGGTTAGCCAGGTTGGGTGGGGGCGGGGGGGATAATTTTAGATCAAAAGCACCCAAAATAGCCCACTTCCGTCTCTGCAGGGCCCAAGGGAAGGATGGGAAGCTCCAAATATGGGGAGGGGCAATGTGTGGTGGGACGGGGGTGAGAAAGCGCCCGGTCTTCCCGTCTTTCTGTCTTCAGCGTCTCTGTGAAGGAACAGGTGCGGATCCATCCTGCCTGCCCACGTCTTGGCATCTAAGAAGCCCAGGAAAGGACTTGATCAGCTCTGAACAGCTGAGGCGTCTCTGTCGGGGTCAGGACTCTCTGAGCAGGGAGGTAGGCTGCAGGGCCAGGTAAGGCTGGGAGGGCCCAGAGCCTCTGTGCCCCGGCTTCTCTCGAGACCCTACCTAGAGAAGGCCTTGGGACCCATCACTGTTGGCTTGGTGTTTTCTGCTTTTTCCAGTCCCTGTGAGAGCCCCTGTTCCTTCTCTTTCGAAGCCCCTGCCTTCAGGGACAGGCTTTCGGGCTGAGGCCCTTGCTCTTGGAAGAGGCCTGGTCGGTCGTGGGGAGAGGGAGGCTCATAAAAGAAGCCCTTCCCTCCCTTCTTGGGCCGGGGTCTCCGCAGGACACCATTCCTGTGTGCCGAGGCCTTCCCAGTACTTCCCTTAACAACAACAAAAAACCCGCCATTTGGTTCATCAAAGCCGTTTTGTCCTCAATTTGCACCTGGTTGCAGGTCAGTGAGCAGGCGGAGGAGGAGCTGGGATGGGTTTACGACTGGGCAGGCTGGAGGGCTCCGGAGGCTGCAGAGTTGGCACCATTTGGAGCCCCCCTGCTGGGACCGCCTCTCCCTGTGGGCCCTGCCTCCACTGCACACAGGCCAGCAGGAGAGAGGTCTCTCCGAAGCCAGCTCCCAGGTGGCAGCCAGGGGTCCCAGACCTGGGAGGGGCGTTCAGGTGGGGATGGTGGCACCGTCTCCCGCAGGGAGGGGCCCCTGGGTTAGCACTGGTCAGAGCCCTCTGCCCTCAGTCCCCATGGGGCAGCCAGAGTGGTCTTCCCCAAAGCAGACTGGCTCACCATACCCCCAGCTTGTAGCCTTCCAGAACCTTCTATGAGGTGAGGATTCTGCCTGCGCCTATTCTCTTGGCCTTGTCTGCATCTCCTCTCCCCTGGCTCACAAGCCCCCCACTCCATCATCCCTGAACCGCCCACCCCCAGTTCAATTATCACCTCCGCAGGTAGGTCTTCCCAGATTTTCCTGGCTGGTCAGCCCCTCCTAAGTCCTTCACAGCCCAGCTTGCATGATGTGATTACCATCTGTCTTCCCAGCTGGACTCTGGGCTGCCTGGGGCAGAGACCCCACTGGAGTTTGCTCACCTCTGTGTCCCCACCCTCCTGGCCAGACTAGGTCCCCCATGAGTGTGTGTTGGGTGGAGACAGGATGGTGGAGGGTGCTTGCAGGTGTCTTGGGTGAGCCCTGGGGGCCTGCTGCTGTCTGTCAGGCCGAGGGGGCCCCACCAGGACCTTCCTTCAGGGGCCTCATCTCCCCCTCCCCCCCGGGTCCCCGTCACAATGACAGGCACGGGCTCTGGGCTGGGGCAGCCGAGGCCCCAGGAGAGGAGACCTTGATGCACCCAGAAGCCAGCTGGTCCTGCCTGGACAGAGCTCTGCGTCCAGCCCGAGGGTCTCCTCCGTCCTTCCTCCACCACCAGGGCACCAGCCCAGCCTGTGTGATGAGAGTGGGGCTGTATGATTTACATGCAGACCCTGAGTGCAGGGCCTGGCTCTGGGCGTGTCCCAGTGGGACAGGGGCAGGATGGAAGAGGCCCAGCCCACAGGTGGCCTGTAGCCACTCTGACAAATGGTGACATGCTGGGTGGCTTCAAACCACACAAACCGATTCTCTCTTGTAGTTGTGGAGGTCAGAGTCCTCAGTGAGCTTCTGGGCAGGGTATGTGCTCTTGCCTCTTCCAGCTCCTGGAGGCTGCTGGCATCCCTTGGCTGGTGGCCTCATCTCTTCGACTTCTGCCTCTACCATCACGTCTCCGTCTCTGGCTTTGATCTCCTGCTTCCCTCTTGTAAGAATCCTTGTGATGACATTGAATCCATCCAGATAATCCAGGGTCATCTCCCCTTTTTTTCTTGTGTGCATGCGTGCCAAGTCGCTTCAGTCGTGTCTGACTCTTCGTCACCCTAAGGACTGTATCCCGCCAGGCCCCTCTGTCCACGGGATTCTCCAGGCAAGAATTCTGGAGTGGGTTGCCATGCCCTCCTCCAGGGGATCTTCCTGACTCAGGGATCGAACCTGCATCTCTTGTGTCTCCCACATTGGCAGGCGGGTTCTTTAACACTATGCAACCCGGGATGCCCACCCCCTTAGCTTCGCTTCAGCCTTCATTTTGTCACATCTACAAAGTCCCTCTGCCACGTAAGGTGATGTATTCTCAGGTTCCCGGGGTCAAGGTGTGGACACTTATGGGAAGGAGAGACGCTTAGCTCCCTCTCCAGGAACTGAGAGGACATCCAGTGGGCCGAGTCAGAGGGGCAGCAGCTTGCCTGGCCTGTGCAGGGTCAGACTCCCGTTACCTGCTCACTGGGCCCTCAGAACAGCCCTCCCAGGTAGGGGCCACCATCGCTCACACGGTACAGGTGAGAAAACTGAAAAGGAACCAAGCTTGGCTAGAAAAGCGAGGCCTTGAGTCCAGCTAGCGGGTGGGGGAAACTTACCCCCAAACCTGCCCGCCAGCCTGGTCGCACCCTGCGGCTGTCTACGCTTGGTTCTGACCTTAACCTTGAGAAACTTGCATTGATACGTGATGCAGCTCAGACACGTGCACAGCTGGGTGACTTGCCTGCACAGCCAGCGTCCTGACCAAGACAGCCACACCCTGCAGCACGCCCCAAGGGTAACCGCTCCTGGCTCCTATCGACATATCTGAGTTCTGCCTGCTGCTGCTTTCTATGGAGGAATCGTCCAAAGTCTGTGCTCTCCAGTCTGGCTCCAGTAATCTCAGTAATCTCGGCATCTGTCTGATCAGCCCTTGGGTGGGCTGCAGGTCAGGAGTTCTCAAGGCTCCATGGATGCCGATATATGGAGGCACCAGGGTCAACCTGTGCGCTCGCCTCTCCATGTGCTTTTGGGTGGCGTCAGCTTGGGGCTTTTCTAACCAAAGCGTCAGAGAACGTTCCAGCACATGCCTTTTGGGGTATGTGTGCATGCATTTTGATTGGGTGTACACAAGAGCACACAGGCTGAACAGGGCTCTCCTTTTGTGTCTCTTTAGTCTCATGGAGGGAGAAGGCAATGGCACCCCACTCCAGTACTCTTGCCTGGAAAATCCCATGGACGGAGGAGCCTGGTAGGCTGCAGTCCATGGGGTCGCTATGAGTTGGACACGACTGAGTGACTTCACTTTCGCTCTTCACTTTCATGTATTGGAGAAGGAAATGGCAACCCACTCCAGTGTTCTTGCCTGGAGAATCCCAGGGACGGGGGAGCCTGGTGGGCTGCCGTCTATGGGGTCGCACAGAGTCAGACACGACTGAAGTGACTTAGCAGCAGCAGCAGTCTCGTGGAGATGCAATTCACAGCTCATGCAATCTGCTTGTTCGACTGTGCGGTCCAGTGGATGCTAGTGAGTTCAACGTCTTGTGCAACTGTCGGCCCCTCTGATTTTCACCAAGAGCTTCTCTTCAGGACTGAAGTCTCCGGGCTGGCCTCTGACACCTTCCCTTCCAAGTAAAAGTGAGACATTCAATGCCTGCTGCCCGAGCACCAGCTGTATGCATGCTGACCGAGCGCCAGCTGTATGCATGCATGTGTGCTAAGTCGCTCAGTCATGTCTGACTCTTTGTGACCCTACGGACTCTAGACCCAGGTCATGCCCTCCTGCCATGCCATGCTTAGCCATTAATTCCAGTTTGATCCAGTTTAATAAATAGCTAAATAAAGAAACTGAGAGCAGCTTCGCAATTAGAGTAGGTTGCCATGCCCCCCTCCACGGGATCTTCCTGACTCAGGGATTGAACCCACATCTCTTATGTCTCCTGTATTCTTTACCACTAGCTCCAGCCGAGAAGCCAGCTGTATACCCAGCAATATTCTAAAATCTAGTGACTCAGGGCCAATGGGAAGGTGAGGCCTTGGCTTTGTGGACCATACATTCTGGAACGGCAAGCAAATAGATATATGAGACCACCTCAAACTGCAGAGTGCCTCAAAGTCAACAGTGAGGTGATGGGCAGAGGGTGTCCAGGGCTTGGGAGGTTCCTGGGGTGGGTGCTGGGGTCGGCTAGCCCAGGCCAAGGCAGGTGCTCACGCAGCAGCTGGGCAGCATGTGTGGTGTGGGTGGGGGGGTCAGGGCGTGGGTTTTGAGGCAGAAATGGACTCACCAGCGGCAGCCAGGCCTGCAAGCCATGGCCCGCACGTTCCTGGGTCTGGCGCTTTGAGCTGTGGGTCCGAGTGAGGCGGTGGGTTGGCGGAGCCTTTAATCAGGCCGAAATTGCTATGGGGGGCGCCCCAGGACACACACACAGGAGGAGCCACGAGGCTGGCTCAGCCATTAATTCCAGTTTGAGCCAGTTTAATAAATAGCTAAATAAAGAAACTGAGAGCAGCTTCGCAATTAGCCTGGACTCCTCACTAAGTGGTAGGTGGATTCTCGTTTTCCTAAAATAAGTTCTTTCCGTTGCTCGGTGGCGACGCAGCCGGAGCCCTCCATGGGATGAAAGCCCCTCCTGGCCACTGGGATGCAGCCGCAGGGACCGCAGAGTCCCCTGGAGCGGGGCCGAAATGACCAAGTCCAGCTCAGGAGGATTTCCGTAGATAGAAAACACACGCGCTCGCTTCTCCGCGGGCAGCGTGGAGACCAGAGAGCACTTGGGCCTGCCAGCTTGTCAACCTTGAGCTACTCCCCAGGTGCAGGGGGACCCCTCGGGAGCAGACCTCCCTCCCCTCCAGACTCTCCCTGGCAAGCGACGTGGACGGTGGGTGCCTGCACCCAGGAAGCCCACTCGCCATTGCCAGCAGCCCGGGACCCCTGAGCCTTGGTGGTCTGCCCTGTGAAATGGGCCTTCGCCCACAAGGCTGTGTGAGACAAGGTAGAGTGCGGCCTTGGTGCTTGGAGGCCAGGTCTTGAGATGATCACAGCCTCTCTTCATTAACCCTGGGATCTAGGGGCCAGCTTGGAAATCAGGCCTGAGCACAGAGAGGCCGAGTGACTGGCCCAGCCTCACGCGGCACCAAAGACTTGTTTCCCCTCTCTGGTCTCTTGCTGCCAGCAGCTGGGGAGCAGGACGGGGCGAGATGGGGCGTGAGTTGGCCGACCACCCAGGCTGGCGGGGGTGGAGTGGGGCTGGCATCGCCCAGGTTGCCTTGCAGAGACCACTCTCAGGGCCCGTCCAGCTGGGCCTCTGGGCCCACCTGAGCACGGCCATGCTGATCTGTGCCCTCCTGAGCCACAATCAAGGCTGGAAGGTTCTGGAAGCTCCTGCAGTCACCGCGGCATGTTATCAGACATCCCAGCAATGCGCCCACGAGATGTTTGTTGATAAGCTACTTGTAAGTGGGGCGGAGCAGCGATAATTAATGCCGGGAAGTGATAAGTGTTAAGTGCAGGAGTAGTCTGGGTGAACTTGGCCGAGAATCAGAAAGCCAGCGACGGCTGCCTCGGGGCTCCTCTGCTTCCCAGGTCAGGCGCCCGCCCCTTTCCGCATCTTCAGTGCCGACCACCATCTTTTCCGGTTGATTGGTGTGCTTTTCAACAATTGATAGACTAATTTTAGGACAGTTTGAAGCTAACACAGTAATAGAGCTGATGGTGTGTAGCCTTCCATGCCCCTCAGAGCCCCCTATTATTCACATCCTGCATGAGTGGGACACGTTTGTTACAAGTGATGAATCCAGACTGATACACTGTTGTTGGTTAAAGCCCTGGGTTTACTAGGCTTTGCTCCTTGTGCTGCTGTTTTCCCTGCACTGTGCTCAGTGGAGTCTTACTCTTTGTGACTCCACGGACTGTAGCCCACCAGGCTCCTCTGTCCATGGGATTCTCCAGGCGAGAACCCTGGAGTGGGTTGCCATTTCCCTCTCCAGGGGATCTTCCTGACCCTGGGATGAAGCCCTTGTCTCCTGCAGCTCCTGCAGTGGCAGGCGGATTCTGTACCACTGCACCACCTGGGAACCCCAAGGTTTGCCAAAGTGTAGTGACACACAGGTGGGGAAGGCGTGCAGTGCGTGGCCACGTGTGTTCAGAGCGATCCTGGTGCACAAGGATCTGGGTCCAGGTGGTCCAGCTGGACAGAGCCTGGCGGCTAACCTTCCATCCTTATTTTCACGTCTCTGTCTTCACCTTTAAAGTGGACAACCTGTGTCCACTTAGTCCAGGGGCTAAGACTCTGGGCTCCTGATGCAGGGAGTCTGGGCTCGATCTCTGGTCAGGGAACTGGATCGTGCAAGCTGCAACCAAGACTCAGAGCAGTCAAGTTAATTAATTAAAAGAGTAAAATAGTAACTGTTTAAAAATAAAGTGCATGACCTATGGACAGGGAATGGTTGGGTCTCACTTGTGTAGTCAATCTGACCATCTATGCCTTTTATTTGGGAGCATTTATAGATCAGTACTGTTCAGTTATGTCCCCAGAGGGGGTTGCGCTGAAGGATGCCTTGTTGGTTTTTTCGGTCTTCTGTTCTCCGTCTCTCTTTTCTTCTCGTTCTCCATCTGCTTATTAGCTTTGCCTCTTGGTCTTCGTTCTGTTTGTTTAGCGCTTGCTTTGAAGTCTGTGTGTCCCCACCTCGCATCACATCCCACACAGCTTCACACGGAGCAAGAAGCTCATTACAGTGTCCTTTCCCCATCTCTTGTCCTCTAGCTTTCATACATCTCCTTTTACATATTTTTGACGCCCCCCCCCCCAGAATACTCCACAATTATCTTTGCTTTAAGCAGCCACTTAAATATTTTGAGGAGATTTTTCTAAAAGGAAAAATTGTCTACTTGGCTTCGTGAAAGGAACCGTTTTCCGGGTGCCTTGCTAATCCTCAGCAGTGTGACTTGATTTTAAGTTTATAACATCTGGGGAGGCAAAAGTTACACTTCAGTGGACATTCCTTTGATGACAGAGCATGGTCGTTCTTCAGCCACTAAGTCATGTTCGCCTTTTTGTGAACCCAAGGACTGCGGTGTGCCAAGCTCCTCTGTCCTTCACCGTCTCCTGGAGCTTGCTCAAACTCATGTCCATTGAGTCAGTGATGCCATCCAAGCATCTCATTCTCTGTCGGCCTCTTCTCCTGTCTTCAATCTTTCCCAGCGTCAGGGTCTTTTCCAGTGAGTCGGCACTTTGCATCAGGTGGTCAAAGTATTAGAGCTTCAGCTTCAGCATCAGACCTCCCAGTGAATATTCACAGTTGATTTCCTTTAGGATGGACTGGTTGGATCTCCTTGCATTGTACACTTTATATAGTAATCAGATTTAACATTACCTGAGCACCTACTGTGTGCTACATTCTCTGCTCCGTGCTTTATGTCCGTAAAGTCATTTATTCAATGAAACAGCTCTGTGAGGCAGATTCTGTTGTTACATCTTTTGTTGCAGAGAACACTGAAGCAACCAGAGGTCGTTCCCGCTGCGGTGGGGCAGGACCAGCGTCGCTTCCTGGTGCTTCCCCAGCCAGCCCATGCCAGCCTGGGCCCCGCTAAGCCACCTGCATGAGCCGTTCTGCAGCCCTGCCCCCTTGCTCGACTCCCAGCTGTTGGCAGAAAGTGAGAGTGCAAGCCCTTGTTAGAGCCAGGAAGTGTCCAGAGCGTGAAGAGCTCTCGTCACTCGGCAACAGAGAGAGCAAGCAAGAGGACTGGACAAGTGTTTCCCCCAAGAAGACATCACATGACTGGTAAGCACATGAGAAGATGCTCATTCTATTTTCCAGCACACACATGCACGCATACACACACGCACTCACGTCCACACGCACACACGTGCACACGCACGCACACGCATGCACACACGCACACGCACACACACACTCACAGAGGTGGCAAAGTCATGCAGATGTCATTTGGAGAAGTTTGGAGAAAACTGCTGTTGGTTCTTTTAATGCAGAAATGTCCCGGCAAGCGGTGCTGGGCAGTGGTCAGCACCTCGGGGCAGGACCCACCGGGAGAGCCAGGCGCCAGTTCCCACCCACATCACAGAGAGAGCGAGGCAGGAACCCAGGCTGTGGGCGACGGGGCGGTGCTCTGTCCAATGCTGACTTGCTTCCTGGCAGGGTCCTGGACTGTCGGAGCCCCAGAGAATATCGGTGCCTCTTGAACGCCCGGCTGGGGAGCACGTGGAGGAGGGGACAAGACACCAAGGGGTCCCCGGCCTCAGGTGCTGTCCCCCGCACACCTCTGGTGTGCTCAGCTTTGCCTGTGATGCTCCATTTCACCAGGGAAACAGGCGGTCCTAACAAAGAACAGCTTTAAATAGTGACGTGTGGCAACGCCTTTACAAGAGAGGGGCTCAGGGAAGGGAGGCAGCGTGTCCACGGCTCTCAGGGCTCGTGTTTGGGGAGAACCACTGTGTGCAGAGTCCACGCTGGCCACCTTGTCCTGGCTGCCCCCAGGCCCAGCCACTAGATCCAGCTGACGGCAGAATGCCCTAGACCTCCTGCCTGATCTCCCTGCCACTGTAAAGCCTCGGGGTCCACATCCTACCGCCTAGAACCTACTGAGCTCTGCTCTGTCTGATGCAGATTTGACACCTGTCCCTGGCAAGAGACCCATCTTTGTGGTGCTGTCCACACCAGTCTCTCCCGGACCACAGGGACCGTTCTGAGAGTCCTCCTTTGCCCCAGACCTGTGGGCCACCCCTCCTCATGCCTATCGGGTACTCGGCACCCAGACACTGGGGCTTCCCAGGAGAAGCTGAGAGCTGGTCTCACTGTGCAGGTGGGGCAGTGGTAAAGAATCAGCCTGCCCTTGCAGGAGAGGCAAGAGACCTAGGTTTGATCCCTCGGTCAGGAAGATCCCCTGAAGAAGGGAATGGCAACCAACTCCAGTGTTCTTGCCTGGAAAATTCCATGGACAGAGGAGCCTGGCGGGCGATAGTCCTTGGAGTCACACAGAGCTGGACACGACTGAGCGCGCACACATGGGCTCCCACTACAGCAGAGCAGGTTTGAAACTCGGTCCTCATCTGTCACCCCCACAGCCGCCGACCCACGTGACGGCCCATCCCGCTGCGATCGACATCCTCAGCCCAGTGGACGTGCAGGCAGGAACCCTGCATCCTGCCCCGCTGACCGCTATACTCAGCTCGCGGCTCTCCCCAACCCCTCAGCTACGGCCCAGACTCTGTTGCCACAGGACCTTGGCACATACTGGCTCCACACCTTGGAGTGGTCCTGCCCGGCTGCTCTCGTCTGGGGAATGGCCTGTCCCGCCGTCAGGCCAGGCAGCTTTCTGTTTGGCATCCTCTCCTCCGGCCTCTCATCTCTCCTGTCTCTGTCGTGATCTCGCCTCCCTCCTCAGGCTGAGTTGATGCGTGATGGCTGAGGCAGGTGTCAGGACCCCAGGAGTGGAAGAAGTCACCCAAAGGGACGCCAGTGCTAAGCAGGTGGCGATCATGACTCAGCCTCAGAAGGTGGGCAGCCCGGGACAGGGGCCATCAGCAGCCAGGCCCCCGGGAGCCCCGTGTGCCCCTCGGAGGGGTTTGCACCCACCCTGCTGTGTGGACCTTGGTAAGTCGGGAGCTGCTTGTCACCGTTGGGTGACTAGGGTGTCTCCCCTGCCAGCCCGTGAGCAGCTGTGGAGCACAGGCAGGGGCGCGTGTCCTGGACCAAAGCACTCGGGCTTCCCGAGCCTCAGTCTTCCCATCTGTAAAATGGAAGTTGTAATCCTGGCCTGACAGGGCTCAGCGAGGTAAAGCTGTGATGGGGTGGCGCGGTGCCTGGCGTGTCCCAGTATTGATAAGGGGCTGGGCACACTGGGTTCCTGTTCCCAGTGTGGAGTAAGGACGGTGCAGGGTGCTGACCACTGGCCACCCGGTCTCCCTGCCCTCACACTCAGGCACAGCAGAGAGCCCAGAGCGGCAGGCAGGGGCTGACACTGCTGCAGCTTTGATGTCCCTTGAGCTCTGCGATGACCCCGTTGAAGGTGCCTAGACTGACGGCCCCTTTGCGGCCGGCATGGGGCTGGCCTGAGAGCTGGCACCCCGTCACCAGGATCTGACCGTGGCTGGGGGAAACCTCCCCTGCATGGCCAGGGTCTTTGTGCAAGCTTGGCCGCATGCTGGCTGGACGGCTGGAAACAATGGGGCTGGGGCTGGACTGGGGGCTGGCATAGCGGGCTGGCAGCAGAGCAGAACAAATCCGCAGGGACCTTCCTGTACCTCCGCCCGCGCACGAAACCTAATCTGGTGGGGCGCGGGGCCGCGGCCAGGGTGGGGGCGCCACTGCGGCCTTCGGGCTGCAGTGTGTGTTCATGGTAATTTGAGGGCTTCCACTGGGGGGGGTTCTCGATCATTTGATGTGGCAATTAACGAGGGGACTTTTGTCATCCGGAAAGACACAGGCCGCCCACTTCAATCACCCTGTTTATGCCCCGGCAGAAGCAAACAGCCCCAGCGGCAGATAACGGGTGGACTTCAAACGGCTCAGGTCGGGCGCCCCTGGGACCGCCAGCCCGCGCTGCGTCCCCTCTCTGCCTTTCAAGCAAGCAAAGCGTTACTTTTCCCATGAGAAGTTCCGGCCTTAATGGCATCGGATGACAAAGGCAGACGCTCGCCCACTTGAGTCCTTTTCATGTGGGTACCTGGCTCTCGAGGTGGGTGGGGCAAGGGGCAGGTCATTTCCCAATGATTCAAAGGGCACGTGACCACCCCCTCTCACCAAGTGGGGCCAGCCGGGGGCTCTCCTGGATGCCCGCAGGGGCCTGTGTCCCTGCCCCATCCGTGTAGGGCTGGAAGCTCCAGACTTAGCCCCCCTGCCCCGAGAGGGGGCCTCCCCGTTCTGGTGAGCTTGGCTGTGGCTCGGATGATGATGCAACGGTGATGACCGTGATGACATCAGCCTGCCTCCGGCCGGTGCTAAGCACCACACGTGTGCCTCAGCCCCTGATGGCCTCACTCTGACACCCCCAGCTTCCAGAGCGGGCTGGAGAAGGCACAGAGACTTGCTGGGGTCGCAGGTGGGCCCCTCGGACTCAGCTGCACCCGCCGCCCACCCCGCCTGCCCGCCCCTCTCTGCGGCTGAGGTCAAGCTGAGACATCGCTGGTCCTCCCCGTCCGGAAAATGGGCCTTTCACCCAAACCCCGCCGCTGCTGCAGTGCAAAGGTGTTGGGAAGGCCAGGCAGAGAAAGGCCTCTGCCTGTGCCAGGCATTTGTCAAAGCTCAGCCGGCTCCCCTCTGGGCCTCTATCCTTTCGCCTGTGAGCTGGGGCACCAGACACGCCATCACCCATCCAACTCGCCTGGCTGGGACCACAGCTACCTGTTGGATGTCTCACCCCAGGCTCCTCATGGGCTCTCAGGGCAGGAGCACGGTGAGGGAGGTGGGTGGATGGGGAGAAAAGGGCTGGCGGGACTTCCATGCCCATCTGTACGCAAGCCAGGTGCCACCGAAGAGCTCACACAACAGATTCAGATGGGCCCTTGTTGATGGAGCTCATTCAAGCCTTCATCATGGGCTGAGTCATCCCTTCTAGACCACACTGCTGTGGACAGAAGGCAGAGGGGGGCCCGTGCTGCCAGGACTTCCGCTTGGTGGGGTCTGGTGGGCAGTAAAGACAGATAGGACCCCCCCCCCCACCCAGCGTGGTCAGCCCTAGGACTGGGGGTGGCAGGAGGGTAGGGGGCAGGGGGAGGGTCCGTGTTGCCTGGGCAGTGAGGTGGGGGGCTTCCCTGCGATGGGATGAGGGGGCAGGGGCAAGGAGGGGGAGAGGGCAGGCCTGCGGAGGAGCAAGTCTGTGGGCTCAGGGACCAAGGTAGCACCAGGTGGCTGGAGCTCCCTGGGGGCCTGGCAGTGACCCCAGGGCCCCACCGGGAAAGGCCAGACCTGCCAGCGAAAGGAGTTTGCTTTTAGCCTCAATGCCTAGGAGTCACTTAAGATGAGGCCGTGCCTTGCCATGCCCCCGCTCTACAGCCCTCCATAACTCCCACAGCTTCCCCAACGATTTCTTTTTGCTCTGGCATTCGAGGCCCAGCATAACGTGGAGCTAATACCTCTCGTGATTAAGACTCCAGCCATCCCCTTATACATGAGCCAGCCCACCTCCAGTCTCCCCCTTCCCTACACGTCTCCCAAGATCCTACTCCTGCCCTCGGATCAGGAGACGCCTTCATCCGAATGTCACCTCTTCTAACCCACCACCAGCAAGGAACTGGAGGATTTTCGTCAAGGCCTTGTGGAAACACTGAGTCCCCTGAGAGGGTAGCTGACCCTAAGCTCCCTGGGGTGGACCGCATGGACAAGCCTACTGTGTGACCTCAGGGGAGGTCTTAACGTCTCTAAGCCTATCGGTATAAAACGGGATAATAATAGTACCACCTGGGGTTGTTACTGGGATTAAGTGAGCTGGGGGGTGCTGTGAGATAGATTGGCTTTACCGTGTATTGTGTAATGTAAGACACCACTTATTCTAACTAATGAAGCAGTGAAGTTGCTCAGTCGTGTCTGACTCTCTGTGATTCCGTGGACTGTAGCCTACCAGGCTCCTCCAGGAATTTTCCAGGCAAGAGTACTGGAGTGGGTTCCATTCCCTTCTCCAGGGGATCTTCTTGACCCAGGAATCGAACCCAGGTCTCCCTCATTGCAGGCAGACACTTTACCGTCTGAGCCACCAGGGATGCCCACTGATTCTAAGAATAGCCATTATTTTATATCCCCCTAGGGAAGCCTGGCATACTGCAGTCCGTGGGGGTCGCAAAGAGTCAGACACGACTGGGCAATTGAACAACAGCAAGAGGCTTCCCAGGGGGCTCAGTGAGTAAAGAATTTGCCTGCAATGCAGGAGCTTGCAGGAGACTCGAGTTCAATCCCTGGGTGGGGAAGATCCCCTGGAGAAGGAAATAGCCACTCACTCCAGTATTCTTGCCTGGGAAACCCCATGGACAGAGGAGCCTAGCGGGCTACAGTCCATGGGGTCGCAAAGAGTTAGACACGTCTGGGCGACTGAACACATCAAGGCAGAGGGAAAGCTGACAGTTAAATCATGACACATCTCAGAAGGTCCCTTTGAGGGAGCCAAGAAGTTCAAATTTTAACTGGAAGGAGGCAGTTGAGGGTTTTAGGCAAAGGAAGTACAAGAACAGATTTAAGGCCTGCGTGTGTGCTAAGTTGCTTCAGTCATGTCCGACTCTTTGTGACCCCATGGACTGTAACCCCAGATTCCTCTGTCCGTGAAATTCTCCAGGCAAGAATACAGGAGTGGGTTGCCATTTCCTTCTCCAGGTGATCATCCCGACCAGGGATCGAACCCGTGTCTCTTGCATTGCAGGCACGTTCTTTACCACTGAGCCACCTGGGAAGCCAGATTTAAGGCCTAAGAGGCTTCAAGTTGCTGCCCGTCTGGGATTTGCCCCTTGGAATTCCAAAGCTGGAAAGAATCGGGGAAAGGGAGGCACAGAGAAGAGGAGGCCAAGCCTGGGTGCCCTGGGGGCGGGGGGAGGAGTCCCCTCGGAGCAGAAGCCCCTCCCCTGCAGTGGCTGCCGTGGCCCTTGTCTCCCTGCCCTGCCATCACACCTCCACTGCTGCCCACTGGGCGGTGGGCCCAGGGAAGGTCTCGAAGTCGAGTTTTCAGTGGTCAGCTCCTGTCCAAACAGAAAAGGGGACTCGGGGCTGATG
The DNA here is from genome assembly GCF_029378745.1 of Bos indicus. Classification (NCBI taxonomy): domain Eukaryota; kingdom Metazoa; phylum Chordata; class Mammalia; order Artiodactyla; family Bovidae; genus Bos; species Bos indicus. The sequence continues at coordinate 47,607,372 of NC_091788.1, read as the reverse complement.
GGTCGGGGTCCAGAAGGAGCCCCTCTGAGAAGCCCCCACACCCCACTTTTCCATGTATTCAGTGTCACACCTGCCTGGTGGAACTGGAGGGACTGGAGATAAAACAGGAGTATCATGACCAGCAGGAGAGTTGGACAGGTAAACAGCTGGAGATTACGGGAGCACCAGCCCGGGGAGGTCCAGGCCAACTTCCTGGAGGAGGGAGTGGAGGCCCGAGGCAGCGTGGCTGCAGCAGCTGGATACTAGCATCTCCAGAGTTTGGTCCTCTTTCCCGGAGTCCTGGGTTCCCTCTCCTGCTGGGCAGCTCTCAAGCAAGAGCCGCCGTGGCCCGGGGGTCCTGGTTTCTTTCCTGCAATGTACTCGGCCTCCTCGGCCGGTTAAGTGTCAGCCTGGGGGCAGGGGTCCTTCCTCCATAGAGCGCCTGTGGGATGCTGAGCCCTTGTTTCAAGATGCAGACAGGGCGGGAGGCAGGGGTGAGGGCCCAGCTCTGCTCTGGCTTGCTGTGTGACCCTGGGTAGAAGGCCGCGCTTCTCTGCCCCGGCAACCTCTCTCTTCCGGACACACAGACACCAGCTTGTTACCACCCTCCTTGTCAGGGAAGGAGGAGGTGAGGTGCTGACTCAGGGCTCTGCCCCCAAAGCCTAGCACCTTCTGCTACTGTCCCTGCTGCTCCTCCGTGTGGCAGCCACCTTCCAACGTCCTTGCCAGATGGGAGGGCTCAGGCCCCACAGCCCGGAGCATGCCGGGCCTGGCCTGGCTTCCACTGCAGCTGGCTGCCTCTGCCCCTCTTCCTGCACCACCCCCCTGCTTCCTGCACACGCCTGGCTCCTTCTCAACATTTAGGCCTTGAGTATAAGTCACTGCACCGAGAAGCCTTGTGTGTCTACAGGGTCTTGGGTACCTCTCTTGGGGGATGGGAGCCAGATTTTTCTGACTTTGTAGTGAGCAAAGCTGCAGGCCCCCCATCATGATGGTGGTCATGCAGTTACCATCATCACCATCACCACCGTCAGGCCAAACAGGCTTGGCGGCAGAGGACGGGCTTGGTGGTGGCCCCACTGGGCAGCCCCAGAGATTCTGCAACCAGGCAGGAGGCTCACAGCCCTCTCAGCTGACCACAGTGGAGGAAAGGAAGATTCCAGAGCAGCGTAGACCCCCAGATAGGGGCCTAGAGGTGCTGCCCGGCTATTGGATCTCTCGAAGCCAACTCTGAAATTAATGAGGATCTGAGATGTTAAGTATCGTGGGGAATGGTGAGCTGGGCACCCCTAGCTGCAATGGGGTGGCAGGGGAGGGGCGGGTAGCCTGACCCCCAGGGAACCACGGGGCTGCTGGCAGTCACTGCAGCTCCTTTAGTGACCAGCCAGCCCTTCTGCATTCTGCCCCTAAGAAAGGCTCCTGGGGGAGCCCTTCCCCTGGGGCCAGGCCTTTGACAGCCTCCTGGACATGGGCTGAAGTAGGCGGCTTTTGAGAGTCTAAGGCAGCAATTTGCCACTTCATTATGAGTTTGATGGACGAGCCCTGAGCAGCTCCTGGGTCGCCCGAGGCTGGAGAAAGGCTGCTGACGTGCATGACAAAATGTTTTCTTGCTGCCCCGGCCCTGGTGACAGGCCCCTCAAAGGAACTGCAGTCCCTGCAGAAGTGATTCACGCGCTCGCCTTTTTGCGTCCCTGAGGTCGGCAGCTTTTATTTGGCGGCCGAAGAAAGGGCCGCCAGCCCCTCGTTGTCTCCTGGAATGCCTTCCCCGAGGGCCACCAGCCCCGACCAGCCTGCGAGAGGCCCCCTTTCATTTTGATGAGGTTTCAAAAAGCCCTGCTATAGCTGATGGTGGCAGTGGGAGGAGGGACCTGGTCCCCTACCCAGGGCCAGAGTTAGAGCTGCCTTTGCTGGCTGCGCTGGATTCCAAGAGAGAGGAAGGGGCTCCTGCCATCTCAGACAGAATGCAAGCCAGCACCAGGTCCCCACGGTGCTCTGGACAGTCCTCCCCTCCCCGCCAACGTCACCAAGAATGAACTGTATCACCCATCAATGGGACTCTTGTTCTCACTAAACTGTGACCTCCAGGATGACTGTTCTTATTGGGTGTTAGATTCCAGCCTGGGGATAAACAAACCCAGGAGAGACCCACCTTGGGTCTGTTTTGCTGGGGGAACTGGATCCGCCCCCCTGCCCCGAGGGTTCCTCCCCACCCGAGAATACATTCCGATCTCCGTCAGAGGTGGGCACACAAGTCAACACGTGCATCAAAACCCACACAGCCGGGCACCACAAGGAGTGTAAAGAGTAGTTACCTCTCTCGGGGTCAGGACACAGGGAGGGGAGCAAGACTTCTTCGACTGTATTTCCTGTGGGGGACAATGCTGGTAGCCCAGATGGTAAAGAATCCATCTGCCAACGCAGGAGACTCAGGAGATGAGGGTTCAATCCCTGGGTCGGGAAGATCCTCTGGAGAAAGAAACGGCAACCACTCCACTCTCTAGCCTGGGGAATTTCATGAGCAGAGGAGCCTGGTGGGCTACAGCTGATGGGGTCACAAAGATTTGGAGACAACTGAGCGACCAACACACCCACACAAAGATGCCTACGTCCTGATCCCCAGAACCTGTGACCTTATAGGGCAAACAGGCCATTGCAGGAGAGACTGAGTTAAGGATCTCGAGATGGGGAGATTGTTCTGGATACCAAGAGGGGAAGCGTCATCATAGCATCCTTATAAGAGGGAGTCAGGAAGGTCAGAGCTAGAGGGGCTGTCACCACAGAAGCAGAGGTCAGAGTGACCCAGGGAAGGGGTCACGAGCCAAGGATGCAGGTGGCCCCTAGGAGGAGGAAAAGGCGAGGAAGCAGAGTGTCCCCTGGAGCCTCCATGAGGAAGCGGCTACCTTGGTCTGGGTTCCTCTGGTCTCCAGAGCTGTGAGAGAATCAACGTGTGTTTTTTTTTAAAGACATCAACAGCCATAGGAAACAGCCTTGTTTGACCCGTCTGACTTTATCATCAAGTCAATATTTCATGTAATTTTAAAAAATGAGATTGAATTATAAGTTAGTGTGTTAGTTGCTCAGTCATGTCCAATTCTTTGCATGGACTTTGGCCCTCCAGGCTCCTCTGTCCATGGGATTTTCCAGGCAAGAATACTGGAGTGGGTTGCCATTTCCTTCTCCAGAGGATCTTCTCAATGCAGGGATTGAACCCACATTTCCTGCATTGAAGGCAGATTCCTAACCGTCTGAGCCACCAGGGAAGTCCCTGGTGAATTAAAAGAGGAATCCCTAAATGTTGAAAATAAAACAGGAAGATAAGGACAGCGACAGCCACTAACTCAGATCGTCTCAGACTCTGACACAGCGTGGTTTGACAGCGTGTCTCAGGGCCGCGTCCACTGCTGGCAAGTTCAAGGCTTTGAGTGGAAAAGGGAGCTGGGGTACTGCAGCGTCTCCCCCTCTACACAGCCCTCCTGCAAGTGAGGAAACAGGTGGGGTGGTGGGGCAGGCGGGGGGGTGGTCACCTACTGTCGCAGTTCAACACAGCCTCCCCAGGAAGAGGATCTTAAAACCGACTGGATTGGAGCGCAGTCTGGGCCTGCGTCTAGGCAGCTCCTCTGCCTCTCGCAGACTTGACCTCCCAGGGCTGAGCCGCTCCTCCACCCAGGCACAGGCCTTCTCTGGGGCAGCAGTGGCCTGCTGGGTGGAAAGAAGCTCTAAGGGCCTCCAGGCCCAGCACTGCCCAGCAGCCTCGCTTTCAGCTTCCATCTGTTCACCTGCTGCCACCCTCCGGGTGTTACTGAACCAAACTTGCGCCCACTTGCAGTCAAGCCAACCTACTGACATCAGGTTGTGGTAAAGGAAAGCACAGCGTTTATTGCAGGCGCCAAGCAAGGAGTCCAGGTAGCTGCTGCTTCAAAGACCCCAAACTTCCAAAAAGGTTTCAGGCAAAGGTTTTTAAAGACAGGGGAAGGGAGGGGTGTTGTGTGTGTGTGTGTATGGGGACGGGAGGGTGCGTGATCAGTTCGTGGACTTTCTTCTGATTGGCTGGTGGTGAGGTAATTGGGAGTCAACATCATCAACCTTCTGGTTCTAACAGGTGTGGGGTCTCCGTGCCTGTGGGCACCACACAGTTAACTTCTCCCACCTGGTCGGGGCATCCAGGATCTGCAAACCAGCTCAAAGGAAGTGGCTTAGAATATCATCTACAGCCCCAGAGGAGGAGCTCAAGGTACTTGACTTTGCTTCCTGGCTAAACTATTATTAACTGGTCTTGTTTGACTGTTTTCCTTTCTTTTTGCATTTTCTTACTTATCTGATTAAGTTTAGTCTTTGGAACTCGCGGGGGGCCTAGGAGGATAGAGCTTTCTATAGTCAAGAGTCTTGTGAAGGACTTGTAGGGGGAGCCCATTCCTGGAAGGCCCTATAGAGCCCTGTTTGGTTACACAGACTCTGGGTGTGGCTGTGGGTGGACAGAATGAGCTCATCACGGGCGCGATGTGGGTGACACGTCACGTGACCAGTGCAAGGGGCAGGCACCAATGAGGACTTGAGGTTCTTACTGGCGTGGTCAGGGAAGCTCCTCTGCGGGGAGAGGATGATACTGGGCAGGTTCCACACATCTGAGCATCCTCACCTGGGACATGGGGCATCCTCACCTGGGACATGGGAACCACGCCTGCTCCATGGTAAGTTGCTGGGAGTGTGGAGTGAGGGTTAAGAGAAGGTCGCTCAGGTGTGTCTGACTCTTCAGTTCCATGGACTGTAGCCCACCAGGCTCCTCTGTCCATGGAGTTCTCCAGGTAAGAATACTGGAGTGGGTAGCTGTTCCCTTCTCCAGGGGATCTTCCTGACCCAGGGGTGGAACTCAGGTCTCCTGCATCATAGGCAGATTCTTCACCATCTGAGCCACCAAGGAAGCCCCAAGACCTCAATAAATGGCAGCCACTATTATTGTTGCTGCCATGGTTATTGTTATTCAGACGAAGTTCATTCCAGGCCAGAGTTATTCCCATAATTAATATTGCTTATTGATCATTTAACAAATACACTGCAACGTGTGTGGTGTATGTCTCAGCCCGAAGTCTCTGAAGCCCCTCCAGCCACAGCAGCTGGCGGAGCACAGCTGTTTCCTCCAGGAGAAAGGGGAGGGAGAGGTAATGAAGGTGACCACTGTCCAGATTAACAGGAAACTGCCCGGGTGGGCAGTAGCCCTGGATGGCCAAGGCCAGTCCTGGGCCAGTGCAGGTGAGCCCCACGGGGCACTTTTTGGACTTAGAGAGTCTCAGTCTGAAGGTGTGAAAGTTGAGATCTGGCAAATCAGAAGTGGTCAAGGTGGACTTCCTTGATGGCTCAGTGGTAAAGAATCTGCCTGCCAATGCAGGAGACACAGCTTCCATCCCTAGTCCAGGAAGACTAGACCCGAGGAGTGCTTCGTACCCTACGCGTCTCTAAGCGTTACAGGGTCTAGTTTTGGCGTGGGAGTAGAAAGGATCGTAGCGGTTAGCTACAATTGTAGTGGTTAGCTACAGCTGCTGTGTTAGCTCTTGCTGTGTAACAGACCACCCCAGACATACCTGGTTTGTATGGTAAACATCTGTTTCTGTTTTCAGCCCTGCGGCTCAGCTGGGCAGTTGTGCTAATCTGGATCAGCCTTCAGTGATTTGACTGGAGTCATTTTTAAGTCTACAGTCGGCTGGTGGGTCGGCTGGTGGCTGGCTGGTCTACGATGGCATTGCTCCTTTGTCTAGGATGGCCTCGCTCCCGTAACGGTGGGCTTGCTCGGAGCTGGGAGGATGGGGGCAGCATAGCTACATGTCTCTCCCCTTCCAGCAGGCTAGCCTGAGCTGGTCCACAAGGCAGGGACCATGTGTCCTCCCGGGCCCTAGACTCAGAGCTGCCGACGGTTCTCTGCTGCCACGCATTACTGGCTGAAGCAAAGATCAGCCTAGTTTTGGGGGGAGGGAGTGCAGGGAAATAACACTTTGCCTCCTGATGGGAATTTCTGCATCCAGAGGTATGGATTCAGGGACAAAGCAATTAGGGACATTTCTTTCTGCAGTCTTACTCAGGCACAAGGACCAACTGAATGGCTTTACAGAGGGGACCAGCCTGGAATTAGAAGAGAGGCTGCGTAAACAGCATTTTTAGAAAGCAACTCAGATTCCAGCTAAGAATTGGGCTTCGCATTTTCCTCTAAAAGCCACTGGTATGCTGTTCCTTCTTCCTGGAGTTCCTTTCCCCATACCCTTCTCTGTATATTTTTTAAACAGGAAAACATTCTCCCTGATTAAACAACAACAACAACAACAAATTTATTTGTGAGCACAGCCTCAGCTTTTGTTTGTGAGAACATCAGAGAAATTTTCTAGGACATAGGAAGACCTGTCGCTGGCCAACACACGAGGTCAGTCTGTAGACGAGATAGGAATCTCGAGGTTCGCTTCACATGAAAATTTGCCCTGCTGAAGGGGAGGAAATGCATCTGTACCCTGAATCTAAGTGAAGTCAACAAGTGATGGGAAGAGGGGACAGCTGATCCTCAGAAAAGAATCCCATTTAATAAATGTAGAAAGAACTGGGAAAATAGAAAGTCAGAACAACATAGTAATGATTGTTACAGATCCACAGACAGAGGCTCAAATGAGTGGATAAAATTTCAAGGAGAAGCAGAGTATTTTCATAGTCTCAAAGTATCTCCCCCCTACCAAATAATTATAAAGTACATCAGGAAAAGTAATAAATTTACTAAAGAAGCTGGCAGGCACCGCCTTCACTAACTGATCTAAGTTTACATCATCAGGAGTAAGACAGATCCACAGCGTACCATGCCCTCAGGAGGGCACATGGCTTGAAAAAATGTAACCTCAATCTAATTGTTACAGGGCCTTCCCTGTGGCTCAGACAGTAAAGAATCTGCCTGCAATGCTGGAGACCCGGGTTCCATCCCTGGGTCGGGAAGATCCCCTGGAGAAAGGAGTGGCAACTCACTCCTGTATTCTTGCCTGGGAAATCCCATAGACAGAGGAGCCTGGTGGGCTATAGTCCATGAGGTCTCAAAGAGTCTGATACAACTGAGCAACTAACACACACACACACACACACACACAATTGTAAAAAAAAAATTAAATTAAATAAACCCCAGTTGAGGAACATTCTCTTAATGTGTGTGCAAGGGGAAAGCCTTGTCTTAGGACAGTCCTGAAGAAAGGAAGCTTAGGGGCTTGAGGAACCTTCTGGGATGGGGATGGGAGACACGGGAATCCTAGTGTGGGCAGAGAAGCACAGATGGCCATCTGTGTGGTCAGCGCCCATGAAGGCAGCTAGTGGGACGACAGGACGAATGCCCAGAGGTGGGACCTGGAACGGGGTGGGAGCAAGGGAGGCTTCCGTGTGGTTGGTGATGCACTTGGGTGCTCCAACTCTGGACTCTGCAAGGCTTCACCAGCTCCCGGGAGATAACCTTGGTGCCGTTGGGGCATCCTCCCTGGAAGAGCATCTGCGTGCACCTTTGGCCTCGCTCTGCCAGGGTGGCTGTCAGAGGGGCTGGAGATCGAGAGGCTCCACATCTGTGTGACTGACCCCCAGGACACCCAGGCTCGGGCGGGCTTCCCTGGTTGGCAAGACTCCAGGAGTGCTGTCACACAAGCTGCTGGGAGGAGGTGACCCACAGGAAGGAACGATTGGAAGCCCGGCCTCTCCTGGATTCTGCTCCACCAGCCTCTCACTTGTGTTGATTTTAATGCACATCCTTTTGCTGTAACGAATGGAACCATGAGTGTAACAGCTTTGCTGAGTTCTGTGGGCCCTTCTGGTGAATTGTTGAACCTGAGAGTGGTCTCGGGGACCCCTGAGATTTCACAGAGGAGGAGACAAGGGAGCCAGGTCTGGAAGGGTGAATGAGTCTTGCAGGAGAAAGGCTGGTTTCCAGGGAGAGGGACCAAGAGCTTGGAGATGGAAATGGCATCTACCCACTTCCTTCTTTTGCTTGAAGAGAAGGTAGGATGGTGACTTTAGAGAGTCTGTGTATTTTTTACAAATATCAGATCAGATCAGTTGCTCAGTCGTGTCCGACTCTTTGCGACCCCATTAATCGCAGCACGCCAGACCTCTCTGTCCATCACCAACTCCCGGAGTTCACCCAGACTCATGTCCATCGAGTCAGTGATGCCATCCAGCCATCTCATCCTCTGTCGTCCCCTTCTCCTCCTGCCCCCAATCCCTCCCAGCATCAGAGTCTTTTCCAATGAGCCAACTCTTTGCATGAGGTGGCCAAAGCACTGGAGTTTCAGCTTCAGCATCCTTCATGGCATATATATGACGCATATATGAGCTCCCTTTTAGACAGACAACATAACCAGCACAGGCCTTTCCGCTCACTTGAGAGATAAATGGGACCTCCCCTCTGCTTGAACCTCCAACACAAGCTTCCCTGTTCTCACTCTCAGCTGATGGTCTCACTTCCTGCTTCACTGAGAAGCATAGATGCCGGTGGGGAGACAGAATTCCTTGGAGAAACAGCTGATTCCAGGGGCAGGGAAGGTACGAGGTGGATCTAAAGCATCTCATTCCAGTGAATCAGAAAGTTCTCAAAGAACGATGAGACACGTCTGAGGGGCTTGACGGGGTTCCCACCGGCCAAATGTAGAACAAATTGAGGGTCAAAATAAATAATGGTAGGAATGTATTATAACTCATTGGCTAAAATAATAAACCATGACTCCATGATGACATAAATAAATAAATGAATTGAGACATACATTAATTATGAAGAGGAATAGTAGCATCACAGCACAGAAGGCTGGCAGACACCACCTTCATCAAGGGGTCAGCGTGGCAGGCACAAGTTGTGGGCTGATGGAAATCGAATACCACTCAACAGGAGGCAGTGAGAAAGATGCTGAGTCCCTTCTGTGATATTCTCACGAAAAAAAAAATGCGGAGCTTGCCTGAACCTCATCATGAGGACACATCAGACAAACCCAAATTGGGAGTCATTCTTCAAAGTAACCGGCCTGTATCCAAAAACATCAAGATCATGAAGGTCAAGAGAAGACTGAAGAATGTCCCATACAGAAGGGGACTAAGATTCTAAACTGGATGTTTTGCTAGACACGATTGAGACAATTGGTGAAGCCAGAGGATGTAGTGATACTCCAGTGTTAATTTCTTGATTTTGATAGTTTGTTGCAATAATGCAGAAGAATGTCACTGTTTCTAAGAAATATGGACTAGAGCCATCAGGGGGTAGTCTCGCATTGGCAACTATCTCAAGTGGCTCAAGAAAAGAAAAGTCCTTTGTGTATTATCTTCTTGTTGCTACTGTAGCAAATGACTGCAAACTTGATGGCTTAAAACAGCAGAAATTTATTCTCTTCAAGTTCTGGAGGCCAGGGGTCTGAAGTTAGTTTCACTGGACTGAACTCAAGGTGTCATTAGGGCTGATTCTTTCTGAAGGCCCCAGGGAGAATCCATTCCTTCTTTTTTCTAGAGGGTGCCTATGTCCCTTGTCTCCTAACTTCTTCATTGCATCACTCCAAACTCTGCCTCCAACATGTCATCTGCTACTTCCTCCTCTGTAATCAAATCTCCCTCAGTCTTGCAGCTTAGGGACATTTTCCACTATATTCAGGACTCACCTGGATAATGCACGTAATTTCCCCACCTCAATATTTTTAACTTCATCACATTTGCAAAGTTGCTTGTGCCACACAAGGTGACATATAGGTTCCAGATACTAGGACTTGGGTATCTTTGGGGGCCTTAATTCAACCTACCACGTCTCAAACACCGGGATGTTACCTCAGTGAAGGCAGGAATTTAATTTTTTTTTCTTCAAGTACCGTGAATATACAGATGATGATGGTGTACCTTGATGATTTTCAAACTGAACACACTTGTGTTTGAGGATCAGAACAGAAGCCTCGTTTGGAAAGCAGGGGTTTGCATCTGTTTTGTTCACAGTGATATCCACTGCGCTTGCAACAGAGCCAAGCACCAAACAGGATTCAACAAATATTTGGAGAAAGAGATGAATTCTGAGCTGGAAAACACAGGGTGCTGTGCAGACAGGTTTGTGTGCACCTGGACAAGTCTCCGCTTCTCTGAGTCTGTTTTACCACCTGCCAAAGGAGCATCTCCTTAGCTCCTGTTTTTCAAGATATGGTGAGAATAAGTGATGTAAAACATCACTTACGTGAAGCCCTGGCACAGAAACTCACACATAGTAGGCCCTCAGCATGTGTGGACATGAGTTCTCTCTTTCCGTCCTATGAATGCTAAAGGAGCTCAAGAAAAGGTAAGCTGTGGTGCAGTCTGGACTAGTGTACCAGGGAGGTGATGGCATTGGAGGTACGAGTTTGGGGAATGACTTAGAGCAGTCTGGGCAAGGCCGGAGCTCCTTGGTGCCCTTAAAAGCTCCCCCCCCTGTAGAGAATGCAGCAGCCAGGTCCCTGAACCACAGAGCGGTCCCCAGACTCAGCGCTGTGCTCCCCAGCTCTGCCAGCTCCTTAGCTAGACGCCCCAGGTGGTCTCCTCTCCTCCTCTTCTGTGGCCCAAGGAAACTCCTTGCACTCACAGCCCAGGATCTCCTGGACATCTGCTCACATAAAGCCAGGAGTTGGACTGGTGAAGCGCAGAGAAGAGGTGATATGGTATGAGCAAAGATAGATGGGGAGAGGGGCAGGCCCTTTGAGAAAAATGATCTCTTCTGCAAACTCATTTATTTATTTTCAAATTTTTATTTTATATTGGAGTATAGCCAATTAACAATGTTGTGCTAATTTCAGGGGACAGCAAAGGAACTCAGGCATACATAATACATGTATCCATCCTCCTCCAAACTCCCCTCCCATCAAGGCTGCCACGTAACATTGGGCAGAGTTCCCTGTGCTACACAGCAGATGCAAGTTGGTTTTCCGCTTTGAATATAACAGTTGCAAACTCATCTTAAGAGTAGTAGATTTGCCTCTTCATACGGCTGCAAAGGTCTCTGATTCCACTTGATTGACAAAACCATTCACCTAGGAATCTGATGTCTCAGCAGCTGACCTTTGTCTCCATGCAGTTCTTGTTAGTAACCACACCTTGTGGGTTCCCAAGCACCAGCTGACCCCAGCTTCTCTGTCACATGATCGAGGATTTCTGGTTGAAGTTTACTGTTCCTCCTTCTCCCCTACTGTCCCCTCTGCCTCAGCCCACTGAAGGTCACTGACCTGCCTGCATGTTGGCTTGAAGACAATTGGGTGTTTCCACTGTGTCATTCAAAGAAAAGGAAGTGGATTTTTTTTTAATATGAACACATCACACCCAGTTTTCTAAATATTTACACGCAGCTGTGTCTCTGCCCTGAAGGCATAGGCCTCTTGTTCCCCATTAAAAACACATCTGTTCTGTTTGGCTGATCAGAGGGGCCCAGCCATGCCCTATTCTCTGCCCCTGGGGCACTTGGAACATGGAAAGCAATTGCCCAATTGCTTGTGTGAAAGCCCCAGACAGGGCCCTCGAGGCCAGGAAAACCTTCTCATATCTGGATGATTGCAGATGTCTCCCAGATGGGGTCCTCCCACCTGGCAACCAGAGTGTCCTTTAAAAATGCAGGTGAGATCCCACTGCACCCTGCTCCTGATCCTGCGGTGGCCTCTCCTCTCACCCGGAATAAGGCTCAGAGTCCTTGAGGTGGTTTATGACACTCTGCATAACTGGCCCCCACCTCAGTCTCTAATGTCGGTGCCCACCTCTCATCCCCATATTAGTTTCCTGTATTTGCTGTAGCAAATGACCTCAAGTGGTGGCTTAAAGCAATAAGAATTTATTCTCTTGCAGTTGAATGCTGGAAGTTCAAGTTCAAGGTGTTGGCAGGGCTGTGCTCCCTTCAAAGGCTCTAGACAAGGATCCCTTCTGTCTCTTCCAGCTTCAGGTGACTGTCTGCAGCTCTTGGCTCGTGGCCGTGTCCCTCCCATCTCTGCCTCTGTGGTCACATGACTCACTGTTTCCCGCCCCTTTATCTTCTCCTCTGTGTGTCTGTCTTATAAGGACACATGTGATTGCATATGGGGCCCACTCAGTCCAGGATAAACTCCTCATCTCAAGAGGTTTAAATTAATCATACCTTTTGCCATATGAGGTAATACAGGTTCCAGGATTGTGACGTGGACATGTCTATTGGGGGTCCACACCCAACTCCATTTACACCCCCAACATTCACACAACTCCAGCTCCACGATCCCTAGCTACTCCTCAAACACACAAGGCATATTTCCAAGACCCAGCCCCTCTGATGGACTGTCTCTCCCCACCCCACCCTTAATGGCTGGCTCGGGAAGATCCCCTGGAGGAGGAAATGGCAGCCCACTCCCGTCTTCTTGCCCGGAGAATCCCATGGACAGAGGAGCCGGGTGGGCTACAGTCCATGGGGTCACAGAGCTGGACATGACTGAGCGACTGACTACCACCACCACTAGCCCATTATGCAGGACTTAGAGGTCGCCTTCACTCCTAAAGCAGCACGACCTGGCTGCTCTCCACCCCTCTCCTTGCCTTTATTACCATCTGACTCGAACACATTCACATGTTTATTGTTTTACTTCCTGTCTCCCTTAACCAGCATGAATGGTCCACAGGGCAGGTCTTCACTTCAGCAAAACAGGTGAGCATTCTGGCAGGTGTGTGAGAGTCTGTAGTCTTCAAGGACTCTGGCCCTTTCTCTTTCTGCTCCTCCCTCCTCAGCATATGTCTTCCTTTCTCGTGACCTCATGATCCAAGATTGCTGCTCCAGCTCCAGCCATCCCGTTGGTTTCCCAGGAAGAGGAAGAAAGTCGGTTGTTGTTGTTTTTCAGTCGCTAAGTCATGTCCGACTCTTCGCAACCCCATGGACTGCAGCCAGGCCTCCCTGTCCCTCACCATCTCCCAGAGTTTGTCCAAGCTCATGTCCATTATATATGTTGGGGACGCCTTCTTAGAAGTGTTATCTAAGAAGTTGGTTTTGCGGCTGATAGTGAGGGATGCAGAGATGGATCCCCCTCCCCAGCATTATAAGTTCCCTCAAGGCCAGGTCTTGGGCTGGAGGCTGATCCTGCCCACATGGGGTTCGGGTACCCTGATGAGATGATGAGCCTTTAGCTCAGCAGGAGCAGGTGAATGAAGCCTGGGGCAAGGCCTGCACCTGCTCAGGGCCCAGGAGGGAGGCTGCAAGTGCCCTCAGGTGCAGACGGCCCCAGGAGTCCCAGGATGAGGCCCTGAAGCTCTTTGTGGTTGCCAGGGGGTGCTACAGGGCAGCCAGCCAGTTCCCCATCTCCTCTAAGCACCTGGTTGGGCTGGCAAAGCCCACCTGGCCCCCGACTGAGGGTCCAGCTTCTGCTAAGTCCTCCACCCTGAAAGGCAGGTTTGTCTTGCAACCGATCCCCCATTCCCAACAGCTGTCATTTTCTAGGAACTTAAACGGAACACTTGACTCATCATCACCATCATCTTATTATTGCTATTCAGTCACCAAGTTGTGTCCAGCTCTCTGCAACCCCATGATCTGCACCATGCCAGGCCTCCCTGTCCCTCGTCATCTCTTGGAGTTTGCCCAAGTTCTTGTCCATTGAATCGGTGATGCCATCCAACTGGCTCATCCTCTCTTTCCCCCTTCTCCTCCTGCCCTCAATCTTTCCCAGCATCAGGGTCTTTAAAATGGGTTGGCTTTTTCATTTCATGTGGCCAAAGTATTGGAGCTTCACCTTCAGCATCAGCCCTTCCAGTGAATATTCAGGGTTGATTTCTTTCGGGATTACATGAGTCTAAGGACCTCATTTAATCACTCATGCAATCCTGACCACAGCTCGGCAAGGCAGGCATCACGTTATGACCCTTATTTTACAGGTGCGGGGCCAGCGCGGGCACTGCCCTTGGCGTTGCTGGGGTTTCCTTGGTTGGTGTTGCTGGTGGTGACGGTGCTGTTGGTGGTGTGGCTGGTGTGCTGGCAGGATGCTGGTGCTGGCTGCCCGTGGGTACCCCATTCACACCCGGGGCCAGGGTCTCCAGGGTACTGCTGCTTGGCTCCATGTGAGACCCCACCCCATCCTTCTCTGCCTCCCACTGCAGGGCTGCCTGGGGAGCGGTGGAGGAGGCCCACCCCCTTGCCAGTGGGCGCTGTGGGCTTGGTACATGGTGCCCTTCAAGGTGCGCCAGACTGCAGCTGGCCCCGCCGCCCAGCCCTTTCTTCTCTCCGCTTTGTGTTCAGGCCCTTTTGATTCAGGAACAAGGCCCCTTTATGTGGTGCTGGCCTCGCCGAGCCGCCCCGACCCACCCATGGCTGGGGATTTCCTTTGCATCTGGCGCTAGGAGCCCCTCTGGGAGCTAGATGGCAGGAGGGCTCGGTGGTGTCACAAAACCTGGGTGACTCAGCTTTCAGTGGGGCATTGTGGCCCCGTAGCTTTGATAGTTTAAGTGGGAATCTCAACAAAGGGGAGGCTGGGGCCACGGGGAAGGTGAGGCTCCTGAGACCGCCCTTCGTGGGGCAGCCCCTGCAGTCTTGCCCACCAGGAGAAGGCCCCTCTCCCAGGAGGACGATTATATTTCGCCGGGAGGACTGGCCTGTGACCCTAGTCTCTTAAGGATGACATTGAGCAGGGCTGTTGTCTCGGGGCTCAGGGTGGGGGGGCAGGGGGGTGGACAGACACTGGCTCCCCGCCTCCACCAGCCAGCTCCTCACCTGCCCTTGGTGTCTGCAGCTGCCCACAGGGAGGCAGAGGCCAGGCGTTGCCAGGCAGGGAGGCACTTGGCAGGGCCCCCAGCCCTAGTCCAGGTGAGCCAGCCTGGAGGGGCCACAGTTCTGGGCCCCCAGCAGCTCAAGGAGCCTGACTAGGAGGAAGGAACCTGGTGGGGCGGTGGGGGGTCACCAGCCTGGACACAGAGACTGCACGTCAAACAAGGCAGTTCTTGCTCCTTCGCTGACCTGTAAACAGCACAGGGCCTGCGTGGAAATTAACACAGACGGGACCTGAAGTAGCTACCTAGATCCTCCGAGCCCCAGTTTCCTCGCCTGAAGAATGAGATCCCGGGGCCACTCATCTTTGCAGGCGCTGTGAGGGGCGTGACTGATACCCATCGGCACTCAGAAGCACCCACTCCACACGTGAAATACTCTTAGGTTTTAGGATGGTTTCTTTGTGGCACCAGGGTTTTATTCATTAATTTATTTATTTGCCCACTGCTTGCAAAATCTTAGCTCCCCGACCAGGGACTGAATATGGACCCACAGCAGAAAATGCAACGTCCTAGCCACTGGACTCCTAGGGAAGTCCTGCTTGTGTTTCTAAATCACCCCCTTCGTTTTCTTGCAGGATGTGGCTGTTGATGTTCAGTCGCCAGGTCTACATGACTCTCTGTGACCCCACGGACTGCAGCACACCAGGCTTCCCTGTCCTTCACCATCTCCTAGAGCTTACTCAAACTCATGTCTGTGGAGTCCATGATGCCATCCAACCGTCTCATCCTCTGTCGTCCCCTTCTCCTCCTGCCCTCAATCTTGCCCAGCATCAGGGTCTTTTCCAGTGAGTCAGCTCTTTGCATCAGGTGGCCAAAGCTTCAGCTTCAGGATCAGTCCTTTTAATGAGTATTCAGGGTTGATTTCCTCTAGGACTGACTTGTAGGATGGTCTCACGAGAAAGAACACATGCAACCAGGCCATAAGAGAAGGTTCAAGCCGTGGCAGGACCTGGGGCTACTCAGCCTCTGCTTCAGGCTCCTCCTTTGCTAAGAGGGTGTTATGATCAAACAGACCCCTGTTGGGTTGCGGAAGGATAAAATGAATTGCCTTTGAGGAGGGTTTTGTCCCAAGCTGGCCCATCCAGGGCACTCAACCCACAGGTTGCTTCCAGGACAGTTGCTGGACACACTTCTTGGGCGATGTGGTTGACCTGCGACTGGCCGGAGGCAGGAGAGCCTGTGGCTGACTCTGGGGTCACACGGTTAGCTTCTGATCCTGGGGTTTCCTTGGCTGAGTGACCCTGGGCAGCTCATGTCACACTCTGAGCCTTGGTTCCCTCCTCTTCAAACCGGGAGCGCAGACACTGCCAGCTCCTCATGTGACCGCACCTGGTGCCCTGAGGGTCTCAAGACCAGGCAACACTTGCCACTGTCCAGGGTGCTGTGCGATGGAAGGAGTCCCGGGTGAACTTCCCCGGAGGCGAAGGTCCTTCTGTTAAGTGAGCGGGGCCTCTTGGAGCAGAAGTGCATGCGCTCAGGTGTGCCCGACTCTTTGCGACCCTCTATGGACTGTAGTCCACCAAGCTCCTGTGTCCACCCTACTCCAGGGGATCTTCCTGACTCAGGGACCGAACCTGTGTCTCCCGCATTAGCAGGCAGATTCTTTACCACTGGGCCACCTGGAAAGCCCCTTTGAGCAAATATCTTGCTCCAAAGAAAATTATAGATTTAGGACAGATGGGAGATGGTAGATATTTCTGGGGATATTTCAGAACTTTGATCTTTCTGATGATAATCACAACCGACGTCTGGCACCAGCTCTGTCCCAGGCCATGCGCTGAGCAGTTCAGTTAACACGCGTAATTGTCCCCGGAGGGAAGGACCACCATGATCCCCTTTCTACCCCAAGACACTTGAGGCTCTGGGTTGAGTGACTTGGGAGCGAGCCATGAGGGGCAGGGCTGGGCTTAGACCCCAGCAGAGGGACCCTGAGTGTCTGCTCATCTGGGGAAGACTGTGGCCCCAGGCAGTCTGTCCTGGCTGCCCACTGAAGACAGGAAGGGAAGTCTCACTGCCTCCACTCACTAGGTAGCTTGAGGGAGCACCCCGGGAGTGGGAAAACTGAGACCCCATCCCCTGGAAGTCCCAGGGTCAGAGAGCCTCTGTGTATCCAGGGAGCCAAGCCCGTGATGGCGACCTGGGAGACCCTCTTGTGTCCCTGGGGGATCTGGGGAACCCTCCATGTCAGCTCCCATCACCCCCGAGGTGCCGAGTGGGTGCATCTCCTGGCCCCCAGAGAATGCTCACTGCCAGGCTTTAGAAATCGTTTCCAGGTGATTGAGAAGCCTGCCAGTGAGAGGCAGGCTCTATGTCCCCTCCCCTTAGATCTGGCTGGGTGCGTGTCCACCAGGAGAATGTGGTGGGATTGATGCTGGGGGACCCCCAGGGCCGAGCAGGAAAGGGACTCCACTGGAAGGCACGAGAAGGCTACATCCTGAGGATTAACGCACAGCAGGGGGCCACAGCTGAGAGCTCGGTGCTGTACACTGAATGCGGCTCAGAGTAGATCTTAGGTGTTCTCACCCCTCACAAAAGAGGAGTTCAGTGGGTGAGACGCATGTGTTGAGATCTCCATCTTAGAAATCATTCCACGATGTGTGTGTGTGTATCACGTCATCACATTGCTCACCTTAAACACACACGAGGTTGCTTGTCAATTATTCCTCAATAAAGTTGAAAAGAGAAAAAGCCGGGGAGCTGCTCCTGCTTCACCCTCCTGCAGGGTACTCTGGGGACATGCCCTTCAGAACCCAAGCCCCGCGGCAGGCCCAGAGGAGCCCAGCTTCTGAGCCACATCTGCCAGGGAGCTCTGGGTGACTCCAGGGCCCAGCCACCTGGCCTCCCCAGCTGAGGCTCCAGAAGAAACCAGTTTCCGTGTCCCAGCTGGAGTCCGACCCACAAGACCTGAAAGCCTCGTGGACGCTGGGTATGTGCCCCTGAATGGAATGCAACAGCAATGGAAACAGGGACCATCTCCCTGTGGGGAAGAGGTTTAGCCACCAGCCCTCTGCTGGGCCTCCCAATGGCCATCCTTGACAGCTGCAGCCTTGATGCCCAGGGCAGATTCGCCTGGGGGAAACTGGTGGCACACATGGGGTTCCACAGATGGGCCAGACACGAGGGAGTGCGAACACCCCAAAGTCGTACACAAAGTGCTGTGTGTGCACACCCCCAGGTGTTGGGATGCAGGCAGGTCCACGGCATCCTTCAGATCCTCAGGAAGGTGCCCGGGACACTTGGTGTACCAAGCAGCTGCACCTCCATGCCTGATTGGCCTGTCCCTTAGCCACGCCCCCTGTGCCATGTGACTTTGAAGCTCCTCCCACAGGAGGTGGAGCCTATTTCCCCAGCCCCTGAATCGGCTCAGATTTATAATCTTTCCCCCCCATCATTAATGAAATGCTTTTTATTTTGTAGAATTGTATAATAGGAAAGTTCTAGAAAGTATTTATTCTCATGAATATTTGTAGTCCAAGATGAAGAGGCTTTAAGCCCGAAGAGATTAAATGCTTTTTCCCAGTGAATAATGAAGAAGTGGCAAGATCAGCCTAGAATGCCATTTGTTTGGTTGCTGTGTGAGTGCTCTAAACTCTGCATTTAACCACGCTGAAAGCAACACTCTTCACTAACAAAACACCAAATTGGCTTAAGCTATCTTTTCTAGGCATGACAGACTCAGTAATGTTTTTCGTTGAAGTATAGTTGAGGTATACTATGTAAATTACAGGTGTATAATGCAGTGATTCACAGTTTTTAAAGGTTATGCTCCATTTTCACTTATAAAATACTGGCTGTATCCCCTTGCTGCTTATTTATCCTTGTGGCTTATTTTTTATTAATTCATGTTTGGTTGTGCTGGGTCTCCCTTGCTGCACACAGGCTTTCTCTAGTTGCAGCGGGTGGAGACTACTCTTCACTGTGGTGCACAGAGACGGCCTCTCTTGTTGCAAAGCACAGGATCTAGGGGGCTCTGGCTTCAGTAATTGTAGCACATGGGCTCTGGAGTGTGGGCTCAGCAGTTGTGGCACTCGGGCTTAGTTGCTCTGTGGCATGTGGAATCTTCCAGGACCAGGGATCAAACCCATGTCCCCTGCATTGGCAGGCAGATGTTTTATTCACTGGACCGCCAGGGAAGTCCTCTTGTAGCTTATTTTATACCTAATGCTTCATGGCTCTTAGTTCCCTACCCCGTCTTGCTCACCGCCACCCGCCCCGTCCCCTCTCCACGCTGGTGCCCACTGCTTTGTTCCTTGTGTGTGTGAGTCTGCTTCTTTTTGTTATCTTCACTAGTTTGTTGGGTGGTTTACATTCCACGTATTATATAAGTGATATCATACAGTATTTATCTTTCCTTCTCTCCCGGCTTGTTTCACTCGGAGCATAATGCCCTCCAAGTCCACGCTGGTTCCTTCAAATTGCAGTGGAGTCGTTATAGCGACCCTCGTTTTAAGCAGGGAGAATGAGGCCCAGAGAGGTTAAGGAAGCTGCCTGAGGCCACACAGGTAGAAAGCACAGAGCTAGAATTTGAATGCCAGAGTTCTTACCCTCTGCACCCCCGGGCAATAGACACAGAGAGGTGACGAGCTTGCCTCACTTGCATTCAGGCAAGACTCTCACCCAGGTTTCTTTCCTCTCAGCCCATGGCTGCAAGTCCATGGGGAGAAGCGGGGACTAGGCCTTGTGTATGCAGACACTAGGGCACCATACCCACACCACAGCCCTGCGAGGGCATGGTTGTTCACATCCCCATTTTACAGGTGGGCAAAGTGAGGCTCAGTGGAGCAGAGAGGCGTACCCAGGTCTACTTGGCTGTCTGGCCCTCACTTTGAGCCCGTGCAGGGATCTTCACCTCTGTCTCTTCCCTGAATCCTCCCAACACACACAGCCCTGGTGTCTGGAGAACCAGCCTGGAACAAGTCACCCAGCTGTGCCTCCCCGAGTTGCCTGGCACTGAGTATAGGAGAAAGAAGTGGGTGTTTCACACACGCTAGCTACCAAGGTGCAGCACACAGGGAACTATACTCAGCATCACATAATAACCTGTAAGGGAAAAGAATATATATGTAACCAAATTGCTGTACTGTACACCCGGAATTCAGCCAAATCCAGACTGAAATTGAAGAAAGTAGAGAAAACCACTAGACCATTCAGGTATGACCTAAATCAAATCCCTTATGATTATACAGTGGAAGTGAGAAATAGATTTAAGGACTAGATCTGATAGATAGAGTGCCTGATGAACTATGGATGGAGGTTCGTGACATTGTACAGGAGACAGGAATCAAGACCATCCCCAAGAAAAAGAAATGCAAAAAAGCACAATGGCTGTCTGAGGAGGCCTTACAAATAGCTGTGAAAAGAAGGGAAGTGAAAAGCAAAGGAGAAAAGAAAAAATGTAAACATCTGAATGCAGAGTTCCAAAGAATAGCAAGGAGAGATAAGAAAGCCTTCCTCGGTGATCACTGCAAAGAAATACAGGAAAACAATAGAATGGGAAAGACTAGAGGTCTCTTCAAGAAAACTAGAGATACCAAGGAACATTTCATGCAAAGATGGGCTCAATAAAGGACAGAAATGGTAGGGACCTAACAGAAGCAGAAGATATTAAGAAGAGGTGGCAAGAATACACAGAAGAACTGTACAAAAAAAGATCTTTACGACCCAGAAAATCACGATGGTGTGATCACTGACCTAGAGCCAGACATCCTGGAATGTGGAGTCAAGTGGGCCTTAGAAAGCATCACTACGAACAAAGCTAGTGGAGGTGATGGAATTCCAGTTGAGCTATTCCAAATCCTGAAAGATGATGCTGTGAAAGTGCTGCACTCAATATGCCAGCAAATTTCTAAAACTCAGCAGTGGCCACAAGACTGGAAAAGGTCAGTTTTCATCCCAATCCCAAAGGAAGGCAATGCCAAAGAATGCTCAAACTACCGCACAATTGCACTCATCTCACACGCTAGTAAAGTGATGCTCAAAATTTTCCAAGCCACACTTCAGCAATACGTGAACCGTGAACTTCCAAATGTTCAAGCTGGTTTTAGAAAAGGCAGAGGAACCAGAGATCAAATTGCCAACATCTGCTGGATCATCAAAAAAGCAAGAGAGTTCCAGAAAAACATCTATTTCTGCTTTATTGACCATGCCAAAGCCTTTGGCTTTGTGGATCACAATAAACTGTGGAAAATTCTGAAAGAGATGGGAATACCAGACCACCTGACCTGCCTCTTGAGAAACCTGTATGCAGATCAGGAAGCAACAGTTAGAACTGGACATGGAACAACAGACTGGTTCCAAATAGGAAAAGGAGTTCGTCAAGGCTGTATATTGTCACCCTGCTTATTTAACTTATGTGCAGAGTACATCATGAGAAACGCTGGGCTGGAGGAAGGACAAGCTGGAATCAAGATAGCCGGGAGAAATATCAATAACCTCAGATATGCAGATGACACTACCCTTATGGCAGAAAGTGAAGAAGAACTAAAGAGCCTCTTGATGAAAGTGAAAGAGGAGATTGGAAGATCATGGCATCTGGTCCCATCACTTCATGGGAAATAGATGGGGGGACAGTGGCTGACTATTTTTCTGGGCTCCAAAATCACTGCAGATGGTGATTGCAGCCATGAAATTAAAAGACACTTACTCCTTGGAAGGAAAGTTATGACCACCCTAGACAGCATATTAAAAAGCAGAGACATTACTTTGCCAACAAAAGTCTGTCTAGTCAAGGCTATGGTTTTTCCAGTAGTCGTGTATGGATGTAAGAGTTGGACCATAAAGAAAGCTGAGGGCCAAAGAATTGATGCTTTTGAACTGTGGTGTTGGAGAAGACTCTTGAGAGTCCCGACCGCAAGGAGATCCAACCAGTCCATTCTAAAGAAGATCAGTCCTGGGTGTTCATTGGAAGGACTGATGCTAAAGCTGAAACTCCAATACTTTGGCCATCTGATGTGAAGAGCTGACTCATTTGAAAAGACCCTGATGCTGGGAAAGATTGAGGGTGGAGGAGAAGGGGACGACAGAGGATGAGATGGTGGGACGACAGAGGATGAGATGGTTGGACGGCATCACTGACTTGATGGACATGGGTTTGGGTGGACTCCTGGAGTTGGTGAGGGGCAGGGAGGCCTGGCGTGCTGCGGTTCATAGGGTCGCAAAGAGTTGGACACGACTGAGCGACTGAACTGAACTGAACTGAACACCTGAAATTTATACCATATTGTAAGTCAACTATATTTTAATTTAAAAATAAAAAAAAAGAGTATACTGCGATGTTCCCATTTTCTAGCAGTCACATCGCAACAACTATTGGAGAAACAACTTCAATAATGTATGTTACGTGGCCAGATACATTCAAAACAGTATCATTTCAGTATGTTTTCAATGTAATAAGTCCTGATTTCCTTATTTCCTGTTCTTTTCTTTCTATTAAGTGTCTGAAATCTAGTATGTGCATTTTACATTAATGGAACATCTCAATCCATATGCAGAATTTTCTTCAGGGTATACTTACTTGATCTGTGTTTGCTGCTGCTGCTGCTGCTGCTAAGTCGCTTCAGTCGTGTGTGACTCTGTGCGACCCCATAGATGGCAGCCCACCAGGCTCCCCCGTCCCTGGGATTCTCCAGGCAAGAACACTGGAGTGGGTTGCCATTTCCTTCTCCAATGCATGAAAGTGAAAAGTGAAAGTGAAGTCACTCAGTCGTATCCGACTCTTAGCAACCCCATGGACTGCAGCCTACCAGGCTCCTCCGCCCATGGGATTTTCCAGGCAAGAGTACCAGAGTGGGGTGCCATTGCCTTCTCCGTGATCTGTGTTTAGGTTTCATAAAATCTACGCTTGAAAAAGCAGGGTCGCACACCCAAGTTGTTCCAAATGCACGTAGAACTTTTCCAACAACCAAATCAAGCATCTGATTTTGAACCTACATTTTAATTAAAAGTTGGTATAATGCAGCTTGTGTTCCTCAGTCGCGCCAGCCACATTAGAAGTGCTCAGTCGCCACCCACGGCTTCTGCTGTGACACAGTGAAAATACAGACTCTCCCTCCTTTCCCAGAGCACAAACCAAGGCCTGGAGGGATGTCCAAAGCCAAGTACCAGGCTCTGCCTGAGCTGGGACCAGAGTGCATTTTTGGCTCCTCGGCCGAGATGCTCAACATCGTGAATACACGACTCACTCCATCAAGATCAAGGGTTTGCCCGGCTTAGGGGCCAGTGTGGCATGTGGGCAGCGCTCACACCGGACCGGACCGACTTGGGCTGGGGACAGAGGGCAGGGGACTGATGTCCTCAGTGCCTCATCCCCCCAGAGGGAGGGTCACAGTCCCTTCTCATACACTCCTGGTGCCTGGGCGGGCAGATAGGAGTCGGGCTCTGTGCCTTGATCTCTCCATCTGTAACATAGCAACAGCGACCATGTGACACTACACCTCCCCTCCTGCTGCTGCGTGGGGAAGGGTCTCCAAGGCAATGCCTGAGAAGGGATTTGCCACCGTGGACAGCACATGAGAGGGTAGAGGTAGAATCATGCTCCCTGGATCGGTAAGATGCCCTGGAGAAGGGAATGGCAACCCACTACAGTGTTCTTGCCTGGAGGATTCCATGGAACGAGGAGCCTGGTGGACTACAGTCCATGGGGTCAGACACAACTGAGTGGCTAACACACACAGAACAAAGAACAGAGGTGACCAGGTTAATATGAGGTCACGCCGGCGTACGGTGGACCCTGCTCCGATGACAGATATCCCTATAAGAAGAGAAAGAGACACAGACACACCCAGGACGGGAGACCACGTAAAGGCAGAGACTGGAGGGATGCGGCCACAAGCCAAGGAGCGCCTGGAGCCCCCAGATGTGGAGAGGTGAGGAGAGACCCTTCCCTAGAGCCTTTGGAGGGAGCTCAGCCCTGGCCACGCCTTGACCTCAGATTTCTGGCCCCCAGAACCTTGAGAGAATAAATTTCTCTTATTCAAAGCCATGTAGTTTGTGGTGCTTCGTTAGAGCAGTCCTGGAAAACCAAGACAAAAAGCTGTTATTACAATCCCCCATCCCAGACGGTGCCCGAGACTACAGTCCTCCCACCCAGGAGCCCAAGTCCAGCGGGGCTGACCCAGGGCGCCTGTGGTTTCCCGAACCAAAGCTGGAATGTCTGACTTGGGGCTGTGGACACCGTTCGGCTGGGCTGTGGGGTTCCTGGCCGGAGTCTGGACCAGCCTGGGGAGGGGACGCGCCCCGCCTGCCTGCCCCCCAGGTGCGACGCTCACAGTGAGAGCCGCCTCTGTGCCCCCCCCAACCCCGCCCAAACTCCAATTAGCCATCATTTCAGGGACTTAAGCAAAGTTCTCCCAGCCGCTCACAAGGCCCGCCTGGCCCCTCGGGAGCCTTTTCTCTTCCTGGCTTTGAAGATGAATGATTTTTAAAGACCACAGCATCCAGACAAATTGGGGGGGGACAGAGGTGGTCTGAGTCCAAGATACTCTGAAGAGGGAGTGTGCTGGGCTCCACCAATCGCGACAGGATGCCAGGAAAAGCCTGTGGGTGAGCGAGGAGCAGCCAGTAGTGAAGCTTCAAGAGGGGAGGACAGGACAGGAGCCAGGGAGCAGGGCCTGAGTTCAAATTCTGTACCTGTTACTCCACACCCTGAGCCGACCTGCACCTCTGAACAGGGCGAGGGGGTGTTAGATCAATCACTGTGCAGCTCAGACTGGTGCAGCCATCGTTGCTAAATAAAGAACCAGCCCCTCGGGGCCCCTGGGCGGCTGGGTGACCTTCGGAAGTCTCTGGCCCTCTCTAGGCCTCTGGCTTCAACGGTCAATAAGGAGGGTGGAAGTGGTGAAGGAGAAAACTGCTGAGATGGGAGGGGAGTGGGCCCGTGGAAGGCCGGCCTTGCATCATGGAGCGGCAGCCTGAGGGGGAGCCGGGCCCCCTGGGAGAGACCTCCCTGTGCGTACCAGCTTCCCCTCTCTCTCCAGCCCCACCCAAAGGTCCAGGGTCGGATGCATCAGTAGCTTGGGGCTGTGGTTCAGGGACTCCAGCGGAGCGAAGGCTGGTGTAGCCGAAATCCCATAAACTCTTGAGGAAAGTCTCTTCCTCCTCTTTCAAGTTTTCTTAATCCAGTTGGCCTGTGCCCCGTCCCTGAGCACCCCACGCCCCTCAACCACTACCGCTCGCTCCCCTTTATAAAGCGAGAGGTGACCATATCTGAGCCTGAGACTTGGTGAAAACTGAATACAGTTTTCTTGTGGTTATTTTTATAGTTACCTTGTAATGTAGTTACGTTGTAATCAGGGCACATAATACCATTCTCTCTTCTTGACAAGGGTGTGAATTTTCCTTGGAAATAAATGTAAGTAAGAAAAAAAAAAAAGATTCCATTTGCTCTTGTCAGATCTTTTTGATGGCGAGATGTTTGGTGCACATTTCTCAGCTTCTGGGAGCTCCATGTCCCAGGACCTGGAGGTCCAGTGATGACCTGGGAGATGGCATGACTCCAGGAATGGCCCCAAGAGAAAGCCACCTTCAGGGACCCCAGGCGGGTCACTTAGCTTCTCTTCGTGTCGATTCCTCCCTGCAAATCGCAGGTGACAAGAAGGCAGCCCCCAGGGCTGCGTCAAGGACTCGGGAGCGCCAGCTGCAGACGTTGCTCTGGTGCTCGCTGCCCGTAGGGGGCCATCGTCACAGACACCGTAGGAACTGGTGCTGTTACATCTCCATTTTACAGACGAGAAAACAGAGACACAGCATCAGTCAGTCCAAGGCCAGAGTCTGACTTCTGAGCCACCGTGTGCGCCACTGCGTCCAGGGCCAGGTGGCACATGGCGCTCATCAGGGCAGCGAGGAGACTTCCGTGGGCTCCCCCGGCCATGTACCCGCGGCAGAAGTGTCCCCAGACTCTTTCGTCCTGTGTGAATAGCACTGGGGCCGCAGCCCCCGACGCTTCCCCGCCCGCCTCCCCTGACGAGGCAGGATGCGGAGGTGTTCAGGGCACATTTGGAGATGTGATTACAGGTGGGGCGTCTTGGGGGAGGTCAGCTGCCTCCCTGGTCCAAGACACTCCGGGGGTCCCTGAGACCAGCTTGGGGGAGACACCAGCGTGGAGAGGAGCGGGAGCCCCGAGCTTCCGGCCTCACACACTCTTCGGCACGTGGGGTCTGGTTACATCCGGACGTCTGAGCGGCCCAGAGAAAGGCCATTTCCAGGTGATGCATCCCGAGATCAAAGCCCGGTGGAGACGGCACTCCTGTCCCCGCGGCCGAGCCCGGGACAATGGTTCCCCTCCTCCCGCTCCAGGCACCTGAATGGGCCTGGAGAATCCAAAAGGAATTTGAAGTGACACTTTAAAGAAACCCACTCATGGGGAAACGAGCTATTTTTGTTGGAAAGACAAAGGGGTGGAAATCAGGAAACAAGGTCCATCCTCACACCCATTCCTCCACGCTAATCACTCTCATGTCCTGTGTTCTGTGTCTACCCCCTACCACCACCTGGCCCCAGGTAAAGTGTGGCTATCACGTTGTTCGTATAAAAGGATGCCTATGTTTTTTTCTCCTATTTGCAAACAAAAGACATGTACAGTGTTGAATGATGCTTTCTTGCTTAATATTTTATCACGGGCTTTTCCCCCCACAATGCGTGATCGCCAAAGTTATCCTTCAGGGTTTCCTGCATTGGGCAGCAGTGCCTGGCGCTTCAGACAAAGTCCAGAGCCTGTGTTCCTGCCTATGAGTCCTGGCTCTGCCTCTTGGCCGCTGACCATCTACAGGCAAGTTGCTTGACCTCTCTGTGACTCTGTTTTCGCATCTCTGAGATTGGGTTATTCATAGGCCCTACTCACTAGCATTGGTATGAGGCTTAAGGGAGTTAATATTCAGAAAGTGCTTTGAAGGGCACTTGTCTACCATAAGCACTGTATCAGCATCTGGTAAATAGATTTCTCAGGTTTTGCCAGGCTCTGGGGGTGCCCACCCATGCTGGTTACAAATCACATCCAGAAGAATAGCATCCCCACGTGGCCTTCTCTTTCTTGTTGAGAGTTACTAATCGGGATTCAGTGTGTGCCTTTGGGTCCTGGACTCAGACCTCAGCTCATCCACTCACGCTTGGCTGTGCTTGAGCAAGCTGGTTATGTCCCGTGCCTCAGTTTCCTCCTCTGAGAAATGGAACCAGTAGCCTCTGCTCTGCTGTTCCACAGAACTCAGGTGGCATGCCAAGGGGGCACGGCTGTGAGAGGGAAGACATGCCCAAACACAGAACAGCTTTGGGGAAAATGAAATGTGAGAGATTTGGGGTGCAGGAGGGACCCGTGAGACTGGCTGAGTGGGTCCAAAGCTAGCCAGCCTGATGTGGGGTGGCTGCTTCCTGACCTCCCCAGGCTCATTAGGAGGGTGGGGGCAGGGCCAGCTCGTGTCCAAAAGAACTGAAGGCATTGCTGTCACTTGCGTTTGTCACTCACCTCCTTGGTGGTAAGTGTCTACCGGCTCTCTCCCCGCAGGAAAGCAACGTGTCCCGTTCATCCTGCAGCCCCAGCTCACGGCCTGGCACGAGGTGGTAGCTCAAAGTTGTGAATGGATGAGTGAATGAATGAGGTTGTGAATGAGTGACAGATGCTAATACAAGAGTGTTCAGACTGTGTTTTGGGCTTCCCTGGAGGCTCAGATGGTAAAGCATCTTCCTGCAGGAGACCTGGGTTCCATCCCTGGATCAGGAAGATCCCCTGGAGAAGGGAATGGCAACCTACTCCAGTATTCTTGCCTGGAGACCTCCATGGACAGAGGAGCCTGGCGAACTAGAATCCATGGGGTCGCAAACAGTCAGACACAACTGAGCGATTAAGACTTTGGTCTCAGGGATGGTCTAACACAGCAATGTCCAGAGCTGGTGGATGTTGGATTTCCCCGGAGAAGCTTGTTTAGAAGAGACTGAAGCCTGGGTTGTGTGTGCATGCTCAATCGCTCAGTCGTGTCTGACTCTCTATGACCCCACGGACCATAGCCCATCAGGTTTCTCTGTCCATGGAATTCTCCAGGCAAGAATACCGGAGTGGGTAGCCATTCTTTTCTACAGGGGATCTTCCGGACGCAGGAACCAAACCTGGGTCTCCTGCATTGGTAGGCAGATTCTCTACCACTGAGTCACCTAGGAAGCCCAAAGGTCTGGGCTTGTCCTGATTTGAACCTGGGACCTCTCACACCCAAAGTGAGAATCGTACCCCTGGGCCAGTGAGTCACTCTGAAGCCTGGGATGCTTATGGTACAATGGCCAGGCTTCCTTAGTGCCCATGACATGTGCCAATCAGCTGTCAGGGGTCTCCTGGTGGTATGACACTCCTGCAGACGGGTGTCAGTGGCCTCAGGGTCCAATATGTCTGATTTCAATCAGTCACAGATGAGCCCCCGGTGGTTTGAACAAACACTCACAGTCCACCATGACGGGTGGGACCTGGCAGAGTTATCCCGGTAGAGGTGCAGAGACACAGATGCTGACCGGCTCTTGACAAACTTCTTTTGGGAAGGAATTAAGGCCCAGGGTTTTGAGAACGTTTTTACAACAACTTTGTGATGAGAAAGCAGGTTCCTTCCTGGGGAACTTTCCCAAATGGTCTTACCTCTTCAGGGGTCCCTGGGGGCAGATTCCTGGAGCTGGAACAACCTCTGGCGTCTGGGGCTCTCCTGCCATTTCTCCCAGGGCCAGTGGTGGGGTCACATCCCGGGCCAGAGATGGCCTGCTGGAGGCCCAGGCCCCTGCCCACATCCACCAGTGGCTTGAAATCTGAAGGCAAAAATCAAAGAGAGACGACAGTGTGCAGAAGCCGGTCCAGACTCAAGTTGGAGCCAATGTTTCCGGAGGGCATTCTGAAGGATGTCCTTCTCCTCTTTCTCTTCCTGATCTACCAGGAGTCCCCCACAGAGGCCTCGGAGCTCCTCTGGGGCTGGTGGGGGCTGTGCAGCGTTCTTGGCTTCTGTCTCCAAGGCTGGGAAGGAGACACGACTCAAGAAGCCCGCAGCCCAGGCTCTCGGCATGAAAGTGACCTGGCAAGGGGAAATGCGTGCATATGTGAGGGAGGCGCAATATCTCTGTCTGATGTAGATGGTTTCCCAAGGCATGACCTTTGGCCCCCTGGTTGGTTCTGCTCTGGGGAAAGGCAGACTTTGCAGAGTCCCAGCCTCAGCAGGAGCAGGTGCTGCCCGTGGGCAGGAGTGGCAGAGAAGGCTCTGGGCTCTCCCAGGGGATGGGGGTGGGGGCAGAGGTCGTGGTGGCATCTCACAGTGGATCTGAGAATCCTGATGAGTGGTTTGTGGGCTTCCCTGTTACGCACCGGCTAAAGGGAAGGGCTACCAGCATTGAGCAGGGGAGAGAAGGTGGGAGGGAAGGAGGGTGGCGAAGGGGCAGGCGCTGGCCGAGGGCCTCCCTCATGGCGCTGCCCCCAGCCCGACAGCCTCACAAGGACGGTTCTGCTGTCACTGTGTCCATTTTTCAGATGTGGAGACTGAGGGCTTGTTACCTGACTGTCCAACTCCTGGATTTGGGAAGACGAGGTGGTGGGGGATGCAGGCAGAGCAAGAGGCCCCTGCATCTGGGAGAACAGCCTGGGCTCCTGGCCTGTGCTGTATCGAGGAACGAGCTGGGAAGAAGGTTCTGGACAAAATGCTGGCCCTGCCAAGTGCAGCAGGATGACTACAAGGCCTAAAAACGTGTACATCCAGCCACACTCCTGGCACAACATGCAGGGCTCTAACTGAGCTCACTGTTAGGTGAGCTCACTGTTAGCTCACTGAGCACCACTGCTCCTTCCTTTGGCATTCAGCCAGCGTGGTCTGAACGGGCAGCCCCTGGCAGCCTTGTCAAGGGAACTGACCACCAATTTTCAGAGTCTAGCTCAGAAGAAATGGCAGAAAAGCCTGCTGTCTCCACACCAGGTGGAAGTTAGGATCCTGTCTCTCAAAACCTACTGTGGGTGGCTAACTAGAGGGGAACTTTGCTTTATTCCAAAAAGACATTTCTCCAAAGAAGACACGCCAGATGGCCAACAAGCACACGAAAAGACGCTCAGCATCACTAATCGTCAGAGAAACACACACCAAGACCACAGTGAGGTGTCACCTCACCCCAGAAGGGATCACCGAGAAGTCTGCAGCCAGTAAATGCTGGAGGAGTGTGTGGAGAAAAGGTGACCATTCTGTACTGTTGGTGGGAATGTAAAACCACTATGGAAAACAGGGTGAACGCCCTGTAAGAAACTAAATACAGGATTACCATAGAGCCCAGCAGCCTCACTCCTTGGAAAAGCTACATCGAGAGAAAACCCTAACTCAAAAAGACACACGTACTGCATCCTTGCAGCACTGTGTTCTGGAGAAGGCGATGGCACCCCACTCCAGGGCTCTTGCCTGGAGAATCCCATGGATGGAGGAGCCTGGTGGGCTGCAGTCCATGGGCTCGCACAGTCGGACACGACTGAGCGACTTAGCAGCGGGAGCAGCAGCTCTGTGTTCAGTAGCCGACACGTGGACGCAACCTATTTAGTACTGCCCGTTTTTTTGCCGCCAAAAAAAATGTTCTTTGCCCAGAGGCAGGCACCCCTCCAGGTGGCTAGATGGATAGGTTTCTAGTTCAGCCTATCCGTCGACAGACAAATGAATGAAAATGTGGTGCATGTGACAAGAATGGATGTGGAGATGATCATACCAAGTGAACGCAATCAGAGGAAGACAAATGTCTTATAATATTGCTGATATGTGGAATCTAAACACGTATATTATACATTTACATATATACACATATATACAAATGAACTTATCTAAAAAACAGAACTAGGCCCATGGCTATAAAATACAAATGCATGGTTGCCAAAGGGGAAAGGCGGGAAGGGATAAATTAGCAGTTTGGGATTTACATACACACACAAATATATATGAAATAGATAACCAACAGGATGTGCTGTGTAGTACAGGGAACTATATTCAATATTTTATAACAGCCTATAAGGGAAGGGAATCTGGAAAAGAACATATATACGTGTGTGCGTTTCCACATGTAACTGAATCAGTGCACCATACACCCGAAACTAACACAGCATTGTAAATCAACTATACTTCCATAGAATTTTAAGAACGAGCAAACAAGCTGTGAGTCAGCATCACAGAGAGTGCCTGAGTACCAGCCTGCAGCAAAGTCCTCGGCAACCTCTGCAGGGCCAGCGTGGAGGACACCCCAACCAGGCTGTCCCCGGGCGCCCGATGAGGTACAGAGGACCCCGAGCCTCTCTTTGCTTTGGAGCCA
The DNA here is from genome assembly GCF_029378745.1 of Bos indicus. Lineage (NCBI taxonomy): Eukaryota > Metazoa > Chordata > Mammalia > Artiodactyla > Bovidae > Bos > Bos indicus. Next base: position 47,576,361 of record NC_091788.1, on the reverse strand, counting down.
AGTTGTCAAAATGCGGCCTCATCCAGGTGCAAGAAAAACTGCACAAGTTTATTGACAGTGACCAAAATGCTGCTGAGAAGCATCGCAGTTTTGCCAGCGAGGCTACCACAGCTGTGGCGGGAAGACCGATGGTGAGAAGCCACTGGAAGGGGTGCCTGCCACTGGGGAAAAGAAGTTTTTTTTTGGCTGTAAGATCTTAGTTCCCTGACCAAGGATCAATCCCATGCCCCTGCACTGGGAGTGCAGAATCTTAGCCACTGAACCACCAGGGAAGTCCCAACAAAGCCTCTGTCTTCTGCCTTTACCAGGAGCTCCTGTTTTAGGAGACCATGCCCCCCAAATTCTCATTAGTCACACTCTCAAAAAGGTCTTAGACTCTGGCAGCATCTTTTCTAGTCCAGGTCTGATTGGGCCAAAGCCCCTGCCCCATGCCACAGCCTGGCACCCTGGAGATGGTTGATGGGGCTGTGTGCATCAGAGAGGGTCAGGTAAGAGGGGAGCAGTGCATGGAGGGGGCAGTGGCTGCCAGTTTGCAGGCAGGTGAGATGAAAAACTGCAGGGACTTCGGACCTCCCTGGGGGTCCAGTGGCTAAGATTCTGTGCTCCCACTGCAGGGGGCCTGGGTTAGATCCCTGGTCGGGGAACTAGATCCCACACCCTGCAACCAAGGGTTTGCACGCTGTAACTAAGGCCTGTGAAGTCAAAGAAATAAATAAATATTAAAAGAAAGAGAAAAACGCTGCAAGGACTGAAGGAGCCGAGATGACGGTCCAGCCAAGGCAGGGCGGTCTGGGAGCAGGGCAGCCCAGCCAGCCTCGGACCCACATCCCAAAGGGGCCCCCACCCAGGAACAAGTGCCTGTAAAGGGCAAAGGTCGGGGGTCTGACTTGCATTCTGGTGCCCGCTTTGCACTTGGAGCCAGAGCACTGAAGAGCAGGCTGAGGGCCTCCAGGACGGCGGGCCCTGAGTCCGGGGAAGGCTCCTTTGTCAGGGCGGCCCGGGATGAAAGTGGGCATTGTGGCCCCGAGACAGTCTTCACCTTTGTGCGCCCGCCCCCAGGAGAGACACCGCCCCTCCAAACCACCCGGTAACGAGGCTGGCCGGGGGTGGCGAGCCCTCACTGTCCCCAGCCTAATGACGGCCTGAGAATCCAGCCCATTGTCCTGTAATCTCTGGCTCAAGGGATTTAAAATTCAAGAAAGAAAAAGGTGGAGGCCAATTAGCTACATTGTGCTGGCCTTGAGCAGGCTGCAGCCACGTCTAAGGGGCCCCGAGGACCCTCTCAAGTCAAGTGGAGGCTTTGCTTAAGCACCACTGTCCATCAGTCCCCAAGGTGAACTCACTCTCATCTCCTAGCATCAGGGTTTTGTGTGTCAATTGGGCAAGTGGGTCCAGGGCCTGGGGTCTCCAGGAAGCCCTGCCTGTGTCTCCACTCTGGTTCATTACTTATGAGGTGGGGGCAGGAAGGTCGCTCTTTGTGCAGAGATGGCCACCCAAACTAATCTGCAAGGGGGTCTGGTTTTCTGCTCAGTTCTGGTTGACGAGCGAAGAGAAGGTGGGCTGTGGAGTCTGAATCCGGTGCCTCTGTCCACCCGGGCGGGGCTTCTGCTTCCTGGGCTCCCACCAGCTATAGTCTTCCCTCCTGGGAGGAGCTGCTGTCAGAGGAGACTGTGGATGCACAGGGCAGGACCCCGCTGCCCCCCACCCATCTCCTTCCTTCTCGTCTCTGCAGATGTTAGTCCTGAGGGTTTCAGATTCCTTCTACCCCAGCCAAGGGGCCTCAGCTCAGTGAGCCTCGACCGAGGACCAGCCCCCCTTATCAATCACCAAAGAATACCTGCTCACACTAAAAACCAAAGCAACAGTGAAATCAACACCCAAGGGTGAATGTGAACCACCCAGTTCCCTCTTGGCCCCTGCTCTCATCCTCCTTCCCAGAGGCAGCTAACCACGCCTTCAGTTTCCTGTATCTTTCAAAAACATCCCGCGTATCTATGAGCATGTGCAAATACTAACACCAACGCTGACCACAGGCCTGGAGCCCAAGTGCCCCCGACACCGCCCTGAGCACGTCGTCTGTGCGAACGTCGCTCAGCCTCATGGCTGTTTGCTGCTGTTCAGTCGCTAAGTCGTGTCCGACTCTTCGCTACCCCATGGACTGCAGCACACCAGGCTGCCCTGTCTTTCACTATCTCCCGGAGTTTGCTCAACTCATGTCTGTTGAGTCTGTGATGCCATCCAGCTATCTCACCCTCTGTTGCCCCCTTCTCCTCCTGCCCTCAATCTTTCCCAGCATCAGGGTCTTTTCCAATGAGTCGACTCTGCATCAGGTGGCCAAAAGATTGGAGCTTCAGCTTTAGAGTCAGTCCTTCCAATGAACATTCGGGGTTGATTTTCTTTAAGATTGACTAGTTTGATCTCTGTGCTGTCCAAAGGACTCTCAAGAGTCTTCTCCAGCACTGCAGTCTGAAATCATCAATTCTTTGGCACTCAGCCTTCTTAATGGTCCAACTCTCATATCCGTTCACGACTACTTGTATAGCTTTGACTATACAGAACTTTGCCGGCAAAGTGATGTCTCCGCTTTTTAATACACTCGCAGTAATCATCCCATTTTGCAGATGAGGAAGCTGAGGCCTGGAGAGGTTTGTCAGCCCAAGCTCACACAGGTAGTAAGTGGCAGAATCTGGCCTTGAAGCCAGCAGGTCACAAATGGGATCGCGGTCCACACCCTGCCGTGTTGCTGCGTGGGGCCTCTCCCACCCCAGGAGCGCTCTGCCCTGGCGAGGCCTGCACACCATGGTCTCCACGGGCGGGTGGTTTGCGCTGTTTCTGGGTCGATATCCTGGTGCATGAAGCCAGCGGACGTTCCTGGGCATGTTGCTTTACAGACTTGGTGAGACCAAGGGAGCTTGTGGGATTCCTAGGGCAAGGGGCATCGCGGCAGCTGTTGTCACAGATCCTGCCTGGCATCCCTCGTGGAGGTGGCCCTGGCTTGCATGCCCTGCAGTTCTGTGGGACACACCTGAGCGCAACTCTCATCTTTTCAGCTTCCCTTGCTGTGTTGTCTACTGGACAGACCCCTCCTGTTTGAAAACTGCCTCAAAATTGGCTTCACGCCCTGCTGAGCAGCTCTTATGAAAGGTCATTTTCTAGTCGACAAATAGTCTGGAGTTTTGCCAAACCCAGCGTTCTAGAAGTCACCCTCTATCCCTGTTGGAAACAGCGGCTCAAACCGGCCACCCACCCTGGCCGGCAGCGAGTGGAGACGAGGCTGTATTGTCCCCTGCCTCCCGCCCTGGGCCAGGATCGTCAGGCCCATAGTTCCAGCTTCTCTTCTGCATTTTGTTCATGCAAATGGCGAACACTGTCGGATCAAAGGTGCCATGGGAATTTCACTCATTCATTCATCCGTGGTGGGGGTTGATTCAGGCCAAGCCCAGGGGGAGACACTGAGGAAGCAGAGAACAGCAGACTGGTCCTGGCTTCCTTACAACCTCCCAGGGCCCTGGGTTCGATGGACACAGGGAGCCAGGGGGAGGGACTCCTGACCCTAGGGAGTGTGGGGAGGAGGGATACAGGCACACCCCTCCGAGGCGGGCCTCTGGGCTGGATCACCAAGAGCACGGAGAATCTAGGCAAGCGGAGAGGGGACCGGGTGCTGCAGGCGGTGGGGACAGCCAGCACAGAGGCCCCCGGGGGCAGCAGAGCCTGTGATCCCAGGGGCTGCGGGAGCAGTAACGGGCAGGGGCCAGCCTGTGCCTGAGCTCAAGTTCCTTGCCCTGAAGGTGAGGGGTTACAGCTACGCCTGGTGGGCACAGTGGGCCTGCAGGCAACATTGGCAGCTGGCAAGGATGGAGGTGGGGGCTGGGGAGGCCTGGGAGCCTGTCTCACTCTGTGGAGGGCAGCCCACCGGTTAGGGGATAGGGACGCGAGTGTCCCACCCCGCCTCGTAAAGCTGGGAAATGAGAGATGCTTCCTGTTAACAGAAGTAACCAGGAGCCCGGCCGGCTGCCTCCTGGCCTCGCTCCCTCCTGCCTTGCTGCACCAGCCCTCCAGGGGAGAGCCCACCGTCCACGGATGTCACCTGTCAGCCTGCCTGTCCCCCGGCGGCCTCCTGGGGGGACCCAGTGAGGGCTCAGATCGCGGTCGCTTCTCTCTGCAGACTTAGGTCAGGCAGCAGCGCCCAGGGGTCCCAGGGGAGGTGAAGGTGCCGACAAGGAGGGCGCCGGTCCCTGGGGGTGGGGGCCGGGGCACTCCTCCCTGCCAGCGCCTTGAGAGCACTCTTCATGCCCATCTCCACCCCCCAGGGTCCCGCACCTCCCAGTCACCTCTCAATCATCCTGGCCGCAGGACACAGGGCACAGAGACAGACAGAGCCTGCCCACCCTCCAAGACACGAGGTCTGCGTGGGAAGCAGTGGGAAATTGACCCCGAGGGGCCTTGGAATCAGGATGGCACTTGGGGAGAGGAGAGACTCACTGTGCCTGCGGAGCTGGGAGCTGCTTGCAGGAACAGCAGAAGTTTCTAGAAGGAAAAGGCTAATGGGTACCCAGTCAGGGAAGGACCAGCCTGTGTAAAGGCCTGGATGGGGTGGGGAACAGAAGTAATGTGGGCGTGGGTTTGCTTCCGTAGCTCTTACCAGGCTCCGCCAGACCCTGATAGAGGAGTGTGCGAATCTCAGCCCAAGCCCCTGATGCAGTCAGGCCTAGGGGCACACCTCATTGTCAGCACTTACCATAGTCTGAATTGCATCTCCCTAAATTCATATGTTCAAGCCGTTAACCCCTAATTGCTCAGAACATGAGTGTATTTGGAGATACGATCTTTAAAGAGGTAATTAAGGTAAAATTCGGTCCCTAGAGTGGACTTTAATCCCACAGGACTGGGGTCCTGATAAGAAGAGGAGCTCAGGACACAGACACACTCAGAGGGACGACCCTGTGGGACACGGGGAGGAGACGGCCGTCTGCACGCCCAGGAGGGAGGCCCCAGGAGGACCAGCCCCGCCCACAGCTGGGTCTGGGAGTCCAGCCTGCAGGACTGAATACAAGGAATGTCTGCTGTTTGGGTCGTCCAGGCTGCGGGACTTTGTGATGGTGGCCTGAGCTGCGTGGTCATCATCCTTACTCTTTACACTGACTCATCTTTCAAGATGGGCTTCAGAAGCACCAGCTCTTGATGGGGGTCATGGTCCCTGTGGGTGAGTTGATGGCCTGCAGCCAGTACGATGTGGTTTTCCCTCACTGAGTCCTCACACCCAGCACATGCAGGAGGAGGGACGGTCTTTCTTGTCACAGAGGGGGAGACTGAGGCACGCAGAGGTCTGGCCAGGCCACCATCTCTGGAGGCTCCTGGTAGCTCCAGCTGCTCTGTGTGCAGCCCCTCACCAGGCACTGAGGGGGTCCAGGGGCCGGAGGCTGCCCTCCGTCTGGAGGGGGAAGGAGTAGGGGCAGGTCATGGGGTGTGTCTCCCCTACCCTCCTCACAATCCTGAAAGAATTCCTCTTCCTCCTCCTCTCAGGCTCAGTTTGGAGCTTCATAATAGCCAGGAAGCAAGCTGAGGGTCCATCAACAGACGATGAGATGAACAAAATGTGGTCCACCCATACAAGGGGTTATTACTCGGCCCTGAAAATGAATGAATCATTGACACTCGCTACCACATAGCTGAACATCGAAAACATTATCCCAAGTGAAAGAAAGCAGACACAGGGAGACAGATACTGCATGACTCCATGCACGTGAAATGTCCAGGATAGGGACATCCTTGGAAAGGTGAAGTAGATCTGTGTTGCTCGGGGCTGAGTGGGGGAGGGAGGAAGAGGTGAATGACAGCTAAAGGTTCGAGGTTTCTTCTGAGACGATGAGGTTCTAAAATCAACTGTGGTGATGACTGCACAACAGCAGTGTATTACAAACTACTGAACCGTACAATTTAAAAGGGTGAATTCTAGGATATGTGGATTCCATCTCACTGAAGCTCTTTAAAATTAAAAATAAATGAATAATTTAAAACACTTGATTTGGATGGCAGTAGTATCCCTGAACGGAGAAGGCAATGGCACCCCACTCCAGTACTCTTGCCTGGAAAATCCCATGGATGGAGGAGCCTGGTGGGCTGCAGTCCATAGGGTCGCTGGGAGTCGGACACGACTGAGCGACTTCACTTTCACTTTTCACTTTCATGCATTGGAGAAGGAAATGGCACCCCACTCCAGTGTTCTTGCCTGGAGAATCCCAGGGACGGGGGAGCCTGGTGGGCTGCTGTCCATGGGGTCGCACAGAGTCGGACACGACTGAAGCGACTTAGCAGCAGCAGCAGCACCAGCAGTATTCCTGAAGCCCCCAGACTTTGGGTCACCCTCCTGGGTCTGTCCTTCCCCTCCTTGGTGAGCTGCCTGGCCTAGGACCCCTCAATGGGGATGACCCGCCCCAAGATTTTGCTGGCCTATAGGAGAGTGGGGACCCCCTCCTCTCTGTGCCCAGCAGCCCTCACTCTCCTTGCCCACAGGCAATGTTCAGGGCCCCTTGGGTGCCAGTGGTCCCACCACCCCTGCAGCCCAGGGATCCTGGGATATTTGGAGAGAAGGGGGCCCCCAGCTGGGTGCATCCAGGAAGACCCTCGAGAGAGAGAGCCCCCCAGTGAGTGGGCTCTTACCTGGCACTGGGACCAAATTCTGCCCTTAGGAGTGGGTGGTCTCAGCAGGGGAAGGCAGTCAACTGGTCTACCCACAGGCAGTGTCTATTGGCAAAAACTGGCCCCGGCTGGGCTTGGAGAGTCTGCCCTCAAGGACTATCCCTGTTGCTCCTTATCTTCTGACTTTGCTGGAAGCAAAGTTGGGGCCAGAGAATAAAGACTCCTGTGCTCAGCCCTGGACCCTCAGCCTACTTGCGGGGGTCGAGGGGCCAGATGGAGGTGCCAGACCCCTCACCTTGCCTCCCAGCTAAAGATTAGAGGTTTCTTTTGCCACGATGAGAAGGTTTTTTACTTCAGCCAGTCTCTGCAGGTCTCCGAGCCTCCATTTCTCATCTCTAAGGCGGGGCTGAGCAGGGCTACCCTGGCTCCAAGCTGGCCCACTGTGGCCCAGGCTTCTCTCCCACTGCTCTTGGGGACAGGGGGTAATTAGAGCGAGTCTGGGGCCTGAAGTCAGCACCACATCTGATAGTCACCCCGGTGGGCAGGCTGGGACCACATCACAGAACACTGTTCTCCATCCGCCCTCTCCAGCTCCCTCTCCAGGGGAAGCGGCTGGAGGTGTGAGGCCTGGACCTAAGTGAGGTCAGGGGGGTCACCCAGATACCAGATAGGGTTGGGAGGGGATCTGGGGGTGAGGACACTCACAGCAGAAGTCCCAGAACTGGTGGTAGGAGGCTGGCTGGGGCCGGGCCTGGGAGTGTCCAGGCTGGGGTTGGAGGAGACCAATCAGTCAAATGGCAGCAATGACCATTTGGTAGCAATTAACAGGCTCGCTATTAGCGAATTACACACCCCCACCTGGTTCCGTATTGAGGGGGAGGCCGCCGTGGGGTGGGCTCTGTGGGTGCCCCGACCTGGCCCAGCACGCCTCTGTGCCTGCCAGGAAGCTTGCAGGAAATCGGGCACCCCTCCTTGGCTATGCCCTGGCATCCTAGGGCCTGGCAGCCCAGCAACATTCAGAGCTAAGCCCAGGTCTGCGGGAGCCTTGGGGACAGGAAAGACGGGGATCAGGGAGACTTCGATGACCAGGAGACTCAGTGGGTAGGAAAGCAAAGGTCGGGGCAGAGAAGGAGAGGCTGTGGGCGGTGGGCTGGGGTGCAGGAGGGTTGGCGAGGCCCCCAAACACCAGCAGAGGAAGGGGCTGCCCCAGAGCCTGGTGTGGGGAAGACAGCAATTTTGGCTTTTAGACACTCCTTCTGACTTCAGCCCAGAGGTTACTGCCGGGGCCAGGGAGCTTAGCTGCCTCAGAGGAGTTCCCCTAACAAGAATGCCCATGGGGAGTCAGGTTTGCTGGAAGGAACCTGGGGCGTGGGGGTCTGCTGTCCTGGCCTAACTGTTCACAGCGCCGGGTTTGCATAATGAACTGTGGTCCCTTAGTGATAGGGTCGGCCTCTGCACCGATAGGGTGGTGGGGCCTTTGCAAAGGTACTTTCATTGAGTTTCTCTCACTGTATTTGAGGCATTTTCCTAAAGGAAATCAACCCTGAAGACTCACTGAAAGGACTGATGCTGAAGCTGAAGCTCCAACACTTTGGCCACCCCATATAAAGAGCCGACTCATAGGAAAAGCCCCTGAAGCTGGGAAAGATTGAGGGCAAGAGGAGAAAGGGGTGACAAAGGATGAAATGGTTGGATGGCATCACCGACTCAATGGACATGAGTTTGAGCAAACTCCAGGAGACAGCGAAAAACAGGGAAGCCTGGTGTGCAGCAGTCCATGGGCTTGCAAAGAATTGGACATGACTTAGTGACTGAACGACAAGAACGCACACGAGGAGCCAGCATCTCAGAGGATGATGCTGCACGGCCAAGGTCGCAGGACTAGGAAGCAGCTGAGCTATTCATTCATCCATGGGGTAGGTTCTGAGGGGCTGCTCTGTGACCAGCACAGTCTAGAAGCTGCAGGCACAACAGTGAACAAAACCGGCAGAAGCTCCTGACCCTCAGCGCTCTTGGACCCCTGTTCTGCGGCAGTAATCCCCCCCAACCAGTTCTAGGGTGCAGGCAGAGGGGGTGGGTGCAGGGCACCTACAACCCTTGCTATGTCTCTCCTGAGTTCTCTCTGGAAGTTCAAGTGACCAATAGCCCCAGGCCAGCTCCGTGGGTGAAGCCCCAATGCACTGCCCTTGGCTCCATCCTCAGGGGTTGCCTGACAGCGGTCCTCTGTCCCTTGTAAAGCCGGCTCCATCATCACAGGGCTCTAGCAATTGGTGGCCTGTTCTTTCAACTGTTCAGGGGCTCTGTCTGACTAGACCGACTCTAGCCAGAAGCCACTTCTTCTGGGACTGGGGTACTGAGTGGTGCCCCAGGGCTGGTCCAGGGCCACTTAGGCACTGCGGGTGCTGGGGAGGGCCCACTGAGAACACGCTGCCCTGCTTGTGTTAGGTCAGGGTACTGAGACGTATCCCAATGGGATGCACTAGCTCCTGCAGCTCAGGAGAGCCCCTGGTGCCCCCCCCCCACACCCCTTCCCCTAAGGAAGGACCAAGGTTCCAAATCCCGATTCAGGTAGAAGGGACAGGGGACGCCAGCCCACTGGGCTCATCCCCAAGCCCCTGAACTTGGAGCCTAGACTATTGGACCCTACAGGGAGCCCTCATGCCTGCCAAGTACCCTTGCTTGAGCCTGGGTGTCAGTACCAGCTGCTGGGCAGGGGGCTGCAGGAGCACAGAGTGGGTGGGTGGGTGGGGGAGCAAGAGAGGGGGTGAGGATGTGGCTCTTCCCAGCACTCCATCCTCAGCCCCTCTTCACTGGGATCCAGAGGGGAGGGGCCCCCTCGAGGCGCAGGGGCCTCTACATGGCTGTTCCCAACCCCCCCGGCGGGGATGCCCACCCACCTTTGCCAGTTTCCGCTCATCTCCCTTCTCGGTGGCTAGCAGGCTCCCCATGCTTTGCTCAAGCCATCTGTCCCGAGCTCTCTGGGTCCCCATCTCTGGTCCTCAGTCTCTCTCTGTTCTGTCCTATCCTCTCCTGTTCTCTGAGCTGTCTGTCTCTCTTGCTCTCCAGGGCTGTCTGTCTCTGTGCCCCTTTCTCTAGCTACACTGTCGCCCTCCTACAGCCCCAGCCCCCTCCCTGGCGCGCTCCTGACACTGGACGTTCCAAACGCAAACCTCGTCCTTCCCGCCATGTGCCGGGTGCTTGGGATGCGCCAGGGGATAAAGCACCTTCAAGCCTTGGGCCGCCGAGGGCAGCGTCCTGGCTCCAGTGGGCAGCCCTGGGCGCAGTCAGAACCTCGGGGTCCCCCACGCGCGCCCGCGCCCGCGCGCAGGGCCCGCCCCTCTGCGGTGCTCCGCGGGCCCCCTTCATTATGCGCCGCCTTTAATGGGCGTTTGTCAGTGCGACTGCCCCGCGAGTTGTATTCGCGGACATCAGTCATCGGCGGCGTTCCCATTGTGCCAGGGGATTGACGAGGGGCGGGAGGGGGTGACAGGGCCTGGGGCGGCCGCCTCGAGACCTCGGTCTATAATTTTCGGAGGCATAATTGGTCTGGGGGAGGGGGCGGGGGAGGGGGCGGGGAAGGGACCTTTCAGAACCGGGAGGGCGCACGGGCGCGGGGCGCGCGGCGGAGCAGAGCCACGGCTCGACGGCGGCACGCGGGGGGCGAGCGAGCGCGGGGGGCGCCCGGCCCGGACGCCGCGCCCTGCCCCGGCTCTCCACCCCGCCCGGCCTCCCGCCCCTCGCGCGCCTCCCGCGCCTCTGCCTGGGGACCGCATCGGCCTTTTGTTGCCGAACCGTCTTTTCTTTCAGCTCTTTGCGCAGCAACGGAAATCTCACCCGTTTCGGGGTGAAAATTAAAGGATCTCTCTCTCTCTCTGTCTCCCTCTCCCTCCCTCGCACCCACCGCTCCCCTCCCCTCCCCTCCCCTCCCCTCCCCCGCTCCGCGGAGCCGGAGTCGGCACCGCCAGGCGCGGGAGCGGGCTCCGAGCACCTCGCCCCGGCTCGGCTCGCCGTCCCTTCCATGGGCGCCGCGCTCGCCTGCAGCCGCCGCCGCGAGGCGGGCGCGATGCCACGATGGACCTGATCTGGCTGCTGCTGCTCAGCCTGCTGGAGCCCGGCTGGCCGGCCGCGGGCCCCGTGGCGCGGCCGCGGCGGGATGCGGGCGGCCGCGGCGGCGTCTACGAGCACCTCGGCGGGGCGCCCCGGCGCCGCAAGCTCTACTGCGCCACGAAGTACCACCTCCAGCTGCACCCGAGCGGCCGCGTCAACGGCAGCCTGGAGAACAGTGCCTACAGTGAGTGTCCGGCGCCCCCGGAAGGAGCGGTGCCCACGCGGGGGCTGGCCAGGCAAGGGTGCCCGCCCGGGGACGCGGACCAACGCTGCGGCCTGAGGGAGACCGCTGGGGTCCCCTGGGCTCCCCCAACGTCTGGGAGCTGAAGAGAGGGGATCTGGGGTGGGGGGGCGGCGGGTCACGTCCGAAGAGGCCGCGGCTGGTGGCTGCCCCCGGCGCCCCGCCGCCTCTGGTCCGAGGAGGTGTGAGGAAAGCCGTCCGGGGACTCCCCGCTCGGTTGGGTTCGGTGGTCCTGACAAATCTGAGCCCTTTGAGTTTTTCGGAGAAAAGGCCCTGGACAAGGCGTTTATCGTCCTCTTTATTATTTCGACCCCTTCTGCTCCTGCCGACCTCGGGGCTCCCGGCCATCCCCTCCGCCCTCCCGGCTCGCGGCCACCCAGGTGGCCGCCCCGGCGCGCGGAAGAAGCTCGCCGGACAGAGCGGGACTCCCGGGGATCCTGGGAGGCGACCGCAAGGATAGAGAATCGTGTCCCCAGACCGGAGTCCCCAGCCCTCCCGCCTCTGCCCTCGGCCGCCGAGCGACCGGCGGGATGAGCTCCTGGGTCGCCGGTGGGGGGCCACAGGATGCGGCTTAGGAGCACGCAGGGGCGTCAACCTGGTGCTGCGGGCGCGGACACACTGTCACCCCGCCCCGCAGCCGGAATCCGCGCCCGGACTGCGCTCGAGCCGGAGTCCCGCAAGGTCCCAAGGTTTGGCTCCTCTGGCCACGGGGACCCGGGCTCGTGCGGAGTCCTTTCTCGAGGAGGAGCGCAGGGCCGTGGGGATTCGACGCAGCTCCGCTCAGTGAGGAGCTGGAGACCCGAGCTCGGGGCCGGGCAGGAGCTCAGTGGGAGGGGTGTGTGGCCAGAGAATCGGGGTCCCCCGCTGCGCCCCGTGATCTGCTCCTCCCCCTGCCCCGGGCTCAGGAAAAGGCGCGGTGTATTCCAGAGGCGGCCGGACAACTCTGCTTCCTCCAGGAAAGCCGCGGCGAGGGCGTCTTCGGAAGACGCCTCCGGAGCCGCGCGGTGGAAGCCAAATGTTACCAGGGCGTCCACTGCGCGCGGGACGGGACTGCGAAAGCCCCTGAGCCCGCCTGGTAGCGATTCTTCGGTTCTGTCCAAATGCAGTCTCCCCTCCCACTCCCGGGAGTCGCAGAGCATCCAAATTCTTGAGGCATCCAAGGCGGGCGGCCCAGAGCCGCCCTGGTCCCACATCCAGACGCGGGTACTATGGTCTTCAGGCCGGCGCGACGGGGCGACGGAGCGGGGCGGGGGGAATCCGCCCAGCCTGCGCCCCAGAGAGCCCAGAGGCCGGCATCCTGTGCCTCCCGGGCCCCCGCACGCTCCGGGCAAGCCTCTGGCGGCCGGCGGCCTGGCCCTGTGATCGCTGACATGTGCCGGAGGCAAGACGCTGGACCGGACAGGCGCCCCCTGGAGAGGGCACCGGCTGTTACCCCAGGGGCACCGTGGCCCCACGTGGGGCTTTGTTGCAGGCTCCCCAGGGAGAAAAAAAGTGCCCTCGGTCCTAACGGAAGGCATTAGGGGAGATTTAAACTGTCTTCCCTTGGGTGGGGAGTGGGTGAACACAGGCGGCTGCCCTTTGTGAGCTCCCTGCCAACACCCTACAGGCTCGACACAATTATCTCCCACCCACGCACACTGCCAGCAGGTTTGGGTGGCACCCTCAATACACTGGTGGATCCCATTATCAACCGACCTTGCCAAGGGCCCAGCTCCCCCTCCCAGGCCCCCAGAGGCACTCCAGTGAGCCCAGACACTGCCACGTTCAAGAGGTTTGAATCCTGGTTCAGACACCTGTGTGCCATCTTGGGCAAGTCCCTCAGCCCCAGTCTCAGCTGGCGCGTCTGGCCAGCCCATCATGAAACTAGCTCACTGAGTGCTGGGGAGGCTCCAGGGAGCTCACGTCCAGCGTGGGGAAGTACTGGTTTCCTTCCCTCCCAGGTTTGCGTTCCTCTCCTTGCAGACACCTTCCCTGGTGTTCCCCGTTCTGCACCTCCACCCAGGGGTTTCTCCCTCCCCCAAACTTCCAAAGTCGCCCCCTTTCAGTGTGGGTTGCCCTCAGCACCCCCATCCCCCCCAGAGCTGGCGCAGGGAAATGGGGTGTTCAGCCCTCCCTGCCAGGCTCTGTGGGAGGTGGAGGGAGTGACAGGCTGTCCGACTCCTCACAGGCATCCTGGAGATAACGGCGGTGGAGGTGGGCGTTGTGGCCATCAAGGGGCTCTTCTCCGGGCGCTACCTGGCCATGAACAAGAGGGGTCGGCTCTATGCTTCGGTGAGTCCAGGGGCTCGTGTTGGGCGCAGGGCACAAACGGAGCAGCTGGCTCCCTTGGACGTTACATCAGAGGACACACAGGGACACGGGCAGCGTAACGCTCTGTCCGGGGACATGCAGGGACCAGCACCCCAGGTCCCATGGCTCCCCACCCGGCGCTCTTCCGCCCGATTCTGCTTAGAGGCGGCTGCCAGCTGACGGGGTAGAGATATCCTATGTTCTCCAGTGCTGTAGGGTGAGAAAACGCTTCCCCAGGCATTCTGTGGTCACCTTCAAGGTAACTGGGAGGAGAGGAGAGGTTGTGCCCCAAGTTTCTACCAAGATAAACGGACCCTGGCGAGCCTGGGGATGAAGCAAGGGTGTCCAGGAGGCAAAAGGTCTTCTGTGGGCTCACCCAGACAGAGCATTCCTGAGAGCAGAGTGAGGAACAGGGCGGAAAGGCAAGAGCTGTGAGTCGGTAGGAGGGAACCAAGAGGGCGATGGGGCCCACGTCCCAGGCACATAGGTTTGGAGCCCAGTCTTTGTACCATCTGGGTCTCTATACAACAAGGGGTCCTGTGACTGTGGGCGTTGGCGGTGTCCGTCCCCCAGGGGCGGGGCATACATGGAGTGAAATACATGTCCTAGGAAGTTGCCTACCTCCAACTAGTCATTACATGCAATTCCGCTGATGCTCCCTGGGCAGTGAGAGGCTCCCCCCACTCCTCCGTTCGATTGCATTTGCAGGGGAAACAGAGACATTTCCCCGTCAGGCAAAGCACCGTCAAGAAATTCAGGGAAATCCTCCTTTAAGCAGCTTTTTCCATCACAGATTTTTCACGGTTTGGCTAAAGGAAATGCAGAAGTAGGAAGATACCCATTTGCTTTCTGTGACCTGGGGGAGTCTATGTCTGGGAAGAGGGACCCTTGGGTGCCCAGCCTCCTCTAGTCTGTAAACACCAAGTGTGGTTTATAAACACATGCCCTTAGCCCAGGGTCTGGTCTGACTTTTTCTTGAGGTGGATGGTGGCTTTCCAGACCCCTCCAGCCCTCCCCCTTGGTGCGGAGTGAGCAAAACTGACTTTCTGTTCCTGAAATGGGCTGGGACCACCCACAGTCCCTCCCATCTCTGATGGTGAGGGGAGGCCTAACTGGCGTGCAGTGCTTATGCAGGTCTTACTGACCAGGGGCGGCCTTTGTTCACACAGGGAGGCAGGTAGAGCTGGAATCAGGAGAGGAAGCATCTGGCTGCTGCCATCTCTTCCATGGGAGACCCAGGCCAGGACCCTGGGGGGCAGAATTATGCGTGCCCAGTGGGCTAGAGTCTCCCTATGGCTTCTGTCTCTGAGAGCTGGAAGCCCTGGCTTCGGGGACGGAAGAGGAGAGGTTCCTGGTCCCACGCGGGTAGCCCGGTGGTCTAGCTCGGTGGGGTGGGACTTGGCAGAGCGCCTGGCATGGGAGGCCTCACTATGTTGCAGATAAGCTGGAAGGTGAGGCAGCCCAGGGGCCACTCCTGCCACCCCTTGTCCCCGTCCTGGGTGCCCCAATTTGCCCGTGAGTGCTGCTCCAACTGCCCTGCCTCTTGACTATCTGAGTCCCTGGTCTTTGCCATCACCTTGCTTCTCGCCCTCCAGGCTAGCTCATCCACTCTGGGTCAGCGGCCCTTGCTTCTGACAGCCCCCAATCCCAGTCCTGACCTCCCTTCAGAGTTATAGGTCCCCCCAAATGTCCTGATGGCTCAGAGACCACCTGGCAGAGGGCAGCACACCTCCAGCTGAATCCAGAAGCTCCCCTGACTCCCCTTCCGTGGTTGTTACCCCGCCAGCCACTCACTTAAACCCAAGGTCAGCCGGGAGTCCTGGTGGACACCTGCTTCTTTCTCAGCCGCACACTCAGTCTGCCTCCAAGTCCTCGAACACACTTCCTGAATCCCTGTCTTCAGCTTTGGCCTCCCTCCACCCCGCCCCATGCCCTTATATCTCAGGCCCTCGTCCTCTCCCAGCTGGACCGTCACAGCAGTCTCGGGACCCAGCTACTGGCCTCCAGGTCTCCTTCCTCCAGTCCACAGCCCCCTTCCCTCCCTCCTGTCTCCTTCCATCCATCTATCCATCTGTCCATCCATCCATTCACACATCCACCCATCAACACCCATCCATCCACCTTTCTTTCCTTCCATCCACCTGGCATTCATTCCTCAATGTCCTGGGCACTTACCATATGTCACACTCTGTGCTAGGTACTGATCAGTCATCTCCCTAAACTGCAAATCCACTCACCTAATGGCCTCCAGGAATGCCCCATCGCCCCCAGATTATCACCCAGATTCCTTAGCTCAGCTCACAGTGGAGCAACCCAGACCACCTTCTGCCTCCTCCTCCCACCGTCAGTTCACAGCTCCCATCCCCACTCAGGCTCCGGACCCCTTGGCTTCTCTAGAACAAGCCCTGCTGTTCCCAGCCCCGACCCCACGCTTTCCCTGTACTCTACTGCCCGGAGTGCCCCTGCCCCCTCCTGCCCCCTCCTGCCCCACGGGAACATGCCCTCCCCTTCAATTGTCACCCCACTGGGAGGGTGCCTGCCTTCCCTGTGCACCTCTGCCTGGTCCCCGCCTCTGCCCTGCCCTGGCTGATTTTTCTGGAGCAGCGCCAGGAGCTGGCAAAGCTGAGAAGGAGGAGCAGCCTCCCTGAGGACGAGGGTGATGGCAAGGAGTACAGTCTGAGCAGGTGGACCCTGGGGTTGGGGTGGCTCTGGGGAGGGCCCCTGGGGAGCAGAGTCTGGGATGGGACCGCGGGGGTGGGACAGGCACTGGGACCTGCCGTCCTGGTGCGTCTGTGATGCCTTTTTCTAGCTCGTCTTGGCCCTTTACCCATAGCCTCCCCCCATCCAGGAGCCCCCTCAAGGTGCAAACAATGTTCCGCCCCCAAGAAGCCCTCCTATAGGGCCTGAGCCCCTGTCACAGCTCTGTGTCCCTTCAATGGCCCCCGCCCCCAAGTGTCCCAGCAAAGAGCAAACCCACCAGGCTTCCTGCAGGACGGGCCTCAGCCCGGGAGGAGGTACCTTCTCCAGGACAGAGGGGCCTGGGAGGAGAGCTGGTTCAGCTGCCGAGGTTTTCACAGACACTCAATGTGGGCCGGGGTGGGGCGGCAGGTGTAAGATGCTGAAGCAGCGTGCGGCATGCGGGTGGGGCAGGTCTGTCCTGAGGCCTCCCACCTACCCACCCCAGAGGGCCCCACAACACGCAGGGGGTGGGCACAGGCCTCAGGGGCATCAGATCCCTCTGTGATTTGGGGTCTGGCACCCCTCTGGACCTCAGTTTCCCCGTCTGTAAAATCTCAGGCAGTGGCATCCGTAGGCAGACCCAAAGAGCCCCGAGCATCCACTGAGGGGCGGCAGAGCACAGAGGAGGGGCTGCGGTTATGGGGGGAGGCTCTCCCCCCCCATGCTCTCCAGCCTTGCCTCGGGGCTCCTGAGTCACCAGAGAGAGCTGGCTGGCGCTTCCCATCTTGCTTCCTGAGGTCCTCGGGGATCATAAGCTTCCCGGTCTGTAGGTCTGGCCCCGAACAGCCTGTGACCCCGGAGAATGGGGCTGCGGTCCACTGGGCCACCTGCACCCTTCCCCCCTCTGCTGATGGAGAGGGGCCCTGAGGGTCTCCCACCTCATGGTCAGTTCCCAGAGAAGAGGCCAGTCCTCCTGGCCAGCTGTCCCTGTGCCCCTTGGCACAGTGCGGGGGGGGGGGGGGGGGGGGGGGCGGAAACAGTGCTGAGGGGGGCTTGGCGTGTCTGTCCACCTACAGCTGGGACTAGAGCCTAGGCTGGCATAAGACATACCTGCCCCTTGCCCAGCCCCCTATCTGAAGACACCCCACAGCAGCCCGCGGGGGGCGCTGGCAAAAGCTCCTTCCATTCTGCGTTTGTCCGTCCAGACGCCCGCCTGCGAGACGGGGCGGTCCCCACCCCACCCCACCCAGACCCCGGCCCAGGGCTCCCCTCCCCGCCTGCGTCCTCGGGGGGCTCTGTGCGCTGACCCCGGCCCCCGCCCGCCCCGCAGGAGAGCTACAACGCGGAGTGCGAGTTCGTGGAGCGCATCCACGAGCTGGGCTACAACACCTACGCCTCCCGGCTGTACCGCACAGCGCCCAGCGGGCGCGGGGCTCGGCGCCAGCCTAGCGCCGAGAGACTGTGGTACGTGTCCGTGAACGGCAAGGGCCGGCCCCGCCGGGGCTTCAAGACACGCCGCACGCAGAAGTCCTCTCTCTTCCTGCCCCGTGTGCTGGACCGCAAGGACCACGAGATGGTGCGGCTGCTCCTGGGCACGGCCGGGCTGCGTGGCGGCCAGGCCAGGCCTCCTCCCCCCGGCAGGGCCGCTTCCATGCGGCAGCGGCGGCGGCGGCAGCAGAGGAGGCCTCGGGACCGGGACCGGGGAGGCCGAGCTTAGCTCCCGCCCCGGGGAGGGAGCGGAGGCCGTGAGCGTCCCCGCCCCGCGGCCGGCTCCGAGCTCGGGCTGCCAGGACCGGGATGCAGACCAGACGACGGAGGCCTGGAGTCCCCGCCGTCCAAGCCGACCCGGGCGTGCAGGGCTCCACCCCTGACTTCCGTGCTCTCGCTCTTCCCACCTGGCAGCCGGCTGCTCCGCCCAGGCCAACGGAATACACCCCCAACCCTTCCTGTTTATCTCAAACAACCAGCACGTCAACGCAGCAAGGAGCCCCCGTCCTGGCTTGGAGGGGACTGCTGTAACGGGACACTTGTGCGTTTGCTACGGCTGGGAGCGCCCTTGCCCACAGGGGGAGGATCAGCTGGAGCAAGGGGTCCCCGCTGTTGGAGGCGCTGTGGGACAATGGGGTGGGGGCGGGGGGTGATCAAAACGTTAAAAGTATTTTGCTCTACGTTGTTATTTAATAGATGAGGATGCAGCCTGCAGACACACTTGAAGGTTTTACTTGAAAGAATCTGCTTGTGATGATGGTGGAATCTGTGCCAAACTGATGTCTTAAGATGTATGATTGTATCTGAGAAACTGGGCTAAAGACACATTTCAATTCCCTGGTTTTGAAAGTTACTATTTTTTTTAACCACTAGATGTTTTGTTTGGATGGAAAGAAGAGACTAACGCCTCTGTGTGTGTGTGTGTGTGTGTGTGTATGTGAATTTCCCCGAGTGTCTGCATGTGTGGGGGGGATGTGGGCTTCCCAGGTGGCCCAGCGGTAAAGAATCTGCAGTAGACGCAGATTCAATCCCTGGGCCAGGAAGACCCTCTGGGGGAGGGCATGGCGACCCACTGCAGTGTTCTTGCCTGGGGAAATCCCTGGAGAGAGGAACCTGGTGGGCTAGAATCTATCGGGTCGCACAGAGTCGGACGCGACTGAAAGAGCTTAGCACGCAGCACTCGTGGGCGTGTGCCTCTGTGTGTGTGTGTGTGTGTGTGTGCACGTGCGTGCGTGCATGAGTGAATCTACATATGCGTGTGGTTGTGTGTTCCTGGTTGTGCATAGGTGTGCACACATGTGGAGAGAGAGAAAGGAAGAGATTTACGTTGTGTAGATATTCCCCAGACTCCCTCCACCTTGCAGCTGTGTGCTTCTCCGTGGACTATTCTGAGCACCTGGGCTGCGGGCCACCTAGAGCCATTCCAGAGCTCCTTCATCCCCCTAACCTGCCACCAAGGCTTTGAGCGTGCCTACGTTTGCCTGAGAAACTGAGGCTCAGAGAGGTGACGTGGTTTGTTGCAGCCTTCCCTGGTGGCTCAGACAGTAAAGAATCTTCCTGCGATGCAGGAGACCCGGGTTCAATCCCTGGGTCGGGAAGATCCCCTGGGGAAGGGAATGGCTACCCACTCCAGTATTCTTGCCTGGAGAAATCCCATGGACAGAGGAGCCTGGAGGGCTACTGTTTGTAGGGTCACCAAGAGTTGGACTGAAATGACTCAGCACGCGTGCACACACGCTTGGGTCAGTCTGGACCCCCCTGCAGGCCAAACTGCTTCGTTTTGGGTGTGGGACAGGAGGGCGTGGTGGGTTGACTCACTTCTCCCAAAGTTCACATGTTGAAGTCCTGCCCCGTGCCCACCTGGGGCCTCAGAACTTGGCCACATCTCATTGCAGATGTGATCAAGTTAGGGTGAGGCCGTCTGCAGCTGGGCACTCTCTGCCCCAGGGTGACCGGGCCCTTGTAAGAAGGGGGATGACAAGGGCAGACCTGGGCACAAGGTCGGTGCCGGGTGAGGATGAGGGCAGAGACTGGGGTGACACTTCTGTACAGCAGACATCACTGCACGGCACCAGGAGTTAGGGGAGAGACTGGACCACACCACCACATGGCCTGCCTGCCCACACCTTGGGCGTCTGGCCCCCAGAACTGGGAGACCACACGTCTCTGTCGTTATGGCCGTTAGGTGTGTGGAACTTTGTCATAGCTGCCCGAGCAAGCTTGTACAGGGAGCAAGGGGCCCGGCTGTGCTGCCGCTCAGGTGGTCCCCAAAGGGAGAGGGGCCTTGTTTCTGTTGAATGAGGGGGGAGCGCAGGAAGTCCACAGGCTGAAAGCGTGGGCTCCAGGGAGGGTTCTGAGGACATCAATCTGCAGGGCCCACCAGGCTGCCAACACCAGGCTCATCTAACATGGGCCGTGGGGGCACCTTGGGGAGCCCAGGAAGGGGCTGCAGGGGATTTCCAAAGTGGGGCCTGCACGAGCGTTCCCACCCCTTTCTGCTTTTGAACCGCAGACACTGCCTCCAAACCAGCTTTTTGGTTTTTAAGCAATGCAAATGGACCCCAAAGGGAACAAGCATTTCACGTCCATTTAAAAACACTTCAGTAAATGCAGCCTGGCGTGCTGCAGTCCATGGGGTCGCAAAGAGTCGGATGCGACTGGGCGACTGAACTAAGTAAGTAAGTAAATGAAATTAAAAGATGCTTGCTCCTTGGAAGAAAAGCCACGACAAACCTAGACAGCATATTAAAAAGCAGAGACATTACTTTGTTGACAAAGGTCCATCTAGTCAAAGATATGGTTTTTCCAATAGTCATGTATGAATGTGAGAGTTGGACCATAAAGAAAGCTGAGCACCAAAGAGCTGATGCTTTTGATCTGTGGTGCTGGAGAAGATTTTTAGGAGTCCCTTGGACTGCAAGGAGATCAAACCAGTCAGTCCTAAAGGAAATCAACCTTGAATGTTCATTGGAAGGACTGATGCTAAAGCTGAAGCTCCAATACTTTGGCCACCTGATGCAAAGAATCAACTCATCAGAAAAGACCCTGATGCTGGGAAAGGTTAAGGTAGCAGGAGAAGGGGGCAACAGAGGATGAGATGATTGGATGGCATCATTGATTCAATGAACATGAGTTTGAGCAAATTCCGGGCGATGGTGAAGGACAGGGAAGGCTGTCCAAGTGAAACTTGCTCCTCCGTGGAGCAGAAGCAGGGGAAGCCAGAGACTAGTGCTATAGTCCACGGGCTGCAAAGAGTCAGACACGACTGAGCAGCTGAACGACAGCAACAAAGGCATGTAGTGGAATCTAGCCCTTGGCCCCACGTCACTAAGAACCGCTGTGTCCCCGGGACTTTGGGAAGATGGCCTTGGGCTCGAGAGCGCGCTGCGGGGAGGGGCTCACCTGTGTGGCTAGTGCTGCAGCCCCGCCTACCCCTCAGGCGAGGATGCCAAGGTGTGCCTTGCACATGGCACCCCGCACCTGGAGGGAGGCTGAGTGCCAGCAGGGTGAGGTCCCTGCAGGGCGAGGGGCTTTCAGGTGCCAGGGCTCCAGGGTCCAAGTCGGGTGCATGGGGAAGGTGATTCTGCCACTGCTCCCCTTGGCCTCCCCTGACCCGGCCCCTGGGAGGCTGGGGGATCCTCCTGGGGCAGGCATTTCTTCCTCCTGCCCAGGGATCACGGCCCACCCACCTCAGAGCCACTGGCCACCCTGGCTTCTCTCTGTCCCATCGGCCTGTTTGCAGGATGCGGAAGCTGGCACGGGTCAGCCCTGAGCAACGCTCTGGGCTGGCACTCCTGGGGACATGCCTGGGGACATCCCCGTCCACACCCCACCAAAAGCCTTATTCCTCCTTCCACCTCCTCACCCTCAGGAGGCCCCCAGCCCTCTGAACCCCGCTTCAGGTCCTGTGTCGATGCTGTCTTCCCTCCTTCGTGAGATGTCAAGTCCCCAGAGAGCCCTCCTGGGCGAGGGGCTGTAGGCTGCATGCAGGAGGCCATGGGAATGGGCAGGAGCCCCTGAGAAGGAAACCAGGATGAGAATGGAGCCCAGTGAAGCTAGCACTGGGGACCATCCTGCTTCAACCTGCAGCGGCAGAGGCTGGAGACTAGGTCCCTGAGCTCCGAGAGTTCATGCCACCTGAGCTGGGATGGGGAGTCCCGGAGGCTCTAGGAACAGCCTCCCCTACCTGCCCAGCCAAGGAGGGCAGGGCAGGAGTTGGGGGGGCGGGGGAAGAGATTGGAGGGCATGGGGCAGGTCTGTGCCATCAGGGGGATCTGGGGCTTTGGGCCAGTCACCTGCAGGAGCAGGAACCTGAATCATGGCAGACACCGTGGAAGACAGGGTGACGGTTCCTTGAAAAGGGAGGCACAGAGGGGACATCCCCGCTGGTCCAGTGGCTAAGACTCTGAGCTCCCAATGCAAGGGGGCCTGGGTTCAATCCCTGATCAGGGAACTAGATCCCACATGCAGCTACCAAGACCCAGAGCAGCCAAAATAAATGAATACAAATTAAAAATGTTTTAAAAAGTGAGGAATAGAATTGAAACTTGGTCCAGTAGCCCCATCCCTGGGTACAGCCCCAAACAGAGCGAAGGCAGGGCTCCGATGGATATTCACCACACCCCACTGCTCGCGAGGTTAAGCACAGCCATCAAAAGGTAGAAAGAGCCCACGTGTCCATTGATGGATGAATGGATAAGTGAAATGTTGTCCAACTGTGTGATGGAATATTACTCAGCCTTGAAGAAGGTGGACATTGACTCGGGCTATGGTGTGGATGAGCCTGGAGGACAAGACGCTCAGTGAATGAAGCCGGACACAGAGGGACGAATCCTGCCTGAGGCCACCTACATCGTGCACGTGCGGTTAAATCCGTAGAGACAGGAGGTAGGGTGGCGGGGGCCGGGGCAAGGGGAGGGCCAGGGGCAGTCAGCGGCTCGTGAGGATGGAGTCTCGATTTTGGACGAGGAAAAAGTGCTGAAAACAGACAGTGATTAGGAGACACTCACTTGTGAATGCGCCGCTGCAAAATTATGCGCCTGAAAGCGGATCCACGGGCTCCCGGCCTTAGTGGCACCTTCTGAGAAACGTCCCCACCGTGAGAGTGAGGTGGAGAGAAGAGAACCACAGGCTGAAGCACAAAATAAGAAAGGTGAGGGCGGACCCCCCTCGCATCCCGGCGGCTAAGACTTCGCCGTCCAACGCAGGAATTCCGTCGCTGGTTGGAGAGCTAAAATCCCACCTGCCTTGCGGCCAAAAAATCGAAACATTAACTAGGAGCAGTATTGTAACAAATTCAATAAAGACTTTAAAAATGGTCCCCACATTAAAAAAAAAAAAACAAAACTTAAAAAAAAAGGTGAGGCAGAGGTCCAAGCCAGCGTGTTCCCTCATGGAGCAGAAACGAGAGAAGTCAGAGACTGGAGACCCTGGAACAAATTGTTGGACAGCGTGCCTCCTGTCTAAACTTATCTCAGTGGATCTAGAACATTTATGGCCATCTTACCGCTTCACCCACCTTTGAGAGACCGACCTTGCTCGTACCAACACGGCCCCTTTTGGCCCTTTGCCCTGGACCTGTGACGTTCTGGACTCGTTCTGTTCACAGCTGTGGCTGAATGTAACACGTGTACAATAAATCATTTCTTTTGCTGTCTTAGCTGAAAAAAGTGGATAAAATGATAAAAGAACATTAAAAGTAGCTATAGAGCGCCCTGACTGCGGGACCTGTGGCACTGGTCTTACTGTCCTCCCCATCAAAAGTAGGTAGTTGAGAAGAGCATCAGAGATGTTCAATAAACTGTGCTGAGAAGATTGGGGGAATAGAGAATCTTTAGGATCTGGCCGGCTGGTCATACCTGCCTGCCCAGAGCTCAAATAAGGGAGAGTCAGCTGGCCAGCCTTGGGGCTGTGAGCGACTTTGCTTAGCCCAGTCCACTCCCTGCCTTCATGAAGCCAGCAGACTGAGGACTCATTGCTGGCCCCTGAGCCCTGGCCCTGTGGTCCCACTCTGCCTCCGATGGACAAGGCAGGGCAGGCTCTGGGTGACCAAGTTTCATCTGCTGGCAATGGGTTTTCGAACCCCACAGCAGGTTCAAAGGGGGTTGAAGGACTCTCAAAGGTGAAAAAGTGTGTTTATAATTAGCGCCCAGCCATTGGAGGGCAACCCTGCCTGGGCCGCCTTCCACGGCAGAGTCAGATACAGCCCTGAAGCTGACCCACAATCCCCTTGGCTGCAGTCGCTGGAACGTCCAGGCAACCACACTTGCGCCTGAGCCGTCTTGGTGGGTGGTGCGTCCATCCCTCGGAATGGGGGTTGGGAGACGGGCTTCTGGGTTGGGAGAGAGACAGGACAGGTGCTGGATTCACATCCACCGGTTCAAATATGACCTCGGCCACATCTGTGGTCTCGTGACAGGCGGTAAGAGCCCAGGATCAGCTCTGCCTCCCCTTCCCAGCCTCGATTTTCCCATCTGTCAAATGGGCTCCCACAGCAACTCTCCCGATCCACTGAGGAGACACAGACAGTGGCCGGTCTATGAAAAGAGCTGCACAGCCACGAACGGGTAAGATCTGGGAGGCCCACCAAGGACGGGGTGAGCCTCCCCAGGGACTTGCTATGCGGTGCTCTCCTCTAATGGGCTCAGTGGTGAGGAGTGAAAGGAGAGTGTCATGGGGCAACACACAGTACTGATAGCGATGTGGGTATTCCTGGGAAACTCTGTGCATTGGGCAGGCTATTCATCCATTCACCTACTGATCCATCTCTCCATCCACCCAAAAACCCACCCATCCATCCATTTATCTGCCTATCAGCCACTCATCTTTCCATCCATCAATCTGTCCATCTATCCATTTATCCATCCATCCAGTTATCTGCTTATTCATCCATTCGTCTCTCTATCCATCCAAACATGCATGCATCCATTTATCTACCTATCATCCATTCATCTTTCTATCCACCCATCCATCCATCCATGTATCCATTTATCTACCTATTCATCCATCATCCATCCATCCACTACTTATTCATCCACTCATCTCTCCATCCACCCAAGTATCCATCCATCCATCTATCCACTCAATTACCATCTATCCACTGAGTTTACACCAGCCAAATGTCAGGCCCTTTACACAGATAAAACAGCTTATGCTTGTCCATCAGTAGCTTCCAGCCTCATGGGAGAGAGAGGCACCAGTCTAAAGGAGTGGTTAGGAGCAGTGGCCTAGAGAAATTCAGAGAACGTGGAGCAGCTCCAGTTAGGACCACGGGGCACCATCAGTCTGGACCCCTTTGTCAAGAGCCAGCATCTAGATGATTCTGTGAGAATCAGAACTTGCCAGTTTCCTTCTCTCCCTTTGGAGCCACCCTGGGACATGGCGAGGTGAAGACTGAAGGGCTGGGAGCATGGAGGAGCGATATGGTGTCCAGGAGGGACTGGCTTCATGGTAAGGGCTGTTTAGGACCACAGGCCTTGGGGTTGGGCCAACCTGAGTCTCCATCGAGGCCCCCCCAGCCAGGTACCTTGACTGATGCTCCACCGAAGGGCTCTGGGGCTGGGTATGGCTCTCCGTCCTCTCTAAGCACAGCTTCCTCCTCTGTGGAATGGGGCCGACAATGATACCACGTCACAGGGCTGTCGTGAAGATGCAGCGCAGCTCAGGAACGGAGGCTGGCGCCTGGCACGCAGGTGGCAGGGGTTCTGAGGTCACCTGTGCTGTCACCACCCGACTGTGGCCCGAGGCGGAGATCGTCACGGCGAGAATGGTTAAAATCTCCCCCTCGCGGAGCACGGACTCAAGGTCAGGCCATTCCAGGCAACGCACGAGTTCTCCAAACTCACACTGTCTGACGTCTCAGGTCGTCTGCAAACAACCCTGGGAGGCAGGGGTTCGGTCTCCACCGCTCAGCGAGGAAACGACTCTCAGTGGATATGGGACACAGGCAAGATGGCAGAGCTGGCCAGACTGGACTTGGGGCTCCTGCCCAGGTAGTGGGCTCTAGAGCCTGTTGCCTCCTCCGCAGAGAACCCCTTGCCAGGCCAGCCTGCCTCGACCAAGTGAGGCAGACCTCCCAGTTCTCCCAGGAGGTTGGGGCCACCCCTGGAGCCCCTGGAGGATACCGGCAGAATACGTGAAGGGGAGAAACCTGCCCCACCTGTTTGACTCTTAGGACTGGGTTCCTTTTTCTTTACAAGACATTAAAGAATGACCTTCCTGCCTCCACAAACTCTTCCCATGCAAACTCAAATTCTTGTCTCAGGAGAGCAGACTGAACGTCCAAGTATGCAACAGGCATTAATGGTTTTTGGAAAAGGGTCATCTCTTCACCAGGATGCTCTTCTAGCTCCTCCCTGTCTCCCACCTCCTCTGCTGTCTCTCCCATCCCTAACTCCAGCCCCTCTGCTGCATCCATACCAGGCTCTTTCCTGCCACAGGACCCTTGCACATGCTGCCACCTGGGAATATTCTTCTCTTGACCCTTTGCCTCACTGGCTGCTTCTTGATGTTCATTTCTCAGGGTGTTGCCTCCTCAGAGAGACTTTCTGTGACCATTGTATCCAAAATTGGGGATATTTTCCCCCATAGCACCTTGTGATTTTCATTCACATAATCAGACTTAATCTGTAAGTAATTGAGAGACTTTCCTGGTGGTCCAGCGGTTAAAAATCTGTCTTGCAATGCAGGAGACTCAGGTTCAATCCCTGGTCGGAGAACTAAGATCCCACATGCTGCAGAGCGACTAACCCTGTGTGCTGCAACTACTGAGCTCAACTAGAGAGTCTGTGTTCCTTGATAAAAGACCCACATGCTGCAACTAAGACCCGACACAGTCAAATAAGTAAATAAATATTTTTTTAAATGTGCTTCCAGCTGCAAAGCCCATGCTTTAAAAGAAAAATCTTTAAGTAAGTGAGTATCTAAAGTATACTCACTGCTGGTCCCCCACCCATCACCCACCCAAGGGGTACGGCATGTGACCTATTTATCCGCCAGCAAAGTGACAGTCACTCGCTGAACTTCTGGCCCACTCCCCTCAGACAAAGAAACCCAGGAGCTTGTGATAGGAAGCCCTGGGGTCTGCATGTTGGAACCCCGACAGTGTCAGCTACATCCTCTCATCGCTTTTGCAGATGAGAAAGTTGCTCAGAGAGATTAAGCATTTTCCTTGAGGTCTCTTGGGCCCCAGGGCTTGTACTACTAACCCTCAGGATCCCCAAGGACAGGCAGGACACCAAGGAGTGGTCACAGTGGTACATCTACTATGGAGAACCATCTGGGCATTCTCTACAATGTTAGAGTCACCTGTGACCCAGCAACTCGACTCCTAGGTAGGTGCCCAAAGAAATCGAAAGCACAGGTTCACACAAAATCCTGCACACACAATAGTCAAAGAATGGAATTAACCCAAATGTCTATCAGCTGATGCGGAGAAAGAAAATGCTCTATAGCCATACGATGAAATAGTATTTGGCCATGAAACGGAATGATGTTTGGATAAATGCTATTAATACAACGTGAATGAATCCTGAAGACATTACTCTAAGAGAAGGAAGCCAGACACAAAAGCCCAGACACTTAGGATCCCGTTTATATGAAATGCTCAGAATCTGCAAGTCGGTGGAGACGCAAAGCAGGCGGACGGTTGCCAGGGGCTGGAGGGAGACTGGCAATGGGTGTGGGTCTTCCTTGGGGTGACGAGAACGTTTTGACACTGATGCGGTGATGGCGCACAACCCATCGATACAGACCCATCGAATCATACACCTTACAGTGGGTGAATCAGTAAATTGATACGTTTGATCACCACAGCCAGGGCTGCACGTCTTTCTGTGAGGGTGGGACTGATGGGGCCTCCCATGCTCTGGGCGCAATAGGAGGACCGGGTGGGGGCTGGGTCATCCCGAGCGGTGGCCAAGGGCACCCCTGACTGTAGTACCACTGCCCACCAGCAGGTGGCAGTGACCTCAGCGACAAGCCCAAGGTGGATCCAGCTGACTGAGGACCCCAGGGGCTTCTGGTGCCTCCGTCCCTGCTGGGTCGCACCCTGGGTCAGGCGGTCCGGGAGCAGTTGGCCATCAGTTCAGGACTGACTCCACCTGAGAGGACGGGACCACGCCCTCCGCCCCGACGTGCCTGCCCAGGACTTAGAGGGCAGAGGGTCCTTCCCCAGGCACGAGGACCATGCAAGGCAGGGAGCTGGCGGTGAATCTGGTCCTGGGTAAGGTGTGCATCCGGGACCTACTGTTGCTGGCTGGATGGGAGAGAGTGAGCTCCTCGCCCTGCTGAGAAGGTGTTTATCTGTGTAAGATGATAGTGATGATGGTGGTGGCGATAACAGTGGGGGGGAGAGGAAGAAGAGACGCACGTGTTGGGCACCTGCTCACATCACTTTGATCTGCATCTCAGCTCTGAGCTGGGTTCTAATTCTCTCCACATGACGGGTGAAGAGTCAAGGCTCAGAGAAGGGAGGCTACCTGCCCAAGGTCACACAGCTTCACAGCGTCCAAGGGTTGGAGCTCCCATTCAAATCCAACCATCTGGCTCCAGAACCAATCTTAGGCTCAGTCAATTCAGTTCAGTCACTCAGTCGTGTCTGACTCTTTGCAACCCCATGAATTGCAGCATGCCAGGCTTCCCTGTCCATCACCAGCTCCCAGAGCTTGCTCAAACTCATGTCCATCGAGTTGGTGATGCCATCCAACCATCTCAGCCTCTGTTGTCCTCTTCTCCTTAGGCTCAAGTCATCTTAAAAAAGGGCTCAATTTCACACTTTTGTCTTCGGGGCCTTGATTTAAACCAGTGGTTTTCAAAATGTGACCTGTTTCCCAGGAAAAGGGCCCAGCAGTCTAGGTGTTAACCAGACCTCCAGGCAATGCTCTAGCATTTGGGAATTCCTGAGTTAAAGGGACATCTCCATGGGTTGCTCACATGTATTAACTTAGGACATAAAATATTTTGCTATGAGTTGTGTGCTTTCTACTCATCAGTTCATTTTAGTTGCTCAGCCGTGTCTGACTCTTTGCGACCCCATGGACTGCAGCACACCAGACTTTCCTGTCCATCCCCAACTCCCAGAGTTTACTCAAACTCATGTCCTCCATTGAGTCCATGATGCCATCCAACCATCTCGTCCTCTGTCATCCCCTTTTCCTCCCGCCTTCCATCTTGCCCAGCATCAGGGTCTTTTCCAATGAGTCAGTTCTTTGCATCAGGTGGCCAAAGTATTGGAGTTTCAGCTTCAGCATCAGTCCTTCCAATGAATATTCAGGACTAATTTCTTTTGGGATTGACTGGTCTGATCTCCTTGCAGTCCAAGGGACTCTCAAGAGTCTTCTCCAACACCACAGTTCAAGAGCATCAATTCTTCGGCACTCAACTTCTTTATGGTCCAACTCTCACATCCATACATGCTGCTGCTGCTGCTGCTGCGTCACTTCAGTCGTGTCTGACTTTGTGCGACCCCATAGATGGCGGCCCACCAAGCTCTGCCATCCCTGGGATTCTCCAGGCAAGAACACTGGAGTGGGTTGCCATTTCCTTCTCCAATGCATTCGAGTGAAAAGTGAAAGTGAAGTCGTTCAGTCGTGTCCGACTTTATGCAACCTTATAGACTGCAGCCCACCAGGCTCCTCCATTCATGGGATTTTCCAGGCAAGAGTACTGGAGTGGGTTGCCATTGCCTTCTCCGAAAAACCATAGCTTTGACTAGATGGATCTCTGTTGGCAAAGAAATGTTTCTGCTTTTTAATATGCTCTCTAGGTTAGTCATAGCTTTTCTTCTACCCATCAGCACACTGAATTCTCTCAGTGACTCTGCTAGGCTGGTGGTTACGCTCCCCATTTTACAGGAGGGGAGACTGAGGGTCAGGGGAAAGCCCCAAGTCTCTAGTGGTGAGGCGTGAGTTTAGACAAAGCTGGATCTAAGAGACTGCTATGATTGCTGCCCTGTTGACAGATGATGGCCCTGGGGGACGTGGCTCCCCGCCAACATGCTTACTTTCTTTCTCTGCAGGCTAGAGGGCAGGTTGAGAACTGGATAAAGAAGTGCTACCTTTACCCAGGTATGTGAGTCTTGAGAAAGTCATGGTCCCTGAAATACGGGCATAATTTTCTAGGGTTGTCTCGAGCTTTCTGCTGGAAGGAGACAGGCAGGAGTGGGAGCAATGATAACGGTTTCCCTATAGCTCACCATACCTAGTCTGGGGCGTCCCAAACTCCATCAACATCTGATTGGGTCCCTCCAGTTCTCATCCCTGCACCCCCACCTTGAGATTGCTTTTGGAAGCAAATGGATTTGGATTCATAGCTCATCTTGGCTCCAGTTAACTTTCCCGGGGTATCTGTTTTCCCTCTTTGAGTCAGCCTTCAGCTCAGCTATGAGGGTCAGAAAACTCAAGATAAATGTACTTAAAACAAGGTAAAGATGTATATCTCTCATGCAAAGGATGCCCAGGCTGATGAGGGTGCTTCACATTCACTGGGGACTCAGCTTCCTCCCATCTTTCTCTTTCATAGTCATCATATGGGTTTGACCTCATGATATAAAATAGCTGCCTGGGCTCCAATCATCACATCCACAGTCCATATAACGGCAGCAAAGAAGACAGGCAGGTCCCCAGCTCCACAAGACATCTCCCAGAAGCCACAGGGAAGGTGTTGTTTACCTCCCATTGGCCAGAGTACTCACTAGGTGTTGCTTGGCTTTCACTGGCCAGGCTTCAGTCATATGGCTGCTCCAAGCTTCAGGGGAAGCTGGGGAATGTAGTCTTTACTCCAGGCAGTATTACTCTGGCAAAACCCCAAGTTTCTATATCCAAGGAGAAAAGAGAGAAAGGGTATCGGGCGTCTCTGCCTCCTCAGAGTGGACACCAGGGTGCCTCCGCACCTGTGTGCCTTCTGGGCCATCGAGTCCTTTCTCCCGTGGCGGCTTCTTCAAATGTCAGGAGAACAACGTGTGGCCATTGGGTATTGTCCCTGCTGCAAGAGCAGACTTAAGATTTATTGCCAGGCCAGCCCGAGGCCACCTGCTGGAGGTCAGAGCCCCTGCCAGCCCCACCCCGAGCCCGGCCCTGGGAGCGTCCCTACCCAGGGCCCAAGGGGCGCTCTAGGCTTTTCCAACAGGACGTTGTGCGGCTGTCGTCAGAGGCCCCTCCCTGGGCAGGGCCAGGGCCCGGTGCCCTCACCTGTCACTCCCAGCCTCCCCTGGGCTGGGGTCGTCTAGAGAGCTGCTAGTCAGGCCAGAATCTTCCTCAAAATCGCAGCCGCAAGTGAGTGGGGAAGCAGGGCAGGGAAGGGGCAGGGAGGGGCTGTCAGCCCCTTGGGGGAGCCATGTGCCAGTCCCAGGAGCTGACAGTTCATGGATTCTAGAAGTTCTGGCCCCTTCCTGGTGGTTGAGGGGGGAAGGCAGACAGGTGGTAAGTCAGTCCCCAGTTCGGCTCCTCCTGGGCCTGAGGCTCTTGGTACCTCCCAGAGTGATGCTGGCAAGGCGGGAGCAGGGCAGGGGCCTTGTGTGACCTCTGGACTGCCCTCCATGGGCCGTGGTCATGGCGGCCCAGCCGGGACCTGCGCTGTCACGGCTGGACGTCAGCTCCAGTCCAGCAGCTTCTTCCTGGCAGAGAGAACCAGGTAGGCCCCCTTCTCCTGTGGCCAGAATGCCACCATGACTCAGGAAGGCTGGGGTGGGCTCGGGGGAGGATGGCCTTGGGCCAGGAGTGGAGGTTCTTGTCCTGCCAGCCTGGCACCCGCCACGTGAGAGGCTGCCCCACTGAGCCCTGAGCACATGGCTTCTCGTGTGGGCCTCATGATTATTCTGAAAGGTAGGTACTGTTATTATCGTCCCCCATTTTTTCCAGCGAGGAACAGTTCAGAGAGGTGAAGCCTTCCGCCCGAGGTCACACAGCACTGGCTCTGAGTGGCCAGAGCACAGCACGGGCCTGAGTTCAGATTTGGCTCCACTTCTTACTGCTGCATGGGTGGGACCATTGTTTTACCCCTGAGCCTGCTTCTCCCTGAAAAATGAGGGTGCCCATCGTTGCCCCACTCCCTGTTTGAGAACCTTGTAAGCCAGGCAGCTTGAGACCGCCAGGTGAGAAGGTCTGTGGGTCTCTAAGGCAGAGGGTCCCCGAGGTCACTGGTTCCAGCCTCCCACGTGATGTCCATGCCGGCCCAGGTTTCTGGAGGCTGGCCCACCTTGAGAGTCTGGGGTCCTGTAGGAGATGCTGTTGAGGGGGATGAGGCTGGACCTGCAGTCCTGGTCAAAGAGGAGGCGACCCCTTGTCATTGGGAAAAACTTACCCCTGTCCACCCCCGGTCTCACCTGTGTCCCCGCCGCGCGGACGGAGCTCTGTGCCCAGAGCTGGCGCTGAGGGGTGGTCATGGCACGGCCGCCCCCAGTAGCAGGTGGTGCTGTCTCCCCGACGGTGGGGAAGGCCCATGTGGTCCCATCCACATTGCCCACCCACACCCCCTCTCGCTCCTATCACAGATGCTCACTAACCCCCTGCGTGCCAGCCTGGCACAATCCTGGCGGAGAGAGGAGGGAGGGCCAGTCCGGCTCCAGATCTGAGCAGCTGATGCGGTGGAGGCCCCCATAGGATACACCAGGGGCGAATAGCTACTTTCAGATCTGCCATGTCATAAAGCAAGCTCGGAGAGTGATATGGTCGGGGGACAGGTGACTCTTTGACTGAGAAGATCTGTCTGGGGAGGTGACCTCCAAGCTGAGACCTGAGTGATGGGAAGAAGGGGGCCAGCAAGTGCAAAGGCCCTGTGGTCGGGAGAGTCCCGGCCCAGGCCCCAGGCAGGCAGGGCGGCTGGGGGGGTCCTGGAGCATGGGCGGAGGGGCAGAGGTGGGGGGTGGCAGCCAGGGCGGCTGAGGGGCACCTGGAGCATGGGCGGAGGGGCGGAGGCCAGGGAGGCAGGCAGGGCAGCTGATGCTGATGCTGGCTGGGCTCTGTCTATTGTTCTTTGTGGTCAGGGACTGGGTCTGGGCCTGTGGCTCTGAGCACAGGGGCAGAGGTCCCTCTGTGCTTGTCGGGGGGTGAGAGGACCTTGCCTTGGCCCACCCTGGCAAAGAGACCCCTGCTGCTCCCCAAAGGTGATTGGTGCCACTCCTGCAGCTGCTCACCAACCCTACCCCCGGCTCCCTGGCTGGGCCCTCCCTGGATCTCCCCCCGAGCTCGGGAACACCAATGTCAATATCAGCTCTGCTCCCTGAACCCTCGGCACCATCTACCTGAAAACCCAGCCCCAAGTTCTCTGAAGAGGAAAGCAGGTGAGTACGAGTGGGCTGTGTGCATGCTCGGTGAGGGCCATGCTCACCATCTCAGGGCCACTCAGATTTCTGGGGGAACCGTTGAGACCACCAGGGATAAAAGGGAAGGGACGCCCACAGCACACTCACAGAGCCAGGGTCAGCTCCGGCCTCCGCCAAAGACACAGGAATGAACATCAAAAACCATCTCAGTTGGAATTGGCATATATACACTACCACACATACAGCAGCCACTGGGGACCTGCTGCACAGCACAGGGGTCTCAGCTCGGTGCCCTGTGATGACCGAGAGGGTGGGATGGGGGGAGTGGGCAGGAGGTCCAAGCAGGAAGGGCTGTATGTGTACATCTGGCTGATTCACTCTCTCTGTTCAGCAGAAACTCGCACAGCATTGTAAAGCAACTATAACCCCAATAAATTAAAAAAAAAACAAAACTCAAAACCGTCAAAGTTATCAAAACAAGGCAGGTATGAGAAATTGTCAGGAGAAGAGCCTAAGGCGGGGGGTCAACCAGATGTGATGAGGGCTTCTGGGGAGGAAAGGGACATTAGGGAGAAACTAATGAAATCTGCTTAAAGCCTGGACATTAGTTAATAACAGTGTGTCAGGATTCATTCATTAATGGTAACAAGTGGAACACACAAATGCAAAATGCTAATAATAGGGAGCCTGGGTGTGGGGGTGTGGGACAGGCAGGAACCCTCTGCACTATCTGGGTAACTTTCCTATAAATGCAAAACAACTGTAAAATTAAAAGTTATTAACAAAATAAAAATCCAGCTTCATTGCTTGCCTGTCATATTAGTAAAGACTAGCAGGGAAAAGGTCCTTATAGTCAAAGTCATGGTTTTCTAACGATGTTTTATGGTTTTCTACGGGTGTTTCTATGGATGTGGTTTTTATATGGATGTGAGAGTTGGGCCATAAAGAAGACACGTACAAAAGAATTGATGTTTTTGGATTGTGGTTTTGGAGAAGACTCCTGAGAGCCCCTTGGACAGCAAGGAGATCAAACCAGTAAATCCTAGAGGAAACCCACCCTGGATATTCATTGGAGGGACTGATGCTGAAGCTGAAGCTTTGGCCACCTGATGCAAAGAGCTGACTCATTGGAAAAGAGCCTGATGCTGGGGAAAGATTGAAGGCAAAAGGAGAAGGAGGTGGCAGAGGATGAGATGGTTGGAGGGCATCACCCGCTCAATGGACGTGAATCTGAGCAAATTCTGGGAGACAGTGAAGGACAGAGGACCTGGAAAGCTGCAGTCCACGGGGTTGCAGAGTTGGACATGACTGAGCTACTGAACAAGGGCAACAAAGCAGGAAAAAAACAAAAGAAAACCAAGTTACCCAGAGCTGCCAAGGATGCGGTTAAACGGGCAGCTGCTGACATGCTGCAGTCAGGGTACATGGGAACTTTTGAGGAGCGTAAAGTTCCAGCCAAAAATTCTTGGCCTGAATCCAGAGAGTCTGCTTCTGATCACACCTCAAATGCAGGAAGAGAAAAAAAGTTCATGCACAAAGGTGGTCATCACAGCATTGCTGATAATAGAAAAAAGAAAAAAAAAATGATAGCAAAGAGGAAAAAAAAAAAAAAAAACTCAGAAACTATCTAATATTAGAAACAGCAGAATGGTTAGACTGCTATAGAAGTCAGAAGTTAACAAAGACCACACAACGATGTGGGGTGGTGGTGGGTACATTTATGAAGTGAAAACAAAGATTTTATTTGCAGGATGGTTCACACGTTCGTCTGGTTATCCACCAAATAAATATTTATTGAGGCTTGGCTCTGCTAGGCATGCCCCCTATGCTTAGGAGGAATGACCCAGGGAGCCAGAGGTTATTGCCCCCTGGGGTAAGGGTGTCAATGGACGTGATCATGCTGGACCCTGAAGCAGGGTATCACCCCCTGGAGTAAGGGTGTCAATGGACACGATCATGCTGGACCCTGAAGCGGGGGAGGGGGCTTTCTGATGTTGCGTCAATCAGCCTCCCGGGAAGTGGGGATGTGGTCTCCAGGGGGGATGCAGAGGGGATGGAGTCCCATCGGGTGGGGACAATGAAGGGAGACAAGACTTAGAGGCACAGCCAGGGCCATCGGATCTTCTCTGTTTGGTGTGTGGAGCCGCAGGAGGTAAAGATGCAGAGACCACTCCACCCACAAAAGGATGGATAAAGAAGATGGGGCACATATATACAACGGAATACTAAGCAGCCATGAAGAAGAATGAAGTCTTGCCATTTGCAGCACACGGGTGGATCTAGAGATTATCATACTAAGTGAAGTGTCAGAGAAGTACCGTATGATACCACTTATATGTGGGCTACAGAAAAGTGGTAAAAAGGAAATTATGTGCCAAACAGAAACAGACTCACAGACAAAGAAGCAAAGTTACAGTCACCAAAGGCGAGAGGGAGGGAGGACAAGGTAGGGGTCTGGGGTTGATTCATGCACGCTACTCTATATAAGGTAGATAAACAAGGACCTACTACTGTAAAGCATGGGGAACTATATTCAATATCTTGAAATAATATATCTTAGGAAAGAATCAGAAAAAAGAATATATATATATATATATATATATATATCTCTCCAATATATGTGTATATCCAAATTCCATGCTCTATACCTGAAATATTATACATCAACTATAGTTGAATAAATTCCAGGAGGCACTAGTGGTAAAGAACTGCCTGCCAATGCAGAAGACAGAAGAGACGCAGCTTCCATCCCTGGGTCAGGACTCTCTCCTGGAGAAGGAAATGGCTACCCACTGCAGCATCCTTGCCTGGAGAATCTCATGGACACAGGAGCCTGGAGGGCTATGGTCCACAGTGTTGCAAAGAGTCGGACATGACTGAATGACTGAAGAGATTTAGCAAGCTCAATAGTTCAATAAAAAAATTTAAAAAAAAAAAAAGGCGG
Organism: Bos indicus; assembly: GCF_029378745.1. Lineage (NCBI taxonomy): Eukaryota > Metazoa > Chordata > Mammalia > Artiodactyla > Bovidae > Bos > Bos indicus. Next base: position 47,540,715 of record NC_091788.1, on the reverse strand, counting down.
AAACGACCAGATCAAATTGCTTCCGGAGTCAGGGCCCGGGCTCTGGCCCCATCACCCCTCTCGCATTGTGGGGGCCCACTCACCGTGACCTGCGCCCTCGGCCAGAGGAAGCAGCCCCCCCGGTCCCCAGCACTATCAGGACCTCCATCTCACGGGCCTTTCTGCTCTTGCATTCCCGGGCGGGGTGATCAAGACGGACGGAGGCTGGGCCCCTTCGGAGGGCACGGCCCCTGCTTCTGGCGTGTCCACATCCCCTGCCCCCTGGGGCCACAGTGGCTCACGAGAAACCAAGCATCCCAGTCTCACTGAGCCCTGGGTCCTGGGGAGCAGAGTCACGCAGTCAGGGGGCCCAGGCTGTAACAGGTTGGTAGGAACCCAGTTGAGCAGGCCCGGGGCACCTGAGTTAAAGCGGAAGCTCCGGGCCCTCCGCCACCTTGCCGTGCAGGGTCCTCCACCCACAAAGGCCCTGGCTGCTCTGAAAGGCGCCCGTGAGTAGAGGTCAGGGCTCTCACCTTCCTCGTTCTTGCTGAATCCCTACCAGGAGGGTAGGAGGGGACTGAGGCTCAGAAACGCTGAGCGTCACACAGGAAGCAGAGCCCCACAGAGGTTTACCATCGATATGCTTCCATCCCCTTCAGTAACAGTTGCTGGGTTTGTTCCCAAGTCGCTTGGGCCCACTGTGCTTGTCAGGACAGCTGGGAAATTGTGTGTGTGTGTGTGCGTGTGTGTGTGTGTGTTAGTCACTCAGTCGTGTCTGACCCTTTGCGACAACGTGGTATAGCCCACCAGGCTCCTCTGTCCATGGGGTTCTCCAGGCAAGAATACTGCAGTGGGTTGCCATGCCCTCCTCCAGGGGTCCCTCCCAACCCAGGGACCAAACCCAGGGCTCCTGCATTGCAGGCAGATTCTTAACCATCTGAGCCACCAGGGAAGCCTGGCTAGAAAATTTAAGGAGTGTAAAACACACCGATGGAACACAAAGGTGAAAAGAGAGTGGACGGCCCATGAAGACAAGGCTTCGGGAAGACTCAGTGGAGACAACTTCCTCCAAAGTGGTGCTGTCAAACTAGGCGTGGGAGGGGTCCCAGGAGAGGATGAAAATCACCCGTATCCACGATTCTGAACCCAGACGTCTGGCTTCCCCCGAATCCCGTGGCTAACTTTCCCGTGATTCCTTGTGGCTCTGTTCCCTCTGGTTTGAGCCCCACGCCCCACACCCCCAGTGCAGCCTCTTCATCAAAGCTCTGCAAACTCAGACCGGAGCAGGCCCACTGCCCACTTTGGTAAACGGAGTTTTCCTGGCCTGGGCTTCCCAGGTGGCTTAGTGGTAGAATCCACCTGCCAAGGCAGGAGACTTGGGTCTAATCCTGGGGTCGAGAAGATCCCCTGGAGAAGAGCATGGCAACCCACTCCAGTGGTCTTTGCCTGGAGAATCCCATGGCCAGAGGAGCCTGGTGGGCTACAGTCCATGGGGTCACAAGAGTCGGACACGGCTGACTGACTGTGCACCGCACAGGTCTCAGGCTAGGATCACAGAGCTGAGCAGCAGGAGCAGAGGCTGTGTGGCCCATACAGCTGCTAATACTTCCTCCCCGGCTCCTTCTAAAACTGGGCGTCCGCCCTGCCCTGCGCCATGGCAGCCAGCTCTCAGAAAGACCAAGAGGAAGGAGCTTTCCTCTGGCTTCAATGCTCCAACTGCTCTGCATTGCGTTTGAGATAAAAATGCCTCTTCTGGGCTCAGGAGACCCCTGTGGCCCACCTCCTAGGTCCCTATTCCCTTTGAATGACTCAAGCCCTCTTTCCTCCTCTGTGACCTCGAGGTGAAGGCAGGCCCAGGCTGGTCACGGGATGAGCAGGTCAAGGATGAATTCCCAGGCACCCATGGGACCACCCAGGCACGCAGGGAGGAGACAGGCTGATGGCCCTCAGAGGTTCAGAAGGCCCTGTGGGTTTGGTTTATTTTTTAAAAAACGTTTCTTTCTATTTATTTATTTGGCTGTGCCAGCTCTCAGCTGCAGCATGTGGGATGAAGCTCCCTGACCAGGGATCGAACCCAAGGCCCCTGCTTTGGGAGCACAGAGTCTAACCACTGGACCACCAGGCAAGTTCCCTGTAGGTTTGGTTTCAGGGGTGAAAAGGAAAGCCTTTTCTGCTTCCCCTGAGCTGGAGTCCTTTGACCCCCGACTCCCACGTCTCCCAGCCTCCCGTCCCCTCATCCCTGGAGGACTCACAGAGGCCAGAGGGCCCGCCTTTAAGGGAAAGCCAGTGTTCCCCCACCTGGACCCGCCTGGGGCCTCTTCAAAGCCCTGCTGGCCCCTTCAGCCTCTTGGCATTGCCCGCCTGGGCTGTTTGCTCTTCACCCCCAGCCCAGAGGCCCCCGGGTCTCACCTCTCAGCCTCGTACTCTGCCTAAATCATCTGCTCCGCCCAGATTGCAGCTTCATGTCAACCGCAGGCCTCTTCTTTAGGGACACCTCCCTGACCAGGTCAGGGCCCCTCGCCCCCATCATACCCCACCCGTAGGTCCTTGGATCCCATTTCTAAACTCCCGTCCGTGGGGGGCTCCTTGCTCAGTGTCTCCTACCCGTGGAAAGGCATCTCTGAGAGGCGGGGAGGGTGGCAGCACCTCGCCACCTCCCTGTGCCTGGGACAGAGCCTGAACCTGCAGGGGCTCAGCCAAGGTTTGTTGAATGACTTACTGAGCTTCAGCGTGAGCAAAATACTCCTTGCCCTGCAGGGCTGGTGCCACCACAAGACTATCTTACCAAGGTCAGAGGGGGAAGGAGGGTACAGCCGAGACTGCTGAAATACTTAGTGAAACCATTTCAGCCAAAGGGATGGAAAGGGCCAGTTTCGTCAATGGCCAGCGTTCGGGTACCAGGGAGCAGGATGCACACCTGAGCCGTTTTGCAATTTGATGTCTGGGCGTGGCGGAGTGCGACCTTCAGTACAGTTTGACATAGCTTCATCTTGTTGTTAGAATTGCTTCCTGTTTTAAGTCTCCTTTGCTATGACATGTATCTGATCTTGTTGTTGTTTAGTGGCTAAGTTGTGTCCAACTCTTTGGACTGCAGCATACCAGGCTTCCCTGTCCTTCACCACCTCCTGGAGTTGGCTCAAACTCATGTCCATCGGGTCAGTGATGCTATCCAACCATCTCGTCCTCTGTCCTTGGGATTTCCCAGACAAGAATTCTGCAGTGGGTAGTCATCTCCTATGCTAGGGGGTCTCCCCCACCACCGCAGGGATTGAACCCGTATCTCTTGTGTCTCCTGTAGTAGCAGGCAGATTCTTTACCGCCAGTGTAAAGAAGGGAAGGATGGATGTGATCTTAAGGTTCCAAACCCACGCAGGTGAGCAAGCTTGCTCCTCTGGCAAAGGACACGGAGGAGAAGTAGGGCCCAGTGACCAGAGCCCTCGTTCAGGAACTCTGCTGCCGTGTGGGCCTCCCAGGCCTCAGGACGCAGACTTTTCTCCCCAGATGCATGTTCATGGGGTGGCCCTGGACTGTGCGGGCTGGGCAGCCGTGGCTGCTGGATCCCAATTCACCCTGGCCTCCTGGCCGCCTCCTTGGCCGGCCCTGCGATTTCACAGAGAAAGGCAGAGTGTTTGTGAAACAGAGAAGCCTGAGGTATCACAGAGGGTCCGCCAGATTTCATTCTGGCTTCTGCCCCGGGTTCGGTCGGGCCCTCGTCCTAGCTACACGTGCCAGGGTCCGGGTGTAACGAGAGTGAGCGGCTGGGAAGCAGTCCAGGCCTGCTCTGACCTGGTTCTCGGGGAATGACCTCTTGGCCGGGAGCATCTATTTTAAAGGAGGCTGCCATTTGGTCTTTGTCAAAATAGTTGAAAGAAGACCCCAGAATAGCAGGCTGGGTCTGCCCCGGCTTAGGAGTGCATCTCGGGCTTAGAGGCAGGCGCGTGGGACGTCAAGGAGCAGGCGGCAGAGGCCTCTTGTCGTCGAGACCGGGGGCCTGGGAAGGCCCGTGTTGGCCCTGGGAGGGTGAGCATCCCCGGCCTGGGGTGGCGGGCAGGCCCCACGGGCATGACATCAGAGGCTCAGGGGTAAAGGCAGATGGAGGGTCTGTTCCTTTAGGCCTTTCCTCAGATCTTCTCCCCATTGTTACCCATTTTGCAGATGGAAAGGCTGAGTAAGAATCTGCCCAAGGGCCTCACCGCCAGAGAAAGGGATAGAGTCAGACGGGCCTTACAGCTGCTGAGAATGGACCGCAGCCACCTCTGGATGCCCCCGTCGGCGGCAGCAGTAACACAGCGAGGGTGATGGGGAATACAGTCTACTCTCGCTGTGTAAGGGATCCTGTGAGCCTGCAAGCCCTCGTCACTCTGCCTGGGGGCTGGGTGCTCCTGTGTCCCCCCCAACCTCCGCTCCCCCCCAACCTCCGCGAGTAGGGACCCGTGAGCAGTACCGCGTGGGCACCAAGGGTGCAGCCGAGGAGGCCGAAGCCGGAGGGAAAACTGCCTCCAGGAGTCAGACGAGCACTGGCTTCTGGACGTTTTTTTTTTTTTCCCTTTCTTTCTGGTCTCTCTCTTTTTTTAAAAAATTAATTTATTTTTTATTGAAGGGTAATTGCTTTACAGAATTAATGAGGAAAAGATAGCCTCTTCAATAAATGGTGCTGGGAAAACTGGACAGCTACATGTAAAAGAATGAAATTAGAACACTTCCTAACACCATACACAAAGATAAACTCCAAATGGGTTAAAGACCTAAACGTAAGACCGGAAACTATAAAACTCTTAGAGGAAAACATAGGCTGAACCCTCAATGACATAAATAAAAGCAAGATCCTCTAGGACCCACCTCCTAGAGTAACGGAAGTGGACACAAAAGTAGACAAGTGGGACCTGATTGAACCTAAAAGCTTTTGCACAGCAGAGGAGACTATAAGCAAGGTGAAAAGACAGCCCCTAGCATGGGAGAAAATAACAGCAAATGAAGCAACCGACAAAAGGATTAATTTCCAAAATATACAAGCAGCTCGTACAGCTCAGTTCCGGACATTTTTGACTCCGTGAGGCTGTGCTCTGCCTGCCACAACTGTAGCCCCGTGTGAAACGGGGCGCGGGTCCGGGCCAGCCCGCCCAAGGCCAGGACACGCTTCCCTAGCTTCCCCGCTCCCAGCCTTGTCGCTGTATCCCGCCTGGGTCCGGCCCCCATCCTGGGTTCCTCTCCCAGGGCCAAGCACAGGCAGCCCTTGCAGCCGGCACCCCGGCTGGGGCGGCACTGGGCACAGCAGAGCAGATGCTCTGCGGGCTCCCCAGGAGCACTGGGGCCCCGGCCTGGAGGCAGTGGGAGTGCAAACCAAGGACGCGGTGGTCTTGAGGACTCAGTGGGTGGAGGATGGGAGCTGGCGCAGCTCAGGGGTCCAAGTGAGCCTCCATCTGCCTGGAGCGGCCAGGTGTGCCCAGAAGCCAAGATCACCTCCTTTCTCTATAAAAGCCCCAGGTTGGGCTTTGCTTTGACTACCTTGTGCCCTGGGATGGGGATTGGACTCGAGAGGTCAGGCAAGGCTTCTCTGAAAGGTCAAGGTGGAGCTAGGGGCTAAAAGGGGAGTAGGGGCTAGCTGGGACAGGAGAGGAAGGAATGTAGAGCTTCTCTGCTCCATCCTCCAGCCACCCCGCAGCCCCAGCCCTCATCGCCTCTGTTGTTGCTGAGTCTCTCAGTCTTGTCTGACTCGCTGCGACCCCATGGACTGCAGCGCTCCAGGCCTCCCTGTCCTTCACCATCTCCCAGAGCTTGTTCAAATTCACGTCCATTGAGTCGGTGATGCCATCCAACCATCTCATCCTCTGTCATCCCCTTCTCCTCCTGCCCTCAGTCTTTCCCAGAATCCTGGTGTTTTCCAAGGAGTCGGTTCTTGCATCAGGTGGCCAAAGTATTAGAGCTTCAGCTTCAGCATCAGTCCTTCCAATGAACATTCAATATTGATTTTCTTTAGGATTGACTGGTTTGATCTCCTTGCAGTCCAAGGGACTCTCAAGAGTCTTCTCCAGCCCGACAATTCGAAAGCATCAGTTCTTTGACACTCAGCCTTCTTTATGGTCCACCTCTCACATCTGTACGTGACTACTGGAAAAACCACAGCTTTGACTAGATGGACCTTTGTCAGCAAAGTGATGTCTCTGCTTTTTAATATGCTGTCCAGGTTGGTCATACTTGGTGAATAGACAGAGTACAGGACCCATTGCCAAGCTGTGCTCTCCTAGGATGGAGCCCTCCCGTCTCTGCTCACTGGATCTTCCTCCCACGTCCAGAAACGAAGGCTCAGCTCCCGCACTACACCTCGCCCACCTGGGAGCTCTTGTCTGGTGCAGAAGCCTCTGGCAAACAAAGGAACAAGGGGAAGCAGCAAGCGACACTCCTTCCAGCTCTCCCTGAACTGGAAGCAGCCCCTTCTAGGGTCAAGGGTGGCTGGAGAAGGGCTGCTTGGCCTGCCTGGGGGAGTGGGGAATGCAGACGTCTTGGGGAGCAAAGGGCCAGAGGCAGGACAATTCCGTTCAATGACCTTGTTGCCCCGGAATCCAGTGGTGGACAAAGATGCGCTTCCGATAGACAGGCCCCTGAGGTCAGCAGGCTCCCAGCTCAGGCAGACATCTGGCCCTTGCTCTCTGTGTACAGATGTGTCTACCTAGGGCCTTTCTCAGGGTTCAAGTCCAAAGTAGGGAGTATGCTGCGGACACTCATGTCAACTCGCTTGTCTGAACTGAAAAATGTAGCCAGGACTTTCCTGGTGGCGTAGTGGATAAGAATCCATCTGCCAATGCAGGGAACTCGGGTTTGATCCCTGGTCCAGGAAGGTTCCACGTGCTGCAGAGCAGCTAAAGCCAGTAAGTCACAGCTACTATAGCCCAAGCACCCTAGAGCCGGCGCTCCAAAACAAGAGAAACCGCCACAGTGAGGCCCACAAATCACAGCAAAGAGAGGCACCCACGCGCCACAGCTAGAGAAAGCCCACACACAGCAGGAAAGACCCAGGGCGGCCATAAAGAAATAGATTTTAAAAATAAAAAATAAAGCAGTCTGTAGGATGCCTTCTGATGGTAATCTGATCTCTCACCCCAAGGACTGACCTTACTGAGTGTGAGTTCTATGATGAAAATTTCCTGTATGTTGGATGAACGAAACCTGTAACTTCAGGGTGTAGCAGTGGCCAAGCCATTTTGAAATTGACAATTGTCCCATGTCCATTCTTTTTCTTTTTCTTTCTTTCCTTCCATGATAAGGTGTTTAACAGTATACCTCTGCGTAAAAGAATAAATGGCATAATTAATCGACCTTTTTCAGGTGAAAAGACCTTTGGATGAACTTTCTGGAAGCTGAAAAAGTGTGACTCCAATGACTGATCATAAATCCTTTGCCAGGACTTTTCTGGCAGTCCAGTGGTTAGGACTCTTATATTTGCTGCAGAGGATTTGGGTTCAATCCTTGGTCAGGGAACTCGGTCACACAACTTGGCTGAAAAAAATCTTTGCCAACTCAGGCAGCTTCTGAGTCATTGCTATCAACAAATTTTAAAAGGGATCTAGGGTCTTCCCTGGTGGCTCAGTGGTAAAGAAATCACCTGCCAATGCAGGGGATACAAGTTCGATCAATACGGGCAGTGGGAGGGAGACTCGAGGGAGGGAATGCATGTGGAGTATAGCTGATTCACGTCATTGTGCAGCAGAAACTAACACAACATTGTTAAGCAATTATATGCAATTTTAAAAAGGGTCTAGTGCGTCAGTAGACAGCAGGAAATGCATTTTTGATGATAAGTTATATGTGATTTTGAACACATACTTTGGCGGGTATTCAAATCCCTGGGTGGTGTCACCATAATAAACCTTCCATTCCTTCTAATTATTTCTGTAAATAGGCTTTTTGGCTTTTACATGAACAGAAATGGAAAACAAGGATAAAATGGAAGCCAAATTCCACGTTATTCCAGCAATAAGTAATAATGACGATATGAAACAATTAAAAAAACCCTCAAATCATGTCTCAAATTAAAAGATTCATTTTCAATGCGATTTTATTTGTGCTTTCTACTTATCCATTATTTGCTATCATACACATGGTATTTTGATCAACAGTGTATGATAAGAATTTTGAGGAAAACAAAATCCAAAGCAAGAATATTTAATGCTAATAGTCACAAGAAATTCATTTTTAAAATATTTCAGTTCACAGAAGTATTTTTGTCCCAAAGAATTATGACAAGATTATCAAAAAAGGCTTTCAAGGTTAAAATTAAAATTTGGATAAATTTGGATAAAACTCGTGGGGGGAATATAAATACAAAGAAAAAAATCCATGATTTATGATTTTTGGCTGTTAGTGTAAAGCTTGTTACCATTTTCTTAAAAAAAGATGGAAGATAAACTTATGGTTTTTTTTAGATTCCATTGGACACACTGAAAAGAAAAACAGAAGAATTTTATTTTAAAAATGTCAGTATTTAAAACACATTAGAGATGATGTTCTTTGCAACTATATACAACAAATTTTGGATTTCAGCTTGGAAAAGCACAAGGGAGACAGCTCGTTCACACACCTCCTCAGAGGATGAAACTGACCCTGAGGACATCCGGCCAGGGAAGAAGAGGAGCTGGGGTTCCCAGTGGACACCTGCCGCTCTGAAGCAGAGAGACCTGGGCTGAGAAAGGCCGCTCTGGGCAGGCTGCCCGGCCTAAGCGGGGAGGGGTCCAGACAAAGGGCCTCTTTGCCACTGAGGTCCTCACCTCTGATTGTCCCTGGGGACAAAGAAATACACGTCGCCCTCACAAAAAAAATGCCATTAGTAATTTCCAGACTGAAGTCAGTAGAAATTCGTATTTGGACAGGGCAGATTCATCCAGATACACAAAAGTCCGTACAGTCAAAGGTGGTTTTTCCAGTAGCCATATACAAATGTGAGAGTTGGACCATAAGGAAGGCTGAGTGCCGAAGAATGGATGCTTTCTAACTGTGGTCCTGGAGAAGACTCTTGAGAGTTCCTTGGACAGCAAGGAGAGCAAACCAGTCCATCCTAAAGGAGATCAGTCCTGAACATTCATTACAAAGACTGATGCTGAAGCTCCAATTCTTTGGCCACCTGATGTGAAGAGCCGACTCATTGGAAAAGTCCCTGATACTGGGAAAGACTGAAGGCAGGAGGAGAAGGGGATGACAGAGGATGAGATGGTTGGATGGCATCACTGACTCAATGGACATGGGGTTGAGCAAACTCTGGTAGATGGTGATGGACAGGGAAGCCTGGAGTGCTGCAGTCCATGGGGTCGCAAAGTCAGACACGACTTGGCAAACAGCAATGAACAGCGAACAGCAGCCCTCTGTGGGCCTTAAAGCATCTTAGGCAGGTGACGGAGCAAGTCCAGAAGTGCTTAGAAGAGGCCCGAGGGAGAGAGGAAGGGGGGAGCGGCCCCAGAGATGAAATCTCCTTTCTGCTGGAAGACCACACGAGTCTGCCCCCACCTCCCTCCCAATCTGGACTCTGGCAGCCCCTCTCCAGGCGATTAGGATGGAAGCAGAGGGGAACCAGCCTCAAGCCCTGCAGCCTCCAAAGACCGGGTGGGCCTTGGGAAGAGACACCAGGGGTTCTTGAAACACCAGGTCACGGCTTGTTCCATTTGGGCTCTGAGAAGCTGAAGTCTGGCTGAAGAAACCCACTTTCTTAGGGAATACAACCATCCCCCCTCCCACTTGTCTACCCTTCCATCCCACCTCCATTCATTTCACTCAGTCCTCCCAGAAACCCTCTGTGGTGAGCACCATTATAGGCCCAACTCAACGGAAAAAAAAAAAAAAAAAAAATCCACTGAGGCTCAAAGAGGGTGAGTGACTTGCTTAAGGCCACACAGCCCCACAGAGGAGGGACCAGCATTTGGACCCAGCCTGGCCCATACATCCCATCAGCCCAGCAGTCTTTGGGCAGTCATTGCCCCCTGATTCGGGGCCTAGGATTGATCACTACCCCGAAAGATAAGTGAGCAGGGGAGGGTAATATTTTGAGGTTTTTTCCTGACTTTGCTTTCCTAGAAAGGGAGAGAGGGAAAGAAAAGAGACCTGGTGGGGCACAGATGTGGCACCCAGCCTGAGGACGGGGTCCAGAGCCCTCCCTGGGCTCAGAGAGTCCATCCAGGGACCTGGGAGGGAGCAAGCAGAGGAGGGGACACAGCAGGGAGGGGTGAAGTGGCCTGAGCTGACTTTTCAAAGGAATGGACTGAAATGAAATCACCTACACGTCAATAAAGTACAATTTTAAAAACCAATATCAAACAAACAGGCAGTTCCCTGACAGTGCAGAAGTTAAGATTCGCCCTTTCCCTGCCCCGGTTCGATCCCTGGTCGGGGAACTAAGATGCCCCAAGCCGTGGGGCATGGCCAAAAACAAACAAAAACAACAAAACAAAAAGCTACGGAGAGCAGTATGGAGGATCTTTAAACAATTAGACTTAGAAATGACCGTGTGATCGTCTAATTCCACTTCTGGATGGTCACCCAAAAGAAGTGAAAGCAAGGTCTTAAACAGATATTCGCATACATGTGTGCAAAGCAGCATGACTGACCGCAACCGGAAGGTTGAAACAACCCACGTGTCCGCCAGCAGAAGAATGGATGGACTAAAATGTGCTGTAGCTATGCAGCGGAATGTGGTTCAGCCTTAAAAAGGAAGGCAGTCCTGACTCAGGCTACAATGTGGATGAACCTCAAGGACTTTCATTGTTGCCGCTCAGTCACTCAGTCGTGTTGGACTCTGCGACCCCATGGTCTGCAGCACGCCAGGCTCCCCTGTCCTCCACCATCTCCCGGAGTTTGTTCAGATTCATGTTCAGTGAGTCGATGATACCAACCATCTCATCCTCTGTCACCTCCTTCTCCCCCTACTCTCAGTGAAATAAGCCAGACACAAGAGGACAAATATTGTGTGATTCTACTTAGAGGAGGTCCCGAGAGGAGTCACACTCGAGGAGATGGGAGAATGGTGGATTAGCGTTTACTGAACATAGAGTTTCAGTTTGGGAACAAGAGAAAGTTCTGGAGAAGAATGATGGCTGCTGAAGGCACACAATGTGGGCATTCTTAATGCTACTGACTGTGCACTCAGACATGAGATAGTAACAAAATTTCCCTCTTTGGGAAAAAATATTTATAAACTTACCTCTTTTTGGCTGCATTGGGTCTCAGTTGTGGCTCACAGGCTTAGTCGCCCCACTGCACAGCATGTGGGATCTTAATGTCCTGACCAGGAATTGAACCCGAGTCCTCTGCATTTGAAGGTGAATTCTTAACCACTGGACCACCAGGGAAGTCCTGGTATATGGTAAATTTCATGTTATATGTATTTAGCCACAATTTCTAAAGGCCTTTTGAAAAACTGGCTTAATTTCCCCTTTCTTTGGATGTTCTTAAAGAAATCACGCTTACTGGGTTACTGCAGCCCGTTCTGTTGTTCAGTCGCTAAGTCCTGTCCGACTTTGTGACCCTATGCACTGCAGCACTCCAGGCTTCCCTGTCCTCCACTATCTCTTGGAGTTTGCTCAAAATCACTCCCTTTGACTCGGCGACGCCATTTAACTACCTCATCCTCTGTCACTCCCTTCTCCTCCTGCCCTCAATCTTTCCCAACATCAGGGTCTTTTCCAATGAATCCATTCTTTGCATCAGGTGGCCAAATTATTGGAGCTTCAGCTTCAGCATCAGTCCTTCCAATGAATATTCAGGATTGATTTCCTTTAGAATTGACTGATTTGATCTCCTTGCAGTCCAAGTGACTCTCAAGAGTCTTCTCCAGTACCACAGTTCAAAAGCATCAATTTTTTGGCTCTCAGTCTTCTTTATGGTCCAACTCTCACATTGGTACATGACTCCTGGAAAAGCCATAGCTTTGACTAGATGGACCTTTGTTGGCAAAATCATGTTTCTGCCTTTTAATATACTGTCTAGGTTTGTCACAGCTTTCCTTCCAAGGAGGAAGCGTCTTTTAATTTCATGGCTGCAGTCACCATCTACAGTGATTTTGGAGCCCAGGAAAATGAAAACTGTCACTGTTTCCACTTTTCCCCCTTCTATTTGCCATGAAGTGATAGGACCATATGCCATGATCTTCGTTTTTTGAGTGTTGACTTTCAAGCCAGCTTTTTCACTCTCCTCTTCTCCCCCTCATCAAGAAGCTCTTTAGTTCCTCTTCACTTTCTACGTTTAGAGTAGTATCATCTGCATATCTGAGGTTGTTGATATTTCTCCCAGCAATTGCAGCCTGTGTAGACAGCCTTAACCTTCTCCTTGAGGCCATTGTGAGGGTCTTCTCACTAAGGTCAAGAAAAGGAAGTTGAACAAGAAAACAGTTGAGCAAGTCTGCAAAGTCTGCGGCCTGGGAGCCCTGCCCCAGGCTGGGCCCTGACACTCCACCCTAAGGACTGGAATTGAATCTTTATGCAGCACTTTTTTATTATTATTATTACTATGAAGCCAAGTAAGTCCTTAACAGCTGGGGCCGGTGATTCTAAGAAGCCCTGTCACTCTTACAAAGAAGAAAACAAGAAGACACAACATCGCAATTTTTCTGTAGGTTAGAAAAGGTCACCAGAGGATTGTAGGCGGGGACTGGCCGGTTTCGGTTCTGAGTTTTTGTTCCGTCTGCCACTTTCTCCCTCCAGGCACGGTTGGTGACTCGAGGTGGGGCCTTCCATAGGATAAAAATGTGAGTGATTATTTCACACATTCGGAACGTGGACGGTGAGCTGGGCCCTAAGAGCTGGCGGTTTGAAGGACTGACTGCTTTCATCCTTTCCCTACAGCCCACCCTCTCTTGTAGAAGTTGGTGACCCCTGAAATGAGTTACTGTTATGCCTATTACATCGTTGTTGTTCAGTCGCTCGGTCATATACAACTCTTTGCAACCCCATGGACTGCAGCATGCCAGGCTTCCCTGTCCTTCACCAACTCCAGGAGCCTACTCAAACTCATGTCCCTTGGGTCAGTGATGCCATCCAACCATCTCGTCCTCTGTTGTCCCCTCCTCCTCCCGCCCCCTATACCCATTATACAGATGGAAAAACTGAGCAGGATCAGAAGTGAAAGGCTAGCATCACATGACCAAGAGACAGGCCCTCCATGGGACCCTGAAGCGGGGACCACAGGACTCTTGGTAGACCAGCCTCTTCAGGTGCATCAGGGCCAATTTGTAGTGGAGAGGAGGGGTCAGCAAGGAAAGGAAGGCCCCTTAAGGGCTGAGAAGAAACCACAACCAGATGGGCTGGGAGGAGAAGGAGGCCGCCCCCGAGGTGGGCGTCATGGCAGGCCTCTGGAGTGGCTGGTATCTGAGGGGAGCCCTGAGCGGGGAGCAGTCCAGAGGCTGGAGAGACAGAGGAAGATCCTGAGGACAGTGGTTGGAGGAGAGTCTCTGGGAGATGTAGGGCGAGGGGGGTTGTCAGAGGCTGGGCCAGGTGGAAAGACCACCCTGCTACATCCTCCTCCTGTAACCTGTGTTAGTCACTCACTCGTGTCCGACTCTTTGCGGCCCCATGGACTGTGGCCGCCAGGATCTTCTGTCCATGGGATTCTCTGGGCAAGAACCCTGGAGCAGGTTGCCATTTCCTCCTCCTGGGGATCTTCCCTACCCGGGGATCAAACCCGGGTTGGAACTGAGCTGAACTTGCCAGCAAAGAGGGGAGCCGGGGAGGGAGCTCCCTGTGGGGGTTCTGGGAAGAGGGGGCACACCCTGCCAGGGGCTGGGGATGACCTCGGAGGGCTTGGGTCCCACCTCCTCAGAGCAGGTACCCACATGGACCCAGAGACGAGCCCACCTTCCAGGCTTTTCTGTAAATAGGGGTTTCGGAGTCCAGGGGCAGCAGCACTTGCCCCGGTCACCTAGAGGGGGGCTCAGGGCTGGGGCAGGCCTTGGTCTCTGCATCCTGTCGGGAGGGGGGGCCCGGGGTCCACGCAGCTGCACAGCTGGCCTTACAGCCGTCACCTGGCCTCCCAGGAAGGTCCGGCCACAGGCCCAGAGGAGAGCAAGGAATCTCCCTGAGGAAACCGCAGACCGGGGGTCCGTCCTGCCAGGGCCCTCACTGAGCCCCGGGAGCCCCGTCTCTGGGCTCAAGCCAGAGACCTCAAGCCCCCAAGGTCCCCTCTGTGGTGCGAATGAGCCCCAGCAGGCCGCGGAGATCGGTCGGGCTCCTCGGGCAGGAACAGGGTAGAGGCAGGAGGCGGGAGGCTGAAACGGCCTCGGGATGACGCATCTGGTCACAGGTGCTGGTGGCAGCAGGGGGTAGGGTGGCTCCAGGCCCCCTGCGGTGGCGGCTGGGCGGGACTGCTGGGAGGTGACAGCAGCCTCTTCAGGTACAATGAAGAACAGGGGTTTTCACACCTGGGGGAGCCAGCATCTTGCTGGACCCCGCCCCATCAGGCCATAATGGGCACAGTGGGGGTGGGGGGTGGGGACAGCAGGTGGGGGAAGGGAGCCTGTCCAAAGCCTGGCATGGGCTTGGGGGTTCTGTCTCTGGCTCCTCAATATTCCCGCTGCAGAATTAAAGAGAAGGGGGGCGGCGATGTCCTCTCTGGCTTGGCCCCCTGTCTTTGCGTGGCAGTGGGTGTGTATGGGGGTGCAGAGCCAGTGGCCTTGGGGTGCACCAACGTGCCCCGTCTTCTCTCAGCACCACCCATCCAGGCCCCCTGCTCAGGGCATGCCTCCTCCTGGTGGCCACAGCTCTGTCCCTGACCACCAGCGCTCAGGTGGCCAACCCCGGCCCTTGCCTCCCTCCAGCCTGGATTCTTCCTCCCACCACTGGCCCTTCAGGTGTGTACTGCCCTTACCGGCCCGCATTCCCAGGTGGGTCCCCGGGGTCCGAGCCCGGCACAGGTTCTGGAAAGCCCCTGAAAGACAAAGCGCTGGGAGTGACTTCGAGTTGAGGGTGCTGGGTGAGGGCCGCGGCCGAGAGGGGCACCCATGGAGACCCGACAGGCAGGGACAAAGTGCAAGTGGCCAAACTTTGGCGGAAAGACAAGAGCGGAGGAGACGCCAGGGTCGGGACCCCAGGTCCGTGGGCCGGGCGAAGCCAGGGGCGGGGGCCGGGGACCTTCCAGGTGGCCGCGGCGGCGCTGGGCCCCGGCCGCCTTCCCTCCCCCAGCCCTGATTGGCAGGCGGCCTGCGACCAGCCGCCGCGAGCGCCACAGCGCCCCGGGCGCCCAGGCGAACGCGAACGGCCCCCTGCGGGAGTAGAAGGGGGCGGGGGGGTGGCTATCGGCTATATATAGCGGCTCGGCGGCCGCTGGCCCAGCGCGCAGGGAGGCGCGCACCGCTCCGCAGGGTCCCAGCCCGGGCCGTGCGTCCTGCCACCGCTGCCCGCCTCTCCATGCAGCCCAGGTAGCTCCCGGCGTCCGGGGGCCCCGTCGCTCGCCTCCCGCTTTCCCCGCCCCGGCCGGGCACTACCTGCCCCGGCCCAGGCAGTGCGCTCCCGCAAGCCCCCCCCGTGACGAGCTCGCCCGCCGGCTTCCCAGGCGCACTGACCCACCCGCGGACGCACGGCCCGAGGGCGGGGATGGCGGGGCCCGGGGCGGCCGCGGCGGCGCTGCTCCCGGCGGTGCTGCTGGCCGTGCTGGCGCCCTGGGCCGGCCGAGGGGGCGCCGCCGCGCCCACCGCCCCCAACGGCACGCTGGAGGCCGAGCTGGAGCGCCGCTGGGAGAGCCTGGTGGCGCGCTCGCTGGCGCGCCTGCCGGTGGCCGCGCAGCCCAAGGAGGCTGCCGTCCAGAGCGGCGCCGGCGACTACTTGCTGGGCATCAAGCGGCTGCGGAGGCTGTACTGCAACGTGGGCATCGGCTTCCACCTCCAGGTGCTCCCCGACGGCCGCATCGGCGGCGTGCACGCGGACACGAGTGACAGTGAGTGGGGCGGGCCGGACGGGGAGGGTCGGGGCCCGGGACAGCTGCCGCCCCTTCCAGCTCGCACAGGAAGGTCTCGCCGGCACCTGCTCTTGGGCTATGGGAACCGGAGCGGACTCGGGGTCCGGTCCCCTCTGGCGTAAAGACGCCGGGGACGCCAAACACTCTTGGCTTTGCGCAACCCGGCGGCTGAGCCCGCCTCCCGCCTTCAGAAGTCCGGAATCTGGGTGCCGGATTCCAGCGCCTTCGCTCGTGGGCACCGGGAGCCCGGCGCAGCCACCGGCAACCCGCAGTGGGCGGCTCGCGCGCCCACGTCGGGGTCGGACTAGGGGGCCGCAGGGGGCCACCCCGCTCCTGCAGTCCCGGACTGGGCGCGGCCGGCGCGGGGCCGGGACAGGGGCCGAGCCCGCGGGGCTCCTGGGGCCCATGGGGGGCGGCCTGCACCGCGGAGGGAGCAGGGCCATTTAGATTCATCTCCACCCCCAGAAGTGGGGGTCCCGGGGGGGAGGAGGGGCCCAGGTGGGAAGCTCGGGCCGAGGGTCCGGTGCCCGCGAATGACCCGCGCCCCGCCCCCAGGCCTGCTGGAGCTGTCGCCGGTGGAGCGCGGGGTGGTGAGCATTTTCGGGGTGGCCAGCCGGTTCTTCGTGGCCATGAGCAGCCGGGGCAGGCTGTACGGCTCGGTGAGTACCGTGGGCCCCGCCGAGCCGGGCAGCATCGTGACGCTTCCAGGCCGCCCGACGCCAGGATCGTGGAGCTGCGGTGGGGGCCGCGGGATTGAAAGTAACCCCGCTCCTGAGGCAGTGCCGCTCCCCCTTGTCGTTCAGTCACTCAGTCCTGTTGGATTTCTTTGGCGATCCTGTAGACCCTCGGCTGCCAGGCTCCCCTGTCCATGGGATTTCCCAGGCCAGAATCCTGGAGTGAGTGAGTGGGTGGTCAGTTTCCTTCTCCAGAGGATCTTCCTGAACCCGGGGATCCAACCTGCATCTCCTGCATTGGCAGGAGGATTCTTTACCACCGAGCCACCAGGGACGCCCACCAGCCCAAAGGAGAGGCCCAGCCCCAAGACAGGGACAGCGCTCCCGCCATCCTTGAGTGGTCCCTTGCCAGTGGGTCAAGGATGCCATCGGGAGCCGCTGCCTGGAGCCCCTGGGGCGGGTCCCAGTGGGCAGGACGGCAGTCGTTAGGTGGACCCAGTGAAGACGCACTGGTCTGGCTTCCAGGTGCCGGGCAGGTGCCTGGAGTCGTGGTGGCTGGGGACTGGCGGGGTCCCTCTCCTCACCCCGTGAAAGTCTGGGTACCCTGGCTTCTCAGGAGGGACCTCCCAGCCAAGGAGGGGCCGGGAGAGAGAGGAGTCCCTGACCACTGCCCCAGAGGTCCCTTGGCCCGCGATGGCCCCTGACCCGGCTCCTCCTTCCCTCCCAGCCTTTCTTCACCGACGAGTGCAGGTTCAGAGAGATCCTCCTCCCCAACAACTACAACGCCTACGAGTGCGACCGGCACCCCGGCATGTTCATCGCCCTGAGCAAGAACGGCAAGGCCAAGAAGGGGAACCGGGTGTCCCCCACCATGAAGGTCACCCACTTCCTCCCCAGGCTGTGACCCTTAGCGCCCCCCCGGAGGGGAGTACCGAGGGTCCCCTTGGTGCACTTTCTTCAAATGGACGGTTGAATGCCAGAGTAGGTGTAAGATATTTAAATTAATTATTTAAATGTGTATATATCGCCGCCAAATTATTTATGGTTCTGTGGATGTGTTTTGTATTTTTCTGGAAGAACAAAAGCAACCCCCCACCCCCACCCCCAACCAAAGCCTGACTTTTTCTGGTAGAACAGTAGAGACCCTTCCACTGGGTTTACTCAACTTGTTGGAAAGTTGTCACAAGTGGCTGCTGCTATTCCATGTATTAAACCCGGTGATGTCAGCCTCCGATATCAACCCACGCTTTGCACTGTCCCCTGTGGCTTGGCAGTGAGCATCCTTGTGCCTGGAAACGTTTCCTGGGGCTTTGGAAGCCGGTGAAGGAAGCTCCCAGGCTTGGCTCCCTTCCTAGCATCCTGCACTGCCCCACTCCCTTTCTGCCCTGAAGATATTCCTCGGGACATATCGGTTTACTTCGGGTACAGAAAGCGCACTGTCGAGGCCACCGCTGCCACTCCGTTTTTAGATCTGCCATGTATGACCTTTGAACTTTGCTGCAGTCAATCTTCCTCAGTCTACCAGATGGGGGAGACCCGTGGGCAACTTTATAAACTCCTGTTTTCCTTTTTTGGACTGGCCACAGCCACTGTTTCTCTGTGGCTATTGGGAAAGGGCAAAAACAAAGTGATTTTGTAAAATCTGATGGAGAGGAATTGATATTCCACTAGGAGGCTGGGAATGGACAAGATTGGATTTATAACCACCCCCGAAAACCTGAGGGGTGAGAGACAGTTTGTGGTGTGGAGACTTCTGATAAGTAATAGCGCACGCACACACACACACACACACACACATATATGTATATATATCTTCTTTTTAAAAACACACTTCCCTGTGTTTGGGAAGCTTTGGGCTGGAACTAGCTGTTCATTTAGGTGAAATGTCCTTGTAATTGTCCAAAAACACTTCAGGCAGTTTGCATGCGGGAAGGTGCTGCTTCTGTCCGTTGCATTCCTGATTAAGTGGATTTCACATCTACCTCAAAAGCCCTTGAACTGCTCATCTGGCAAAATCTGCAGAAAGCTCAGACCGAGTGTAGAGTTCTGCCATCCCAAGTGGCTTTTTTTTTCCATATGTAGCCAAAAAGGATTGCAGATAGCGTTTGGTGCGCCCCATTCGAACCTTGTCACGTTTGAGCTATCTTTACCCCACGATTTACTTTTAGTAAGGATAATCATCGTGAAAATATTTGCAGACAGCTGTTAGAGTACACTATATGGTCACCAAGTAACCTTATATTTTTCTTTATATATTTTACAAATGTAACCCCTGTCCTGGAAGCAAAGATGGAAGAGGCAAGGGTCGGTGAGGTTTAAAAAAAGTTCCGAGGTGATGGCAAACATTTAATTTTAATGAATGACTTTTTCGAGTTTATACAAAATGACCTTAGCTTGCTACCAGAAATGCTCCGAATGTTTCCTCAAGACTTTAATACTCTCCTAAGATGTTTCTGAACTGTCTCCCGAATTAACTTTATGGGAGTCTACAGACAGCAAGACTGGAAAATCTGATTGGCGTTTTTGTCTTTCACATTCCTTTTTAAAACTCTTTGTTCAAATGCAAATCATCTACTTAAAATACTGTTCTTAAACTGAAGCCTAGAAGTCAGAAGCCACTTAAGATGGGACGCTACATCTCACACTGCTGTTCAGACCTGGCAGTAAAAATTTTTAAAAAATTTTAAACCATGCCCTAGACTCCAGGAGTATTGAGCGATGCTCAGAGATCTGGGTGCTGGTTGCAGGGGGGAGGGGGGAAGCTTTGCGGGAGGGGGGAGCAGGGGCTGGAATTTATGGCTGTTCTGTATTTACTGTATTCACATAGTAACAAACCAGATTGTTTCAGATGCCTTGCATATTGCACGACGCCTTGTCTCAGAGCCCGATCAGATTGTCAGGAACTCAGATGTCTTAAGGGGAGAACTCGGCCATCCTTGACCATGTGTATATAGTCAGTGAATCAGACGTGAAGCGTTCAGAGGTGTCGTTGAATCTTTGAAATATTGTAAAGTGTTTCTGTTGCTGTGATGGGGATTTGCGGTTTCTGTACCCACTGCTGTTTTCAGAATCTGTCTGTAGTTTTATACAGGTGCTGACCCATACTGTGAGGTATGTGCTGTGCACATCGAAATACAGAATAAATGGAAAACGTTCACCACATATAAAGAGTCCCATTGGCCTTGATGAATGTAACTGGGGAAGGTATTGCAAACGATTAAAACCTGCCTTGAAATGCCAATGTGTGACTCCCTGCTCCTTGTCTCCCAGTGTCTATTTGAGGCCCTGAGCCTTGCCTCACTGGGCCCAGGGCTGGGGGTGGGGGAGACGAATTTTAGCCAGCTGTGTCCACACAAATGTGGCCTTGAAGACAGGAGCCTGGGGTGGGGGTGGGGAGGTGGTGAGTGTCAGAGTTTCGTGATGACTCTGATTTTTGCAACTGATTCTGCAGACGGGGCCAATTCGCACTCTGCCCACCCGGGGACTAACCAGAGCCATGCCCATCACCTTGGCCTGGTCCAGGCTAACCGCTCTATGTACTTTCCTGCGGGTGGGGAGTGTAGCTCCCAGAATTGGTCATAAGACTGTCCCAAGCAAATTTTTCAACCTCTCACCAAGGGGTCTTGAAATCAACATAATGAACCCCAGCTAGCCTTAAAAGGAACTGGAGGGACTTTCCTGGTTGCCCAGTGGTTAAGACTCCGAGCTCCCAGTGCTGAGGGCCAGGGTTCGATCCCTGGTGGGGGAACTAGACCCCACATGCAGCAACTAAGGGTTCTCGTGTGCGTGCATGCCCCGTCACAAAGTCGTGTCCGACTCTTTGTGACCTGTAGCCTGCCTGGTTCCTCTGTCCATGGGATTTCCCAGGCAAGAACACTGGAGTGGGGTTGCTGTTTCCTTTTCCAGGGGATCCTCCCAACCCAGGGATCGAATCTGCATCTCTGGCTTGGCAGGCGGGGGCTTTACCACTGAGCCACCTGGGAAATCCCAAGAGTTTGCATGCCGCAACTAAAGACCCTGCGTGCTGCGACTGAGACCCGCACAACCAAACAAATCAATTAATGTTAATGAAAGGAACTAGAAGAAATCGTACAGACTAGAACCATCCAGTGCGTCAGTCACCGTAAAGGAACAGATTATTTCGTGAGCTCTATGTCAACTATATATATATATCCAACTGGTCTCTACTAGGATGTGGTATAGGAGGTCTCAGTCGTGTCAACAGCAAAAAAAAAAAAAAAAAAAAAAACCAGTTCTGACCTAATGGGCCAAGAATCTGGGTTCCCCTCCCCCCATAAAATACATCCAATTGGTTGGCAAAAAGACCCACAAAAAGCCATCAGGGCTGTTCTTGTTCAGTCCCTAAGGAATGTCCCACTCTTTCCACCCAGTGGACTGCAGGCTTCCCTGTTCTTCACCGTCTCCTGGAGTTTGCTCAAATTCACCTCCATTGAGTCGGTGATGCCATACAGCCATCTTGTCCTCTTTCGTCCCCTTCTCCTCCTGCCTTCAATCTTTCTTAGCATCAGGGTCTTTTCCAATGAGTTGGCTCTTCTCATCAGGTGGCCAAAGTATTGAAGCTTCAGCTTCAGCATCAGTCCTTCCAATGCAGGACTGATTTCCTTTAGGATTGACTGGTTTGATCTTGATGTTCGAGGGACTCTCAAGAATCTTCTCCAGCAACACAGTTCGAAGGCATCAATTCTTCAGCGCTCAGCCTTCTTTATGGTCCAACTGTCACATCTGTATATGACTACTGGAAAAACAAGCTGTGGGGTTCCTTAATGGTACCTACGTTGCTAAGACATCACATTATTATTTTTGATGCCCGTGATCTAGGGAGGACAAAAATACATGGGCAAGGTTATGGGTCAAATAGTGTGCCCTGCAAGAAGGCACGTTGGGGTCTTAACCTCCATACATAGAATGCACCTTGGAAACAGGGTGTTTGCAGAGGGAATTGAGTTACAGTGAGGTCCTTAGTATGAGCTGTACTCATCCATACAACTGGCACGCTTATGAAAGGAAGGTCACGGAGAGACAGCCGTGGATGGAGGAGGGCTAAGGTGATGCATCTGCAAGCAAGGAAGTGCCAAGGCACCAAGACCCCCAGCGGGCGTGCAGAGGCCTGGCCCAGGCTCTGTCAGCCTCAGAAGGGGCTCAGCTGCCCGCACCTCGATCTCGGGCTTCCGGCCTCCAGGACGGAAGGACAACGCATTCTTGTTATGTGACACCACCCGCTCTGTGGTCCTTGGTTGCTGCAGCCCTAGGGGAAGTGAGAGGGGTAATTCTTTGTCCTCCTTGGGATGCGGGTGAGGGAGGAGTGAACCCCTGACCCGTGCCCAGCCTTGGCCTTTTCTCCAGCTGTCCCCGGCGGTCCCCGGCCAAACATGGAAAGCTTCATCCAGCTTCTGGGTGAGAACCTGCCCACGGTTGGCAGAATCTTGCAGTTGAACTGAGCTCCCATTTGGCCTTCCAGCCTCTAACCTAGGCTGATATCGGCTATATTGGCCCTCTCCGAAGAGGGGGCTGAAAAGTCATTCACTCACTTCTGCCAACTCATCTGTGGCGTGCCTGCTGTGTGTCAGGCGCAGTCCTAAGAGCTCGGGACACCCGAGTGAGGAAAACAGAGATCCCTGCCTGGGCGGGGCCCTCGTCCTCGAGCCGGGGAGGAGGTAAGGCAGAGAGGCTGGGTCCCGGGGCCGCATCTCAACGGTCGGCTGGGGACAGCAGAGGAAGGACGTGGCTGGCGGGCTGAGAATAGATGGCCACGAAGCGGGCAGGGGTGGGGAGACTTCTGGGGTATCTCCTCCTCCATTCTTTTCGTCCTTGGTGACCAAACAGCCCAGGTGGAGGGTGGGCGAGCCTCAGGGCCTCCATCTATGTGACCTTGGATGAGCCAGGTGACTTCCCTGTGCCTCAGGGGCCTGGTGTCAGAATTGAGGACACAGAGCTTGTGATGTGCTGGGTACAACAAACAGTCAGGCTTCCCTATCGTCATTGTTATTCTCCTAAGAGACTTAATTACAGTCTTAAGGTCTCAATCCTTTTTATCTTGGAGCTGATGGGATGATTTTTCTGGCTAGGTGTTAGGAGTCACTGTCAGGCAGAACAAAGGCCCTCATCTGGGCGTGGTGGGGTCTTCTCGGAGTGGGGCTGGCTCCCCCGTTCCTGGAGGGAACTTGGGAAACCCACCTCCCATCCAGAAACCTGCACTGATGCACTCCTCTCTGTTGGAGGGGGGCTGGCTCCCCCGTTCCTGGAGGGAACTCAGGAAACCCACCTCCCATCCAGAAGCCTGCACTGATGCACTCCTCTCTGTTCTAAAATGTGACGGGGCAAAGGGTCCTGGGCACTCAGGGTCATTTTTCAATGAGAATGAATTGTAATTGTTCTTGATTTAGCATTTGAATCCTAAATGTTTCTTTAAAAAAAAAACAATAAGTGGAGGAATTCCCTGGTAGCCAGTGGTAGACCCTCACAGGCATAGACAGGCGAGGTGGTTCCTCCTTTCTGGGAAAGTCAAGGAGCATGGGGACTCAGGAGCCATCAGCAGCTTTGAGGATAAAGGCGTCATCCTGGGAAGGGGTCTGGGTGGGGACCACGAGCATTTAGCACACTGGCAGCTCTTTGTAACTCTTCCACAGTTATCAACTGATTAATGAATTATGTCATTATTTGCTTGCCTCCCCAAGTCAAGTCCACACTCTGCCCTGTAGGAGAGAAGACCAGGATTCATATATCATATGGTATCCCTTGTATTCAGAATCTAAAAAGAAATGATAAAAACGAATTTATTTTTGAAACAGAAACAGCCTCCCAGACTTAGATAACGAACTGATGGTCGCCAGGGAGGAAGGATGTAGGGGAAGGGATGGTTAGGGAGTCTGGGATGGACATGTACACACTCCTCTTTCTTTTTAATTGTGGAAAACAAAACTTAAATCTAGATTCATACATAAGTGTTAATATACAATACTGTGTTTTTCTCTTTCTGACTTCATGTAGGGCAAGAACGGAGAGCAGACTTGTGGATACGGCAGGAGAAGGAGAGGTTAGGGTGAGTTAGGACAGGCACATTGATGTATATACGCCGCCGTGTGCGGGCCAGGCAGCTGCTGGGAACATGCTGCGCAGCCACAGGGGGCTTGGCTGGGCGCTCAGCGATGACCGAGGGGGTGGGAGGGAGCTTCAAGAGGAAGGGGATATATGTAGACCTGTATTTACTTTGTTGTACAGCAGAAATCAACACAACACTGTAAAGCAGTTATCCTCCAATTAAAAATAAATTAGAAAAAATAAAGACTCAGGGCTGCATTAGCAAAAAACAAAACAAAAAAAGCCCCAAATTCCCCCTAAAACATAAATCTGTCATCTTAGCCATTTTAAGTGTAGCAGCTTGAATGGCATTCAGTTCAGTTCAGTTGCTCAGTCGTATCCGACTCTTTGCAACCCTATGGACTGCAGCACACCAGCTTCCCTGTCCATCACCAACTCCTGGAGCTTGCTCAAACTCATGCCCATTGAGTCGGTAATGCCATCCCCATCTCATCCTCTGTCATCCCCTTCTCCTCCTGCCTTCAGTCTTTCCCAGCATCAAAACCTTTTCCAATGAGTCAGTTCTTCGCATCAGGTAGCCAAAGTATTGGAGTATCATCTTCAGCATCAGTCCTTCCAATGAATATTCAGGAATGATTTTCTTTAGGATTGACTGGTTGGATCTCCTTGCAGCCCAAGGGACTCTCAAAAGTCTTCTCCAACACCACAGTTCAAAAGCATCAGTTCTTCAGCACTCAGCTTTCTTTATAATCCAACTCTCACCTACATACATAACTACTGGAAAAAATATAGCTTTGACTAGACAGACTTTTGTTGGCAAAGTAATATCTTTGCTTTTTAATATGCTGTCTAGGTTGGTTATAACTTTTCTTCCAAGGAGCAAGCATCTTTTAATTTCATGGCTGCAGTCATCATCTGCAGTGATTTCTGCAGCCCAGAAATATAAAATCTCTCACTGTTTCCATTGTTTTGCCGTCTATTTGCCATAAAGTGATGGGACTTGATGCCATGATCTTTAGTTTTCTGAATGTTGAGTTTTAAGTCAACTTAAATGCCATTCAGCTATTGAATGGCATTCAATACCTTCATAATATTGTGCAGCCATGGCACCCATCCATCCCCTATAACTCTCTCATCCTGAGCAGCTGAGGCTCTGTCCCCTCGTGTGTGTGTTAGCTGTTCAGTCGTGTCCGTCTCTTTGCGACCCCATGGGCTGTAGCCCACCAGGCTTTTCCATCCACGTGATTTTCCAGGCAAGAATACTAGAGTAGGTTGCCATTCCCTTCTCCCTTCCTGACCCAGGGGTTGAACGGAGTCTTCTGCATTGCAGGCAAACTCTTTACTGTCTGAGCTACCGGGGAAGCCGGACTCTGTCCCCGTTAAACACTAACCCCTTCCCCCTCCCCTAGCCCGGTGCTCTCTTATCTGTCTCTATGGACTTAACTCCTCTTGTCTGTTTCATCCTAGGTCGTGTGGGACTCTTTGCAACCCCATGGATTGTAGCTCACCAGACTCCCCCGTCCATGGGATTTCCCAGACAAGAACACTGTGGTGGGCTGCCATGACCTCCCGTAAGCAGAATCACGAGGTCTTCGTCCCTTGGTTTCCGGCTTATTTCACGGAGCATCGTGCCCTCGGGGCTCACCCATGTTGCAGCCTGTGTCGGAGGCCCCTTGCTTCAGAAGGCTGCATGATAGTCCCCTTCTCCATGCTGCAGCCTGTGTCGGAGGCCCCTTGCTTCAGAAGGCTGCATGATAGCCCCCTTCTGCTTGTCCACTCAAGCATCCATGGCCACTGGGGTTGCTTCCACTCTTTTGGCTGTTGTGAATAAAGCCGCTATGATGTCTCTTCAAGACCCTGCTTTTACCTCCTTTCACTTGAGAACATGCCCAGAAGTAGAATTGCTAGACCCTGTGGTAGCTTTAAGTTTCTGAAGAAGCATCATACTGTTTTCCGTAGGGGCTGCCCCATTTTACATTCTTACCAGCAGTATACGAGGGTTCCACTTTCTCCACACCCCTGTCAACATTTGATTTTTGTGCTTTTTCCTTTGATAGTAGCTGTCTATTGGGTGCTGGGTGGTGTCTCGTCGTTCTGATTTGCACTCCCCTGCTGGTTAATTATGTTGAGCATCTTTCCACGTCCTCACTGGCCATTTGTACGTCTTTTTTGGGGAAATGTCTATCAAGTCCCTTGCTCATTTTGTTCATCATGCTGTTTGCCCTTTAGTTTATGAGTTCTGTATATATTCTGGCTATTAATATCTTTTCAGGTACAGGACTTGCAAATATCTTGTCTTATTCTGTGGCTTGCCTTTCTGTTCTGTTGACTGTCTTTTGCTGCACAAAATTTTAAAATTTTCTCAAAATCCAGTTTGTCTATTTTTTTTTTTTATTGAATGAAAGATTCTTTACATTCTATAGGGCTTTCCATTTTTTAAGAGTTTCACATCAATGAGTTTATATAATCCCATAATAACCCTTCTTTGTTTTTTTTTCTATTTTTTCTTCTGTTGTCTTAGCCTTTGGTGTTATAACCAAGAAGTCATTGCCAAATCCAACGTCCTGAAGATTTTGCTCTATGTTTTCTACCAAGAGTTTTATAGTTGTAGGTGTTACATTTAAGTCTTTGATCCATTTTGAGTTCCTTTTTGTATATGGTGTTAGATAAGGGGGACTTTATTTTGGGGGGGGGAGGGACTTTATTTATTTATTTAATATAGCCGATAGCTCACTTATTTCCAAGTCTTTCTTTCCTCCCAATCTCTTGTATCTGTAATTTTTAAAAATATTTATTTACTTGGCTGCATTGGATCGTAGTTGCAGCCCGCAGGATCTTCCGTTTGGGTACAAGGATTCTAGCTGCGGCACATGGGCTCCAGAGCAGGCGTAGGCTCAGTAGTTGAGTCAAACTGGCTTAGACGCTCCACAGCACATGGGGTCTTACTTTTCCGACCAGGGATTGAGCCCACGCCCCCCACATTGCACGGTGGCTTCTTAACCCCTGGGTCACCAGGGAAGTCCCGCTCTCTTGCATTTTAAAGTGAACTGGACTGATGGGGACAGGATGGAGGGTGTCCACTGGGCTGAGGTGGGGACAGGGCATGGCTGCTGTCTCTGGTCTTGACCATCACGTGGGTCACACCTTGATGCTCCTGGGCAGGGGGCCTCCTTTCCCGGAGGTCACATCCAAAGTAATGTGGCGTATCTCCCCTCCCGAGCCAACTTTTACTGCAGCCTGCCCAGCCTTGCCCAGGAGGCCTATGGCATGCGCGTCTAGAGACAGAGGGTCTTTGGCTGTGGTGCCCTTAGACCCTGGGCCCCACAGGTGAGAGGGTCTCACGCTTTAGACTGCCTTCCACACTTCCGGCGCTGGGGGCTGGCTGGGGCCAGCAGTGCCATCCTTAGGGGGTGCAGCAAACCCAGACTGAGACCCGTGTCAATCTCAATGCCCATTGCTTCCCTTAGGGGGTGTGCAGTGACCTCTGCCTCCCCTACACACACACACACGCACCCCACATGGGGTTGACCAGATGAACCCAAAGAGCCTCAGGACTTGCCCTCATGGGCTTATCTTGGGGCCCAGTGATCAGGTCACCCCTCAGGTGTGCTCTCCCTGGACGCCGAGCCCCCGTGCCCACACCTTAGCCTCCGGTCTGGCCCCAGGTGGTCTCCATCTCTAGAGCATTCCCGTGTTGGTCCTGAAACATCCCCTCTGGCTTGTCAGTCTTGGACTCCCCAGACCCAGGGCTTCTAGAAGGACAGCCTGGGTTTGGAAGGCAGGAAGGACTCCTGGTGCCGCCCCGCACTTGCTGTGAGTTTTGAGCAGAGATTGAACTCCCTGAATCCTGTTCCTTCAACACCAGGGTGGAAATTATGATCATAAGCCCTCCCTTCTCATGGGTTGGAGGAGGTTTAAGCGAGCCGAGGCAGCGGTGCCAGAACCTTAGACACTCAGGCACTCCAGGGCTGCTGCTGCACACCTCTGGGGGATGTCACCCGCATGATTTTAACCATATGTTCTAAATTTACATTTACCTGATATTTGTTTCCATCAATCCCTTTGTTACTTAAATAATTGTATTTTAAAACTTTACAACTCCAGGGCTTCCCTGGTGGCGCAGGGGATAAGAATCTGCCTGCCAGTGCAGGGGACATGGGTTCGATCCCTGGTCCAGGAAGATTCCACGTGCCGTGGAGCGACTAAGCCCGTGTGCCACAGCGATTGAAGCCCCCATGGCCCAGGGCCAATGAGCGGCGACTGCGGAAGCCCGGGAGCCTAGAGCCTGCGCTCCGCAGCAAGAGGAGCCACCACAGTGAGAAGCCCGCACGGCAACTAGAGAGCAGCCCCTCCCTCCCCAGCTAGAGAAAGCCTGCGTGCAGCAACAAGACCCAGCACAGCCCAAGATAAACAAATAAAAATATAGCAGTGTGTACATGTCAAAAGCAAAAGAATAAATAAAACCTTAAAAAAAGAAAACAAAACTTTACAACTCCAGCTGAAATGGAGAAACATTGCTGCTTGCCATACCCAGAAGGTAACTGGGGAAAACAAACATAAATGATGCTGAGAAGTTCTTCTAAGCTCCGAGCCAGGGCACGGCCTCTTTTTTTTTTTTCCCTAAAGGGAGATTTGCAAGTGTTAGAGGTGTGTTAAGGGCTTACTATCACCAAACAGAAACTTTCTCCTCTTAATGAAAATGGCTGAAAGACAGTATCTTTCTCCCTGTGGGAGTCCATGTGATTTAATGCCTCTCTGTCTCACCTAAAACCCCCACCCCTGACGGAGGCAAGCGTGACACCCTGCGCTTGGATAAAACCCCGTTAATACACAAATGGGGCCAGAACGGCGGAGCCGCTGGGCAGACCTGGAGCCAAACCCCAGAGCCCCCTCTCCACAAGGACCTGTCAGCCCTCTCCCTCTCTCTGCAGAAGCCCAGACTCTTGGATAAAATGGTATATGACGGGGGTCCCCAGCCTCTGATATCTACTGCCTGATGATCTGAGGAGGAGCTGATGTAATAATAGAAATAAAGTGAACAATAAGAGTCACGCGCTCAGATCATCCTGAAACCATCCTTCGAACCCGTTCGTGGGAAAGCTGTCTTCCACAACACTGTGCCCTGGTGCCAGAAAGATTGGGGATCGCTGCTCTGTGAGCTTCGGTGAAGCCTTGAAAATGGCCGTTCTCCTGTGACTGGGTGAGCTTCTGAGCGCTCCCACCTGTGGAAGTGCCTCTGTGCCTCCCTGGCTGGGTCATGAAAAGAAACTCAGCTTCCATCCCCTGGACCCCTCGTCCTTGCAGCCCTGAGCCATGCCACCTGCGGCTGCCATATTAGGGGGAAGCCCGAGCTGCATGAGGAGGCCGACTGTCCTTGCTGTCTGGCAACAGGCCTGGCTGTGTCTGGAGTCTAAATCACGCCAGCCCAGGCACCAGACTTGTAAAGAAGCCTCTGGATGACACTAACTCTTAGGTGCTTTTTCTTGAAGCTGAGGCTCCAGATATCATGTCATGGGGATGAGCCGTCCTGTTGTGTCCTGCGCAAGCTCCTATGACAGACTCAGTTAGCTGAAGAAAATGGTGGTTGTCTTATACCACGAAGTCTGCGGGGAGTTGATTGTACACTAGGAGATAAGAGGAGCAGGGCCAGACAGAGAGGAAGGGAAGACGGACTGACGCCTACACCTCGCACTCTTTGCAGCCCACTCACTGCAAAGGATCAAAGGACACCCATGGCAGGCAGGCTGGCTGGGCATTTTGCTTCCTTGGTGCTGGGAAGGTAGCAGGGACCGGGGGTAGAGAACACAGCTTGCTTGGCCTTGAAGGCTTCTGGGAGAATCCAGGATTTCCCTGTGCTCTGGGGGAATTCCAGGATCAAGGGCCAATGTTTCTTGATGGGTCTCCTGGATAGCACGCAGTCCTTTCTGAGCCCTGGACCCCAGGAACGGGCCACTTTACAGGGTCAATTGTTTCTGACCCCAGGAGCTGGCAGAGGGCTGCCACTTGTACCAGGGGCCCAGGAGCTGACTTTCCACGCATTCAGCAGAGAGGGGATGGTTGGCCCCCTTCTCTTCTGCCCTCCTGCCTCTCCTGCCCTTGGGAAGGTGCCTCTCGGCCGTCCATGGCCCCCATCACCCTCCACTGTTCAGCTGAGCAGGTATGAGCTGGTGGAAGACGGAGTCACGAGCAGGCACAGAAAAGTGACAATGTGCCCAAGGGGCCTTGGCTGCCTGGGTAGGAAGGCCCAGCCAATGTGTGATGGAGATGCAACTGGAAACTGACCCAAAATAAAAAGGACATCTCTTGAAGGGATGCAATGAGAGCCCACAGAACAACTGCTTTTTCAAATGGGTTTTAAGTGTTCAATAGATGGATTTTGGAAATAGAGATTAAAAAAAGAAAAAAGGGGAGCGATAACTGAATCTGAGATCTGAAGGCTCACCTGGAAGAGACAACTCACAGCCCTCCCCCTACTCTGCTATGCCTCCTGCCTTCCAGCATCCACAGCCTCCGTCCTGTCCTGCACCTGGCCCCTGCCCACTGCTCCTCCTGGCCCTTCGGTGACGACATCTCTTTTCAGCATCCAACTCTCAGCTCCAGTTCAGGGAGGCTCTCAGAACACAGCAGATAAGCTGCCTTCCCGGTCACTCTCCCCTTGTGTGCAAGTGTCTGAAATGACCATGGTTGTTTCTGTCTGTACATAATTCCTTGCATTTATGCCCTATTTTGGTGGTAAGCTCCTGGGTCAGGCCTTGCCTTCCTGGGTTAAGTGGGAGGGCAGTGAACACAGGGACCTTCATTGTGTACTGGTTGAGTGAATAACTGAATTAATATATGACATCTGAATGTCTGATGATAATTGGGCTGGAGGTGGTTGAAAAGTGAAAGTCACTCAGTGGTGTCTAACTATACAGTCCATGGAATTCTCCAGGCCACAGTACTGGAGTGGGTAGCTGTTCCCTTCTCCAGAGGATCTTCCCAACCCAGGGATCGAACCCACGTCTCCCACATTGCAGGCAGATTCTTTATGAGCTGAGCCACAAGGGAAGCCCAAGAATACTGGAGCCTATCCCTTCTCCAGGGGATCTTCCCGACCCAGGAATCGAACCGGGGTCTCCTGCATTGCAGGCAGATTCTTTACCACCCTAGCTCCATTGAGGTATGCTTGTTGAGTGAATAACTGAATTAATGTGACATGTGATGATAGCTGGATTGGAGGTGGTTACATGTAGTTAAGAACAGATCTTTGAAACAGAATAAATTTGACTATTTACTAAGGTAAATAATCACCTAGACTTATGGTTGCCATTTCTGCATAATCTGTTGGTTTATTTACTTAATCTTTTTTTCTTTTTTACCTTTTAGCTTTTTTACTTCATCTTTTTCTTTAAACCAACTCAGTTTGTATTGCTGGGTGGAGCTCAAACTGGAATCAAGATTGACAGGAGAAATATCGATAACCTCCGATGTGCAGATGACACCACCTTAATGGCAGAACGTGAAGAAGAACTAAAGAGCCTCTTGATGAAAGTGAAAGAGGAGAGTGAAAAAGTTGGCTTAAAGCTCAACATTCAGAAAACTAAGATCATGGCATCTAGTCCTATCACTTCATGGCAAACAGATGGGGGGAAAATGGAAATATCAACAGACTTTATTTTCCTGGGCTCCAAATCACTGCAGATGGTGACTGCAGCCATGAAATTAAAAGACACTTGCTCCTTGGAAGAAAAGCTATGACCAACCTAGATAGCATATTAAAAAGCAGAGACATCACTTTGCCAACAAAGTTCTGCCTAGTCAAAGCTATGGTTTTTTAAGTAGTCACGTGTGGATGTGAGAGTTGGACCATAAAGAAGACTGAGTGCCAAAAAATTGATGCTTTTGAACTGTGGTGTTGGAGAAGACTCTTGAGAGTCCCTTGGACTGCAAGGAGATCAAACCAGTCAATCCTAAAGGAAATCAATCCTGAATATTCACTGGAAGGACTGATGCTGAAGCTGAAGGTCCAATAATTTGGCCACCTGATGCAAAGCCAACCCATTGGAAAAGACCCTGATGTTGGGAAAGATTGGGGGCAGGAGGAGAAGGGGACGACAGCGGATGAGATGGCTGGATGGCATCATTGACTCAAAGGACATGAGTCTGAGCAAACTCTGGGAGATGATGAAGGACAGGGAAGCCTGGCATGCTGCAGTCCAAGGCATCAGAAAGAGTCGGACAAGAGTGACTGAACAACAACAACCCCAGGAAAAGTACAATGTTATAAGATAATAATTAAATGAATCTACGATGAATTTTAGAAATTCCACACCCTGGAAATTAAAAAAGAAGAAAAACAACAAAGCAACTCTGGTAGATGGAATAGCCCCAGATTCTTCCCAGTCCTGTAGCATCTGCCCTTGGACTATGCCTTTGCAGTTTCCTCATTAAACGGTGGACTCTGTCTCTGCTTGAACCTGGGCTTGGCCGCCTGACCTGCTTTGGTCAATGGGATGGTCTGTCAACGTGATGCCAGTCGAAGCTTGAACGCCGCCTGGGCTTTGGAGCTTGCTTTCTCTTTGCCTGTGGGAATCTTGTGCTCTCACCATGAAGAGGCCCACCAGGCTGGCTGCTGGAAGAAACAGACACATGGCCCAGTTATGCCTCCCTTCCCCTCCAACAGCTTGCTGGCCGCCAGACACACAGGTGGGCCATCTTCCATCATCATCACTGATCCACCTGCAAGTCCCAGATTGAGAGGAAGGGCATATAAGTCCCCACCAAGGGCGGAAGCCCAGATCCAGGTGGGGGACCCCAGGCTCCAGGGCCAGGCCTCCGGCTGGTCTCTCTCCCCGACGGTCTGGCCCGTGCCCCCCCAGGCACACTCACACTTCCTAGGGGAGCCCCCTGACCTCTTCCCGGCTCCTTGACACCAACCCAGGAGGCTGTGGATTTCAAGACAGGAGTAAACAGTGCCTGGAGAAAAACCCAGAACCGGCCAAGCCCCCAGAGTCTTTGAAACCAGCTCGAGGGCCCGGCCTGATTTGTACTTCAGAGCTAATGTGATTAAGGTCGCGTTTGTCGCCAGAAAATGTTAATGAACCCAAACAGCCCCCAATCACCTTCCCAGGGGTGCTGCCCAGGAGAACCGGAGCCCAGTCCGGCCATCTCCAGAGCTCTGAAGCTTTGCTGAAATCCTTGCTTTGGGGTCTTCTGGAGAGGCAGACCCTGCAGACCCGGCGAGGGGGTACTGTGGTACCCCACTTCATGGGTAAGCAAGACAGCCTACAGTTACCTGCCAGTCTAGTAGTAGGGGGTCCCTTCGACCCCCAAACTTATTTAACCCTTAAACTTCCTGTAACCCCTTCTCCCAAATGAGGGACTCAAGAGACTGTCCAGGCAGAAAAGATAAGAAGGCTCACCAGTATTTGAGCCTCCTGTCCAGTGATCAGGTCAAAGGCAGGCCTTTGAGTGTCCCTAGCCTGCTGTAACAAGCGATGACACATCAGATGGCTTCAGATCGTGTCAGCTTCATTTCCTCTCCCCGAAATTAGGGTCCTTCCTGCCTCCACTAGCCCCTGGGGCGCCCCGTGTCCCTGGCTGCATTCCCCCAGCCCCTGTCTTCATTGTCACCTGGCCTCCTCCACGCTGTCCTGCTTCTGGTTTCCCCTTCTCTCCTCTTACAAGGACAACTGTAATTGGGTTTAGGGTCCACTCTAAATCCAAGACGATCTCTTCTTGAGATCCTTACCTTAGTTACATCTGCAAAGACCGTATTTCCAATTAAGGTCCCACTTACAGGGCTTCCCTGGTAGCCCAGATGGTAAAAAACTGCCTACAATGTGGGAAACCTGGATTTGATTCTTGGGTCGGGAAGATCCCCTTAAGAAGGGAATAGCAACCCACTCCAGTATTCCTGCCTGGAGAATCCCATGGACAGAGGAGCCTGGTTGGCTACAGTCCATGGGGTTTCAAAGAGTTGGACTCGACCCAGTGACTTACACACAGGCCCTGGTGGGTGAGGACTTGGATATGTCTCCTTGGGGGTCACCATTCATTCCTACGCAGATGGGGAGGCAAAGGCCCAACCCCACCTCGGCCAGCCTGGCTGGACCAGGAGCCACTCTCCTGGGCTCTGGATGAAGAGGGAGATCGATGGCTGCCTGGCTGGCCCCATCTGATGCCCTGGCCCAGAAAGAGGAGCAGGTCCATCATGGGCAGTGTGTGCCCTCAGGGCAGAGGCGTAAAGTGGAGGAAGACAGAACCAGCCAGCTAGCACCGGTTCTCAAGGTCCCTGCCACTTCCCAGCCTCAGCTTCCTGCAGCACTCCATACCATCCAGCCCCAGGGCCTTTGCATTTGCTCCCTTAGCCTGGGATCTTCTCATCTCCAATCTTCACAGATGGGTTCGTCTACATCTGAATGCCACCTCCTCTGACCCCAGCTGGAGCAGCCTTCTGGATGCTCCCCAGCAGCCCCCAGCCCATATTAACAACCCAAACCATGACGCTCACCTGTGTTATGTGTCACGAGAGCAGGTCTCTGCACCCCCAGCATCTGGAAGAGCGCCCAGCACTGGGCAGGGACAGGACCTGCTGTTTGTTGAGTGAAGGAATGAGCACAAATAGGGAAGCATCACTTTGTAGTCTGTGGTTCACCCCCAGCCCTGAAAATCGGCTCCCAGGCAGGGCCCTAGGGAACGTTGGGGGAACCTCGGTCCTGGCTCCTGCAGACTCCCGCGTTGAGCCAGGCAGACCCCTGGGGACAGGATCAGCGGCCACTTGCTGCAGTGCCCGACTTGGAGCCTTTTGGTGAGAAATGTGCATTTCTGGGGGAAAGATGACCTCAGGAAATCTCCACCTATTCATGTGCAAACACCAGGCCTCTTGGGGTCCCCAGACATGGGGCTTTGACAAGCTAGGGGCAGCAGGGGTGAGGGGCACCAAATCCTAAAGGCTGGCTTGGGGGCCAGGAGCCAAGGCTGGGCAAACACACAGGGCCAGGCAGAGCGGTGGCTGGGCCAGGCGGTCCCTCTCCTGGGGAGCTCTCACCATGCTGGTGTGGGAGACAAGGCCGCTGGCTCCCGGGGGCTGCTGTGGCCCCCAACTCTGGCACCATTCACACTAGACCTTGGTCCACTCTCACTCCAGGCAGTGGGTGTGTGCAGAGAGCAGGGAGGCTGGGTGCCTGTGTTCAGCGCCAGCCAGTCAGCCCATTTCCCAAGGCCTTGTTTTCCTCATCTGTAGGACGAATCTTGCTTGTTTCTCCTTCCGCTTCTGACCTTGGAAATCTTAGAATTCCAGGGCCTCTATCTCTTGCCCCAGGATTCTCATGTACTGCCCTGTCTGAGGCAGGGACCTCTGGCTTGTTAGATATAATCCAGGGTGCCCAGTTACATTTGAGTTTCAAGTAAGCAATAAACGTTTCGGTGCGTGGGCCATCAGTTCAGTCGCTCAGTCGTGTCTGACTCTTTGCAACCCCATGGACTGCAGCACACCAGGCTTCCCTGTCCATCACCAATTCCCAGAGCTTGCTCAAACTCATGTCCATCGAGTTGCTGATGCCATCCAACCATCTCATCTTCAGCTGTCCCCTTCTCCTGCCTTCAATCTTTCCCAGCATCAGGGTCTTTTCCAGTGAGTCAGTTCTTTGCATCAGGTGGCCAAAGTATTGGAGTTTCAGCTTTAGCATCAGTCCTTTCAGTGAATATTCAGGACTGATTTCTTTTAGGATGGACTGGTTGGATCTCCTTGCTGTCCAAGGGACTCTCAAGAGTCTTCTCCAACACCACAGTTCAAAAGTGTCAATTCTTCGGTGCTCAGCTTTCTTTATAGTCCAACTCTCACATCTATACATGACTACTGGGAAAACCATAGCTTTGCCTAGACAGACCTTTGCTGGCAAAGTAATGTCTCTGCTTTTTAATATGCTATCTAGGTTGGTCATAGCTTTTCTTCCAAGGAGCAAGCATATTTTAATTTCATGGCTGAAGTCACCATCTGCAGTGATTTGGGAGCCCCACCCCTCCAAAAATAAAGTCTCTCACTGTTTCCACGGGCCATACTCATACTAAATTTGGAAGATACTTATACTAACAAAGTATTTGATATGTACCTGAAATTCAAATTGAACTGGGTGTCTTGTTCTCACTTGTGAAGTCTGGCCATTCTAATTCCCAGTTCTTTTTTTCTGGGGCCTTGGGGACACTTCTGTACCCCTCTCTCCAGGGCAGATCTTACAGGGACACCAACCTGCAAGACCAGGGCAGGAAGGGCAGGGCCCAACCAAAGCTTTGGGTTGGCCTGAATTGTTGGGGTCCCTCTTCTACGTGGTCCTGACTGAGGGGCTGTGCCTTAAGTCATTTTATGGATCACCGTAGCTTGGGAGAAATTCATGTTTCTCAAGGGGCCGTGCTGCAGGCACCCGAGATCACAGATGTCTGATGCTGCCAGGGAGGTCCCAAGGGCTAGGACCTCCCTGCCCCCTTTCCCTGGGATGACCTAGGTATAGCCATAGGGGACCTTTGCTCAAAACCCCAGCTAACTCCCACCCCTCTGGCTTCTTGTCTTCTGCAGTCTCCTCTTTGGCAGAACCACTGTCTTCTGTCCTTCAAATCTGGTGAGGAGGGAGGCAGGTCCACAGTCAACCCTGCCTTGCCCAGAGAATGAGGCTCTGGGTGGTCCTGCCTGCCCTGGGGTGTTCGAGTTGGACTCTAGCCCTGACTCCCTCCCATCCCTGGGGACCTCCCAGATTTGTGATTCTGAGCAAAATGCCCCACAGCTGACTCTGAACGAAACACACTAAAGATCCTGGCTCAGGCTGGCTGCCCCTCCTCCAAGGAACACAGGGCACTCAGGATCAAGCAAGCATTTCCTGCTGCCCATGGTATGCCAGGTACTACTCTAGTGAACTTCCCTGATGGCTCAGATGGTGAAGAATCTGCCTGCAATGCAGGAGACCCAGGTTAGATCCCTGGATTGGGAAGATCCCTGGAGGAAGAAAGAGCAACCCACTCCAGTATTTCTGCCTGGGAAATCCCGTGGACAGAGGAGCCTGGTGGATTACAGTCCATGGGGTCTCAAAGAGTCGGATATGACTGAGCGTAATGAAAACTGTGGACGAGAACTCCAAATTTATTCCTTTTTATTTTCCTAAAACTTGATTGTACTTCTCCCGAAAAAGCCAGGAACCTCCGTGAGGAGTCAGCCTCACAATGTGGGGTCTTTTTCTCCATTTGGAGAGTGACGGCTCTCACGAGCTCTCCTGATGGAGTCTCACCTCCCCGTAAACCTCTCTGCTGAGGACACCCTCTTGGGGTCCCCCACTATTACACCAAGTTTTTTTCTGTAATTTCAGAACTTTGCCTTGAAGTGAGGAGAGGGTAGGAGAGGGGGGGCATTTTTCATGG
Source organism: Bos indicus (assembly GCF_029378745.1). NCBI lineage: Eukaryota > Metazoa > Chordata > Mammalia > Artiodactyla > Bovidae > Bos > Bos indicus. The sequence continues at coordinate 47,503,693 of NC_091788.1, read as the reverse complement.
TGGTGATTAATAAAGTAAAGAAAATTGGAAAATAACAGAGCATTCTGGATGAAAGAGGTGTTGGAAATGCTGGTGCATACACGGGATGGGAGCGGGAGTTTAAATTCAAGTGGTGGGAAAGGACTTGTTGGGAGGAAAAAGGCCTTTGAGCAGGAGGTGGACCTAGGGCGGCGGTGTGCCAGGCCGAGGGCACAGTGGGGACGGAGACGCTCAGTGGCTGCAGGATGGGGTGAGGGCGCAGAGGGCAGAGGGGGACGAGAGCGTCTTCTTGGAGTGAGTGGGAGCCTCTGGTCATTTGGAGCAGAGCAGGAGACCAGTGTGACTTGTTCTGTAAGCGAGTTGCTCTGGCTGTTGAGCTGGGAACAGACTGTGGTGGAACAGGAAGCGCAGACCGGCCTGGAGGCCCTTGAAGTCACCGAGGCAGCAGGTCCGCGGCTGGCACCGGAGGAGAGCTGGGAGGTGGGAGGTTCAGAGAGCTTGTTCTTTGCAAATACCATGCTGGCCCAGCCCATGGAGACAGCCAGGCCGCCTCCCTGTCCTTGACTTCAATGGCCGCTGACCCTTCAGATTGGAAATGCATTTGTTTTTCTCCTTTTCAATGAATGATTTATTTTCCGGTCTATGAAATGCACCCACCACACTTGCTCATGAGCTCACAGACCCAAAGAAAGAACGTCAGGAATTTCCCCTCCCCGCAGCCCTGCCTCTCTGCCCGGCCCCCTCACCCCTGCTGTGTCCAGCGCCCAGAGGTCCCCGGCCAGCAGCAGCCCTGCAGGACCCAGCAGGCCCTGTGGGAGTGGATTCCACACCCTGAGAGCCACCCTTGCCTTCGGCACCCTGTCCAGGAAATGTCCCCTGTCTGGCTCGCCCGTGGGCTGGTTGCTGGCAAGCAGGGGACAGCGTGGATTTCCAAGGGCCATCAGCTGAGCCCTTGGGGCCCAGCAGGACGGGACCCAACAAGAGGAGAGAGAAGGCAGGCGGAGGCCGAGGCCTGCCAACCCGTCCCCCCGCCCCAGGGAGGGGAGTCTGCCCAGCTCTGCTGTGCAATCTTGGACAAATCACTTAATCCCTCTGTTCTGTATGCCATCCAACTGCAAAACAGCATTTAGGAGGCCAGGGTGCTGGGAGCCTTAATTAAGGCGGCTTGCAGAGGCCCCCAGGGGCTGCAGATGAAAGGGTCTATTGAAGTACAAAGCCTCCAGTCACCCTCTTGGGCCCAGGTGGGAACGACAGCCACGAAAGGAGAAGGGAGGCGGTGGCCAAGGTCATCTGGGCCCCGGCACCAACCCGCCTGCGCTGAGGTGAGGCCAGCCCTCCCCTGTCCCCTCCCTGGGCACCACCACGGGCACCGCAGCCTCTGGGGCAGGCTGTCCTCAGGGCAGACCGAGGGATGTGATGTCCTGCTCAGGGGCTAGAGACGCCTGCCTTGGACCAGCGTTCCAGGCCCAGCACGCGGCCCAGCCGGCGTGCTCTTCTGTCCTGGTCTGGGCTGCCTCCAGGCCTCCGCCCTGCCCTTTGCCCGCCCAGAGGTCCCCCTTCTCGCTTCCCTCCTAGTCTTTGTTCTCCTGTCCTTGCCCCTCCATAATGGGTGCTGGCCTGAGGCCAAAGATTTTTCCTAAGATCCCAGCCCAGGCTCCTGGGACGGTGCTGAGGAAACTCTGGCTGAAGACTCACATATCCCTTCCTGACCGCCAGCAGCTCCAGTCCCCTCCCTCAACCCATCCAGCGGGGTGCGGACCCCTCCCAGCCTCCACGCTAGCAATTTACAGAAAGCGGGGTTCTGGGCATGACCAGAGCTTGCCCAGGAAGAATCTGGGTGCAGAGGACCCTCCCCCCACCCCATCCTGGGGTCCCTGATGAGGCCAGCCTCTCTGCCTCCAGCCCGAGGGCCTGAGCTGCCTGCTGGAGCCCTGACCTCCCAAGTTTTCCCCACAAAAGCACTGATTCTCAGGGCAGCCTCTGTATGCACAGCGCCAGCCCAGAGGCTGAAATGAGGTCCCCGAGAGGGGCCAGATTTGCCCAAGGTCGCCCAGGGCCGTCCATCCCCTCAAGGTGCCTGCCACCCAGAGGGCCTACGGGGACTGAGCCTTTCTGGAGAGCAACATGGCAGAGAAAGCAGGTGCCGCCACGCACCCACCTGCGAATCAGCCCCCCAGGCCGGGGTCTCAGGACCACTGGGAGCATTGAAGCTGCTGCACGTCCACTGGAGGGATTGTGCAGCGGGCAGCCTCTGTGGGGAACATTCAGGCAGCTCCCCAGTGAGTTAAAAGTAGGAACACCCCAGGACCCAGCAATTCGACTCCTGGGGATACAAAATGAAAAATAAGAAATGAAAATTCATGTCCACACAAAAACCTGCACACGGATGCTCAGCCAGCACTATTCACAGTGACCAAAGGCTAGAAAGAGCCCACGCACCCAAATGATGCATGAGAACCAAAATCTGGTCCATCCACGCTGTGGAATATTACTCAGCCATCAAAAGGAGCGAAGCGCGGACACAGGCAGCAGCATGAACCTTGAAGACATTCGGCCACGTGGAGAAGCCAGACCCAAAAGGCCACGTGGTGCAGGAGTCCCTGTCTGTGACACGTCCAGAATAGCTCAGTCACCAGAGGCTGAGCAAGGGGCGGATGGGGCCGACTGCTGACGGTTCAGGGTTGTTGACTCCTTGTGGGATGAGGGTGTTCTGGAGCTAGATGGGGGTGGTGGTCGCACAGATTGTGAATGGACTCAATGCATCGGAATCATACACTTCAAAACGGTTGAAATGATCCATCTTGTGTTACCTGTAATTCTCCACAATCAGAAAAACTCACACTCAGAGAAGGATGCAAGCTCAGTACCTCCCAGAAGAGCGCAGAGAATCACGCTGAATTGACTTTCTGTGACATTTAAAGGATGCAGAAACAGGGACTTCCCTGGTAGTCCATCGGTTCAGACTCCACACTCCCAATGCAGGGGGCACAGTTTGATCCCTGCTCAGGGAACAAGATCCCATACCCTGCAAGGTGTGGCCAAAAAAAAAAAAAAAGCCTCAGAAATTTGCTCCCCAGACCTTAAGTGAAAAGAACAGGTCAGCAACAGTTTGAACAGAAAGGCATTCGGAAAATATAAATAGATGTGATTATGCATAGAAATTATGGAAGGATAGAGGCCCAAAGACTTAAGCTGCCCATCTCTGGGTGGGGGAATCATAAAAACACTGTGCGTGGGTGTCTGTGTGGGCACCTACATCCTCGATTATTTCTAAAATGTCCATGGCAAACTCTTGGAACCAGAAAACATTTCAGAGATGGAAAAAGAAGAAAGCATCAAGATTTCTCGGAGGGCTTCCCTGGTGGCTCCGTGGTGAAGAATTCCCCTGCCGATGCAGGAGACACAGGTTTGTCCCTGATCTGGGAAGATCCCACAGGCCACAGAGTAGCTAAGCCCGCGTGTGCTCCATAACCACTGAGCCTGTGCTCTGGATCCGGGGAGTCGCAACCATTGAGCCCTCGTGCCGCAGCTTCTGAAGCCTGAGCGCCCTACAGCCTGTGCTCAGCGACAAGAGAAATCACAGCAATAAGAAGCTTGCACTCCGCAGCTAGGGAGGAGCCCCAGCTCTCTGCAACTAGAGAAAAAGCCCACGCAGCAGTGAAAACCCAGGACGGTCAAAAATAAACAAACAAACAGACCTTTAAAAAAAAAAGATTTCTTGGAAATCCTTCCAGCCTATCTCAGGACACAGATGTGCAGACTCATCACAGGCCCCCTCTCCAGTCCAAGAGAGCTACACATCGTAGCTACTTCCTGCCCAGGAGGACTGGAAGCCAAGGAGGGATTTGGAGGGGCCGGGGTAAGGTGTTCTAGGGCCAGGGAAGACAGACGGCGTTCCACTGTGGACCAGCGTTCACTCATTTGACCACTCTTTCACTGAAGCCGCAGTTGGATCCAATACTCTCTGAATGTTTTCTCAGGTTCCACGTGAGGGTCTGGGAAGCCCCGGAGACTGGATGAGGCAGGGAGGCTGAAAGGAGAGACAAGAGGATGCCCGGGGTGCTTCTGCACAAGGCTCTGTCCCCTCCAGACACCTTGCAGCACTCCGAGCTCCTCGGTGGCAGCAGGGTGCTGGTCCGTACCAGCCAGGGCTGAGGGGATGCTCTCTGCGTTGCTGCGGAAGGGTCCACACCCCTCGGAAGGGGATTAATCTTCTCCAAACTAGCCACATAGCCTTCCCCTAACAATCTTGGGGAAGGCTCCTGGGTCCATCACTGGCACCGTGCTCCCTGGCATTGGACTTGACTGAGCTGGTAAGCTGACAAGTGCCAAGTCACCACTGTGTGCCAGGCCCAAGGCTGCACACTGGGTTGGGACAAGAGTCAGATGTGGGCCCTGCTTGGAGCTCCCTATTCAACGGTGCTTTCTGGGAAAGATATCTGAGAAAGTAGACACAGGAAATGCGTGTGAAACCTAAGTCACTCCTCTGGTGCCACAGACTCCAGTGGTGCCCAGTGAAGACCCCTGTGCCCTGGGGGATTAGGCTCTGCTGTGGACCCCCTGCCATGGACCCCTCATTCTCCCTGCACCCCTTTGCTCACCGCCCTCCAGCCGCACTGCCTTTCCCTGCTGGCTCTCCAATGCTCCAAGCTCTCTCTGCCCCGGGGCCTTTGCACTTGCTGCTCCCACTACCTGGCACATAGTAGGCACTTAATAACTATTTGTTGAATGCACGGATGATTAGAAAAAAGGGAAATTTGCTGTTTCCTAAAATACTGCCTAGACTCCTGCGATGGGGCTCTGATCAGGGCAGTCCTCTGGTCTTGACTGTGTGAGTTCTTTTAGCTGTTGTTGAGAATCCACAATAATCGCTGGGCTCGGCACTAATCCTGAATTAATGAGGCAACCCTGGGTTCTTTGGTGTTAATATTCTCTGAAGTTCAGCTCAGGGAAAAATAAAAAGAAAGAACCCCCCTCCTTACCCACCCACCCACCCACCAAAGCAAGGTACAAGTGAGCAGCCGAGAGTTTGGGGCGAGTCAAAACCAGAGAAAAAAGCAGAGCCTGGCCCCCGTGTTTGGCCCGGGCAGCCTTTGAGGGCCAGCTGTGCCCGGCGTGTTTGTAGTGCGGGCGGCCCAGCCTACCAGATGTTCCTTGGGAGGACGGCCACTTCAAACACAGCAGCTCAAGCCATCACCTGAGCAGCCTTTGTGTATTTCAAAGAGGAAGCCCGCTGAACTTTCCCTGTAATCATGAGGTCCCAACTTGCTTTTAATGGACCATTAGGGAACTCTGCAAGGAGAGCTCCCCGATCATTACCAGGTTCTGATGGCCGCCGAGCCCACCTGGAGCGGCCCCCCGGCAGCCACCTGCAGCGACAGCTCCCACAAGGCAGGGAAGGCCAGGACCCTGTCGGCTGCAGTGCGGACCCGGAGCGCACAGGCTGCCGGACTCACCCGTGTGGATGGATGCCAGGTCACATACTTGGGGCAAGAAGCCCCACTCCACCACCTGCTGGCTGGGAGGCCTGAGGCCCATCCCGGAGCTGAGCCAGTCTTACAGGCAAGAATACTTCAGTGGGCAGCCGTTCCCTTCTCCAGGGGATCTTCCCAACCCAGGGATCAAACCCAGGTCTCCTGCATTGCAGGCGGATTCTTTACCTCTGAGCCACCAGGGAAGCCCCTTACGACTATCAGTGTCAAATAATACTGAAACCTACCTTTCAGGTTCGCTGAGCCGTGCCGGGATTTTATAAATAACAAAACACCAAGCAAGTGTGAAATGGGTTGAATAATGTCCCCTCTGCCGAAATTCCTGCCCACCTGGGACGTTTTCTTTCTGTAATTGAAGTATATGGGCTTCCCTGGTGGTCCAGTTGGACTCTGTACTTCCAACGCTAGGGGGTGCAAGTTTGATCCCCGGTCGGGGAACTAGATCCCACGTGCAGGGCAGTGCAGCCAGAAAAAGAAGTATAGTTGATTTATAATGATTCAGGTATACAGCAAAGTGATTCATAGGTGTATTATATATATACATATATTCTTTTTCATATTCTTTTCCATTACAGGTTATTATAAGATAGTGAGTATCGTCCCCTGGGCTGTAGGTCTTTGTTGCTTATCTATTTTGCATATATAGTGTCTGTTGACCAACCTAGATAACACATTGAAAAGCAGAGACATTACTTTGCCAACAAAGTTCCGTCTAGTCAAGGCTATAGTTTTCCCTGTGGTCATGTATGGATGTGAGAGTTGGACTGTGAAGAAAGCTAAGCACCGAAGAACTGATGCTTTTGAACTGTGGTGTTGGAGAAGACTCTTGAGAGTCCCTTGGACTGTAAGGAGATCCAACCAGTCCATTCTGAAGGAGATCAGCCCTGGGATTTCTTTGGAAGGAATGATGCTGAAGCTGAAATTCCAGTACTTTGGCCACCTCATGCGAAGAGTTGACTCATTGGAAAAGACTCTGATGCTGGGAGGGATTGGGGGCAGGAGGAGAAGGGGACGACAGAGGATGAGATGGCTGGATGGCATCACTGACTTGATGGATGTGAGTCTGAGTGAACTCCGGGAGTTGGTGATGGACAGGGAGGCCTGGCGTGCTGCGATTCATGGGGTCACAAAGAGTCGGACATGACTGAGCGACTGAACTGAACTGAACTGAATCCCAATTTATCCCTCTCCGTCTTTGCCCTTTAGTAACTGTAAGCTTGTTTTCTATATCTGGGAGTCTACTTCTGTTTTGTAAAGAAGTTTATTTGCATCATTTTTCTGGATTCCAAACATGATCTTATTTGGAAGAGGGTCTCTGTAGAGGTAACTCAGGTGAGGACCAAGATGGGCTAATGGTGGTTTAGGAGGAGCCCCGAATCCAATGACCAAGAGACAGAAGAGGAGAAGACAGATGCATAGACGAGGAGGCCGTGTGAGGAGGAGGAGACCGCGGCTGGAGGGACGTGGCCACCAGCCCAGGAACACCAGAGCCCCAGAAGCTGGAAGAGGCAGGAAGCGTTCTCCCCTAGAGCCTTCAGTGGGAGGATGGCTCTGCGGACACCTTGATTCCAGACTCTGCCCTCCCAAATGGAGAGAGTGCATGTCTGTGCTTTGAAGCCTCTAAGTTTGCAACAGTTTGTTATAGCAGCCCTGGGGAAAAAGAACAAATTCTAGTTGTTCTTGTAGCCATTACTCTAGAGAATTCTCTGGGGGTTTCTATGGTGGTGCAGTGGTTAAGAATCTGCCTGCCAAGGGGATATGCGTTTGATCTCTTATCTGGGAAGATCCCACATGCCACGGGGCAACTAAGCCCTTGCACCACAACTACTGAGCCCAAGCACCCTAGAGCCTGTTCTCTGCAGCGAGAAGCCGCGGCAGTGAGAGGCCTGCCCACCACAACTAGAGAGTAGGTCCCGCTCACTGAAGCTAGAGAAAGCCCACATGCAGCCACAGAGACCTAGCACCGCCAAAATAAATAAATAAAAATGTAAAAAATTCTCTGTGCAACTGAAATGTCCCATCAGACACCCGGGCCTGACTTCCGGCAGGGACCTCGGCTGCCAAAGCAAGGAAGGAAGGAGGGGGCAGAGCTTAAGGAAGAGAGGTCTTTGAGCTGACAGTATGGAGCTTCCCAGGTGGCTCAGTAGTAAAGAATCCGCCTGCCAGCGCGTGAGACGCAAGAGATGCGGTTCAATCCCTGGGTCGGAAAGATCCCCTGGAGTAGAAAATGGCAACCCACCCCAGTATTCTTCCCTGGGAAATCCCATGGACAGAGGAGCCTGGTAGGCTACAGTCCTTGGGTTGCAAAGAGTCTAACACAACTGAGCCACTGAACACGCTTGCACACACGATCTGGGTTTAGAAGTGTGGCTCTCTGCCTCTGTCCAGGGCTCAAACTTTGACAAGTCACTGCTCCTCTCTGAACCTCCGTGTCTTCTTCTATGCAATGGGGACCATTACATCCACCATCAGGATTTCTGTGATGATGAAACTATTGTAGAACATAAAACATTCATGTGCTGAGTGTTCAATAAATGGAAAAGAGTGTCTGTGCATGCTAAGTCGCTTTGGTCCTGTCCAACTCTTTGCAACCCAATGGACTGCCACACGACAGCCTCCTCTGTCCACGAGTCGGTTGCCGTGCCCGTCTCCAGGGGATCTTCCCAACCCAGGGATCGAAACTGGGCTCCTGCATTGCAGGCAGATTCTTTACCAGTGAGTCACCAGGGAAGCAGAGTCATCATCTATTGTTGCCAGCAGACTGTCTGGACAGGTAGAGGCTGAAAAGAACCAGGAGCGGTTATAATTTCAGACGGTAGCTCAGCATCGGGAATGCAGGGGAAACAGAACTGCGTGTTTCTGGCTCAAGACCTCTCCTGATGTCGGAGTCCAGCAGTTGACTGGGGCCACGGTCTCATCGGAAGGCTTAACTGGGGCTGGAAGATGAGCCTCCAGGGTGGTTCACTCCCGCGGCTGTTGGCACAGGGTCTCAGTTCCTCCCAAGTGGACCTTTCCAGGCAGCTGCTTGGGTCACTTTGCAACAGGGCAGCCAGCCACCCCGGGAGCAAGTGACCCAAGAGCAAGGCAGCAGCAGCGATGCCTGGGACGTCCTACACCATTGCCTCCGCCGCGTTCTGCTGCTCGCACAGAGCCGCGCTGCTGCAGCGTGGAGCAGTCTCTGCAAGGGCACAGAGCCCTGGGAGACGGGTCACCAGAGGCGGTCTTGGAGGCTGGCTACAGCGAAGCAAGACCACCAGGTGTTCCTGGGGATGCTGGTGGGTGGGATCCCACACCGACAGGTGGCTTCACTCTCCCAGATTTGCCCTGGAGTCCAGCTCCCTAGGAGCCAGCAGGCTAAGCTGGCCACACGCCCAGCAGCTGGACTGTCATCTGATGTCTGAATCCCCGCCATGTCTCGCTGTGTCTCCCCCACGCGGACACACAGGGCCGGCATTTTCCGCCCCATTTCATAGGGTCACAAAGCCCCTGGTTGCAGATGGTTGGCCCAGGGCCCGAGTCAGCAGGCCCCACAAGGGGCCTCATCCCCTCTTGGGGGATCCTGACACCTGAAGATTTGAGGAGCATCAGCTTTGGGCAAGGGAGGACAGACACATTCTTGGAGGGCAGTGGGCAGCCTGGAGGTCTGAGCAGCGATGTGTGGGACACTCCCTGGGGCCTGACTTCAGCAGACACGTGTGCATGCCAGCACTCATGCGTTCGTGCATGGGAAGGCATGTGCCCCGTGCACGCACATGCAATTTACACACAAACCTGACCACAAATGCCGCCGGAATCTGCTCAGTCATGAACTTTGCCACATACAGTCAGCTCTCTTGATCGCAGGTTCTGTCCCCATGGATTCAAATGGTCCTCCTGGTGACAGGAGGGGCAACGCTCAGGTCCTGTTCTCTTCCCAGCAACGCTGTCTGCAGTGCATGGATCTCTCTGGCACCTAGGGACTGAGTCCTCGCATGGGAAGATGTGTTCACCTTTACTGGGATCAGATAACGCCAGATCGTTTTTCCAAACCAGTGGTTCCGGTTTAAACTTCCATCAGCTGTCTCCAAGAGTCCCAAAGGACAGGCATTTTTAAGGTCCTCTTGGGGGTTAATCCTCCGGTGGGTCAAGCCCACCCCTCGCTTGCTCTTAGCTGTCGAGCTCCCGTGGAGGCAGCAGGTGAGGAGTGAGAATGTGGGCTTGGGACTGAGTGGCTCTGGCCCCACGTCCTCTGTGTCCTCCGGCAGGTGATGGAGCTTCTCTGAGCCTCATCGGAAACTGGGGAGGGCTGCTGGGGGCTTAACTGAGACAGCTGATGGGCGGCATTTAGCACAGCGCCAGGCCTCCAGGCTGCGCTCAGAAACGCCACTGCTACCTTCCCGCAGCCTACAGGAGCCTCTTCATTCATCCATTCACTCGACAGCCCTTCCTGAGAGCCTACTATGCAGGCCCAGGGCAGTGAAAAGACTAGATCGACGGCCTCTGCTCCTTCCTGGCGCTGACATTTCAGTGGGGAAGACAACTTAGGAAGAAGTTCTTAAAAATGTATAGCATATCAGGGACTTCCCTGGCAGTCCAGTAGTTAAGACTCTACCCACCCACTGCAGGGGGCACAGGCTCAGTCCCTGGTCGGGGAACTAAGTTCCCGCACGCTGTGTGATGTGGTCAAGCAAACAAAACCCATGTAGTGTATCAGATGGTACCTCATGCCAGAGGTACTTATGCCAAAGAAAGGCTTGGGACTCTGTGTAATCTGAAGGGCACAGCTGCAATTTCAAATGTGGAATTTTGTTTTAAGATTTCACATGATAAGGAAAGGCTTCCCAGGTGGCTCAGTGATAAGGAATCTGCCTGCCAATGCAGGAGACACAGGTTTGATCCCTGGGTCGAGAAGATCCCCTAGGGCAGAAAACAGCAACCCACTCCAGTGTTCTTGCCTGGGAAATCCCACAGACAGAGCTGCCTGGTGGGCCACCGTCGATAGGGTCACAAAGAGTCAGACACGACTCTGCACGCATGCATGATAAGGAAACTCTCCCTCTCTAGTCTCTTTCCCCCACATGGCAAATCATGTGACCCAGGCCTGGCCGACCAATGCACGTCAGTCCTCCAATAGCAATCATTGGTTCAGAGATGGCACATGGCCCAGGCTCGTCCAAACAGGGAAACTCTGGGACCTGGGGAGGTGCTCTCATCCTATCCTCTGGGACTGGGTGTTATGCCATCTAGAAGTGATTATCCAGGCCTGGATCCAGCCTAGAGGAGGCAGAACCAAGAGATTGAGAAAAAGAAGCAAGGTCTTCATGATCCTCTTGAACTCCTGGAACAAACCAGACCAGAAGGCAGAAATCCCCACCTACTTAGTTGCACGAATCAATAATTTTCTCCTTCCATTTTTTTCTTCCCCTAAATAATTGGGTTGAGTTTTCCTTTACTTACAGCTGATTCACCCTTGACATTGGCTACCAGGCTAGTGTGTCCTTTTAAAACCAGCCATGCTCTCCCCAGCTTCCATTCCTTGGGGGTGGCCTTCTTTTCAGGACGAAGCCAAAGGTGCATTGATCGGGTGGGACTTCCAGCCGTCCACATTTGGGGTCTTCACCTCCTGACAGCCTACCTTCTGGGGGCTCTTCCCACACTGGAGACTCAGTCAGAGCTCGATCTCTGATGACAAGGACACAGAAGACTGAGCTGTGTTCTTCCCACAGCCTGGTGGCTCCTGGGCTCAGCGCTAGAGCAGCCCGATACCCACCGAGATTCAGACTCCCGCTGTGGTCATGTCTGAGCAGCTCACTTCTCTCATTCTGGGAACCTGGTATCATTTGAATCCAGCCGTTGCCAGGTGACTTGCTCTGACCAATAAAATGGCTACTCTGGGCAGAAGCTTTAAGAACCAGTGCTTCACAGTCCCCCTGCCTCTGTAACTGTGAAGGCACCTGGGGAGGGGGCCCCTCCATCAGTCTGGTTCTCTGAGCAACAAATAAATAATCCTGTGCTGACCCTGGAAGGACATAGGCTTTGAAAGATAAAGTTTGCTGTTTCAAGCTGCTGAGATTTGGGGGGTGTTTGTTACTGCAGCATAACCTAGGCTTTCCTGACTGCTACATCATTCAGGGTAGGGTTGTAGCTAATGAGTTTCCATCTCCTCTCTCCATAAGTATACTTCCCAGCCTCTCCTAGATCTAGATAGAGCCCTGGGACCACCTCTCACCAATAGAATGTGAGCAGAAGAGCCACAGTGAGTCAGAAGCAGGCCCCTACCCTCTTTTCCTTTCTTCTGGTTGAAAGAACCATTGGCAAAGGGTCACCCACCCTCCTGGAAAGGCCGTGCAGTGAGAGACCAGGGCCTTGGCAGCCCCCAGCTTGTGCAGCCCAGGGGGTACCTGCCCGCCGGGTCCAGCCACCTTGGAAGTTCCAGACCCAACGAAGCTCCCAGATGGAGGTGCCCACTGGAGTGGCACAGGCCCCCTCATAGGGGGAACATGAGCATCCCAGCACTACCCAGGTTTCAGGATGGTGAACAAACGGCTGGTGTTTTACGCCCCAAAGCTGTGGGGTGGCTGCCATATATCAGTAGTAAGAGGTCACCAGCACATCACTGTCCGGTAAATACCCCCAGAGTTTGCGCAAGAAATCCGAGACCCTGTGCTTTCATCTTGCCTCGGGCACCTCCTCTAAGTATATTTGGCTCCTCTTTATTCTGTCTGTGTGCATGCTAAGTTGCTTCAGTCGTTCTGACTCTTCGTGACCCCATGGACTGCAGCCCGCCAGGCTCCTCTGTCCATGGGATTCTCCAGGCAAGAATACTGGAGTGGGATGCCACGCCTTCCTCCAGGGGATCTTCCTGACCCAGGGATCACAACCATGTCTCTTATGTCGCCAGCATTGGCTGGCACTGCCAACTAACTCCCCCGCCCATGAACGCTCCTTTTGGTGGGAAGAGGTAGGTGGGCAGCACAACCAAGTGTGAATCAGCCATCGGCCAGGAGGACCGCTGCACCCTGCAGAGGCTGGCGCCGGATGCTGGCTCGATTCATCTTCAAGAGGGGAGACCTGGGAGGGCCCCTGACCTGCGCCCCACCCCGGGAGTCCCCAGACAGAGGCCTCACCTTCCCGGGTGTTCCAACTGGAGGGAAGGAAGAGGTTCCAGGGAAACCCCCTGGAAAAGCCCCAGGAAAAGCCAGCAGAGACTTGGGCGGCCGGGAAAGGAGAATTTCTGCAAAAGGTCACCGTCTTCTACATTCCTTCACTCTGCTTGTGGCCTGCCAGGGTGTCTATGAAAGATCCTTATTCTTCTCCATCCAGCACCACCCAAACAGCCGCTGCTATAGTGGAGGGTGGCCCCCGGGGCCGGGGGAGAAAGCGGCCAGCTTTCCTGACTTCCCTTTTCCTTATGGATTTTTGATGTTTGTGCAGGGACTGCAGCCTGGGGCTTCCAGCTTCTGCAGGATATCTCCGGAGATGGGCTGTCTCCCCCGGAAAAGCGGGGAGAAGCCACAGGACACGATCGCCCAATGCCCGCCCTGCCCCCAGCCTTGAAGGGGGTGGGGGCTGGCTGGCAAGGCCTGGACACCACTGTCCCCCAACACAGACGCAGCTCTTCGCAGCGCCCGGATGCCTGCCTGCCGTGCCCTACACCATCGTCCAACGGATCCTGGCCGCTCCCAGGATGTCTGGTTAATGGAGGCCCCCCTGCCCACCTTCTCGTGCTCTGCTGCCTGATTCCTTTTGGAACCCAGAGGTCTGTGTGAGGCGCTGTGGTCATCAGATCTGGCCTAAGTGAGCCACGGGCCTGAGTGACCTCAGTAAGTGTCGCACAAACACCCCACAGCTGAAACCACTGGGCCCACACCTGGGAATTCATGTCTTCATGGTCTCGTGATGGAGTGGTGGGTGCTCAGGCCCAGCTTTCAATCCTGTTATCATTCACTTCCTCCTTGGGTGACCTGGACCGGTCTTTTCATTTCTCTGAGCCTCAGTTTCCTTATCTGTGAAATGGGCACAAATTACCCTGCCTCACAGGTTGTTGAGAAGATTCAGGAGACTGTTTCCTAGGATCGGCCAAGGACTTTGGGAGCCTGCTAAGGACCTGCTGAGGACTTTGGGAGCCTAACATAGGGGATGGCGGTCAGTCACCTGGGTGCTGCCTGCAGGGTCTGGTGGTGGAGAATGGGCCGGACTGTGGAAAACCCCGCAGAGACCCGGGTTCCCAGTTAGCAGGCATCTCAGCCTGACAAACACAGAGGCCTGGGCCCCGCTCGCCTCACGTGTCTGACACTTCGGCCATCATTTAACAGCAGAAAGTTTATTGCCGCCCTTGGTGCCTCATCCCTGCTCTTAACGGGCTGGCCTGGGGGAGGGGCTGCCCTTTGAAGAAGATCTTTATGGTAATGGATGGTAATGGTGAGCAGCCTGGGGGGGGGGGGGGCAGGTAGCAAGCCTCCCCCCCGCCCCCACCGCCGCTCCCTCCAGGAGATAATCAAGTTAGCCTCCAAAACAGATTATTTTCAGCCCAAACAAATCACTTTCAATTACAGAGCAACTGATAAGATCCCAAGACCACAAAGCCACAGGTGGGGATGGGGGAACCACACTGGTCCCCAAGTGCGGGTGGGCCCTGGCCCCCATTCCATCCAGTAGCCAGGACTGAATGCCACTCCTGGGCCTCTGCCTTGAGACCTCTGTCAGCAAGCTGGTTTGGAGGACTCCTGGCACAGGAGTGCCTTAACCTGGGGCTCAGGAGGGCGTGTGTTTGGGGAGCAGGGGTGGCATTTCCCGGCCAAGCTGAGGTTTGATCATTAACTGAGGGGTCCTTTCTATTTGGATCATGAGGGACTCGGGGTCTCCCGCTCTCTGTGGACATGGGGGCTCACGGGCACACCCCTTGATGGCAGCTGCTCTAAGCCCTGGTTCAGGGCAGGAGAGGATGGAGGCTCCCGGGCTGAGTCACAGATAGGGTGACCAGCACATCCCGATCTTAGCAGTGGAAGGCCTGAGTCCTGGCGACCCCCCGGTCCCCCTGGACAGGCGGTGCAGAGTGACAGGGCCTGGACCTGCGCCTCCCAACACCAAGCCCTCCCCCTCCGTGTCCACCTACCACTGGTCCATTCACTCAGGAAGCACCTGGCACTCACCCGCTGCGTGCACAGCCCAGCCCCAGGCCAGGTCAGGTGGGGTGAGCGCCACATGGCTTCTGCCCCCAGGACCCCTGGCACGTGCAGGGGGGACTTGCCAGAGGGCATCTGTAAGGTGCAGCGGGCACAGGACACCTCTCTCACCTCTGGAATCTTCCACTCCCGCGCTGGGGTCTGCTCTTGCCTCCACGCTTGGCTGATGCTGGGCAGGGGGGTCCATGGCCAGGACTGGTTGTCCCCATCCCTGCCACAGTGGATGGCGAGGAGGTCCTGCCAGGACCAAGGACACAGTGAGGAGGGGTCAGGGGGCTGGGGGGCACAGGGAGCTGCCTTCATCCCTCCAGGCCCCACTCCCAAGCTCTCCAGGCACAGTCGATGGGCCAGGAGCCGGGAGAGTGACATCCAATCCACACGTGTGTGCTTGCTGTGTGACCTTGGGCAAGTGACCCAACCTTTCTGAGCCCAAGTGTCTGGTCCGTAGAACCCTGGAGAAGAGCCTTTCCCACCAGACCTCTTCTCCTCAGTCTTACCTGGGAACCGTGAGTCTAGTTCACGGGGAACATGGAGCAGTTGGAAGACCACCCACGTACGGCTCCTCCCCTCCCGCCTCCTGTTCCCAGGCCTGGACCCTTCCCTCACCCATCCCTGCCTCCTTCTCCTACACCCCTAGTTTCTCCTCTGTCCTGGGCAGCAGACACCCCGTGTTAAGCATAAACCAGCCCCAGGACCCCCTCCTCCAGCTGCCCCTGCTTCTAGTTCTGACAGAACACACAGCCCTTCTTAGCCCTCAGCTTGCTGACCACGACCTCTGACCCCCACCCCCCACCCCATCCACCTGCCTCCCTGGATTCCCGCCTGAGCTTGGCCCTCCGGGACCCCTCTTTAGGGCAAAGCTAAGGCTCTTCTGAGACCCCCGTCCCACCCGCCTTGCCCCCACTCCCCAGCCCCTTTCCCTCTCGGGCTTTCGGGCTTCCCTGGACAGGGTGACCCGGCTGCTCAGGGCACATCCCCCTCTTGTTCAGCCTTCTGCACCAGGGGCCCCAGGACCCGGCTGTGGGCGGAGCACCCTTCTCGGGTGGGTCTTTTCTAAGATGCCCACCAGGCCCTCCAGAGGTGAGGCCCACTTCTCTGCCCTGAGCACCCAGGACATGGGGCCGGGGTAAAAGGTGGCCTTGCTCGGGAGAGAAGCCGAGGAGGCTGAGGCCCTGGACGGGGGCCTGGTGGGGGCGGGGGGCTGGGGCACTCAGGCCTCATCATGACGGTGGCCACAGGCACTTATAGCCTCCTGTGCATGAAAGCCACCTTGGGGAGCCCAGTGGGCCACGTGAGCAGACGCCGCAGAGTCCCCAGTTCCTGCACACGGGATTTCCAGCCGGGTCGGTTGTGTAAAGCCGCTCAGTTCAGCGGTGGTACCGTCTGATACTTCCACTGCTTGTGTATTTTTTGTGTGTTTCTTGGTTTCACATCCACACGGGCACACACATTCACACTCACAATGTCACATTTACTCTTGCACACCCATGCACACCCACACATACATGTACTACACAATTGCACACACCCACACTCATGGATTCTCTCGTACACACACTCACTCACACACACACACAGGAGACCTGATGCCCCACTAGGGTGGGGGCTCTGCTTTGTCTAGATGGAGTGGTCCTGGCTTTGGTGGAAGCACCCGGTGGGCATTCAGACGATAGTGAGCAGGCAGGGGTGGGGACCCCCGAGTCCAGCGGCTGCAGGGGACTCACTTTGCAGTGAGCCTCATGGAAATGCTGCCACTGGGACTTTGGTGGCTTTTGGGGCCCTTGGCAACCACAGGGTAGGCAGAGGACAGCAGACCCCAGGGTCCCCTGATGCCAAGAGAGGAGTCCCCCTCCCTCCCAGGCTGAACCCCTTGACCAGCTCCAACGCGGGGCTTCAGCTGCGCTTCATCTGTCTCCTCCATTCATCTTCTGCTTCTCTGACTCTCAAACGGTCCCTTAATTGGCCATTTGGCCCCTAAATTAGGGGTGATTAGGATCAACCCCCAAGCAGCATTTCAGATGGCGGCCAGCGGTCTGAAGCCCCTCTTTGGGTCCCAGGGGCCTTCGATTTGGTCACACAAAGGTCAGCCCTCTGGCCTGGCATGGGTGCCTGGGCAACCTCTGACCTTCAGCTCTTAAACCTGACCCTGGCGATTCAGACCCAAGGGTCTGAGTACAAACAGCCGAGCAGGAAGCATTTGGGGAGGCAGCATGCAGGGGAACCTCCCATGCTGGAGACTTCCGGCCTTTCCGCTGTGGCCAGCATTCTGCCGGGCACCACATCCTCCTGTGTGTCTGCAGGCGCTGGTTCCGGGGTCCAGAGACCCAGATGGACATGCACCCTGGCCTGGGCCAACTCTGCCATCGACATGAGGCAGTCGCCGCCTCTCACCTGCCACTTGGGCCTGGGCAAGTTCACACAGCCCTCCAAGCCTTGGTCTCTGGTCTCCAGAATGAAGGCAACCACAGCACCCATGGTCTTGCAGTGTTGCTCTGAGGGTTATCCAACACGATAGTGCACTGTTCTTTCGACAGATGGGGAAGAAAAATCCCAGCTCCCGGGCACTCTGTCTCCCAAACCCCAGGCGGGCCTGGCACCACAGGCTGGGGAAGCCCTGTTGAACTTAGGTGACTCAAGTTGCCGCTGGTCCCGTGTTCCAGAGATCACTGTCATTATATGAGGTCACAAACCCCTTTGCGACCCACAGACTGTCCAGGGAAGTGCACACATGCATTATACACACACACACGAGTGCACAACCTTGCACACACGGCCCAGGCAGGTCTGCCTTGTATAGCTGTGAAGATGGTGCACTGCACAAAGGCTCTCCCAGCCTGAACTCTGGCAGGCCCACCAAGCTGGATGCCCAGTGTGGGGCTGCATCTGTAGAGAGTGAGGGCACCTTTTTCTCAGTTGCAAGAACATCTTTTAGGCTAGTGGGAGCAGCTGTGCTTGGATCAGGAAGCTCCTCACAGGAGCTTGTGAGGCTCCCTCCATCCCTTAAATGTCAGGACGGCCGAGACGCAGCACACAGAGTGCTCAGACACCCAATCGGGTGGTGCTGGTGTTTCCGTGCATGCAAGCAGGCAGGCCAGGTGCCTCTTCGGTAACATAGCTGATGCTCCCGGTGGGCTTGTCCACACCTGGAAGGCATGAGTGCTTGGTGTGGCCCTTCTGACCTCTGGACCTAAGGCACCTTGACTTGGGTATCCAGGAAGACCCCCATGAGGCTCCTGGTAGGTATACAAGCCCACTCTCAACGGTCTGCAGTGCCAAGAGGCACCCCAGCCCTGTCCCTGGGGGGTTGGAACTCGTCCACCTTTGCCCCAGGGTCTCGCCCAGCCGAGGGCCATGGCCCTGTGGAATGCCACACCTCCAGAGTCACAGCCCCCGGTGAACTGGCTACATTGCTCCCAGCTGCCTCCCACCTCGGGGCAATTTATGGGGTCACAAACCACCTCGAGGGTGCAATTCCCTATCCTGGTGTCAATTGGTCCCCAAAGTGCTTTACAACCTGCTTGTAGCACCGAGGAAGGCAGCAGTCCCCGGACTCCTCTAGCCTCGGCGGTCCCGCCATTTGGCCCCAGGCTGGGGCAGCCAGGGCAGCCCAGGTCCCACCACCTGGAGCCCAGCCCGGCCGGGCCACGGTGGCCTTTCCTCCTGCCCAGCTTCTCTGGCGGTGTTGACAGAAGTCACCTACGGTCATTTTTGAAGTCAAACCATCCAAGTGCCTGGCCCCCCAGGATGGGAGCAGGAATCCCACCTCCCCGTGTAACACCATCCACCTCTCTGGGCTTTGGGTTCTCTAGGTGTGAAAGGCAGGTAATAAAAGCTAGTTTCAAAATTGTTGTGAGGATTAAATTAGATGACAGATGTCAAGTGCTCAGGGGATGGTTATGATTTTATTAACATGAAAGTGGAAATTACCCAGCATTTCACCTCCCAAAGGTCAGCCTGCTACTATCTGGGGTCTCTCTTTGGGACCTTTTGCTTTCTTCTTCTTGTTTTTGTGGAAAATAGCATCTATGCTAGAAAGTACATAAAAGACACAATGCAGGTCACTAGTGCCCTCTTAAAACTGACGAGTAGTTGATTACAATGCTGTGAGTTTCAGATGTACGGCAAAGTGGTTCAGTCCTACATATACATGTGTGTGTATGTATGTATTTATATATATTCTTTTTTCATATTATTTTCCCTTATGGTTTATTATGGCATGAGAGTTGGACTATAAAGAAGGTTGAGCACCAAAGAATTGATGTTTTTGAACTGTGGTTCTGGAGAAGACTCTTGAGAGTCCCCTGGACTGCAAGGAGATCCAACTAATCAATCCTAAAGGAAATCAACCCTGAATATTCATTAGAAAGACTGATGCTGAAGCTGAAGCTCCAATACTTCGACCACCTGATGTGAAGAACCGACTCACTGGAAAAGACCCTGATGCTGGGAAAGATTGAGGGCAGGAGGAAAAGGCGATGACTGAGGATGAGATGGTTGGATGGCATCATCGACTCAATGGACATGAGTTTGAGCAAACTCCAGGAGCTAGTGAAGGACAGGGAAACCTGGGGTGCTTTAGCCCAGGGGGTCACAAAGAGTCAGACAGGGCTTAGCAACTGAAAAACATGGTTTATTGCAGGATATTGAATGTAGTTCCCAGTGCTATCCAGTAGGGCCTTGCTGTGTATCTATTTTATATATAGCAGTTTGTATCCGCTAATCCCAAACTTCTGATTTAGCCCTCCCTCACCATATACCCTATTGTTCATGGTTGTTATTATTCAGTTGCTAAGTTTTGTCTGACTCTTTGCGACTCCATGGACTGCAGCACTATTTACAATAGCCGAAACCTGGAAAGAACCTAAATGTCCATCTACAGAGGAATCGATAAAGAAGAGGTGGTGCATATATACAGTGGAATATTGCTTAGCCGTAAAAAAGAATAACTGATGTCATCTGCAGCAACGTGAATGTACCTAGAGATTATCGTATTAAGTGGAGTCAGTCAGAGCAAGACAAATTTCATATGACATCACTTATATGTGGAATCTACAATATGACACAAATGAGCTTATCTATGAAACAGACTCACTAACAAGCATAAGGCAAGGACCCACAGAAGCAACACCCAGACGGGAAGGAGAACCTTGGCACGATGAACCCTTCCTCCGGCCCTGCTGCAGCCCCAGGCCAGCCCCCTTTCCCCAACATAATCACCCTTCTGACTTTTGTGAAAATAATTTCCTTCTTTGAATCTGGACACACCTCTTGATGTTAGCTGCTCCGTGCTTCGCCTTCTCCTTCTGTCTTACGTTTGTGAGTTTTGCTCCTGCGGCCCCATGGACTCGGAATTCATTCACCTTCCTTTGCTGTGTGATATCCCACAGTGTGACCATGCTATGCTTCATTTATTCATTCCCCTGTAGAGGGATGGCTGGACCGTTTCAGGCTTTAGCTACAGAGGTGTAGCTGCTCAGAAGGGCTGGTGGGGCAGGCCGATCCTGCTGGGCAGGGGGATTGTGGGTCATGGCACTCGGAGCTTCTACGTGGCAGAACGATGCCAACTGTTTCTTAAAGCCAACTTTGAAATGGCAGTGGGGTCAGTATGTGCCCACACAAAACCAAACGCTCCCCAGTAAGTGCTTGTGTGTGCAGAGGACGCTTCAGAGAGAAGTCCCAGCCAAAGCCTGTTAGCAAGTGGGCTGCTGAGCACGGAGCTAAGTTCACACTTCATGTTCTGCCCTCCTGATTGTGTAATTTTATCACCACAGGCACATTTGCTTTATAATCAGAACGGGCTTGTACGTGGGTATTGTTTAGAAGCCTGGGTTTATTAAGCACCTTGAGCTCCGGCAAATCTACCTCGCTCCCTAACCGGCACAGCCGCCCATGGTGTGAGAATCAAACCTTGTCCAGGAGCTGGACATTGAGGTTGGTTTCCATTTCTTATTCCAGTGAGTAAGACTAGACCGAATTTACCCACATATACATTTCTACCCGTTTCTGTGATTGTTCCCCTGCTTCTAACCAGGTTTTTTTTTTTTTTTCAATCATTATAAATATAGTTCGTGGTCTTTAGAGAAAATTTGGGAGTTGGAAGAAAAAGAAAGAGGGCAGACAGAGCCCGCCGCAGTCCCCTGCCTGGAGCCGCTGTCACCTGGTCTATTTCCTCTGCTTTTTTTCTTCCCTGCCATGTTGGGTTTCTGTTTGTCCTGAATTGGAAGCCACTGTACATAGACTTCTGCACTGAAGGCCTGAGTTTGGGGTCACACGGTCTTCCCTTAGCTGCAGATGGGAAGCAAGGCCATCATTTTACTGCCTCCCTCCCCACCAGACACAGGTCAGCAGCTGTCTTGTCTCTGAGAGCCCACCTGACCCACACCCTGAGCCCCCGACTTCTTTAACCCTCCCGTGGGGAAACCAGGGTGGTCAGTATGCAGAGTGAAGCTGGTCCGCCCGTGGCTGCCTGGAGCTCTGGGCTAGCCGGTAGCTCGTAAATTTCCCTTTGCCCATCTTCACCCCGCACACGAACCCTGACTTTGTTCATGCCAGAAATATTTCCCAAGCAGCTACATCACGCTGGGCAGGTGCTAGGTGCTGGAGAAACAGCGCCATTCAGGTGGACAAGCCCTCAAGAGCCGTCAGCAGGGGAAGCGTGAAAGTAAATGAAGGTACAAATGAAATAGTCACGTATGTCGTGTCGTGTTGGGGTAGAAGGTTTTCCTGAGTCTCTTCTCTCCCTAACCCCACCCCACAGTTATCCGGGCTGCATTGCCATATTGCATCACCCCAGGATCTGTGGCGTTGTGCAGTGCACAGCCCGGGCCACTGTGCATGGCGGCCTTGTGCCAGGGCCCCCCGGGCTCACAGAGACCAGGAAGCTGACAGACAAAGCCTCCTAAGGCCTAGGTATTCTGATCCACCTTTCTTATAAGTATCAGCATCATGGAAGAAGCTCAGAGAGGCTGGCGAGCACCACAAAGCAGGTGAGTGTCAGACCCTGGAGCACCTGGGCTTTGCTCAAAGTAAACCGGCCCCTGAATTGTAAAGGGGAGCCCCCTCCTGCCTTGGAAAAGCCACAGGTGGCATCGCCCAATTTGTTCCCTGCCCATTAACAGCCCCGACCTCTGAGGCACACTGGGCGTCAAGGAATTAGGACAGAGATATGCCACCTTTTGGGAGCTGACACCCCACTTCTTATTTAATTCTCCCCGCCTCCTTCAGTCTCTCCGAGTGTCAGCTGGCAAGCATCTGTCCGCTAAATCAAAGCCCTCCCGATTCACTGGGTGTGACAGGTCTCTGAGAATTTCATGGAGCCCCTGGGAGGAGGCATGGTCGTGAACCACGAAAGCATTTCACAGAGTTAAAAGCCTGCTTTGTGAGCACAAAGTGGCCACGAGAGGCTGGCCCCCGGGAGGAGGTCACAGCCTCGGCCAGGCACAGATTCCACCCGAGAGGGCAGCTCCCCTGACCCTCCAAGGAAGCGGCAGGAAGGTTCCGGCTGGCAGGGCCGGAGCAGCCAGGCCATTGTGCCCAGGGCCGGGGAATGTTTGGGAGGAAGGTGACACCTGGGGATGTGTAAGGCTGGGCTGTCCGCACACCTTTGACCACTGAAGCCGCACGGACATCCCTGCGTGTGGTCACCCAGTGTTGACAGATCAGAATCACTCAAGCGTTCCTCGGGAATCCTTTGTCTGCTGCCCCGAGTCAACGTCTCGGAAACAGTCGATTCTAGCCAGAGCTTCTGTGTTGCGATTTTAAAGATGATCTGTTTTTAGCGTAGCAAAGACAGAGAAAGCACAGCCAGGCAAAGAGGAACGAAACAGGGGAGTTATCTTTCTCCTGTAGCTCGGTGCATGTTTTGGTTTTTTTTCCCTCTTGTTTTCAGAGTCAGAAGCCGCTGTGCGCCCAGCTGGTGTCCTGCTCTGCGCGCTCAGCCTCCCGAGGAAACGATTCCAATCGGGGACCCGCGAGTTTGGTTGCTCCCCCGCTCACCTGACCGCTTGTTAAGCACTGAGCACGCAGCCTTCCCTTCTGTTTCAGATTCACAGGTTTTCTCTCCAGGCCTCGCCCGGTATGGGACGCGGAGGCCCAGCTTCCAATCGTTGGATTTGGCCTGCTGGGACTATGCCAGGGTGTTCCAGAGCGCAGGGGGCCTGGGGAGGGCGCATTGGGAACATGGCAGGCCAGAGGGAAGCCAGGCCAATGGGCCCTTCGGCCCCCAGGGTGCCAGGAGGGGAGCCCCTTAGTGAGCTAGTGTCGAGAGGCCGCCCGGCCCTCTCCCGGGGTTATCCTCTCTGCCAGTCTTGGGCGTCCCCCCTGCTCTCTCCATGTCCCTTCCAGAGGACCCCGTGCCCGCCCCCTGGTACACACACACAGGTACATCCCCTGCCTCTGCTCCAGGACGCTCTGAGCCCGGCCACCCACCAGCTTCTCTCTGGGCAAAGGAGGAGCCATCTAGGGTGGGGTCCACTGTGCTGCAGTGGACAGAGTGGGACAGCATTGACCTCGGCCTGCTGACGGGTGGCTGACCTGTGTCCCCCAAGGAGGTCTACCCGGAACCTGTGAGTGTGACCTTATTTAGGCAAAAGGTCCTAGCAAGGAAATGGCAACCCACTCCAGAATTCTTGCCTGGAGAATTCCATGAGCAGAGGAGCCTGGTGGGCTACAGTCCCTGGGGCCGCAAAGAGTCGGACATGACTGAGTGACTTTCTTTCTTCCCAGGTGTCATCGAATCAAGGAATTTGAAATGAGATCACCCTGGTTTACCCAGGTGAGTCCCGAATGCAGTGACAAGTGTCTTTATAGGGGAGAGGCAGAGGGACATCTGAGACGGAGACGAGGGCAGAGAGCAGTCATGTGATGATGAAGGCAGAGGCTGGAGAGAGGCGGCCATAGGCCGGGGGACACTTGGAGGCCCCCGAGCCAGAAAAGGCAGAAAGGACCCTCCCTCAGGCTCTCGGGCAAGAACCAGCCCTGCTCACATCGACATCTTGGGCTTCCAGGCTCCGGACGGTGAGAGACAGGCTGGCGGGTGCCAGCCGCCCCAGCTGGGGTCATGTGTACGGTCGCCCCTGGACAGCGATGTGGAGCCCTGCGCTGCTGCCTGGAAGCACTCTGGCCCCCCCAAAAGGGCAGCCATGCCCTCGCGCAGGGGTGAGGACCTGGGTAGTAGTAGAGCCTAACTCGTCGGAGGTGCCTGGAAAGGCCATCAGGCAATTTGCAGTCAGAGAGGACGGGAAGCCAAGGGCCACCCCTCAGGAGTATCTCCTGTGGCCTGGTGGGAGGCAGGTGGCTGTGATGCCTGGTGGGGAGTCTCAGGGCTGCCGGAGGGGCCTGTGGCCAGTGCAGCTGCCGACCTCACGTCAGAAAGGGCAGAGGAACCGGAGCTCAGCCCAGCTCCTCATCTGGGTCACTGGTTCCGAGATCAAGGGGAACACATCCCATCTCTCCAACGCTCCTGAGGAAGCTTCTAGAAGGAACCGAGAGGACTCATGGGAACTAGACACTGAAGATGGAAGAGGAAGCTCTACCCACTACAGGCCAGGCGTTCTGCGCTGGGAAGGGGTCCCCTCCACTGCCCGGGGGCCAGCAGCTCTGCAAGGGACACCCCCACGACCACACACCCTCGGGGGATGCTTACACAGCCTTCTGGAGTGACCACAGGGCCGCTGCCAGACTCAGGCCTTCGAATCCAGTCAAAGAACTGCTCGGAGTGGGGTCAGGTTGGCGGGGAAGAGTGGCCTGTATGTGGCGGGCCCTAGTCAGGTCTCCTCCAAGGCCAGCCTTGGACGGGGAGGACCTGGCCCATCCATGGGATGGATTCCTGGCGTCCTGGGATCAGGAACAGCTTGCAGAAGGTGCTGAAGCTGTTGACCCCTTCCTGGAAGACAGGATAGAGATTCAGGGGCTCATAGGTCTGGATCCAGGGACCAGGAATGAGCTGATGCTGTTCTGTAGGGACATCAAAACCTGAACCAGGACTCGGGGCCGGGCAGTGTGTGGGAAAGAGGGCGAAGGCATTGGGAGCATCCTTCTACCTCCACTGGTGAAGGTCAGCTGGCCAACTGCTCCCTGCCTCAGTCTCCCCGTCTGCAGAAAGGGGCTGCGTCCTGTAGACGGTGGGGAAATGAGACTCAGACCAGACACAAGGGGTCGGGTCGCCTGGGAGCTCACGGGCCATCTTGGGATGGAGGGCAGGCTGCGACCAGCTCCTGTGGACTGAGCGGTGGGGTGCAGACCAGCCGGCCTGGGAGCCACTCGGCAGCGGTGCTGGGGGCGGGGACCAGCCCTCCAGACAGGCCCGGGCCCTGGTCCACCCTGGGGGCCCACCCTCTGCAGGCAAGTCTCGTCCCATTTCCTAGATGGGGAAGCTGGGTCCAGGGCCGGTCCCTGGCCCGCCACGGGAGCTCTGGAAGGAATCTCCAAGCCCTTGGTCTGTGGTATGTGCAGCCAGAAACCCTAGCTGGAGCTGAGGTCGGAGCATCTGTTTAAATGCCTCAAAACAGAAATACCTCTGGTCTCCGCTGACCTTCCAGAAAGGCAGGGCCGGAGACTTGGGCGGCTCAGGACGCCACTCTCATAGGCTCCCCCGCTTCCCTCCGTGGATGTTTATGAGGTCAGGTGCACGCCAGGGCCAGGCGGGGACCCGGGGCTTCATACCTGCCAACACCTCCAGCGCCCCCACAGAGCTCTCAGACACTGGGCAGAGGGAGATACGGAACCAACAGCCAAAACCATCCTTTGATGAGAAGTACTGTGAGTTCTGTAAAGCAGGCGAGGGTCCTTTCTGACCTCCATTTCCTCAGCTGTGAAATGAGGACGGTACCCTCGGGGGGGCCACGGCCTGAACCACAGGTCCCAGGGGCATATGCACACAAGCACACACACATATGTAGGTACACGCGCAAGCACACTCGAGTACACGCCTTCATGCACATTCACGGGTACACACACATGTGCACACAGGTCTGGCCCAGAGCCTGGACTCAGCTCCACAGTGACGACCGTCAGTATAAACAGTGCAGAATGCTCTGGAACATTGGGTTGAAGCTGGACTTCTCACCACCTTCCGATTCCCAAAATGGCTGTTCCCTGTTTTCTAGGCTTGGGAT
The DNA here is from genome assembly GCF_029378745.1 of Bos indicus. Taxonomy (NCBI): domain Eukaryota; kingdom Metazoa; phylum Chordata; class Mammalia; order Artiodactyla; family Bovidae; genus Bos; species Bos indicus. The sequence continues at coordinate 47,477,944 of NC_091788.1, read as the reverse complement.
TGCCTCTTAGGTAATCCCTTCAAAGAGGGAGCTGACTCCCCACTATGGAATGAGACCCAGCCCCCAAGTCTGCAAACATGGCTTCCCACTTTTACAAACAGCATCGCAGGGACTTCCCTCGTGGTCTAGGGGCTAACACTCCACACTCCCAATGCAGGAGGCCGGGGCCCCATCTCTGGTCAGGGAACAAGATCCCACAGGCCGAAATGAAGATCAGAGATCCCGAGTGCAGCAGCTAAGACTCAGTGCAGCCAAGCAAACAAGCAAACAAAGAAACCAGCATTGCTTATGAGCGAAAAGAAGCTCCTGATGGAAGCCAGACTGAGCCACTCTCTGCTGGCAGGGAGGGGTGGGGAAGAGCCTCTGAGGACTGGAGAGCCTTTGGGGTCAGTGCCCAGGGGACGGCTGCCTCGGAAAATATGTCCTGTGACATCAGGGAGGAACGTGACTCCCATCCATCCAGGAGATACGCCCCTGGAGGACCCAAAATAGCCCGACTTCTCCACCCCCTCTTGGCGCTGTGCCGTGCGTGGTGCCGTGGGTCAGCCACGTGGCCTCCTGGACCTCAGTTTCCTACTCTGGAAAATGGTGTGATGACAGCAACTGTGGGGAATCACAGCACTCTTGCTGCAGTCTGGGAACCTGGTTGGGGGCTGGAAAGCCCTCCTCAGTGGGTCAGTCACTGGCTGAACAAGAAGCCATGAGTGGGTTCCAGGCAGGTGGGTGGGGCTTCCCCCTCTATGTTTACTTTTGAAAAATTCCAAACCTCCAGAGCAGTTTCCCAAACAGCGTCAGAAACCCCCATTCCCCGCTTCCTCCACAGTTACTGGTGTCTGCCATGTTTGCGTCCTTACTCTCCTGTGTGTGTGAGCTCAGTCACGTCCGACTCTCTGTGACTCCATGGACTGCAGCCCGCCAGGCTCCGCTGTCCATAGGCTTTCCCAGGCGAGAACACTGGAGTGGGTTGCCATGCCCTCCTCCAGGGGATCTTCCCACCCAGGGATCGAACCCACATCTCCTGCCTTGCAGGCCGATTCTTTAGCACTGAGCCACCTGGGAAGTACCTCCTTACTCTGCTGCACACACGTTTTTCTGAACCATTTGAAAGTTAGCTGTGGATGTGACACTTTTATTTCTAAATACTTTGCAAGCAAAGACATTTCCTACAGAACCACAAGACAAGGAGCAAACTCGGGAAACTGAACCATCACAGACAGTTAGCCAACAGACGGCCCACATTCGCATTCCCCACTGGTCTCAGGAGTGTTCTTCACAGCAGTTTACTTTCTTTTGATGGGTTTAAGACTTTTTAATGAAAAGCATTTTTATTTTATATTGAAGTATAGTCGAGTCACAAGGTGATGTTAGTTTCCAGTACAGCAAAATGATCGGTTACACGTATGCACACACCTGGCTTCTCAGGTCACACTAGCGCTAAAGAACCTGTCAGCCAAGGCAGGAGGCGTAAGAGATTTGGGTTCCATCCCTGGGTCGGGAAGATCCCATGCAGGAAGGCACAGCAGCCCGCTCCAGTACTCTTGCCTGGAGAATCCCATGGACGGAGGAGCTTGGTGGGCCACAGTCCACAGGTCCGCAAAAAGTCAGACTCGACTGAAGTGGCTTAGCACACACGCACGCATACATCTGTTCTTTCACAGATCCTTTTCCCATACTGGTTACTGAATAGAGTCTCCTTTGCTATATAGTAGGTCCTTGATGATTAGCTATTTTCAAACTTATCATTTATCCTTTCCCCTTTGGTAAGTGTAAATTTATTTTCTAAGTGTGTGAGTCTGTTGCTCTTTTGTAAATAAGTTCATTTGTATCTTGTTTTTTTTCCCTTGCTTCCCAGCTTTCAGGAACTTCGTTCCCTGATGAGGGACTGAACCCAGGCCACAGACGTGAAAACACTGAGTCCTAAGCCCTGGACTGCCAGGGAATTCCCTCATTTGCATCATTTTTTAGATTCCGTATATAAATGATACCATATGATATTTGTCTTTTTCTTTTTGATTTACTTAGTACAATCATCTCTAGGTCCATCTAGTATGCTGCAAACGGCTCTATTTCATTCTTTAGGCTGAGTAGTATTCCATAACATAGGTACCACATCTTCTTTGTTTATTCCTCTGTCAATAGACACTTCGGTTGCTTCCGTGTCCTGGCTGTTGTGAATACTGCTGCTATGAACACTGAGGTGCAGGGATCTTTTCCAGTATGGCGTCCTCTTGAAATACGACTGAGCAGGTGTTTTTTGTTTGTTTAATTCTTTTATTTTGGCAGTACTCTTCCCTCTTTATTTTAATTAAAAAAATTTTGATTTGTTGATGGCATGCAGGATCTTAGTTCTCCAGTCAAGTATCAAACCCAGCCCCTCTGCCCTGTATGCTCAGGATCTTAACCGCTGGACCACCAGGTGAAGTCCCTGGGCAGGGGTGTTCAGAGTGTGTGTGGGCGGGAAGGGTTCTTTTTCTAAAGACTTATTCAAATCCAATGTCACACTAGACTGTGTGTGCTTTTGCGGGAGGAGCAGAAGGAATGTCACTACAATAGAATATGTTCCTGGGGACTTCCCTGGCAGTCCAGGGGCTGAGACTCTGCACCCCCAATGCAGGGGGCTCAAATTTGACCCCTGGAAATAGATCCCATATGCTGAAAATAAAGATCCCACATGATGCACCTAAGACTCAGTGCAGCCAAATAAATAAATAAACTTTTTAATTTAAAAATAAAAGCATGGATTAAGTTACTGTCCCCTCTCTTCTGTCCACAGGCTGGAGGTCTCTGGGCCCATCCTTTCCCCTCCTTAGTTTTTATTTTGTTCATTTAGGGATGAGGAGTTTCCAGGAAACTGTCTTGCTGGTCCTGTCTAGCCTCAGAATTCTGAGCTCATCCATTTCAAATGAGCTAGGATAGCACACGGAGAAGGCAATGGCACCCCACTCCAGTACTCTTGCCTGGAAAATCCCATGGACGGAGGAGCCTGTTAGGCTGCAATCCATGGGGTTGCTAAGAGTCGGACACGACTGAGTGACTTCACTTTCACGCATTGGAGAAGGAAATGGCAGCCCACGCCAGTGTTCTTGCCTGGAGAATCCCAGGGACGGGGGAGCCCGGTGGGCTGCCATCTCTGGGGTCGCACAGAGTCGGACACGACTGAAGTGACTTAGCATAGCATAGGCTAGCACATTCAACGCCCTGGGTGCTTCCCAGGTGGCTCCCTGGTAAAGAACGCACCTGCCAATGCCGGGGATACAGAGACTTGGATTCAATCCCTATGTCAGGGAGATCCCCTGGAGGAGGAAATGACACTCCAGTGTCCTCGCTTGGAGAATCCCCGCGGACAGAACCCATAGGGTTGCAAAGAGTCAGACACGACTGAGCGACTTAGCACGCATAAGCTTAGCATCAGGGAGTATCCGTCCTGACTCAAGGTCTCTGGCCAGGCCTGGGGGGCAGTTGGGCCAGGAAGGAGGAGACCATCCCTCACCCCCAGGTGACCTCGTTCAGTTCCTTTCCCAGAACCCGCTCGTGGCTCCCTCACACGTCGGTGGGTCTTTCAGCCTGGCTTTGAGGCTCCACCTCTCATCTGCCAAATGCGTTAACAGCCGGCTCACTGCTGCAGGAATTCTGTGCAACGAAGGCGGAAACTGCAGACCGTCCCCCAGAGATGAGGTCTCTGAGGCACAGGAACTGGGTCTGGTCGCGGGTAAAGTCGCCATTCCTCCTCCCCGCAACACTGGTGGGTTTCTCTCCTTATCAATTTGTCTCCAAGAGGAATTCCAGCATTCCTCGGGTCACGATGAACGCGACAGAAGACATCTCAGAGTCCAGCAGTGCTCTCCGAAGTGTAATTACGGTACAGGGGGCTATCCTGCTTCGGACTTCTGAGAAGGTTCCCATTTACGCTACCCGGCGGGCCCAAACCACGCTGTGACTGAAATGCCAACCACATCCGTGCAGGGCCTCCCTGCCTGCATCTCTGGATGCCCCAAGCACACCCCAGCTGTGGGGGAAGCCCCGACTCCAGGGAGCCGTAGGGCAGGAAGAGGGTCTGACACAGGAGGTCTGACCCATCAGAAATGCTCAGAAGGGCTGGCGGATGAATGAAAAACCGACACGGTGATGAAAGCCAGGGAAGGGTGGAAGGATGGACAGAATGAACAAGGAAAGGACAGACAAACAGTCCAATCCGGTGAATTCACGGCCCACGTGAACACGTCGTGGCTCCTTTAAATGATTTGAGCAATATTTCGTAACCACCAACTTCGTGTTGGAATCTGCACGAGGTCCGAGGAGCCGTGTCCAGGAGGGGGCAGAGACAGAGCCATAATGACCCCAAGTCCCAGGTGTGACTGAGCTGGGGCCACTCTGAAGGGTTGAGGGGTGGGTCTCTCTTGCTCTCCTGCCTGGAATCAACCCAGGGGCTCAGATGACCACTCTTGGAAAATAGCCAGACAAGTGATGGGCTAAGGAATCGCCAGGCAGGGTCCTGGCCCCGGCCTAGCCTCTGAATTTGGGCAGGCCTCTCAACTTTCTGAGAGTCTGCTTCTGGTTTTCCCTTCTTTCTGTTCTTCAAAAATATAGTGAAACAATTAAGAGTTTTATAACTTGAGTTCAGACAGCACTGGATTCAAATCCAAATTCTGCTGTTTATTATTTGTGTCTCTCGGCAAACTACTTTCTAAGTCCCACTTTCCACATCTTTAAAATGGGTCCTTTGTATTCACAAGTGCCAAGACATGGGAGCAACCTAAGTGTCCAGTGGCAAATGAATGGATAAAAAAGATGTGATATATGTGTGTGTGTGTGTGTGTGTGTATAGAAAAGAATATTACTTAGCCATAAAGAAGAATGAAATAATGTCATTTGCTGCAACATGCATGCACCTAGAAATGATCACATTAAGTAAAGGGAGTCAGACAGAGGAAGACAAGTATCATATGAGATCTCTTATATGCGGAATCTAAAAAAAATGATACAAATGAACTTGTTTACAAATCCGAAACAGACTTGCAGACACGGAAAACAAATGCATGGCTATCGAAGGGGAAGAGGCTGGGAGGATGCATTAGGAGTTTGGGATTAACATCTACATATTGCTGTCCTGAAATAATCAGCAAGGACCCACAGTATAACACAGGGCACTCAGTACTCTGTGATAACCTATACAGGAAAAGAATCTGAAGAAGCATAGATACATGTATACGTAGAACTGAATCACTTTGCCATATATTTGAAGTAAACACATTGTAAAGCAACTAGACTCCAATAAAAATATAATGGGCGCTGTGAAAATTAAAGGTGAGAACATAAAGTGCCCAGCACACCTGCTGGCATGTACTAAGCGTTTACGAAGTGCCGGCCACTCCCAAACCCGTCCTCATCCCATCACCAGGATCACCATCACCAGCATCACCAAAACCAGCCGCTCAGTTCAGTTCAGTTCAGTCGCTCAGTCGTGTCCGACTCTTTGTGACCCCACGAACCGCAGCACGCCAGGCCTCCCTGTCCATCACTAACTCCCAGAGTTCACCCAAACTCATGTCCATTGAGTCAGTGATGCCATCCAACCATCTCATCCTCTGTTGTCCCCTTCTCCTTCTGCCCTCAATCTTTCCCAGCATCAGGGTCTTTTCCAATGAGTCAGCTCTTCGCATCAGGTGGCCAAAATATTGGAGTTTCACCTTCAATATCAGTCCCTCCAATGAACACCCAGGACTGATCTCCTTTAGGATGGACTGGTTGGATCTCCTTGCAGTCCAAGGGACTCTCGAGTCTTCTCCAACACCACAGTTCAGAAGCATCAATTCTTCGGTGCTCAGCTTTCTTTATAGTCCAACTCTCACATCCATACATAACCACTGGAAAAACCATAACCTTGACTAGACGGACCTTTGTTGGCAAAGTAATGTCTTGACAAAGGTCTGTCTAGTCAAGGCTATGGTATATGACAGGCATTCAACAAACTGGGCTGGCTGTGCATCTCTCAGGATTTCCCACCACCTTTGAACGCAGGGAGAGAAAATGCATCTGTTGTTGCAGTTTTGGAGAAAGGCCAAAAAAACAAACAAACAATTTTGTGTATCAAGTCTGAGGAACAGTCAGTTGGTGGACGTTGGGTTGGCAGCCTGGGGTCCCGGTACTTTCCAATTTCAGTATTTCAACTTTATCTTAAGGCCGTCAGAACTAGCACGGTTACTGTTTCCTCATCAAGTGACTTTTTCCTTCCCTGGGTCACGTTTCGGGTGTGGCTGCATTTTCACGTCACTACGCCGACGGGTCCAAATCTTTTCCATCGGGACACCTTTCCGTTTTGATGACAGAGGCAGTGAGAAAATAGAATTCTCAGGCAGAAATCGCCTCTGTGGCCAAAAAGGCAGGAATCCATCCATCCCTGGAAAACCTGCCCCCTCCTGTTCTTGCAAACGACGCAAGTAAGGCGCAGCCACACCCAGGCCCCGCCTGACGTGGGGTGGGGGGTGGGGCTGCTTGGCTGGCGGGTCTCAAGCCCTGGTGGTGAGCATGAGAGAGTGAGCGTCTGAAGCAGCAGCAAGAGAGGCTGCCAGTCCCAGCAACTCTGCCCCCTTGGTGACCACTGGTGGTGGCCATGACTTAAACACAGTGTCAGACTCACCCAGTGGGGAACCCCCTGGCGGTTCAGTGGTTAAGACTCTGTGCGCCTAATACAGCGGACACAGGTTCCATCCCTGGTTGGGGAACTAAGAACCCACACGCTGTGTGGTATGGCCAAAAATAGAACACTTATGAATTTTCAGCTGAAGCTGAAACTCCAATACTTTGGCCACTTGATGCGAAGAACTGACTCACTGGAAAAGATCCTGATGCTGGGAAAGACTGAAGGCAGGAGGAGAAGGGGACGACAGAGGATGAGATGGTTGGATGGCATCACCGACTTGATGGACATGAATCTAAGTAAACTCTGGGAGTTGGTGATGGACAGGGAAGCCTGGCGTGCTGCAGTCCATGAGGTCACAAAGAATCGGACACAACTGAGCAACTGAACTGAACTGATGAATTTTTACCTAACTAAAAAAATGATGACGTTTTGATTGCACTTGTTTGACTTAGTATGAATAGAATGCTAGATTTCAATGTAAAAAATAGATATGCAATGAGCAGCAAAGGTTTACTGTATAGCACAGAGAACTACAGTCAATATCTTATAATAACCTATCATGGAAAATGATTTTAAAAATAACGTATGTGTACATGTACAACTGAATCACCTTTCTGGCCACCTGAAACATTGTAAGTCGACTATACCTCAACAACAACAAATATATATATATATATATATTTAAAAAAGCAAAGAACAGATTGGCCCCAATGATGTCTGGAGGAAGGTGTACCTCCCTCAGCGTGGACAGAGCAGGGTAGTTCCCTAAGTCCAGGAGAAAGTCCCCACAGCCTGCGCTGACCTAGTGGCCTCATGCTGACGGGATCCACTGGGAACAGAGTCCAGTGATTCCCCTTCCGAGAGTGGACAGGTGTGAGATATGCCTCCACGGACGTCCTCCCCTCTGTGATGTGGGTGAGGAAATTGGAAACAAGCTAGACAGACAGCAACAGGGGACGGACTGCACGCCCCGGGGTACCCCACTCGGGTTTACAGGCACCGAGAGATGCCACATGCAGAAGGCCATCTAATGCCATGGGAGACGTTTACAGTAAGCCGGTAATGTGCGTGCGTGCATGCTAAGTTGCTTCAGTCCTGTCTGACTCTTTCCCACCCTGTGGACTGTAGCCCACCAGGCTTTCTGTCCATGGGATTCTCCAGGCAAGAATAGGGCATGGGTTGCCGTGCCTTCCTCCAGGCAGACCTTCCTGATCCAGGGATCAAACCCAAGTCTCTTGGGTCCCCTGCATTGGCAGGGGGATTCTTTACCACTAGCGCCATCTAGAAGCCCAAGTGGGTAACAGTTCAGTTCAGTTGCTCAGTCGTGTCCTACTCTTTGCAACCCTGTGGACTGCAGCACGCCAGGCCTCCCTGTCCATCACCAACTCCCGGAGCTAGCTCAAACTCATGTCCATCGAGTCGGTGATATCATCCAACCATCTCATCCTCTGTCGCCCCCTTCTCCTCCTGCCTTCACTTTCCCAGCATCAGGGTCTTTTCCAATGAGTCAGTTCTTCACATCAGGTGGCCAAAGTATTGGATTTTCAGATTCAGTTCAGTTTCAGCTTCCAACGAATATTCAGGACTGATTTCCTTTAGGATTGACTCGTTGGATCTCCTTGCAGTCCAAGGGTCTCTCAAGAGTCTTCTCCAACACCATAGTTCAAAAGCATCAATTCTTCAGTGCTCAGCTTTCTTTATAGTCCAACTCTCACATCCATACATGACTACTGGAAAAACCATAGCTTTGACTACATGGACCTTTGCTGACAAAGTAATGTCTCTGCTTTTTAAATATGCTGTCTAGGTTTGTCATAACTTTCCTTCCAAGGAGCAAGCATCTTTTAATTTCATGGCTGCTGTCACCATCTGCAGTGATTTTGGAGCCAAGAAAATAAAGACACTCACTTTTTCCATTGTTTCCCCATCTATTTGCCATGAAGCGATGGGACCAGATGCCATGATCTTAGTTTTTTGAATGTTGAGTTTTAAGCCAGCTTTTTCACTTTCCTCTTTCACTTTCAACAAGAGGCTCTTTAGTTCCTCTTTCCTTTCTGCCATTAGAGTGGTATCATCTGCATATCTGAGGTTACTGATATTTCTCCCAGCAATCTTAATTCCAGCTTGTGCTTCATCCAGCCCAGTATTTCACATGATGTACTCTGCATATAAGTTAAATTAGCAGGGTGACAATATACAGCCTGGATGTACTTCTTTCTGGTTTGGAACCAGTCTGTTGTTCCATGTCCAGTTCTAACTGTTGCTTTTTGACCTGCATACAGATTTCTCAGGAGGCAGGTCAGGTGGTCTGGTATTCCCATCACTTGAAAAATTTTCCACAGTTTGTTGTGTTCCACACAGTTGGATCACAAGTTGGTAACAGGAGGATACAATTCAAATACTTTAAAGTAAAAAGAAAAAGATACGTATACACTTTCAAAAGTCTGAGGAAGAAATTCACCCAGTTAGAAATGGTGACTCAGAATGGGGTCATGATATTCCAGGTTTCAAAATTTTCCTTTGTGCTTTGCTGTGTTTTCCAAATTTTCTACCAGGAACAAGGCCTATTTTTGCAATGAAAATGTTAAATATCAACTATATTGAGGCTTAATTTAAAATAAGATGTCGCCTAGTTTGGACAAACGTCATTGCCTGTCCTGTCGTTCCAGAAGGCATCCTTTCCAGCAGATTCACCTCCTCTCCGGCCTCGGGCAACCACAGCCCGGTTTGCTACTGTAGGTTAGATGGGTCTCTTTAGTGTTACTGTTACATCTTAAAATAAATAATAAGCATGGCGAAGATAAGCCATCTGTCACACACCTTCATTCGCCAGGTGGATGCTCTGTAAATATGCAGCATTCCTTTTTCTGTTTCACAGATAAGGAAACTGAGGCTCACGGAAGACCTCCCTTTTCTGGCCTAGCGGGGAGCCCTCTTTTTAGAATAATGATCCTAACGGGGGGAAAATGGGCTTTAATGAAACCGAACACTTTGGGGAAAAGAGTGCATGTCCCAGTGTGTGCGTGCTAAGTCGCTCAGTCAGTCGTGTCTGACTCTTTGCAACCCTATGAACTGTAGCCCACCAGGCTCCTGTTTCCAAGGGGATTTTCTAGGCAAGAATACTGGAGTGGGTTGCCACACCCTCCTTCAGGGAATCTTCCCAACCCAGGGACTGAACCTAAGTCTCTTATGTCTCCTCCATTGGCAGGGGGATTCTTTACCACTAGCGCCACCTGGGTGAAATGAAGTGAAGTGAAGTCTCTCAGTCGTGTCCAACTCTTTGCCACCCCATGGACCCGTAGCCTATTAGGCTCCTCCATCTGTGGGATTTTCCAGGCAAGAGTGCTGGAGTAGATGCCATTTCCTTCTCCAGGGGAACTTCCCGACCCAGGAATCGAACCCGGGTCTCCCTCATTGCAGGCATACGCTTTACCGTCTGAGCCACCAGGGAATAGATTCTAGCAAAAATGTCACAGGCTAAGACTCAGATGTCCCCTACCCTACCCAGAGTTCCAGTCTCAGGGAGGTCCAGAACTCACTGTGTGGCTTGTCCCTCTCCAACCCATCCAAGACTTCACCATTTTTCTGTCCCTACGTTCTTATTTTTTACTGATGAAGATTTTCTTTCTTTCCTTTTTTTACCAACACCCAGAAGTTTCCGTAATTACAAAGTACTTCTCCGCCAAGCGGTAGGAGCAGGGGGTTTGGGATGAGTACAGAGAAGTACTTGTGTATTTAAGAAGGCATGTTGGACATTGTAACGTAAATTTCTAACTGAAAAGTGAAAAGAAGAGGGATTACTTTTACAATGCAAAGCCTGGAAGTCAAGCTAAAAGAGGAGACCTTTGTAGCTGTTGGGGTGTGGGTTTAGAAACAATGGAAATTGACCACCATCAGAAGAACAAAACCAACAAACCCAGATGAAGCGGGGAGACCCCAGGAGAAGGGTTTAGGGCGGTTAAAAAGGGCAGCTAACATCAGATCCAGAACAAAGCCGCCAAGCCAAGCTCTTCTGGCCATCTGGGCCTGAGACCCCTGGGGCCCTGCATGGGGATGACAGGGCATGGCGGGGATTGGACCTGCCTTGCATTGTCCACTCCACTCACCAGGGTGAGTCAGATGGCTCAGCCACCTGGACCAAATCAAACGCAGCCTGAACACTGAAAACCGGCTCCACCCAGCGCACCGGGGGCTGCAGGGGGCGGGGTCTGCAGTGAGCAGCTTGGCAGCCGGTTGGTCCTCACCTCCATCAGGCTCTCACCTGGAGAGCCCCACAGTGGGCAACAGCGCCCCCCGCTGACCAGCGCCGCCTTTCCTCTGCGCTTCCCCGCTTCCTCCAACCGCACACACCAGTTGTTCAGCCGCTAAGTTGTTTCAGATGCTTGGCGACCCCGTGGGCTGCAGCACGCCAGGCTCTCTGTCCTTCACTCTCTCGTGGAGTTTGCTTAGATTCATGTCCACTGAGTCGGTGATGCTGGCTAACCATCTCATCCTTTGTCGCCCCCTTCTCCTTTTGCCTTCAATCTTTCCCAGCATCAGGGTCTTTTCTAATGAAAAAGGCTCCAAAGTGTTGGAGCTTCAGTTTCAGTATCAGTCCTTCCAGGGAGAATTCAGGGTTGATTTCCTTCGGGATTGACACAGACCAGGGGTACCAGCAAGCCAGCACAGACGCTGGGCCCGACCACCCAGGGTGTCAACCCTCGCTGGCTGCCTGGCCAAGTCTGTAAGCCTCAGCTTCCTCACGTGTAGCACGGATAAATCACCGAAACTTGCAGAACACTGCTCTGACCACGACATTCCACGTACGCGGCAGCCCCTGAGCAGATGGTTGTCCTTCTCTGTGAACTGTATCTGAGGCACTGTCTGTCCACTCTCCAGTGCGACTCCAGACAAGGCTGGAGGCATAAGGAGGCAAGAAGCCCCAGCGGGTTCATGACCTGCCCGGGGAGTGGCCGGGCGTGATCCATGCTGCCGAGGGTCTGACCCTGGGACCCTTGCCCCTTTTAGGAGGCCACACAGCCTCCCTGAAATGCAGCTTGACCTAGATTTACAAGCCTGACAGCCTGGGTTCACCACTTACATACTGTGCAAACTTGGGTCACTCTGGCACTCTGACCCGGGCAGCCCCAGGTCACTCTGGGGCCCCCTATCTGTTCATTGGCATTACCAACTCGATGGACACGAGTTTGAGTAAACTCCGGGAGCTGGTGATGGACAGGGAGGCCTGGCGTGCTGCAGTCCATGGGGTGGCAAAGAATCGGACACGACTGAGCAACTGCACTGAACTGAGACCTGTTCACTGGGGGAGGGCAGAAGATGCTCAGAGTAGGGCCTGGGTGCAGGGAGCTGCCCAGGCCTCTCCCAGCTTCCTGAACTCCTGCATGGGGGCCGAGGGGGTTGGGGCAGGCCTCTCTCCGCCCACTTGGCCTTAGGAGGGGCAGCAGAGCCCTTGTGGGTGGGACCAGAGGCCGCCTCCCCTCCTCCCCCAGCCAGATTTGGGGCATGGCCCCCAGCGCACCCTCTGCCATCCTCTTCAATGCCCTGCATTTATCCAGGGTCTTTACAAGGAAAGCTGCAGGGGAGGGTAATTAAGTTTAATAGGAGCCGCTGTCGATTTAAAGCCACAGGGGGGAAGTAATTAGATTTAACAGAAGCCCCGGCTTTCTGAACCAAGACACTCAGCGTGGGGGTCCCTGGCCCATAAAGCTTTCGAGATGATGTCTTTTTTTGTAAAGACTTTCCTGGTGACATTTTCTGTGCGCTCCGTCATTAACGCCAGTCACCGGCTGGGGTATGAACGTGGTCTTTACTCATTGAAATTCATCAGGCCTGGCGTGGCTCTCTCTCCCTGTCTCCACTGTGGGCCCTCCCCCGCGCTCCTGGGCTCAGCCAGTGTGGCTTTTCCCCAAAACCAGCCTCCTTGGAGCCCCACATCCCGGGGTTGGGGGGCAGGTGGTTGGAGGAATAATGAGAAAGAACCAGTGTTGAGCCAACATTCGTCCCTAGAAGGACCCCTCTCTTTCCCGCAGGGGCATTCTCCAGATGTGGACTTTTTCTGAGCCTCATCAGAAAAGCCATCCGGTTTGCGGGGCGGGGGGGTGGCGGGGGGAGGGGGGTGGCCACTTCACTAGGTGGCCCCAGTTTCCCCAACTGGTGCCTCTCCCCGCCCCACGCCTCCCCTCCTCCCCGCAAGCAGCGCCCACCACTGCAGCCCTGCCCCTCCCCACCAGGTAAGGTGCTCCCCTGTTCCTGCCCGCCGCGCGCCCCGCGAACTGCACGCCCAGCCCCTGGAGAAGCTCTCAGGGACCCAAGGACAGCACCGACGACGAAAGACACAGCAAAAACAGAGGAGCCTCCCTGCGCTACGCGCCCTGGAAAGTCAGTTTCCCAGTCTGCAGCTTGCAAGCCCACCCTGCCCCACTCCAGGCGCCCTCCTCCCAGGCTCCGGGTCCAGGGACCGCCGCGGGCCGGGCCCGGCCGATACCCGGGCTGAAGCGCCATCTAGCGCTCGCCCGCGCGACCCTATTGTTCCTCCGAGAGCCCAGGTCGCGCCTGGCCCCAAGCCGGGGGACAAAGTACTGGCGTGGAAAGGGGGGCCGGGCAGGAATCTGAAGAACATAAAGCCGGATAACGTGAGAGGCTCTGAGCTGCAGGGGGAAAATAAATTCCAGTGGACCGCTCTACCCCCGGGGCTTTAAGGGCTGGAATCGTGGCGTGAGCGAGTGGATGTGGATTGCAGGGGAGGGGGCCCCAAAGCCGAGGCGGGGTTTTTCCCACCGGGAGTGAAGGATGCAAAGCTCAGTGTCCCCCGTCCCCGTCTTTGATGTCGGGACCCCGGCTCCGCGCAGCCCCGGCCAGCGCCCGGCGACGAGAGCATTCCCGGGGGGTGGGCGGTTGAAACCAATGGCCTGGGCGGGGGGGTGGGAGTGGGCTCCGCCGTCCGCTTCATTTCTTTACAAAATCAAACTCGCCCAGACGGAAGCGACCTGGCGTCGCCCCAGCGCCGCCAGGAGGAGCTCCCCTCAAGTTTCCAGCGAAAGAGGGCCTCCTTCACTTCCAGATATGGGCGGGGTCACCCGGGCGGGGCCCAGGGAGAGGCTGGGTCGGGGGGCGGGGTGTGAGTGGGTGTGTGCGAGGGGCGGAGGGCTGATGCAATCCCGATAAGGGCTTCGCATCGCGGGCAGACGCGCTATATAAGGTCTCCGGCCGCCAGCCGCCGCGCCGTCGGAGCTGGAGAGGTGCCCAGGTGCCCGGAGCGTGCAGCGGTCTCCTGGCTCAAGGGCACGGCCACCCCTCCTCCGCACGCTCTGTCCCGCAGGGCCTCGGGGCCGCCGCCCAGCCTCCCGCACCCTCACCGCCAGATCTGCGCGCAGAGCTCCGAGCCCGAGGGAGGTGCCATGCGGAGCGCTCCGAGCCGGTGCGCCGTGGCCCGCGCCCTGGTCCTGGCTGGCCTCTGGCTGGCCGCAGCCGGGCGCCCCCTGGCCTTCTCGGATGCGGGGCCGCACGTGCACTACGGCTGGGGCGAGTCGGTTCGCTTGCGGCACCTGTATACCGCGGGCCCGCAGGGCCTCTACAGCTGCTTTCTGCGCATCCACTCCGACGGCGCCGTGGACTGCGCGCAGGTCCAGAGCGCGCACAGTGAGTGCCCGCCGGGCCCCCACCCGTCACAGCGCCCCTTCTTCCCTTTGCCTCTTTCTCGCTCCCGGAACCCCGGCTCTTGGCACTTAGCGATCTCTCCCTCCCCGACCCCCCGACTGCGGGAGGAGCTGGGGGAGGGGGCAACGGGTGCGTGGACCTACTGCACCGATGGGCTCCCCTCCCCTTCCCCCACTTCGGCTTCTGCGGACCCCCGCCCCCCCCCCACCATTCCGGGGAACTCCAGGTCTTGGCACCTGGGCGTTCCACTCCCATCCCGAGCCTCCAGACATGGAGAGGGGCTGGGGGGTTGGGGAGGACGGGCCTGTACACCCACCAACCACTTTCACGAGTTGTGGGCCCCGCGGGTTCCGGCTGCAGTTTTCTGCTGTTTTCCCGCCCAGGTTTGATGGAGATCAGGGCGGTCGCTCTGAGCACCGTAGCCATCAAGGGCGAGCGCAGCGTGCTGTACCTCTGCATGGACGCCGACGGCAAGATGCAAGGACTGGTAGGTGTCTCGGTCCGGCCGGACGCGCGGGGGCGCGGGCCTGCGGGGCAGGAGGGCGCGCAGGGTCAGGTTCAGTTTCCTTGTTTGCTCTGTCCCGGCCGGTGTGGAACTCGGAGGGGAAGGCGGCGAGGCCCGGATTACTCTTCTGTCCCACTTTCTAATTTGTAAGTTTATGGAGAACGGGTGAGGCCCCGCCTTTGCATTCCCCCTGAACTAGAGGCAGATCAGTCGGACGGAGGAAGTCGGCGCTTCGATGTTAAACGGGGAGCCCACCGTGGGCGTTTTCGGCTTTGCCCTGTGCGCGTGTGGCGCTCGCCTTCCCCTCCCTCCTTGAGGTAGTTTTTTTTTTTTAAAGTGGTGGGTGGGGGGGGTGGCTGGGGAGGAAAAAAAGAAAAAGGGTGTATCCACAACTTGGATTTTTTTTTTAAGTCAGAAGAAAAATTACATTTGGGATTGAAGAGGCTTTTTAAAATTAATTTTTACCCGCTAAAAAATAGATTATTTTGTAGCCGCGTTGGGGTCCTATTTTCGTGGCCGCACTCATCCCCCTGTCGGGCTCACCTGTATGGCAGAGGCCTCTTTGGGTGGCGGTGGGAGGGCAGGCCCAGGTAGCCAGAGAAGTCTGGGGGCAGGAAGTGTGCAGATGCCGGCTCTCTGGTCGCCGGAACAAAGGCTGAGAGTTCAAAGGGAACCTGAGCCCCCCGGGCGCGCAGCGGAGGCTGTGTGAGGTCCCGGCCTGGCGCAGGGCCTCAATGCAGCCCTGCTGGGCCGGGGCTCCGATGGAGGGCCAGGGGGCAGCAGGGGCAGGGGAGGGCACCGGCCCTCCAGGGATGCCCTCCTGTCCGCGGCTCAGATCTCTTTAGTGTCTCAGTGTTTTGTGGCTCTGGTGCCCCTTTATTCTGTTTATCCAGAGATAAATAAACCTGGCTCAGGTTTTATGGCGTCCCGCGTGAAAGGACAAGAAAGGCGGCAAGAAAGCTGATACCCAAAGCCACTCCGAGCCCCCGCAGTTGCAACCCATGTGAGGTTTACTTAGGGGTGGTGGGGGCTTCAGGGGCAGAGCCCCCGCAGGGGCGGCTGGGTCTAACCCATCATCATTCTAATCCAAACTGAGGGTCCCTCAACTAAAATCCTGTTCTGCCTCTAGGTCCTGCGGTCACAGTTTAGCAAAACTTGAAGATTAAAAAAAATAAACAATTCCACATCCTCCCAGAAACTCGAAGTCGTTACACTCTCTCTTTGGCAAATGAGATGTCAGTTTCTCCCAAAGAACCAGCAGGGTGAAATAGTCACTCTATTTGATTTTAATTCCCTTGTTTATCAATTTGCATTTCTCCCCTCCATCTGGTGGCCTTATTCCCCCGCACGGGAGCTGGGCATATCGCTCCATTGGATGCAGGCCTTATCAGGGCCTTATCTGAGCACAGCGCTCCCTCACCTGCAGTGAAGCGACCTTTGTAGGCTTGGGCAGAAATGAGACTGGGTGCCTCCCAGGGCATTTTATGGCCGAGCCCTCCTGGCTCCCCGCCTTTGGCTGTGCTCTTGTGTCCTGAAGACAACTGACCCTCTGCATTTGGGACTCCACCGGCTCACTCTCAAACTTCTGCCTTCTGACTTTCTGGCCACCCACGGGGTGCAGGCTTCCTCCTGGCCTGGGGGGAGGGGGCTGCCTTTATCTCCACGATCCTGGCAGGCTGCCTGGAGGGCAGCTACTGAATAAAGGAGCCAGAGGGACTGAGGTTTCTCTTACCAGAGCTCCAGACAAAAAGGCTCAGGACCACAGTCATTTGGGTCTAAATGGGAAATAGATGCTTTCATCTGGGCTCCAGATTGGATTACTCGTGATTCTTAATTAAAAGACTGATCCTAAAAGGATAACCTAGTTAGCAGAGTTTCCCAAACCGCCTGTGGAATACAAGGGACTTTTTCATGGCAATAATTATATATTTAACGTCGGGGAGGGAAGCATTGCATGCCTGTCAAGGCTGTGACTTTATAGATGTTGCTCAGAACAAGACCAAGTTTAAAAAGTGATGTGACTTAGTGAAAAAATACAACGGATCTATGTGAGTTATATATAGATACTGAGAATATACACTGAACACATGAAATATACCTGAAGTATGTGTATATAGTTGAAGGTTATAAAGTATAAAGGTATACAAACTACATATATGTCTAATATGTTGAGTATATATGTTTAATGTTACACATGTATTTTCTGTGACATTACTATTTACATGTGAATTCAACGTGATGTGTATTTAATGAGCATATTAATATATAACAAAAAGCTTTCATACTGAATATATAAGTACCTATATATATTTTGGGGCTTCCCTTGTGGCTCAGCCAGTAAAGAATCCGCCTGCAATGCTAACGTATGTGTTTCGTATATATGTTTAATGTCTAACACATATTTAATGTTATATAATTTATGTTTTATTTATAACATATATATTACTTATAACATTTATATGTTAATATGATGTAATATCTAATGGGTATATTAATATAACACATGCTTTGCATTTTATATGTGTGCATATATAACATTATACTAAATATATATGTGTTTATATATGTTCTTTATACACCTCCGTGCTTTATAAACTTGCACACATCCTTGGCTAATGGCATGGGCCGTTAGCCAACGGCGTGGACACCTACTCACCTGCAACTGGTTGTCCGGCTGTCTCTGCTGGTCACCCAGCCCGGTGGGCCCCGATTGAGGCTGTCTCTTTGCTTCGCAGACCCAGTACTCAGCCGAGGACTGTGCTTTCGAGGAGGAGATCCGTCCTGACGGCTACAACGTGTACTGGTCCAGGAAGCACCATCTCCCGGTCTCCCTGAGCAGCTCCAGGCAGAGGCAGCTGTTCAAAAGCAGGGGCTTCCTGCCGCTGTCTCACTTCCTGCCCATGCTGTCCACCATCCCAGCCGAACCTGAAGACCTCCAGGAACCCCTGAAGCCTGATTTCTTTCTGCCCCTGAAAACAGATAGCATGGACCCTTTCGGGCTCGCCACCAAACTGGGATCGGTGAAGAGTCCCAGCTTCTATAATTAATGGAGGCTCTGTCCTCTCCCCTCCACCCTGGCCCTGGAGACCAGGACCCCAGGCCTGAGGTGCTTGCGGAGTGGGTTTTCTACTCCTGTATGATCCTGAGTCCAGGTTCTCTGTAGCTTTAGGAGGAAATATTTAGAACTTGTACATAGACAAAGTTTTACATGGGCTGTGCCGGTTTCTAGCGGATAGACTTGTACGATCATAAAATGGTAAGCCTTCCACCCCACCCACCCAGCTTCTACCTACCCCAGCCCCTCAACCCTGCTGGACGAGTGTGTGCTGCCCTGGTTCTGCCTGAGTACCTCCACTGGCGGAGAGCTCACTGCCTCCGGCAAGGTTCTTATGCCAGGCTGAACTTCTCAGCAGTTCTCTCCTCCTATTCTTTTGCAGCACGCGTGGCCAGAGGAAAAGCAGTTATTTTTTTAAAACTCATGGGCAGGTAATCAATTTTGTGAAACCTCAGGTAAATCTGACTCTACTGCCTGGGGAAATTCTTCCAGCTCTCAACTCCAAGAAAGGACCACTGGGCCTCCCCAAGCTCCTCCAGCACAGAAGTAACCACTTGCAGGCACCACCAAGCTCCAAGAGCAGGGGGAGCCCAGAGGCCCCTCCAGCCGGGGTCAATCTTGAGAACTCCCTGTTATGGCTGGCTCTGGGTTGGACAGCCTCACGGGACCCCTTGGCAACCCACCCGGGGCAGATAAGGCGGCCTATCCATCCCTCCTCTTCCCCCCCTTCACCATTGCTCTGCACGTGGTCAACACTTACCCGGGGTCATGCTGGTCCCCTAAGGTGAATGGCCGCACTGCCGCCTGCTCAGAGGCGTGGCCAGTCCCGGCAGCATCTTCCTTGCCATGGTGGCCGGGGTTTCCAGGCAATCGATCTCGGGTTGTCATTGAGGGCCCTTAGAGAAGGAACCCTACAGGCTTCCTCCCCGCAGTTCACTCACCTCACTCCGGGGTCTGACCCCCACCTCCTTTCTACCCGCTGGGATGTTGACCTGAAAAGGTCAGAGCAAGTCCTCCGCCTGGGGTCCTGACCCTTTCATTCCAAAGCCCCGAAAAAGAAGATCTGAAAACCCCGAATCTCACCAGTAACTTGTCAAAGCCGCATGGAGATCGAGTCCGTTTTCCAGCACTTGGTTTCCACTGTGATATTTATGAGTAATTTATTGTGTTTGATATGTACATCTCTTTATTTTCTTACTTTATTTATACCCCCAAATGGTATTTATGTATGTACACGAGTTTTGTTTTTTTGTTTTTTTTCTACATTAAAGGGGAATTTGTATCAAAAATTATCTGGAATATTTGTGCAGGAGGAGAGGGGAGGGAAGGAGCCTGTGTCCGCTGTGTCTGAGACTTTGATCACTGGGGCCACGTGATTCTCTGTTGGGGGCACATGTTCCTGAATGTTCTAGGATGATGAACAGTGTCCCCAGCCGCTACTGACAATGCACCAGTAACACCCCCTCACCCCAGTCATGGTAATCAAAAATGTCCAGAAGTCGCTACCTTTCTCTGGGGGACAAAAGCGCCCTCTCATTTGACTGAGAACCTCTGGCCTAAACGTACAGGGTTTCTCGTGCCCAGTAACAAAGCAAGTGGCAATGCTGGGTCACAGGCCCAGTGACACCCAGGCTGTGCTGTGACTCTCGTGGCATTTCCATGGTGTGGCTTTGTGGTCTCAGCGTGGGTACTGAGCCTTCAGTAGAAACTTCTGTCTTCTCAAGCCAGGGACATGGACTCGCAGCTGCCTTGGCCTCTCATGTGCAAAGCCGAAGCTTTCTTACACCTTTCCCACAAATGCCATCTGCATCAAGCGAGCCAGGTCGCAGGGCTCACCCCACCACCTCTGCAGGGCCGGCTGGGAAAGCAGGTGGCAGGTGCAGCACAGTGCTGCTCTGATGGAAGGGGATGGGGGCCGGGCGTCTGCTCGTGAGAAAGGAGGCGGTGGTTGGTACCCATGGAGTGACCAGTTCAGGACCTACCTCCTAAATGCAAGTACAGGTGCGTGGATTCAGCTGCAAAATGTGAAAGTCGGTACCAGGCTGCCAGGGCCCGGCGGTGGGGTGACTGTAAAGGTGGTGCTGAGACAGTTTTGCATGTCTCTGGTGGTGGTGGCATCAGCTCCACACGTGTGATAAAACGCCAGAATTGCACACGCCTTTGACTGACCTGGATTCCCTGGTTTTGATGTGGCCCCAGGATCACTTAAGATGTAAACACTGTGGGGAGCTGGGCAAAGGGGATACAGGACCTCTTTATACTAACTTTGCCACTTACTGTGAATCTAGAATTTTTCTAGAATAATTCTAAATTAAAAATAAGGCTCCTTCAAGACCCCCAAACAAAATGAACCTGTTCTCTGACTTCATAAAAACCTCAAATGTTTGCTCCTCAAGCCATCCAGGTCACAAATGCAGTGAGGCTAAGAGTGAAGCCTGGAAAATGGACTGCGGGAGGCTCAGCAGATCCTCCTCCATCTACTGGCTGTTCATGTTTAGCTGAGCCTCAACTTCCTCATCTGTAAATGGGCAGAGAATAGCACCTGGTGTGGACAAATGTCGGCTTCACTCACTCAGCACAGGGTGACTGGGTGCTTAGGTGGGCCTCTTACGATGTTTGAAGTGTTAGTTGCTCAGTCGTGTCTGACTCTGTGACCCCATGGACTGTAGCCTGTCGGCTTGCTTTGTCCATGGAATTCTCCATGGAGTGGGTGGCCACCTGGTGCAAAGAACTGACTCACTGGAAAAGACCCTGATGCTGGGAAAGATTGAAGGCAGGAGAGAAGAGGATGATGGAGGATGAGATGGTTTGATGGCATCACCGACTCGATAGACATGAGTTTGAGCAAGCTCTGGGAGTTGGTAATGGACAGGGAAGCCTGGTGTGCTGCAGTCCATGGAGTTGCAAAGAGTTGGACATGACTGAGTGACTGAACTGAACTGAACTGGGTCGTTCCCTTCTCCAGGGGATTTTCCCATCCCAAGGATTGAACCCATGTCTCCTGCATTGTAGGCAGATCCTTTACAATCTGAGCCACCAGGGAAGCCTTGTTAAAGTCTATGAAGGCTATTTCACTGGGCTCTTCTCACTGCACCAGCAAGTGGTCCCCACCTTCTAAACCATCTTTCACACTGATGACACCCCCAAGGCACTCAGAATGGAATCCTGCCATTTGCACATCAGGGCTTCCCTGGTGGCTCAGTTGGTAAAGAATCCGCCTGCAATGCGGGAGACCTGGGTTCAATCCCTGGGTTGGGAAGATCCCCTGGAGAAGGGAACGGCTACCCACTCCAGTATCGTGGCCAGGAGAATTCCATGGACTGTGTAGTCCATGCAGCTGCAAAGAGTCGGACACGCCTGAGCGACTTTCACTTTCATTTGCATGTCAGGAGGGCCTTTCCCTCCTTAATGCCCCGTCATCCTAGGTAGACAGAACCACGTAACAACGCTTACTGATGCATCATCCTCTAGCCCTGCGTTATAGACGAGGGAGTGTGGGACCAGAGAGGGGAAGGCACACATGCAAAGTTGCGCAGCCCAGAGGCAGGATGACGGAAGGGCTCTGGGGTCGGGCCAGCCTGGCAAGGAATCCCCAGGCTCTTGACCTGCTGTGTGACTTTGAGTCAGTGCCGGCCCCTTTCTGAGTCTGCGCCTTGTGAGAAGGGTGAGATGAACAATGTCTGCCTTGCAGGGCTGTTGGAGGAAATTGAGTATTTTTTTTTTAAACCTAGTTGTTTGGTCTGACTCTTTGTGACCCCACCGATGGTAGCCCACCAGGCTCCTTTGTCCATGGGATTTCCCAGGCAAGAATACTGGAGAGGTTGTCATTTCCTCCTCCAAGGGATCTTCCTGACCCAGAGATCAAACCCATGTCTCCTGCATTGGCAGGTAGATTCTTTACCTCTGAGACACCAGGGAAGCCCCTGCAGTTGAGTATCATTTGTGTGAAAGATCCTGATACAGCGTAGGCTGCCAGCAACAGCAGCCCTCGCCGAGGCTAGAACACTCCACCCTGAACCATTACTTCCAGTGGTTCTCAGATTTGGCTATGGATAAAAAATGTCACCTGTCACATCAGTCAACAAAGGGTGTTGCAGCCATCAAGCCCCCAGTCACGGCGGCCACCCAAGACTGTGCACCCCAAGGGCTTTCAGGATGGAGAAAAGCAGGTTGCTGGCCCCAGAGAGCTGAGATTCAATCAAAGGAGTGATTTCAATGAGCCCAGACTCCTGCATCTGCCCGTACAGAGAAAACTGCTAAATTCATTAACTTGAGATGTCTGGCTTTTCTGTAACAGTAATCTTCTGATGTCTAAGGTTTTGATGCGAGTACATGGTTTTGTTTATCTTTGGGTTCTTCTTAAAGCAGTCCCTCAGACCTGTCTGAGAGGCTCAAGTCCTCAAAAAGTCTGTGGAGTAGAACATAATTCTCAACTTCTGGGTGGTGTATCTTTTCAGTCGACAGGTTGCACACTGGAATCCCCTGGGGTGGGATGATTAGCCCCATCCCTGGAGATCCTGATTTAATTGGAATAAGTCTGGTCTGGACACAGGGATTTAAAAAAAATTGAAGTATAGTTGGCTTACTGCATTGTGTTAATTTCTGCTGTACAGCAGTAATTCAGTTGTGCACACGCACACACATATGTGTATATATGTACATCACTCTTTAATGTTCTTTCCCATTATGGTTTACAATAGGGTATGGAACATAGTTCTCTGTGCTAGACGGTAGGCCCTTCTTGTTTATCCATCCCATATATAATAGCTTACATCTGCTAACCCCAACCTCCCGCCGCACTCCTCTCCCAAACCCCTCCCCCTTAGCAACCACAAAGCTCTTTTCAAGGCCAGAGGGACTTTTTAAATCTTCCCCCTTGGTTCTCCTCTGCAGCCTAGGTTAAGAACCAGAGAAACAGTTTACACCCCATCCTTTTTACTCTAGAGACAGACACTCCAGGAGAAAAATGAAGTGCCTCCCACCCTGGAGCCTCTTCCCTGCAGCATAGCTGACGATGAGTAAACGCACAACTTCATTAACTAACTTATACTAAAGTGTTGATGGTTGATGTGCCTTCTCTTCAGGTCACATCTTCAGGTCACATCTTCAGGTCACTTGACCCAGAGGCCAAAGAGTCGTGATGACTGTCTCTATGGATGATGTGGGTAGTCTGGCAGGAAATGGGGAAGATTAGTTTTTTGAGACTGTCTCTCAGCACCCAGCCCCCTGCCCTGCAATGCGGGAGACCTAGGCTCAATCCCTGGGCTGGGAAGGTCCCCAGCAGTAATTCAGTCATGCACACACACATATATTTAAAAGCATGTACATTGCTTTTTAATGTTCTTTCCCATTATGGTTTATCACAGGATGTGGAACACAGCTCCTTGTGCTATATGGCAGAACCTTGTTGTGTATCCAAGGGAACGGCTACCCACTCCAGTATTTTGGCCTGGAGAGTTCTATGGGCACAGGAGCCTGGCAGGCTACAGTCCATGGGGTCGCAAAGAGTCAGACATACCTGAGTGACTTTCACTTTTGATTTTCACTCACCACCCACCCCCCCTGCCCTGCCTCCTCCTAGAAAGGTGGATTGCTTTCTTGCTGTCTTTCCCCTCCCTGCTTAGATAGTGCTGTCAAATTTAGCAAAGAAAGTTCAGCATGCCTAGTTAAATTTGAATCTCAGATAAGCAAAGCTTTGTCTCTCTTTTTTTCAGTATAAGTATGTCCCATACAATATTTGAGACATACTAAAAATTTATTTTAGAAGGCTGAGCACTGAAGTATTGATGCTTTTAGATTGTGGTGCTGAAGACTCTTGAGAGTCCCTTGGACTGCAAGGCGATCAAACCAGTACCAATCCTAAAGGAAATCAACCCTGAATATTCATTGGAAGAACCGATGCTGAAGCTGAAACTCCAATACTTTGGCCACCTGATGTGAAGAGCCAACTCATTAGAAAAGACCCTGATGCTGGGAAAGATTGAGGACAGGAGGAGAAGGGGATGACAGAGGATGAGATGGTTGGATGGCATCGTTGACTCAATGGACATAAGTCTGAGTGAACTCCAGATGGTGAGGAACAGGGAAGCCTGGCATGCTTCAGTCCATGGGATCACAGAGTCAGACACGACTTAGCGACTGAACAACAGTAACAAATTATTGATTGTTCATCTGAAATTCAAGTAAAACTGATGTCCAGGGTTTCATCTGGCCATCCTAGCTTTAGCTCCTCACTACTGACATGGGGTGAAGTGATGAGGGAGGGCCAGGGGCAGAAAGTTGCTCATTTGGACAAGCCTGGCCAGGGATCAGAGCCCAGAAGCAGAATCCGGAAGACCCCATGGGCAGGGCACCCTTGTAGAATTCCATTCTTTGTTTGGGCCGGCTCCTATCTGTAAAGTGAGAGTCTTGATACCCCGGCAAGGCCTGTGCATGCTGGCTCTGGGCCCAGACGGCATCCGGGGTCAGGGTCTCGTCTCTGCTTCCAGGCATCTCCATCCTCTGTGATGACGAGGCCGTCCCCAGTGGTTCCGGCTTCTCTTCCATCCTCCTGCCTCGTCAGCAGGGGTGAAGCACAAGTCTCTCCTATCAACGGCTCCTGCAGGAGTCCCAGGTCTGGTGGACTCTTATCATGTCCCATCTTCTTTCCGCACCAGATCTCCACAGCCAGGAGTCACGATGCTCTGGCTGGCCAGGGCTGTGTCACTTCCTCTAGCCCCCGGAGGAGTTGTCCCCATGAAGCTCTGGGCTGGAGGGGGGGTTGGTTGCCTAGGGGAAAACCCAGGGGGGTAGAAATTCCCTCTAAATGTCTACATCCACCATCTAGGCTGAGTCTTCCCTGGAGGCTCAGATGGTAAAGAATCTGCCTGCAATGCAGCAGACCAGGGTTCCATCCCTGGGTCAGGAAGATCCCCTGGAGAAGGGAATGGGCACCCACTCCAGTATTCTTGTCTGGAAGTTTCCATGGACAGAGGAGCCCGGAGGGCTATAGTCCATGGGGTCCCAAAGAATCGGACACAATTCAACAACTAAACACACACTCCACTTAGTGCTTGATTGGCTGGGCGTCTTGCTTCTGGGTCAGGACATGCCATCTACAAAGGATCCAGAAGACTGGGAGATCTAAAGGGTGCAGTTTCTGCATCCTGCCCCATGCCAGGATGCAGAAACTGCTCACCCAGTCGTAGAGGGCAGGACAACCTCCCAGCCCCACTCTTAAATTCCACTCCCGCGCTATCGGGGCACCAGAAAGCAGGCTCAACTACGGGGATGTAGAGAGGAGGAGTGTGTTTTGCAACGAGGGGGAAAGACAGAGAAGGACAGAAAGAGACCCTGGGTGTCACAGGACACACATCACCCCCTCACTGCGGGGGTCCCTGCTGGCTGGGGACGGCCTCATCATGGAGAAAGGAGATTCCAGGCTTTCCGTGATATGAGTGGAGGGGAGGAAGCGTCTTTTTATTTAGATCTTCTGCTCCCTGACCCACCTTCTAAGCACAGTTGCCTTTGGTATTTCCTCTGTAAGCGCTGAGTCCCGCATCAGAGGTTATCGTTTTTGATTGACCTGTCTAACGGGATGTTAAGAAACACCTGAGAAGGACAGTCTCAAGTGTTAGTATTTACCCCCTGGTGTGACAAGTAACTGCTCAGTTTGATGCTTTTCTTTCCTCTCTGAAGTTCCAAGCCTTCTTCTAAATTCTTTGAATCTTCAGAGAACCTCCTCTAGCCATTCTTTACTGGTAGGGTTGCTGGCAACAAATCCTTCTGGTTTTCCTTTGTCTGAGATTGGGGCGGCCTTGCTGGACCAAGATAGAACTCAACCTCTTCCCTCTTCCTCTCCCATCCATCCTCCATCCAGCCATCCATCCATCCATCCACCTGTCCTTCCATCCATCCATCTGTCCAACCAACCATCTATCCTCCATCCATCCATCCATCCATCTAGCCATCCGTCACCCCTCCAGCCATCCCCTCACCCATAGCATCTATATAAGCTTCCTTCCATCCTCTCTTTTAACTTCCTTGATAACTTTAAACTTCCTGCTTGCTTTCTCTTCCTCCCATCTAGGATTTAGGGTAAATGTCACCAACTGCCGTCCTTCCTAGAGGCTTCTGTGTGCAGGGGACCTCTCCGGAAGGAAGTACAGAGAGCATGGATATAGTCTGTATATATATCTGTATTATGGACTGAATTGCATTCCCCCAAATTCATATGTTGACACCGTAACCCCCAGTATATTTCTGGGTGTGACTGTATGAGGGGATAAGGTCTTTAAAGAGGCTAAAAGGAGGTCATTAGGGTGGGCTGCCCATCCAACATGATTGGTGTCCTTATAAGAAGAAGAATAGACACCAGACGCACACACAGAGAAAAATCACAGGAGGATACGGGACAAGGCGGGCTGCCAGCCACGGAAAGAGGCCTCAGGAGGAGCGGAACCTCCAGCCTCCAGCCTCAGGAACAGAGACAATACGTTTCTGCTGTTTAAGGCTCTCGTCTGTGGTTTTATAAGTTTTATTGAAATAGTTGAGTTACGTTGTATTAGTCTCAGGTGTACAGCAAGGCGATTCAGTTATACGTACATACATACACATATATGTGTGTATATATATATCTCGGAGAAGGCAATGGCACCCCACTCCAGTACTCGTGCCTGGGAAATCCCATGGATGGAGGAGCCTGGTGGGCTGCAGTCCATGGGGTCGCTAAGAGTCGGACACGACTGAGCGACTTCACTTTCACTTTTCACTTTCATGCATTGGAGAAGGAAATGGCAACCCACTCTGGTGTTCTTGCTTGGAGAATCCCAGGGACGGGGGAGCCTGGTGGGCTGCTGTATATGGGGTCGCACAGAGTCACACACGACTGAAGCGACTTAGCAGCAGCAGCAGCAGAGAACCGCCCGGAGAAGGAAATGGCAACCCACTCCAGTGTTCTTGCTTGGAGAATCCCAGGGACGGCGGAGCCTGGTGGGCTGCCATCTGTGGGGTTGCACAGAGTCGGACACGACTGAAGCGACTTAGCAGCAGCATATATGTGTGTGTATATATATATATATATATATATATATACACACACCTTTTAATGGATTCTTTTCTATGAGTGGCTATTCTAAGATACTGAATATGGTTTCCTGTGCTATACAGTAAGTTCTTGCTGTTTATTTGTTTTAGATACAGTGACGTATATATTTTAATCCCAAGCTCCTAATTAATTCCTCTCCCCTTTTCCCTTTGGTAACCATAAGTTCAGTTTCTGTGTGAGACTGTTTCTGGTTTGTAAAGGTCACTTGTATCATAGTTTAGACCCCACATATAAGTGGCATTATGCGGTACTTGTCTTTCTCTCTCTAACTTACCTCGCTCAGCATGAAAATCTCTAGGTCCGTTCATGTTGCTGCAAATCGCGTTATTTCATTTTTATGGCTGAATATGCTAACTCTCCACTCTATACACAAATGCCATTCTTAATGTATATAATGGAGTATTCCATTCTTTATCCACGCCTCTGTCAGTGGACATTCAGGTTGCTTCCATGTCTTGTAAACAGTGCTACTGTGAACACTGGGGTACATGTGTCTTTTTGAATTCGAGTCGTCTCCAGATGCATGCCCAGGAGTGGGACTCCAGGATAATTTTCTATGGCACACTTGTTGTTATTCAGTTGCTAAGTCATGTCTGACTCTCTGCGACCCCATGGACCGTAGCCTACCAGGGTCCTCTGTCCATGGGATTTCCCAAGAATACTGGAGTGGGTTGCCATTGCCTTCTCTAGAGGATCTTCCTGACCCAGGGATCGAACCCACGTCTCCTGCATTGGAGGTGGATTCTTTACCACGGAGCCACCAGGGAAGCCCATGACACACTCGGCAAATTAATAAATATCCCCACCTAGTTTTGCCAAGAATGCAGTCCAGATGAGAGGATTTAACTTGCAGGTGGCACGTCTTTCCTAGCACGTAAGCTCCTTGAGGCAGGTTTTAACGTTCACTCCCTGTTGTACCCCCAGCCCCTGGACACCTGCAGGCTCCCTGCACGAGAGTCAGCGGAACCTGTGCCCACTCCAGGCCCGGAGGGGGTAGTTTCTTTTCTGGGGGGGAGGCTGATGGACAACCAGGGGGAGTGAGGAGCCTGGAGAAGAGTCCTTACCAGTCACAGCTCGGACATCAGCTGCAGAGCTGGGTTCTTTCTGGGCCTCCATCTTCCCACCTGTAAAATGGGGGCTCAAACCTGGGTCTTTGGATTCAATGTGATTTTCCTTTTAGAAAGGTGTGCATTTAATTACACTAACAACGATGCATGAGTTATTTTTGTGAAAGAGCAAATTCTATGAGCAAAGAAAAGGCCTGTCCCCACCTCACCCACTGCTGCCCACCCTCTCACCATTCTGGACCGCTGAGTGAGTGGTTACATCCATGGTTGGCACCACTGTCGTCCCAAGCCCATCACCCCTGCCTCATTCCTCTCCTCTCCTGCTCCACCTCCCTCTCCCGGCCCCCCACCTCTCTGCCAGCCTCTCTGGCCTCTGCACGGCTCCTCCCCCGTGACCCTTCACCCTTAGACTCTGTCTGGAGCCATCTCACCCCCGCACTTCAATGCAGACCTTCCAGACCACACTGACTAACCCAGCCTGCCTTTTGTCTACACTGGATTCCGTCCCACGCACGGACCGCTCTCGGTACCGTGGAGGCCCACAGATGCTGTGATGCCTCACCCTTATCAGCAGAGATGTCCCGGAACACATCTCCACGCTCGGCTGCAAGTGCTTCTCCAGGGTGATGGTGTCATTTCTTAGAGCTGCCGTAACAAAGGACCGCACACCAGGAGACTGGAACAGCACGGATTTGTCCTTCCCAGTTCTGGGGGCCAGTTCTGATGCTGAAGCTGAAGCTCCAATCCTTTGGCCACCTGATGTGAAGAGCTGACTCATTGGAAAAGACCCTGATGCTGGGAAAGGTTGAAGGTGGGAGGAGAAGGGCACGACAGAGGATGAGGTGGATGGATGGCATCACCAACTCAATGGACATGAGTTTGAGCAAGCTCTGGGAGATGGCGAAGGACAGGGAAGCCTGGCGTGCTGCAGTCTATGGGGTCGCAGAGACGGACATGACTGAGTAACTGAACAACCAGCTCTGGAGGCCAGCAGTCTGAGATGGAGGTGTGGGCAGAGCTCTGCTCCAGCTTCTGGGGGCTCCAGGAATCCCTGGGCTTGTGGCCGCGTCCCTCTAGCCTCTGCTTCCATCTTCACGTGCCCTGATTTTCTTCCCTGTGTGTCTGCTCTCTGTGTCACAATAGAACACTGGACCTTGGATTTAGGGCCTTGTGGGTAATAAACAGGGTGTTCTCACCATCAGAGCCTTATTCCTGCAAAAACACTTTTCTAGCTAAGGTCACATCCACAGGTTCTGGGGTTAGGACTTAATCATATCTTTTGGGGGCCATCCAACCCACGACAGATGGACAGACATTAGTAAAATTGCTATGTTGGAAACCGTTAGTCACTCAGTTGTATCCGACTCTTTGGGACCCATGGACTGTAGCCCGCCAGGCTCCTCTGTCCATAGTATTCTCTAGGCAAGATTACTGGAGTGGGTAGCCATTCCCTTCTCCAAGGGCTCTTTCCGACCCAGGGATCGAACCCAGGTCTCCTGCATTGCCCGCAGATTCTTAACCACGTGAGCCACCAGGGAAGCCCTTGTGTTGGAAAGGACATGCACGTTTAAAACATTGCCAGAGGCTGTCAGACTGCATCCTCAGTTTATCCAGGGGCAACGTTACCACGCGCTTGGGCACACGAGACAGACTTGTCAGAAGCTCCGACCTCCATTTACTTTGGGGAGACTGAGAACAGGTGGTGATGATGCCTCATCCAGTTTCACCCACCACCCACTCCATCCCGGGCTGGGAGCCCTGCCTTCCCCATAGTCAGGGCTGGCGGGGCCTGAGGCAGGCTGGGGGCTATGGGGGTCACCTCCTTCCTTGTCAGCTCTTCTATCCAGGGCCCGGGGTCCCAGGTGGAGTGACTGAGGCTGAAGCCTGGATCCCAACGCCAGCCCACAATGAGGAGTCTGAGACCTTGGATTGAAGCGGAACTCAGATTCAAGCCACCTGGCTGGACCAGGCTCCAGGACACCCCTGGGAGACTTGGAAGGCGGGACTCCATAATCTGGCTTCTTCCATAAGAACCAGGTGAGCTGTCCCCTGGCCCACGTTTTCTTCTCCCCATGTGTGATCTGAGGGCCCTGAGCCGACGGGGGCAGTGGGCCAGAGCTCGTTGATCAGTCCCAAGCCGGGGCTGGGCAGTCAGGGGGCTGAGTCGAGTTGCAGCAGAGGTGGCTACCCCCGGCCTCCCGGCTTGGACATTTGCCTCTGCAAAGCCCGGTAGCTGTCCGGAGCTTCTGTGAGTAATGCTGATAAAGTCCGTCTCCACGTCTGCTTTCAAGATGACAGTGATAACCTGAGAAGAGGGTCTGACACACAGTGGGTCCTTATCGTGGTTATGGTTCCGGACTGGAGAAGTGGAAGCTGGGGAGTAGAATGTTCCAGCACCCGTAGGAACGGTTAGGGAGTACGGGAGCCCTGGCCCAGGCCGGCGGCAGCTCGGGTGCGGCGGAAGCACAGCCGAAGCACAATGGTGCCCCCAAGTGGCGGCTCCGGATCCGGAGGCTCACGTTGCCAGCTCCCGCGCCATCTCCATCCTCGAGCTCAGATTTCATCCTGGGGTTGATCCGTGGCAGCCCACCCGTCCTCTTTCGCAGACGACCCTCTCCCGGGAGGCGGGAGAGTCTCCTATCATGGACTCCGGGAGAGTGTGAAAGGAGAGGAACGCTTCATCCCTTCTGCAACCTGACATTAAAAATGCATTTATAATATTTATGAATTCATCCTATTTCCCACGTGCCAGGTACTCATCCTTTTATCAGGGTATCAATATTCCCTCCCCCTCCCATTTTACAGATGGGCAAACTGAGGCACCGTCAGGGGAATTCTACTAACGCCAGTGGGTGAGACTCCATTTCAGATGATGCCAAAGCTGGTTTCCTGCTGCAGAGCAGAGGAGGGAAGGGCAGGCTGTTGAGGACCATTCCCCCGCCACCCCACTGTTATTGCTGGAGACTCCACTCTGGGCCTGACTTGGGGCCTTCTGGATGCCACCCTCCAGCTGGTGAAGAACGGGGAAGAGGTAGGGGCTGCCTGGAGGGGAAGGGCTGCAGCGCCGGGAAAACCCATAGAGGGGTCCCAGGCCAGAGGGGCTACAGAGCTGGGAGGCAGACACTGGAGGCCCAGAGCTGAGGCCCCTCTGAGGAAAAGAAGGGGTGTCAGCCATGTGGCGACACTGGAGGGCACCCGCTCTGGGGTCATGAGTCATGTGTTCCCTGCAGGACGGACGGGTTGTGCCTTTGCCCATCATCTGACCTCGGCAGGCCCCTTCCATCTCTGGAACACCATGCCTGGCTGGACCGGTCATTGCCTGGTCCGGGGCTCTGCCTCTCCAGGTGCAGTACATTCCTAGAGGGCTGCCTCCCCTCCTGGTGAAAGATCTTTGAGCTCTGGAAAGAAAACCCTTTCTGTGATCACCTTCTCTTTCGGGAAGGCGCTGTGGGCAAACACAACCATGGTGGCCTCTGGCCCCTCCTCCCTCCAAGGGGGTCTGCTTCTCAGCCCCTGGGTCCCCTCACTTATTCATTCAATAGCCTCTCACTTACTCGTTCGACAGCCATCTATTGGGCATCTGCACGGTGCTTGATCCTGCACAAAATGAGCTCTGCAGTTTTGGTATCTATTGATACTAACACTCAAAGATGTTTATCTTGTCTTTTCCACCTTTGTGCTGTGCTCAGATGCTGTCGTGCCTGACTCTGCAACCCAATGGATTGCAGCCCACCAGGCTCCTCTGTCTGTGGGATTTCCCAGGCAAGAATACTGGAGTGGGTAGCCATTTCCTGCTCCAGACGGGGTCTTCTGACCCAGGGATTGAACTCGCATCTCTTATATCTCCTGCATTGGCCTGAGGGGCAGGTTCTTTACCACTGCACCATCTGGGAAACCCCTGGGTTTGGAGAAACCACTGCTGAGCCCATAATGGATTCTGTGTAAATGGGAAATAGCCCTTCCTGGGTTAAGCCCCTGAGACAGCAGTGTTTCTTTGTTCCTGCAGCCCAGCCTAGCTAAGCCTAACACAAGGTGAGCAGTCGCCCCTCTGACTCCGCCCCCCGCACCCCCCCCCCCCCCCCCCGGCAGTGCAGGGCTTGTTGCCCTGTCTTTGGGCTACTCTCCCCAAGTCCTCTCTGCTTCTCAGTCAGCACATTACTCCCGGGGATCAGCCTGGGTTTAAGGAAGCAAGGAGTCTGGCCTTTGCTTCCTTCAAGAAAAGAAGTGGTAGTCAACCCTGCTTCTCCTTCCAGCACTTGGAATCGAAGGCTCTGCCCCTGTGGATCCTGGAGCAGAGGCAGAAAGGCGAATGGCCAGGAGCTGGGGGGCTGGGCTCACACAGTCTGGTCCGCATCTCAGGGCTTGTCCTGCACAGCACTGGCCTGTGCTGTTCAACCACCCAGGGGTCCCTGCTGCCTCGGGGGCAGAGAATGACCTCTGCTGGCCAGGGCCCTTCTCTAGGGCAGTGATCCCCAAGCTTTTTGGAAGCAGGGACCACTTTCGTGGAAGATAATTTTTCCACTGGGTTGGGGGGTGAGGGTTCGGGAGGGACCAATGGGGAGCTGCAGGTGAAGCTT
The DNA here is from genome assembly GCF_029378745.1 of Bos indicus. Taxonomy (NCBI): domain Eukaryota; kingdom Metazoa; phylum Chordata; class Mammalia; order Artiodactyla; family Bovidae; genus Bos; species Bos indicus. Next base: position 47,445,359 of record NC_091788.1, on the reverse strand, counting down.
GGAAGGCTCAGTCGCCACCGCTCACCTCCTGCTGTGCACCGCCTTCCTAACAGGTCTCAGACTGGGGACCCATGCTTCAAGGTGCTCAGGGGACCCCTGGTGGTGGTCACGGGTCACAACTCAGGCTCCCACCCGCACCCCAGGTCTCCTGTTTTGTGGCTGCAGGAGATTCCTGTGGAGGCGGGTGGAAAATGGCCCTTGAAGGCAGGCTCCAGAGAGGCTCTGGCAGGCAAGGAGCAGAAGAGACTCCGCCAGAAAGGCTGGAAGGGACTCAACCCTTGGATTCTCGGTCCCCTGCCCCAGTGGGTCAAACTTGGATGAAAGCCTGAAGAATACCTTTTTCCAATCCTTTTCACTTATGGGCGGCTCAGTTGGTAAAGAAACTGCCTGCAATGCAGGAGACCCATGTTTGATCCCTGGGTTGGGAAGAGCCCCCGGAGAAGAAGAATACTACTCACTCCAGTATTCTTGCCTGGAGAATTCTGTGGACGGAGGATACAGCCTATGGAGTCTCAAAGAGTCGGACACGACTGAGCGACTGACACTTTCACTTCATGATGCATATAGTACAAGACGGAGATTTGTTTCCTGGAAGTGAGTTGTCATTTAATGACTTCCGTTTAAGACACTGAAATCTGTTTTTTTCCCTGATTATGAAAGGCTATGTTACTTTGTGATTTAAAAAAAAAATCAAACTCATAAAAACATAGAAAATAAATATTATTCACGATCTCATCAGTCCTATCCCCCAGAGAGGAAGCTCTGTAACTCAAGGACTTGGATAGGATTAATCTACACTAGGAAAGGGACCCCAACTCTGCAATATAGTTTTGAACATATATTAAAAACAGTCAGTATGCCTACAGGTTCCTTCTTCAACCACCACAGGAGCAAATGACACATTTTGTTTTTAATTTGGTTTGCTTTTTCATTCTGATAAAATGGTCATGTTTCCAGGTCAGCCACTATAGAGCTCAGATCACATTTGGTTTGGTTCATTCTGGAGGTTGCCTAGTATTTCACTGTGAATATAAAAATTAAAAAAAAAAATCATTTCCAATAAGACAACACTTTCCAATCAACTTTGATGAAGTTTTTCATTTCAGTTATATCCACCTGGTTCTCTTTGAAAGAAGAATATGGAAAACATTTCTGTTTTTAAAACTGTGTTTTATTTGTTAATATGGTAGATCCCTGGCTTCTCTTGTGGCTCAGCTGGGAAAGAATCCGCCTGCAATGTGGGAGAACTGGGTTCGATCCGTAAGTTGGGAAAATCCCCTGGAAAAGGGAAAGACTACCCACTCCAGTATTCTGGCCTGAAGAATTCCATGGACTGTATACTCCATGGGGTCACAAAGAGTCAGACACAACTGAGAGACTTTCACTTCACTGGGAGTTGATCATACCAGCTCCTTTATATTTTTGTTATAAATTATTTAATATTAATGTTTTGAAACCATTGGAATAAGTGCAATTAAGGCAGCTTTCAGAGGAAACTAAAATTGGAAGCTTAGAAAGTTCTATACCCTTGAAAACCTTTTTAGATAGTTTCCGTTGTACCCATATAAACCATCTCTTGTTTTTAAAATTAAATTAGTTATTTTTGGCTGTGTTGGGTCTTCGCTGCTGCACACGGGCTTTCTCTAGTTGGGGTGCACGGGCTTCTCACCGTGGGGGCTTCTCCTGTTGCAGACCACGGGCTCTAGAGCACAGGCTCAGCTGTTGTGGGGCTTGGGTTTAGTTGCCCTGTGGCATGTGGGATCTTAGTTCCTCAACCAGGGATCGAACCCATGTCCCCTGCATTAACCACTGGACCACCAGAGAATTCCCCAAACCATGTTTTATTCCATTCAATTAGATGGAGAAATTTTAGTTCCTGAGATAAATACAAGCAAACATCACAGCGTTTTCTCAGAAACTGATTTAACAAGGAGAGAGACCAATTTCGATTTTTCCTGCTTGCTTCTTATGGGTTCAGTTGCTAACTCGGGCATCAAATTTGAAATTTAGCTAAAAATTTTGCAACAAATTATATTTGAACTTAAAACTTAGCCTTTTTCTACCTTCAAGGCCCTAGCTTTAAAGTCTGGCCCTTGTTAGAAAAGGAAGCAATTTGTGAAAACAATATTAAAAAGCCAAAATAACGTAATCAAACTCCTGGCCTTCAACATTAAGACAATCTGTGTTCAAAATAATATTTTAGGAACACAGTCAGAGAAATAAATGCAGTGGTTGTGGGGAGTCCCTGTAAAGCTTTAATTTTCAGACTAATAGCTTGAGTCAGTAATGTTGATTTTTGTAGCACATATAATCTTTTAAAGCTTTTGCACACTTCTTTAAAGCTTGAAATTAACTTGTGCTCTTCTGTACAAGTCTTTGTACCTGTGAGTTTTACCGTATAGCTATGTGGGAGTGCTCAGTTGTGTCCGGCTCTTTGTGGCTCCGTGGACTGTAGCCCACCAGGCTCCTGCCCATGGAATTTTCCAGGCAAGCATACTGGAGTGGGATGCCGTTTCCTACTCCAGGGAATCTTCCCAGTACAGTATAATCGGTCTCTTTTTCTCTCATCATATATCAGTTTCCCTGTGCCAAAAGATAGAGCTTTTACTTTCTTTCAGCAGATAACGGGCTATGCTCATGACATGTATTTTATGTATGTAATAAGAGAACAGTTCCCTTACATGGGACGTGTTTGCAATGCGATGTGAAGTGTTTGGGGGTGGGGTGGATGTAAAGTTGTACATATATGAAGATTATTTTTCTGTGGAAATTCAAAGGGGAAAACGTGACAAAATTAGCAGAAATGAATTGGTGACAAGAGTGGATTTGTTTGCTGTGTGTGTTGCCCTTTTTCTTACATCCCAAATGTTTTGTGATTTATGAAAAATGGACAAAAAACTAACAAAGAGAAGGTAACAAAATAATACAAAGTCTACTTCACTTCATCTTCACAAATATATTTTTGTTGGACTTTTTATTTAAGTGACTCATGTTCGCTGTGTGAACACGGAATATTCAGAAAAAAATATAAAAGAGGAAATTTAAAAGTACTGTAATTCCAAAATCTAGATATAATCACTGTTAACATTTGGGTGTACTTACTTTAGTTTTTAAAAAGCGTAATTATTTAATGTCATTGGTATCAGAGTATATGTAGAGCTTTTTCTTTATTTTTTACCCTTCGTTTCTATTTTTTTATTTGTATTTTTTATTTAAATGTCATTGATTTGCCATATCACGTTTTAGGTGTACTGGATTTTTTTTTCTCTTTTTCTTTAAACATCAGGAGCCTTCTCTGTGACATTACTCTTATTTCAAATATTATTTTTGGTGGGAGCTCAAAAGTCTTCACTGAGAGTATCCTACCATATGTAGCTTCATCCTCACTTTGCCGTCGTAAGCTGCTTTCTCTTTCTGGCTTTTGTAGCTCGTGCTATAATACTGCATTGGACATCATTGTGCAAAGAATTTTCACTTTTCTCTGTTTATTTCCTTGAGCTGAAGTCCTAGAAAGGAAATTGCTAGGCAGAAGGGTAAAAACATTTAAAATGTCCTTTGTCCTTCTTATCTTTTTGAACTGCTAGGCCAAAAGGTAGCTTTAACTTGGGCATCTGTGGTCACTGACAGTATTTTCCTTCTAAAAATGATGATTTTTTTTCCATTTGGAAAAGGTAAAAAATGAGGCTCGTTCTTTTGATCCACATTTTCTTTCTTTTATTTATTTTACTACTAGTGAGTCTGTCTTTGCTATGCTTTTGTTTGCCAGAGAACTATATTCTTCTTTTCTGTGAATTGGATATTCAAGTCCTTGGACCATGCTTTTCCCTGTTAAGATGCATTAACTTCTTATCCATTTTAAGAGAATCTTCATAAACCAGAAATACTATTCCTTTAGTTATAATATTTATGACCAATACATCCCCAGATTATCCTCTGGTTTTTAATTCTGTTCATTACCACGTTGCACGTGTGTGTGCTCAGTCGCTCAGTCGTGTCCAACTCTCTGCGACCCCACAGACTGTAGCCCACCAGGCTGCTCTGTCCCTGGGATTCTCCAGGCAAGAATACTGGAGTGGTTGCCGTGCCCTTCTCCAGGGGACCTTCCCCACCCAGTGATCAAACCCATGTCTCCTGCGCCTTCTGCGTGGCAGGTAGATTCTTTACCCATGAGCCACCTGGGAAGTCCTATTACCACGCTTGGACTTGCATAAATTTGCATTGATTTTCCCTTTGTGATTTCCCCCGTGGCTTTTCATGTGTTAAAAACGAATCTCCATACTCACCTGAATGTTCTACCTAAATTTTTAAATGTCTTGCTTTTTTCTCTAAAAAAAAGTCTTTAATGCATTTAGAACTATTTTGATGAATGGTATGAGATATAAAGCCTTTCCGGATGGCATAGTGGTAAAGAATCCACCTGCCAACACAGAAGACACAGGAGACACAAGAGATACCAGTTTGATCCCTGGGTTGGGAAGATTCTCTGGAGAAGGAAATGGCAACCCATTCCAATAGTCTTGCTTGGGAAATTCATGGACAGAGGAGCCTAGCAGGCTCCAGTCTATGGAGTCACAAAGAATCAGACAGGGCTGAGTGATTGAGTACGTGAGATATACATGGAACTTGACTTTTCCCAGACAACAAGTTTTCCCATTTTAGTGATGGATGAATATCCCTTCCCCCCATTAATTTGTGGTGCTTTTTATCCTGTGGGAAGGCTTTACGTTTCCTGAGTCCCCTTCCAGGCCCTTCCATCCCTATTTCATTCATTTGTCTGTTCTTGAACAAACATGCTACAGTATTCTTATGGATACTGTTGTTTGGTCTCTAAGTTGTGCCTGACTCTTTGCAATCCTATGGACTGTAGCCCTTCAGGCCCCTCTGCCCATGGGGTTGATTTCCCAGGCAAGAATACTGGAGTGAGTTGCCATTTCCTTCTCCAGGGGATCTTCCTGACTCAGGGACAGAACCCATGTCTCCTGCATTGCCAGATGCGTTCTTTACCACCGAGCCACACGGGAAGCCATACTTTTATGGAGACTTTCTTTTTACACATCTGGTATAGCAAGTCTTCCATATCATTCTCTCTTTCAAAAGCATCTTAGTTATTCTTATCAACTTATTCATCCAGATGAAATTTATTGATTTATTATTTTACTTTTTTATTGCTTTGGCTGCTGTGGGTCTTTGTCGTGGCTCAAGGGTTTAGTTGCTCCATGGCATATGGGATTTTACGTTCCTGACCACCAATTGAACCTGTATCCTCTGCATTGGAAGGTGGATTCTTAACCACTGGATCACCAGGGGAGTTCCCAGATAGAATTTAGAGTTTGACACATTTCCCCCAGATTATGTGGATTATGTGGGGTTGCATTTCTTCCTATCTTGGGTGGTGGGGTAGTTATTCTTGTATAGGTTCTGCTCAGATCTTATTGTGACCATGGTAAAGTGGATTTCTCTGAGTATCCCTGCTCAGACCAGTATTAATTATTGTTAGAATAACAAAAAGCAAGTGATTTTTTTTTTTTTTTGGCAATTCAACTGCATAGCTACTTACTGAACTGTATTATGAATTCTGAGAGGGTCTAAATGCTTATTTTGGAATTTCTAGATGGACCACCACACCTACATATAATGGCACTTTGTTGTCTTTTTTCCCCAAAGATAGTTAAGACTTCTTGCTCGATTTTATTGCACTGATTAGGTTTACTGGATGTGTTCAAAGCATTCTTGCTTTACTCCTGATTTTAACGGGAAAGCTTTTGGTAATTCATATCTATGTTCCACTGTGGCTGATAGTTTGACATACCTTTAAAAATCATGTCCAGGAAGTACCTGCCGTGGAAATGACAAACGGGAGGACTAACAACAGAAGCTTTTTTTTTTTTTTTTTTTAAAGGGGGGATGCCTTCAGCTGAACAGAGGGCTCTGGGGGGTGTTAATTACAAATCCTTTTGTGCTGATTCTTGACTCTCTGCCTGCATTTTGAATAGGTCTACTTTTACTTGTGGCTCAGCTGGTAAAGAATCCACCTGCAAAGTGGGAGATCGGGGTTCGATCCCTGAGTTGGGAAGATCTTCTCCAGTATTCTGGCCTGAAGAACTCCATGGTCGGTATAGTCCATGGGGTTGCAAAGAGTCAGACATGAAGGAGCCACTTCCACTCACTACTTTTACTGGGGCTTCCCTCATGGCTCAGATGGTCAAGAATCTGCCTGCAATGCAGGAGACCTGGGTTCAGTCCCTGGATTGGGAAGATTCCCCTGGAGAAGGGAATACCAACCCACTCCAACATGCTTGCCTGGAGAATTCCATGGACAGAGGAGCCTGGCAGTCTATGGTCAGTTATTCATTGAGTGTTAAGAGGACCTAGGCTGTTCCTGTCACCTACTGCTGTTTCAGATTCCCGGGGGGTCGGGTCAGCCCTGCGTTGTTTCTCGAACAAAAGCCCAAATGCCCTGGAATACTGTTATCGTGGATTCAGTGGCCTTTTAGGCGGGGGGTCTCAAGTCTGACTTGGTCCTGGCGGGTGGCCCTTGGCTGTGGATCGGGATTGGCGGGGGACTGGGCCACTCTTCTCTGGGTACTGTCTCCACTCCGCGAATTGCCTTTCCTGGAACTTCTTTTCCTCAAATCCCACGGGCCCAGAGCCTGTTGGCCAGAGCTCCGGGGGAGGCGTTTGGTTCTTTGATAAATTTTCCAAGTTTCTTTCCGTGGTTCTTTCTGAGCCGCTGTTGGCAGTTCGGTGGCCTCTGCCTGATTTTGGGAAAGTGAGATCATGGGTCAGCCCCGCTTGGCCAGGTGGATGCTCCAGGTGGGGACCGACCAACCGGCTCGCGGCCCTGCCGGGGGGCGGGGCAAGGGGCCTCGGGGTGGAGCCGCGTCCCGGCCTAGCCCCGCCCAGCGCCGCCGCCGCCGCCGCGCACGCGCCCTGGGCCCGCCCGGGCGCGTGCTGAGCCTTCCGGCGTGCCGTCGTTACCCGGCCTGCCCCGCGCGGTCGCCCCCGGAAGTGAACTTGGCGTCGCGAGTGGCCGGGGTTTCCGCGAGTTGTGGCCTCGCGTGTCCGCGGCTCCATCGCGGGGCGGCGGAGCCCGACGGACGGGGGCTGGTCGGCGGCCGCCATGGCCGGGGATCAGGACATGTTCGACGCTGTCGTGATGGCAGATGAGAGGTGGGTGGGTCGGGGCCCCCAGCCCTGGCGTGCCGGCTCTCAGCTTTGGGCTGCGGCTCTGGGGGAGCGCCCTGGGGCCCCGGGGGTGGCCGGCGCGGGAGGGCCCAGGATGCTGTTACTTCCACTTCTCGGGCGAGCGCCAGGCGCCCAGCTGCTCCTCGAGACCCGCCTCCCTCCTCCGGGGCTGCCCCCATGCATCTGCTCGGCCTGGTGACTGCCTCCCTCCAGGGACGCCCCGTCCTCGGGTGGGGCGGACCTCTGCCATCTGGGCGCTGCCCACCTCTTTCTTGTTCCTCAGTAGTAGGACAGACGGCCGCATTCACGGACAGGCTCATCAAGGTGTCAGGCATCATCCTTTTCCCTCCTGAGCCCCTGGGCAGCGCCTAGGGGCTGTGACAAGGCGGGGTTGGAGGGTGGGGTGGGGGGGAGCTCTTGGCCGCTTTGATGGCTGTCTTCCAGTGCCCAGCCCGCTTGAGACATCGATAGACGTCCCTGAGAAAGAGGGAGCAGGAAGCGATCAGTCGCTGACAGTTCATTTGGAACTTGCTATGAGCCGCACGCTGAACTAAGCCTTGTACCCCCGTTATCTATTTTATCCCTACTTGTGAACTAGATCCCGTCTTTGGGATGGGAGGCAGGGTCACTCCCGGGGCGGGGGCGGGAGCCAGTTTAAGTGGGAATGGCACACTTGGCCTCCCCGGGGGCTCCAGCCAGCCCTTTTAACTTTGGTGGCCCTGGGTTGTGCTGGTACAGTCCCACTGCCGGCCCCTGTGGCCCGGCAGTCACGGTACACTGCGGTGACCTGATGGCCCTTCTCCCTGCCTGGCTCCTGACGTGTGATGGAAAGCCTGGTGCAGATGGCAGAGTTTCGTTTGTTTGTTTTGAAGCACTTGCCCAAACAGTCCAACTTACAGACTTACAGAACTGGGGCTGCTGACTAAGTCACCGGGGAGATTTCAAAAAGCAGATTCCTGAGCTTTACTGAGATGAGGGGCGAGGCTCCTGAATTTGTATCTTTGGGATTTTCCTGTGTGTTTCCAGTGTTCTCCCTGGTTTGGGAATCCCTGATTTATCCTAGCTTCCTCATTGTAAAAGAGCTGAATTTGGCTTCAAGGAGTACAGCGCCTTGCCACAGCACAGGCTCGGGGAGGGGTGGAGCTGACATGGGCCTGTTTTAGGTCCAGGTTCTGTTGTTTTTCTGTGATACTAGGTCTGGGTCACGTGGAGGAGACGAGTTTTTCCAGGGAGAATCCTCTTTCTCCTGTTTATTTACTCAGACTTGCTGCTTCTCCGTCGCAGGTTTCACGGGGAAGGGTACCGAGAAGGCTATGAAGAAGGAAGCAGTTTGGGTATGATCGAAGGGAGACAGCACGGCACCCTCCATGGAGCTAAAATTGGATCTGAAGTGAGTGGGGACCTCCCCCCTGCCCCACCGTCACTTAGAAAGGAGTCCTGTTCTTTTACTGTTGACAGTTTACCTTGACGGTCAGTATGGTGAAGCCACAATTTCAGGTCTCTTAAAGCGGCAGTAGGCTAGATAGAACGCTGATGGAGGCATATTCCTAGGACAGAGCCTGCAGAGCGTGTGGCTGTGTGGCGATGACGTAGTCGGGTGGGCTGGAGGAAAAAACAGGTCCCTCGTCACCTCGGTGGATGTCGAGTGTCATGGTGCCGAGTCCTCCTGCAGAGTGAGCACCCCTGTGTCCTGTGAAAGCATGCTGTTGATATTTACCTAGGAATTCCATAAAATGCCCGATTTTCCTTTTCTCCTGCCTTTTGTCCTGGATGGGCCCTCACTTACAGGTGACCAGCCATGAACAGTGAAGTCTGAGGCCACTGGAACTGTATTAGGCGTCTGTGGCTTCAAAGTGAAATCATTCCACGCCCATGGCCTTAAGACAACCAGTGTTACTTATGTCACAGAGGTCCTGGTGGTCCGTGGTCCAGGAGCAGCTGAGCCGGGTGGTTCTGGCTCAGGGCCCCTTGGTGCTGGAGTTGAGTCAGCCACTCGAAGGCTTGCCTGGGGCCAGAGGAGGTACTTGTCAGACGGCTCGCCCCCTCGGGGTCTTCAGCACGTGGACTTCTCCTTAGGGCCGCCTGAGTGTCCTCCTGACCCTGTGTGGGTGGCCCAGGTGGGCAGGGCAGAGGTGACATTGCCCATTAATCGGGAGGCCACGTGCCACCTCTTTTGTGTCCTGCTCATCACGGCCACCCGACACAGTCGGGAGACCACGCAGGCGTGAGTACCAGTGCAGTGGGGAGGTGGGGCCCAGTGGGCTGCCTTGGAGGCCGGCTGTCCTGCTGATAACTCGACCTCCGACTTCCATTTCCTGCTCCAGGACAGCACGAGAAGGAGCACCCCCTCCCGCCCTCCCCCACTTTAGTTTTGAGAGCTTGGTAATTAGATCAAATACAGCGCTCGGTTATTCATTGTACTCGTAAATGTCTCATCAATTCACAGATCGGGTGCTACCAAGGCTTCGCGTTTGCTTGGAGAGGTCTCCTGCACAGTTGCGCCACTGAGAGAGACAGGTAAGGCCGAACCTCCTTTCTTCTTTGGTGTCTGGACCGGAGTTGCGGTTTTGTGGTGCACCCTGATCGCGGGTGGTTAGAGTCTCAGTCTTCTCATCTGTAAAACGGAGAAAATAATCGGGTTGAAGTAACCTCATGAAATTGTTACAGGGTTTACAGGAAATAGTACCTAGAAGGTGCCGGGCCTGTTGTGGGTGTTGGATGAACACCTACTGTTTTCTCAAGAGTCCTCTGATCCCCCCTGCCTTTTCCCTGGAGGCCTTCAAGCACTCCCTGCCAGTCAAGGCAGGCTGAAAACAATTTTATCTTCTCGTTTCCCCTGAGCTTCTGATAAACAGAGCACGGTAGTCTGGGTGTGACCCAGGCTCAGAAGTGGTGGCTCCACCGGCACTGGGACTTGTGACGTAGCCGGAAGGTCTAACGAGGTGCCGGGTCCGTGTGTTTTGCCGGGTCGGGAAGCGCTAAGGCGCCGTCAGCCGTCCTCTGTAGCGTTTGCAGCCTTCTGAACCTGCTCTTACGGGTGCCACTTCCCGAAGCCCCGGGACCCTGTCCCCACCCGCGGTCTTCACCCTTCAGCCGTCTGTGAAAGGCTGTGCTGCCGCTCAGGGGAGCCGACACAGGGCTTCGGCGGCTGCTCTGCGTCATTCGGATGCCTGGTGGCCTTGCCTGGCCAGGGAGGGGCTCCAGGAGTGTGAGTGACAGAGGCAGAAGCGGCATTCCCCCGTCCACGTGACTTGTCGTCTTATTTGGAATGTTTTGAATTTCTAGAGTTTGTGCCACTGCCGTATTCATGTGTCAGAGCAGGGATGCTTGAGACAGGGTCTGGGTGATTCTGGGGTCGCTGCTCTCTGACCTGTCCCATCACTGATCAAGTGGGAGCTGAACAGACTCATCCACCATGCAGGGACACCTCGAGGAGGTTTTCCTCTAAAGGCCCAGCGGGGCGGCGGCGTAGCTGGTGATCTGGTTGGGACGGTGGGTGGCAGCACGTGGCAGCACTGGGTGGCGGTCAGGCCGGTCAGGGCTGAAGGTGCCTCTGCACTCCCGGCCTGCGAAGCTGGGGGTGGCGCGCCCGGTCATTCTCCAGCAGCCTCCCCTTGTCCCTCTGCTGGTGTCTGCAGCGCACGGAGGGTGTGAAGGTTCCTGTACCTGGGGGCTGCCAACTCACGCCCCAGGGCAGGGTTCGCCCCACCCCCCACCCCCGCCGTCCTAAAGCCGTGCCCCCAGGCTCCATCAGGGGGAGGGTCACGTGGGTTGTGTCAGGGCTGGTGGGAGCCCCGCTGCCCCCACCCCAGCAGCAGAGCCTGGTGGTCTCTGAACTGCAGCCTAAACCCTTTCATCTTAGAGGAGTGATTTTTGGATTTTCTAAGTCTCTACAGTTTAAAAGAAAAATGGTAGAAGGCACACAGAGGACCTCCCGCTGCCTTATGTTCCAAGTGAGGATGTTAGAGGAGAAGCGGCCTCACTCAGTGACGCCGGGGGCTTCTCACCCGGAGAAGGCGTGTGGGAACCCGTCTCAGCCTGCAGGATGGGGTGTCCAGCGGGTGACCATGGCTTTCTGACCCTCCCCGAGCTGCCCTGCCCTCCCGCAGGATGGTGGAGCCCCGTTTTCCTTACTGGAGCCGTGAGCGGGCCACACCCCCTGGTGTGCACCGGCCTTGACCGTGCGCCGGGCTGAGTGCGTCTGGAGCAGCTGGGGTGACCGGCCGTCGGGCGGGGCTGCTTGCGGCCTTGAGAGTGGGCGGTGGTCCCCGCGTCCGGCACGCACAGCCGTTCCCCATGTGGCATCTGCCTTCCATCTGCTGGAAACCCAGCGCCTGGTTGCTTTCCTTCACTCTCTGTGACGCTTCGCAGTTTTGTGTTTTCCCCGAGAGGCAGCTGTTGTAATTCTTGTAAACTGGTTTAAGAACAGCAAACGTGAGCGGGTCCTGGTCGCTTTGAATGGCTGTAGCTTCATCCTAAGGACAAGTCCTTCGAAATTCCCTGGGAACAGATACCTAGTATGCTCCTGACGCCCGGTGATCGGAGATGGGCAGGGTCACTTGTCCATGACCCAGAAGGGCGCCTGCCCTCCCCAATGGGAGCCCTGGCCTCCAGGGTCTGGTGGAGACTGACGGTTACTCAGCGCTGTTCTGTGGCATGTCCTGGGCTTTCTCTGGATTACTGATCCTCCTGAGCCTGGGAGGTGGCCATCAGGGCCCCATTTTACAGATGAGGATGCCGAGTCCCAGAACCGTGAAGTCCCTGAGTGCCTGGGGGCAGTCCTGCTCCAGCCTGAGCCCCTTGTCTTCCTGGGGAAGTGGCTGAACTCAGGCAGCAGACACTGTGGACGGAGCAGGCTTGGTGTTTACCTGCTGTTAAACTCCCTGAGGCCCTGAGTGTGAAGGTTCTGGATCCGAGAAACCCCCCAGATGGGAGCAGGCGTGGCCATGCCCAGCGCTCTTTCCTTCTGGTTGTGTCTGCTCCCGGCTCAGGCCTGGGACCGGTGGTCTGGGTGCTTGTCGAGTCTCCTCGGCCGCTGGTCCAGGCCGCAGCCGGCGTGGCGAGGTCGGTTCTCGCTTGATGTCGGGCGCAGGGGTGGGTGGGTGCCCATCGCCAGGCGGGGGAAGGTTGTTCAGTGATGATTACGTTAGCCGCCAGCTCCTGAACCCCGGCGTGCTCAGCACCACTGCTTTAAGGAGCGCGCCCGGCACCTTGCTGCATGGGCCAAGCCTGCAGTGCCGGGGACTGAAGGTCTTTCTTTCTGTGTTTTACAGCAAAAAGATGAAGGTCTTAGAGGCATTGATTGGGATGATTCAGAAGTTCCCTTATGATGACCCTACTTACGATAAACTTCATGAAGACTTAGACAGAATTAGAGGGAAGTTTAAGCAGGTTTGTGTCCCGCATATTTCTCTTTGATCAGGATGCCTGTCTTAGGCGTAGCTGGGTGCCTTGGGGGCTCCCTTTGCTAACGGTTTTAGGGCCACCAGAGCCGTGTCTTGGGTCCATAAAGCAAGTCCTTGTGTACCTCGATGTGAGGAAACCGGGGCCCTCTGGGGAGCAGATGCGAGGACCTCATGGAGGGTGGTGGCCTAGAGAGAGGTCTGCGCTCATTTAAAAAGCCACCTTTTTCCTCTTGTGTTTCCAGCTTTGTTCATTACTGAACGTTCAGCCCGACTTTAAAATCAGCACAGAAGGTTCTGGACTTTCATTCTGAGGACAGATGAACAAAGACGGGACATCAAGGAGCAGAGGTTCACGTGTTAAGTGTTGAAAAACGTGATTAAAAGCAAGACAGTGGGGAGGATCCATCGTTTTGCAGGGTCGGGTCCAGTTTGGCCGGTGAAAGGGCCCCCTTCCCCGAGGTCCCCCCGTGTGGCCTGCGTCCTCCCCCGCCGGGGGCCGCTCTGCACAAGCCTGTCCTGGGTCGGGTCCTGTCTGCCCCACACTCTGGGTGCAGCCCTGGCAGAGCCCTCGAGGGCTGCCCGTCTCTGCTCCGGGGTCCGGCCGTGGGCACGTGGGTGCCTGCCCCCTGGCAGGCCTGGCTGGATCCAGACCTGGCTCCGGATGGAAGCAACACCCGTTACTCCTCGGGCTTTGCTCAGTGCTCAGAGGGCTGTTTTTTCAGAGATGAGGGGACAGGGTTGGCACGGCAGGAGTGACGGGTACTGTGGCGTATACTGGCCCTAGAGATGCACCAGCGCTTTGTGACCTGCCCCTGGTGTCTTATTTATTCCCTTCGGGAGCCCACGAGGCAGGCGTTACTCGTGGTTTATAGAGGAACCCGAGGCCTGAGAGACCGCCCGGTCCAAGGGCTGCAGGCGGCAGAGCTGGGACTCCGGCCCTGGCGCTCGCCCTGTCTCCTGGTGCCCTGGGACGCACGCTCGCACCCACAGGCCCGGGGTCCCCGCCCATGAACAGCGCTGTGCTCGTCGCCTCCTGTGCCGTGGACGTGGGCATCTGGCTGAGAGGAGGAGAGGCCGGCCCTGTGCCCGAGGAGCCGGAACGTGCTCTTCCGCGTCCCCGGGTGCGGGGTAGTACTCGTCGTTAAAAATGGTCCCAGGGGAGATCTGAAGGCCGTCGCTCTGCATGCAGGCACCTTGGGGTCACTGTGAGTCTAGTCCAGCTTTTAAAATCCTCCCAGAGCATCTGGGTGTGCTCTGCTCCCCTGGCAGCTGCTGAGGGTCCCTGCGGGGCCTGGATGTTGGGGTCCTGGGTGCCGAGGAGGGCGGGTTGGTGTCTTGAGGCTGATGGACGCGCTGTGGCTCCGTCCCGTGCGTCTCGCTGTGTGTTTCTGGCCTGAAGCCCCTTCTCAGCTCTGGGCGGGCCGGGCCTCGGCTGCGCCGTCGTCACAGAGACCACCAGCTCATCTCCGTCCAGCGGGGTGGAGGGCTCTCGTCATCGTTTTCCTGGGCGGAATTTTGTGTTTCCTAAGCTAGCTGTTTGGATAATGTATTATTTTTATAATTGGAGAAAAAAAATAAACAGCATATTTTAAAGCCAAAGGCTGTCTGGGACCTTTTTGATGCGACTTCTGGTGAATTCGTTCCTTCCTCCATGGTATTTGGGGTTCAGAAACCAGGGTCGCACCGGCAGCCCCCTCTTGCGTTTGTGTCCGGCTTCAACTAACACACGTGGAGGCGGCTTCTGTGGGAGGGCGGTCCTGCTGCCCCCTGCCCCTGTTCCCAGCTCCTCGCGCGTCCCCCTGCCCCCCTTCCCCCCTTCTCTCTTGCCCCGTCTCGGCCTCTCCTGTGCCCGGTGTCAGCCAGCCCCCCAGCAGCCCCTTCCTCTCCCCCATCCCGTGGGGCTCAGCTGCCTTGTTGCTGGTCTTCAGGGCCTCTGGACCCTGGGCTTGCCCTGTGCCCACCCAGCTCCTTCTTGGAGGATGAGACCCCATGGCCGGGAAACCTTGCTTACCGGAGAGATGTCCTGGATTGTAGTACAGAGTCCCCGCTCCGTTGCTCACACCCTGACCCCACGATGCTGCCTCCAGCCACGGGGTCTGGAGAGCTTGCTCTTCTGGCTGATGGAATGGTGGAGGATGCTGCAGGGCTTCGGGGGAAGGAGGAGACGGGATCTCTTTTGGAAGTTGTCCCTTGGGGCTGTGATACCGGAATTTTGACAGGCAGCTACTGATGGAGCCACCCCTGCGCCTGGCAGGGCCAAGCCAGGGGGACCCCCTGATGTCGTCCCCTAGCAGCTGTGCCAACCAGCCCCTGAGGCGCCCACTGGCCGACTTCGAGTTACAGGAGCCTGGTGCATGCCCTGGTTCTGGGCTTCCCAGGTGGCGCTAATGGTATAAAGAACCTGCCTGGCAATACAGGAGACGCAAGAGACATGGGTTTGATCCCTGGGTCGGGAAGGCTCCCCTGGAGAAGGAAATGGCGCCCTGCTCCTGTCTTTCTTGCGGGGGTTTCCATGCCTTGCTCACCTCCCACATCCTGTCCCATCTCTTCCTGTCTACCTAACCCTTGGATTTCACCAAGGATTCACCCCCTCTCTGGGGGGCTCAGGTTTCCCAAGGCCTGCTCACTCTTCCCCCATCGGAAACCCCCCAGCATATTCTTGCCACGTTATCAGTCAGCCCGGACTGCCACAGCAGATTCCCCACACCGAGGGCCTTAAACAGCAGGTGTTTGCTGTCTCCCAGTCGAGGCTGGAATCCGAGACCCAGGTGTGGGCAGGGCTGGTCCGTCCTGAGGCCTCTCTCCTGGGCGTGATAGATGGCCATCTCCTCCCCATGTGCTCACATGGGCATCCTGTGTTCTTAAGGACCGCAGTCCTGTTGGATCGGGGTCTGCCTTGATGACGGCTTTACATTCTGAGGTCCTGGGGATCCATTCTTCACTATGAATTTTGGTAGGGACATCATTCAGCCCATAAGAGCCACCCCGTCTGGCTGCCTGGACAGACTTGACTTGGGAGAGAAGAACGCCATTCCACTTAAAAGTTGAAGTAACTCCATTTTGTTTTTCTTGAACATTATAATTGGGAATAAGCGGACTAATCCACCTTCCAGCCAAACTTACCCTTCGGGACTACGCTCTCAGGCACCGTGATGGTTGAAGGGCTTTACACCCACCTGGGGCTGGATGGCACCCGCCACACTGAGTTATTTCACCTTCAGCCTGTTGTATTTCTCCACCAGCGGTGAGGAGAGAATGGAGTGATCTGGGGGACGGATAAGAAGTCTTAACTTGCCAAGTGGCTGTCCAGGGCCGCCTTGACCTTCTTCAGGTCCCTGAAGCGTCCACAAAGCCTGCGAGGTGGGGCCGTTGTTCCCCCCCCGCCGTCCGACCCCCCACCCCCGCTGCAGATGGAGGCATGGGGCACCCAGTTGAGCTGAGTGATGAACCCGACGGCTGCAGTAAGTGGCCGACCTCAGGCCTCACTAAGCACAGCGGGGGTCGAGCGGTTTGCATGAATTATCCTTAGCCAGGACAGAGCCTCATTTTTCTGATAACTCACAGCCTGTCTGTGTGACCAGTCTTGCATCTAGCTGATTGGAGTGGAGGCGGACGGATTTATGGGTCGGGACCCGTGCTGGCTGTGGTAGTAGAGGCGGGAGCAGAACGGACCAGCACCTGCCCCCAACCCTGTGAGCAGGGCTCACTGAAGTATGGGTGGGGAGTCTGGAAATGTGCGTGGGGGGGTGTGTTCAGCTCTGCCTGGGGAATAAGGGAGTGGGAAGGAGGGCAGGAAGGCTTCCTGGAGGAGGTGACCTTGGCACGACTCACTGGGCACTTTCGTTTGTGTTCAGCATGCCGGAGAATGTCTGTTCTACCCTGCCTGAGAACACTGTGTAGTCTGGAGAGATCAAAAGCTGCAAGTTAACAGGCAAGGTGGTCCCAACTCCACAGATATTCCAGTCCTTAGGGAGTGAAGTGAGGAACTGGTCTGCAGCCCAGGAGACGAGTCCCCAAGTGAGTCTGATCAGGCAGAGAAAAGTGAGTGCTCTGTTCAGTTCCCCCAGGACATGAGCGTCATGCAGATGCCGGGCCAGGACCCGAGGGCAGCAGGGTCCTGTCCGCGCCATCAGTACTATGGGGCTCAGTACGGACGTCACGGTTCCAAGGACAGTCGCTTCTTGCCCACAGCCCTGATGGTGACTACACTCCTCACCTGACATCCAGGCCCTGGCTGGTCTGTCCCTGGGGGGCCCCGTGGAGCCAGCGCTTCAGCCCCAGCTCCTGGGTGCCCCGTGATCACATCGGCTGGGCTGTGGGTCGCCGGGGTCGTAGTGAAACCTGAATGTGGTCCTGTCTCTGCTGACTAAAGAGTGGGACGGAGCGGGGAACCCCTCGCTCAGGTAAACAGCCACGAAACTGAAGACTTCGTGGCAGGTGTCGCCACCCTTTCAGCCAGGATTTACTGAACTTCCATTTTTCCCGGTGGACGTGCACCCCTGAGATCACGGGGTGCTCCACGAATGTGCTCTCTAGCTCTGAGAGCTCAAACACACCTGTTGGATTGAGCCGTGTCCCGTAAAAGACACGAGAACATTCCAGCCTCTGGCACCTGGGAATGGACCTTCTTTGGAAATAGGTCGAAAACATGCAGACCGTGGGGCCGTTAAGCTCTGAAAATGCCGGGAAGGCCACATCAGACGAACTCCAACAGTAAGGAGCAGTCCTGGGCTCCTGGAACAAGGGGGCTGGCTCGATCCAGCAGCTTTCCTGGAGGCCTGGTCCCCTCTCCTGCTCTCCTGCCCGACCAAGCTTGCTCTCAGGCTCCATTCAGTGGCCGAAGCTCCCCAGGTACCCCTCGCGAGGCGGCGGAAGGGCTGTGCCAACCCCCGGAGTCCTAAGGATCAGGGTGGAGGACTCTCTTGGCCAGAAGCTCCAGAAAAATCTCTCCCCAAGTCTCGCTGGCTGTTAAATTTCACATCTACCCTTGAACCTGCCACTCTTCCCAGGGGGCAGATGTGCTGCTGGCTCTGAGCGCCTCAGCACCTGTCCTGGAGCCGGGGAGGGGGCCAGTCCCCCCAAAGCCACGGAGCTGAGAATGGTGCTTCCCACCGAGCAAAATCTGGGGGCTGGCAACACCAGGAGAGAGGCATGAAGACCAGGAACTGCCAGGGGAGGGAACCGCCCTCGGGGACCAGTGGGGCCTCCTTGCTCAGCTGGACACTGCACGGGGTGACGGCGATGGCCCTGGCGGGACGGGGGCCCTTACTCAGTGATGCCCGTGCAGCTGGTGTGTGCTCAGGGCCTCATGGACCTCGAGTCATCTGTCCTCGCATCACCCCCGGAGGCGGGCACTGGACAGAGCCCATCTCACCTCCCGCTGGGCGTGTCACAGACGTTAGCACGCGCTCCTGGAGCCTCCATTCTCATAGACAGGGCTGTTGCCAGTTTTCTTTTTTTAACTTTGGCTTCGCTGGACCTTCATCGCCTTGTATGGGCTTCTATTAATAGCTGTGCGTCGAGGGCTCAGCAGTTGCAGCACGTGGGTTTAGTTGCTCCAAGGCATGTGGGATTTTAGTTCCCTGATCAGGGATCGAACCCGTGCGTCCTGCATTGGAAGGAAGATTCTTAACCACTGGACCCCCAGGGAAGTCCCACGACGATCCCCATCTTCTGGGTAAGAAAGTCCAGGCCCAGAAGGAGAAGCCACGCAGCCTGAAAGTTGCAGAGCTGAGATCCACCTCCTGGATCTTTTCCTCTGAATGTGCTCATGGGGGAGAGGTGTGTCTTTCAGACAACCACTGACCACATCAGATGCCGCTGCTAGCGCGCCTGGCCTCCATTCTCCTGACCGGCTGACCAGGATGCTGCGCTGACCACAGGGACCGCTGACTAGACGCCTTGGGTGGACCTGACCCCAACCCCTGGGCCTCCGGGCACATCAGGGCCCCGAGTGGAAGCGCTAAGCGTAGGGTGGTTGTTGTTCAGTCGCTCAGTCACGTCCGACTCTTTGTGACCCCATGGATGCAGCATGCCAGGCTTCCCTATTCTTCACCACCTCCCAGAGTTTGCCCAAACTCATGCCCATTGAGTCGGTGATGCCATCCAACCATCTCATCCTCTGTCGTCCCCTTCTCCTCCTGCCTTCAGTCTTCCCCAGCATCAGGGTCTTTTCCAATGAGTCGGCTCTTCTCATCAGGTGGCCAAAGTATTGGAGCTTCAGCCTCACTCAGCACCAGTCCTTCCCGTGAATATTCAGGGTTGACTTCCTCTAGCACTGGCACAGGGTGAAGACACTCAAATGAAGACTGCGTGCATTTTCTTCAAGTGCGTTTTTGAAGCCCTTGTGCCCTTCTCAGCAGGCAGCCAGGCTGACTGATGGGGCGGGGGGTGCAGCGCAGGCCCCAGAGACACAAACCCGGCCACTGGCCTGGCTCCGTCACTTCCCCGCCGTGTGGTCCTGGCTCAGTGACTTCACCTCCCTGGGCCTGTTTCCACACCTGCCGCAGAGGTCGGCTCAGTCCCGCCCTCACCCAGACGGAGGCTGGCTGTGCCCGGGGCTCCATGCAGCAGGTTCAAGGAGCTGCATGGAGAACAGAGCCTGTGAAGTCCCAAGTGCCCACTGCCTGGCCTGGCCCTTTGTGGAAAGCCTGCCAACCCTTGACCTGGAAGATGGGGTAACTGTCCCTCCCAGAGTGAACGTGGGCTCCGCGGGACCCATCCCCGGCATGCCCCCTGCCTGTCAGAACCCCTGGAGGCTGATTCAAGATTTAGGGAGAAGTGATGTGTTTGGCCCATAGCACGATATCTGGTCCCCAGGGCGTGACTGGTGAACTTGAGCTACTGGCCTCCCTCAATGGGACCGGGAGGACCACTGCCTTGCGAGCTCCAGGCTGTGGGCTCACCTTCCAGCTAAACGGGTCTTGCTCTGGAGGACTGCCCTGGAGAGGCCATCTCGGCTGCCATTAGCTGCAGCTCATAAGGACGAGCTGAGCTGCCCCGGCTGGTGGCAGCCCTTCGGTGAGGGCTCCCGCGTCCCCCCGTGCACCCTGGGCTGGCAGTGACAATGCCCCCGGATGTGGGCCTCCAGCCCCGTCGCTGAGCTGCCCGCCCACCGGCCGAGGCTATTGTCTCCTGGGCCCCGGTGTGGCTCAGGGCAGGGGCCGGCGGGCAGGGGGACTGTGGGAACGGATTAGAGGCCAGGGGCCGGCTTGCGTCCCCCCTGCACCAACTCCTGATCAAAGGCATTCCTGGGATGACAAAGCCCTGTGCACTGGGAGGCGGCCCAGCATGCGGGACACACCCCCCACACAGGCCCCCCCGCCCCCCGCCCCCCGGAGCTGGGGCTGGGTTCATGGTGGGACAGCCGACCCCTGCCACCTGCAGGTCCCAGAGATACGGCTGCCTGCTTCCAGGGGGACAGGGTCGGGGTAGGCGGGAGGTGGGAGCCTGGCCCGCGGCCGTGGTCACCCAGGGCCTGACTGTGACCTCCTCTGCAAACATGCCTGCCCAGGGACCACCCCCCGCCCTGACCTTAGCACACAGGCTGTGTCCTGGAGCTTACTGGGCCTCCTCAGCAGGATCAGGAGCTGGCCAGCTCCAGGGGAGCCCCCAGCCCCGGATTCCTCACAACATGAGGGGCCTGCCCACCACACCCGGGTCCCGAAGGGCCTCTGCAGCTCCACGCGGCCCCACTGTGTGCAGGCCAGGGGTGCACCCCACCAGCCAGACGGCTGTCCTCCAGGGCTCACAGTCCGGAGCAGGGAAGCACCGTGTGCGATGGTTCCCGGACCACCCAGAGCCGCCCGTCTGGGTGGGGTGGAGAATGCAGGCAGAGGGTCTTAGGTCACCTGGGGGAGGGCGGGGGGAGGGGACTCCAGACACAAAACTCAAGGGGTCTAGTCCTCCGGCGTGTCCTGCAGTCCTGAGGGCGGGAACTTCGGGTATAGAGGGGGGTGACGCTGGGGGAGATGGGGGCGAGGCCCCAGAGACGGGCCCAGGCCCCAGGACCTCGGACGGAGCTGGAAGGAGCTAGAAGCCCCAGGGAGGTCTGGCAGAGGGTGGAGGGGCTGCCAGAGGCAGAGAGACCGGCTGGGAGGCAGGGAGGCCCCAGGTGAGTGGCCATGGGTCCAACTGAGACCAGGCTTCCGGAAGGGGACGGTGGACTGACATGGGACAGCTTTGTCTCTGAAGCCCCGCAAAGGCCCAGGTTTGTTTTCATGACAGGCAAGGGGCAGCCAGACCGCCAGGGGACGGGGCCTTCCCTGCCATCCCAGGAGGGGACCCCAAGGGGACCGTGGCAGTTGGAGAGCTCTGGGCATGCAGCACAACTGAGGGGAGCCCACCCCGCTCCTCCCTGGGGCTTCGGTGCTGGGAAGATGGGCCCCGGAGGACCCTCAGCCCAGACCCTCTGTGTGCTGGGGGTCATGCATCTCGTCCACACGGGGTCCCCCGCTTTGGCTCCCCGCCTCCCATGCTCCACACACAAGGGCCACCTCCCCGTCACGCCCTGTTCCTTCCACTGTCCGACCTGTCAACCCACGAACAGATCTTCCACCTGAAACCCTAGACTCCATAAAACAGCCTGCAGCCCCGGCTGCCCCAGCATCCACCTCCCCCCACCCCCTGCCCCCACAGCTTCCTCTGTCGATTCTCACTGGAACTTAACACAATCACTGTGTGATGAACACAGGTGTGTTCAGTCATGTCCGACTCTCTGTGACCCCATGGACTGCAGCCCGTCAGGCTCCTCTGTCCATGGGATTCTCCAAGAAGACTGGAGTGGGTCACCATTTCCTTCTCCAGGGGATCTTCCCGACCCAGGGATTGAACCTGTGCCTCCTGTGTCTCCCACACTGCAGGCGGGTTCTTTACCCACAGAGCCAACAGGGAAGCCCCCACTCCCCCCTGAAACTGCCTCTCAAGATACCCCGAGGCCCTGGTGGCATCAGAGCCTCACTTGGGCCCCTCTAGGCCTGCAGTCCGCGGGGACAGACCGTCAACGTCTCTGGGCCCTGGCACGTCCTGGACTGAGCCACTGCAGAGATGCAGACTGGGCCCTGGCCTTCAGGTGCCCGCCCCGCCCCGCAGCTCCATCCCTCCGCCCTGCCATATGGGACCCCCTTTTGGAGCGCCCGGGGCAGGGACCTTGCCTTCTTCCCCACATCCAGCTGGCAGTGCTGGTGCGAGGAGGCTGCAATTCAAGCCCCTCCACCCCACCCTCTCCCAGAAGCTACAGGTTCCACGGACTCATGGGTCCCCCACCCCTCTCCCTGCAGTCTGGTACACAGCAGGCGTTTCCTAAGGGCTGCAGTGAGCTGACCTGGTGCATAGTGGCGGACTGGCCACGTGACCCAGGCCTGCTCCTGGCTCCTGAGCTCCTAGCTCAGTGAACACTTGTGGGGGGCGGGGGGAGGGCACCTCGGGGACCCCCAGGTTTTGAGAAGAGGCCGCGGCCCCTGCAGGGCTGGGACCAAGGTTCACATACTACTTCCTCCTGGAGCTGGGAATGTGGGCAGTTCACAGGCTTCTGAAGCCCAGAGGATGCCTCGCAGGTGTCCAGCAGGCCTCCCAGGCCGCCAGGTCCAGGTAGAGGCCACTGGACTGCAGACTGGACACTCACGTCACTCCCCCGGGCTCAGGGTCCCTTGGGGCCACAATTCACCTAGAGCAAACAGCATTTTGCGCCAGAAGAGTAAGGAATGCCAACTTTACTTGACTATCTGCAAATAACCGGGGAGGGCAAACCGGTCAGACGTGGGCTGATCCACGGGGGGACAGTACGGTCGCATGACTGGGCCCCGAGCCGCTGTCTGAAGCGGTCAGGGCCACCTGCAAGCATGTCCCCCATCTCTGGGGGCCCCACGTGGCCCACCCCACCGCAGACCTCTGGGCTGGATTTCCCCCTGCTGCTCGCCAGGGGACCGCTGATACGTCGAGGTGTTCTCGGTTGTCACGACTGGACGTCCTGCCACCTAGCGGGTGGAGGCCAGGGAGGCGGGCAGACACCCTGCGACACCCCACGGCGCCCGGGGCGGCCCGACCCGGCCCCGGTGTCCGCAGTGGACCACCTGTCACCCCGCCCCAGGAGACAGACAAGCAGGCGCTGCACTGGGGTTTTACCAATTTTATTTCTAGACTTTTCGCGTTTGTCTTGTTTCCTGCTGGAAACGTGCCGGTTACATGTCTGTGCTGGGAAACACCGCGGTGTGCGACCATAAACACACACAGACCCCCCCGAGCGCCCGCCCGCTCGCCGCCCCGGGACAGACTGCCCCCAGACCCGCCCCCGCCTTTGGCCTCTGAGCACACACGTTCCCCCACCCTTGGCCATGGACAGATCGTCCCGCTCGGACCCCTTTTGGTTCAGACAGAGGTGCCGCAGCCAGGAGGGTTGAGGTAAGCGCAAGCGGGGGTCTGGCTGCAGGGTGGGTGAGGTGGGGCTGCACCCGCCAGGGGCCTGGGGGTCGCGGCTGCCCCGTCTGGGGCTGCGGTGGACGGCGCAAGTCCTTTTGGTTCGGCAGCGTGCTTGGCGGCTCTTGGGCATACAGCCCCGTTAGCTGGCTTATCGTTGAGATCTGAAGTCTCTTTAAATGAGCATTTTTTTTTTTTTTCTTTTTTGCTATAATGACCAGAACCACAAACAGAACACTAATATAACACATACAACACACCCCAAACCGAGACATGGTCCGGGAGCGATTGCAATCATGCCAAATGACCAAGTCCTACAGCACAGCACCACGGTGGCACATGGAGACACACTTGTTACAACAACATCAACAACAGTAATGCAGTTTTCATAGCTAAACGCAAAGAACGACACAGCTGTAAAAACCTACTGGATGGTCAATCTCAGGTCAGGTGGAGAGTCCAGCACAACAGGCGCAGGGCAGAGGAAACGGACACGGCCGGTCTCCAGAGACGCCCAGGGGTCCTCGTGAACGTGGCCGGGGGTCGGGGATCCCCACCGGGCCCCTTTTTTTGGGTTCTCGTCCACGTGTCTGTCTGCCAAAGCAGGAGGCCGTGGGTCAGACGGCCTGACCGCCTGGTCTGCAAATGGCTAAGTGAAGCTTGAGGTATTGTGAAACAGGAACCTTTTTGGAATAGAGCAGTAATCACATTAAGTCAAAATTGATCACATAAAAAAAAAAAACCTACAAAAAAAAGGCATCCGTAATACATTTTTTTTTTCTATGAGAAAATTCAAACTAGAACATGGCTAGTATATGACATTGTAAAACAAACCAAAAAAAATCTGATCCTCCAATAGCAGCAAAACAATGTGAAAGATAAAGAGAAGCAACGTGGATGTTTCCAGACTGTTCTGGGAAGTCATCGGTAGCAGCGAACAAAGAAAACGGAACCGCAGCCTGTCCCTCGCGTGGTCCCCGCCCGCCTCCCCTCCGCACACTTCCACTCTCACCTCCTTGCTCCCTTCACACTCTCCCTACAGGATAATTACAAAAAGGTACACAGCCAAGATGTGCAAATTACCTATCGGTTGCTAAGTTTTTTTTATGAAAGGAGGGGTCAGAGATCGTATTAGAACTGAACTTGTCTCCAAGCATCCTAGTTGTCCTCGAAACTGATGCCTCTCCAACTGGATCACTCTGGGAAACACCAAACAGGCCAGATCAGCTGAATTCACGTCTTTGTGTTTTTCTCTCGGGATTTCCCCCCCTCTCCTATAAAAGGATCTAACTTTAATAAACTGTCCTACACTTGCGACATCTAAGGCAGAAAAGTGTGTGTGTGTGTGTGTGTGTGTGTGTGTGTGTGTAAATCAAGGGGAGATTGCATTACTTTATAAATCATACTGGCCTTACAAACACCCTCTGCAATAAATATTCTTTTTTAGCCTTAACTATAAATTATATATTTTAGTGTTTAAAAACCTTCCGTTGCAAAACATCTAAAGTTAACTCTGAAACTGCTGGTTCTCTAGGCAAACCTTTAAGGCCTCTACTTTCAAACACCAGTTGGCACTGAAGGATTCCTAAACTTCAGCTTCTCTACAGAAAAGGAAAGGAACACACCATCCTGGCAACGTGAAGAATGAATGCACACTTTCTTCTCCTCGACCAGAACCTAGTCCTCCAAAGTATCACCACCCCCTTCTGCTAACACCACAGTGACAAGCACCTGCCTTGCGTCCTGTCTGCACCCTAGTACTGGAATATCCCCAAACCATTCCATTTGGAAACTGTTCCCCGCCCTCCACACACCACAGAAGCAGAGATGTCACCTAGAGACTGAAAGTGCTTTGAAATGGAATGGTTTTGGAATATAGAGAAGGAAAAAAAAAAAACCAACAAAACAGAACAGAACAGCTGTAGATTTCACCTGGATATAAGCAGGCTGCAGGTCTGTTGAGTGAAAAAAAAACCCAGCATCTCATAAACAGGTTAACTACAAAAATATGAAGATTATAAAAATAGAATATATTAGGTCACTATTGCGGTTTCTCTTTCCTGTAGTGGACGAGGAGTTGGTGGCGGCCTTCCGTCACCGTGATGCAGGCCGGCGCCTGACAGACCCCCTGGTGGTCAGTCCACAGGGAGAAAGAGGATTAGCCTTTCCAAGATGCCAAACTCTAATGCTACCCTAGCCGAGAGGTTACATTACATCAGCCATTGACAAGGTGAAGGTTACACGCCTACCTACAAAATAAAATAAACAAATGACTTATAAAGTGACTACATGCATAAGCAAGATACAGGATGCCTAGAACTGCTTTAAAGCCGTGTCCTTAAGAAAAGCACACGAGTATGCTCCCCTATCTAAAATCCTCTTCTACTTTAAAAATGGGATGTGGACTTTTTTCTATTATTTTTTTTTTAAGAAACATTTTTATGCTTTTTTTGTTTGTTTTAAACACATAAAGAATCAAATCTAATCCTCTCCCGCAGACTCGCTCCTTGTGTTAATGTCTATTCTTACAACACGGAGACACAAACACATGAATATCAAAACTAGTTGATTACGGGGCTTAAAATCCTCTATTTTTGTAGCACAACCCTCTTCCCTCTCTCCAGCTTAGGGTTATGTAAATACTATTTTTTTTTCCTCTCTTTTTTTTTAAAGACAGCTTTTTGGGTACTTTTTTCTTTTGCTTAAGTCAGAGACGGAAGGGAAAAAGAGCAAAGGAAAACACCAGGACAGTGAGGAGGGGGCCGCTGTCCCCCCGAGGGGGCCAGGCCGGGGCGGCCCCTCCCTTGCCACGGTGCCCTCAGATGTTCACGTCACGCACGTCGGTGGGCGTGCAGGCCAGGTCCACCTCCTCCTCCTCCTCTTCCTCCTCTGCGGCTTTGGGGTCCAAGTTCTGCTGCTGGGCCTGGCGCAGGCTGGACTCCAGGAGGGCTTCGATCTGCTCCTGGCAGGCGCGGAGGCAGTCCTGGGCGAGGGGGGTGGGCACGGGGCTCTCAGAAGAGGCTCCACTAACCTCAAATGCTGCTTCCCTCAGACTCCAGGATCCACAGTGCCGACCCTGTCTGGCTACCAGCTGCTCCCCTGCCCTGGCCCAAGGAGCCCGCAGATCACCCAAGCGGTGGCAAGCCCACTCAGGACCCAGGGGCTCCGGTGGACACAGCTGACCCTGTCCACCTGTCCGGAGCCCCCAGCAGAGCCCAGCCCCCAGGTTCCCACTGGCCCCACTGCGGCCCCCTCAGCACATTCAGCAGCATCATCTGAGCCCGGACAGGAGGCCCTCTGAGCCCCCACTTCTTGGACTTAACCTCTGTCGTGTCAGCCCTGGTGGTGAACCCAGCCTCCTGTGATGAACGGCCGTCAGAAGCGTTAGGCCATGCCTGACAGAAGATGAACGCCAGGCGGCCCCGGGGGACCTGGGTCCTTTACCGCCGTCCTCTCCTGCTCGGGCCTGCATCCCGGAAGATACTCCGGCTGGGCACGGCTCCCGCCTGCCACAGACCTCCTCCCGCAGCGACCACCCCACGAGTTCAAGGGGGAGGAGGAACCATGGAGGCTGTGGGCCTCTGCTGGTCCCACCCGGGGGCAAATCTCCCAGCAGCTCAAAGGCGCCGCTGGTAGTCGGGTGGCCATGGCTCCTGGGCTAAACAGAGGCCACACAGGCCTTCTCTTCTGGAACCAGGAGAAGGCTTCAGGGCAGTCCAGAGCCCAGACCCATGCCTTTCCCACTGGAGGAGCAAGGTTTGGCATGAGAAGGCACCCCCAGCATCCACCTAGATGGGGCTGGCTATGGTGAACATCACCCCAGAAAAGTGAAGCTGGACCAGGAGGGCTTGAGTGAACCCCTGGGGATCTCCCACGGGTACAGGGATTACGGGCTGGGGAGGCTTCCCGAGACGCCTTTTCAATATTCATCATGGCGAAGGAAGAAGGCATGTATGTGCACATGGCCCCATTTTACGGAAGCGGAAACTGAGGCCCGGAAGGTGTGGCGGGGGACCCAAGACTGCCGACACCCTCCTCAGGCTCCCATTCAAACACCCACCACTGCCTCCGGAAAGCCCCACCACCACCATAGCAGGAAGGCCCCCTCTCCCCTCCCGGGGACAGCTCACTTGCCCCGGTAACTCGGGGGGCTGTGTGGTGGAGCTACAGCAGAGGGGTACAGGAAGGGCCCCCTCTCTGCGGAGCCCCGCACCCCACAGCCCCCTCAGCCTCATCCCATGGAAGGCAGACGGGGCCACGCCTCCACCACCGAGAACTTTCTGTCTGAACTCAGTGCTGTTTGTCACCTGGTCACCAGACTAACGATTCCCCCACCACCCCATCCTTCAGCCGGGAAGCCTTTGTCTCAGGTCTAATTAAAACAATCTCTATTCAAATGAGGGGTTACGCAGCCATTTCCTACAACTGTCTGGGGACAGCACCATCGTTGGCGTTTTTAGCTGAGGCTGACCCCTGGCAGTGAGGCTGAGATGCCCGCTCCTTCCACGGGACTCCCTCTCCGAGATGCCCACACCTCCAGACAGGAAAGCTTCCTCCTCTGGGGGTCACGCAGGCTGCGGCCAAGCGCCGTTGGCAGAGGACAGGCGGGCGTCCACCCCACACCCCGCCTTCCTCTGCCTCCCGCCTGCTTGAGGGGGGACCACCAGCAGCCCGAGCCAGACCTGGACGGGGGTCAAGGCGGTCACTGTCTCCCCCACGGGACCCTGGCAGGGCCGGTGTGACTCCCCCGCCACCAAACCTTGCTGGTCTAATTTGGTAAATGCCCCCGACCCTTGTAATTGTCACTTTAATTGTTTAGGAAAAGAATGGGGGATAAGACAATGGCATCTTTAAGGAGAAAGAGACAATGGACTCTGGCTTTCACAGAAGCAGCCTCTCAAAAGGGGCCATAAAAACAAGTTGTCTGGAGCGGGCTCGCCGTGGAGGGAGACCTCACAGGAGCCCTTGTAAAGCTTCCATTTATCGGGCATCCACATTGTCGCCCGGACAAAGCTCGACCGGTCCCCACCCCACACGGCATTAGGGCACGGACCGTTGACCCCGCCTGCCTTGTGGCCCCTCTTCCTGGATGGCTCCCCCACCCCGGGAGGGGTTTAGGCTCCAGGGGCCCCCGGGGACCACCCTCCTACCCACTGACAAGTTCCTGGAGTCTTTTCTCCCCAAAGGAGCCCCACCCCCCGGGGAAAGGGCGTGGAGTGCCCCCAGGCACTCTGCCAAGGCTGCAGCCTGGCCCGTGCTGCCGGATGCAGACAGCCGCCGGTCCATCCATCCTCCACATGGCCCCTGCTTCCCAGGCCCTTGATATCTTCTAGTGCCCAGAGCCGGGCAGGCCCCCTGCCCACACGGGAGCGGGAGACTCACCGGGTCACATCTGATCACCTTGGAGAGGAACCGCGTCAGGCGGTGATAGGAGAGGAAGCCGTTGGCGCTTCCCAGATGCAGGCCTTGAGCCGCGGCCGCCACGCTCCCGGCGGCCACCATGGAGGGCGGGTTGGAAATGAACTTCACGTCTGTGGCAGGGGGAGACAGAGAGGCAAGGGGGTTGAGTGAGGGCGCCCTGGGACCCTGTGTTCAGGGCCCCCCACCCCTGGCCTGTCCTGCAAATTTCAAAGGGATGGTCAGGAAGTCGGCGAGGCTCCCCACGCCCCAGCCTTGGTCATCACCCTGGGCGGCAGAGAGAGCAAGTCAGCTCAGGCTCCCTGAACATGGCCCGTGACGCTCATTTACAGACGCCAGGAAAGCAGACCAGGAAAACTGCTGGCGGAGGCCTCTTGGCATGTAAGCCTATGAACGGATCGCTTATTCACACAGTACATAGAAGAGTCGTAAGAAGGTGGGGAGCGCCCACAAGGAAGGCGGTGTCCCTCTACAACGCGAACCCCAAGCACCGGGGCAGCCATCCTCCACGTGGGAGCGTGCCCAGATGTTCACTCCATTTACCTGCCCCCAGGGACTTGGGAGGGGTGCAGCGTGACTTCATCACTGCATCTGCGTGTCCTCAGCAGCTCTCCCCACGCTGCTGGGCAAGTGTCCACCCAGGCGGCGGGGCGGTGGGGGGAGGCTGGCTCCCTGGGTGGCACCCAGCCAAGGTCACCCGTCAGCCACTCCCTGCTGTACGCACACCTGGCTTCCCTTCAGGGGGAACAGTGTCATGGAAGGTGGAAAAGCCACAAGGGATACTGAAGTGACCCAGGGCCTGCAGGCTACCTCTGTCGTTTTCAATGAGGAATGACTGGCGGGAGGCCGCTAATCTCAGCATCTGAATGGGGGGGCGGAGGGGGGGGTCCTCTCGGCCTGGAGTTGGGCTCTAGGAGGTCAGTCCCCACCGCCTCACCCTGCACCACTGAGCTGCGTGGGAGGGGACAGGGCACAAAGGCAGTGCGGCCCCCGGGGGACGGGGGAGCACGCCCCCGCCCCACGGCCTGGCTTGAGATTTCATTGTAAGAGCGAACAGCCAGGGCCTCCTTTCAGGGAGTGGGAGCCCGCAGAAGGGCTGGGAGGGGAGAAAGACAGCCAGCCCTGAAGGGGAGACAAAGTTGGGGCTGCACGCTCTAACCACTTAAAAAAGAAATGCCCCCGTGAGGTGTGCCCCCCACTTCCCTCTAAACAGGAGCAGGTCCACCCAGCCTGGGAGCGTTTCATCAGGGCCCATCAGAATCCCAGACATCGCTGTGGCCAGAGCATGGCTTCTGACTGGCTGCACCTTGAGAGCCCCGTCCAGCAGGGAGGGATGACATGCTTGGACGGCATGCACAAGCATAAGCGTGCGTCCGTGTGCGCCGTTCCTATTTGCTGCCCACTCCATGGGGTCGCCAAGAGTCAGACACGACTGAGCGGCCAAGAGTCCAGTGGGCCAACGCCAGTGGGCATTGGAGCTGACCCCCCTCGGGCCTGTTCTCTCAGCCTGGTACTGTGCCAGCCTCAAAGAGGCGCTCCTCACAAGAAACGCTCTACTGCGTACACCCACAGGCCAGGTGGCACTCCTGGTAAAGAATCTGCCTGCCGGAACAGGTGATACAAGAGACCCAGGCTCGATCCCCGGGCTGGGAAGATTCCCCTGGAGGAGGAAGCGGCCACCCTCTGCAGTATTCTTGCCTGGAGAAGCCCACGGACAGAGGAGCCCGGTGGGCTATGGTCCATGGGGTCGCAAAGAGTCGGACACAACTGAGCAAAACTTGAGCACAGAGCGTGCACACGTGGACACACACATTAGAAGCAGAGCAAAACCCTACCTGGTGTGTGGGTGATGTGCCCCACCACCCCTGGGCACCTAATCAAGAACCTAGGTCTGCCAGGCACATGGACCAGGAGGAGCAGACAACCACCCCCCTCTCCAGCACCTTCTAAAGGGACCCCTGCCATGTGGAGGACACAGCATCTCCTGGGACACGTACTCATGCCTCCACTTCACAAAACCTGTTTGAGGCTGTAACATGCCCTTCTCATCCAAGAAACTACCTCCCACCCCCACTTGTGACTAAAGCACACAGCTGTGCCGCTTAAGTTCAACAGCTCAGGACCCGGTTGAGGGGTGCTGCTCCCTAGGCCCCCCCAAATGCTGCTGCAGATGAAATGCTGAGTCACCCCGGGCCATCCCCCCTCTTTCACCCCAGGTGTGAGAAGGTATCTGTGTAACTCCGGGCCAGGGGCACTGGCTGGGCCAGTTCTCAAGACAGCCGCCAGAGTGCAGGCATGGCCTCTGTGCCCAGCTTCTGTGCTGTCTGCACCCCACCCAGGCCACACACCCCACTTCCCAGGGGTCCCTGGAGTTGGCGGGGGGGCCTCCGGGCTGTCCCAGCCATCCTCCGGGGAGCGCGTGCAGGAACCGTTCCTTGCATTATCTGCGGGAAACTTGGTCGTTTCTCTGAACCACTTTCAGCTCCATAAAAGGCTGCCTGCAAATCTCTGGAGGCTTCTCTTCTCGGAGGCATCTCAGCCAGAGAATGCCTCCCTGCCCGCTTGCTGGGCTGGCCCCTGGAGGCCGGGGAGACACATGTGAGAGCCCCACCACCACCACACTGTCCCTGCCCAAGGGCGGGTGCTGTGGGGCAGGAGAGCCAGGGGAGGGGGCACCCTCACCCCTCAGATCCATCCAAGCTGAGATGTTTTTGGCCTCTTGTCTGCCCCCACCCCACGGCTCACTTGGCAGGACTTCTGAGGGGTCCTTCTTAGAGGGGTTCACGCCTTGAGCAGGCAGAAGAAGCAGGTAGCACAATCTCTCCACCTCCCCTAACCTGGAAACCTCAGCTACTAGAGCCTCTGGACATGGAGAGGGTGACATAAGATGCTGGGTGGGGGACCCCACCCCAACCCCTCTTTGGTGGAACGTGGTCCTCAGGTCGCCAAGAGGGAGCCCCCAACAGATCTGACTGCTGAGGCCTGGTGAGGGGGAGAGACGGCCCAGAGAAGAGCTGGGCAGGACGGGGCTTGGGTCCCTGGTCAGGGTCCCCAGGGGTCCTGGGCCCAGAGCATGGGATCCAAGGGAGGAAGGGGTCAAAGGGCTCAGGGGGCAGGGCTGGGAGAAGCAGGAGGTGGCATCTGTGTCTCCCTGGGTTCTGAGTGACTGGCCGCCTGGGGGCTGGGGAGAGGGCCCTGCCAGGGAGGGTCCCCCAGGGATGGTCCAGAATGGTGCCAGGGGAGTTGCAGGGGGTGGGTGGGTGGGGCTCCTGCTGCCAACCGCAGCGGCCTGAGCCCAGGCGCTCTGAAGCTGCTCCCAGGAAGAGCAGGGAGCAGAGCCGGCGCCCCTGGCAGGGCCTCAGGCAGACAAGCGCCTCTGCTGGCCACCCCCGCGTGAGGGCCGCGGCCGGCGGCCCAGAGCACGTGGTCCAGGCACTGCCGGCCGGCGCTCCCCACCCTTGGAGGCGCCCCTGGCAGGTGGCCCAGCCTGGGAGAGGCTAGGAGGGGGACCCCGCAGCTCAGGCTCCTTGAGGACATGGGAAG
This sequence comes from Bos indicus, assembly GCF_029378745.1. NCBI lineage: Eukaryota > Metazoa > Chordata > Mammalia > Artiodactyla > Bovidae > Bos > Bos indicus. Next base: position 47,413,395 of record NC_091788.1, on the reverse strand, counting down.
AACGGGTGGGGAGGGGGACAGTGGGGGCTGGACGGCCAAGGTAGACCCCTTTCAGCACAGAGTGACCCCTGCCTGCAGTGGGGAGCAGAAGCTACAGCAGCTGGACACAGGCAGGCGGGCCACCCGCCCCCGCAGCCCCCAGGCATTGGGTGGTAACAGACCAGCCTCTGCTGCCCCCGCCCAGGAGGCAACGCCCCCCTCCCTGGAGCCCTTAAAAGCAGCCCAGCCCTCTCTGCTCCCCAGAACAGGGGACAGAGGAGCGCTTCCAAGAACGGGAGGGGCCCGGGGACCATCTCCACCGACGGGGTAACCGAGGCGGGGGCCAAGCAGCTCCTCCCGGGCACCAGCGGCGGGGCCAGCACCCTACCTGTGGCACAGAGGGCAACGAAGGTCTGCGCGTGTTTGCGGATGATCTGCTTGTTCTCCTCGGCCACCGGCATCTTGGAGAGGAAGTGCTCGATGAAGTCGTGCGGGGTCATGGCCGCCAGGTTCCACTTGAGTTTGTTCACCAGGACCAGCTCCATGTGCTGCGGACCCGGGGGAAACGCGTGTCGAGAGGCGCAGGCGAGGACCCCAGTGGAGCAGGGGACGGGGAGAGGGGATGGGGGTCGCTGGAGGGTCCGGGAAGTGAGGGGGACAGCGCGCGACCCCACATTCCGAGCAGGGACGGTGCTGCTCGCCAAGGGTCCTGCCCTAAACTCAGCCTACCCTGGGCCCGCGGAGACCAGGGATCCGCCCACACCTGGAACGCGGGGCCGGGTCAACCGCGCGGGCGCCGCCCCGCCGCCGCCGCTGGAGGGCGCGCGCCCCCCACTTTTCGCAATGCTGGGGGCGCAGAGGCGGTGGGAGTCGGAGAGAAGGCCAGGGGGGAGGCGGCGCGGCTGCGGGGCGGCGCGGGGCCCCGCCCGTGCGGCCGCCTTCCTTGGGGGCCGAGGGTCTCTCGGCGGCCCGCCCGGGACCCCCGCGCCTCCCCCACCCCGGGGTCCCGCGGCTAACGGGGCGTTCGGGGACCGTGGCGGGGGTCCCAGGGTTACCAGCAGCTCGTCGGGCCGGATGGAGTTGTCAGTGTAAATGCACAGCTTCTCGGCCGTCAGGGGGATGGTCTCCTTCATCTTCGAGGCCACGAACATGCAGGTGGCCCCCAGCAGCTGCAGGCGGCTCTTTTTCACGGGCTCCAGCGACAGGAAGCGGTCCAGGTAGTTCATGGCCAGCGGGAAGACCTCTTCCTCGCACTTCTGCTCCTCGCAGACCTGCCGGGGAGCACCGGGGGCCGTGACCGCCGCCGCCGCCGCCGGGAGCGCCCGGCCCCCTCTGCGGAGACCTCGCGCCCCCCGACCCGGCTCGCGCCAGGGCGACTGGACTGCGGGGTCCCCGAGCGCGCGGAAGGTCGGGGCTGGGGGCGGCAGAAGCCGCCGCTGCCGCGCCCCCCTTCCCCGGGACTCCCCAATACCCACCCACCCCGAAACTGAAAGGGAAAGTCCCAGCTAAGCTGGCACAGTGGGGGCGGGAGCGGGCACGGCTGGGCGGCGTGTGCCGTGCGCGGGCTGTGGGCCCCGGGGACCCCGGCCCGCGTGGGTGCTTCGGGAGCTGCCAGACCTGGGGTCGGCAAAAAATGGGGCGCAGGGTAGCGGGGAGGGCCGCGGGGCTGGGCGCCGCGCTCGCAGCCCCTGCGAGACACAAAGGTGGCGTCCCAGGCCGCCGCGCCGCATTTCCCCAGACGTCATCTTTTCAAAAAATATTTAAAAATATAAAAAAATTAAGTGGGTACATAAAAATCCCCTGAAAATGACCCTCAGACTGTCCTTTACCCAGGCCGGGAGTCGGGAGCTCGTTGCGGGCTCAGGGGAGAGCCCCAGGAATTCAAATTCGGGGGCCCCCCTTCCCCCTGGGCGCGGGCGCCGTTTCCCTCTCGCAAGGGCACCACGCCGCACTTTCAAAAATTATTTTAAAATACTTGCGGTGCCCCGGGGAGCCCTCTGAAAGCCTGCAAACGTGCCCCTGGCCCCCAGCTCGCTCCAGACAGGTCCCCCAAGCTGAGATCCTGGCAGATGAGGGTCCATTCCTAGCGTCTTGGGGGCCACGCGACCTTGCAGCCCGGCGTGCTCTCCGGCCCAAGCTGGCCTTGCGGGACTCCCCGGGACCCACTGCTTGAACAAAGGGGCCCCCTTTCCCGAGAGGGGTCCCCCCACAACTACCCGAGCTCTGTCCCCGCGCCCCTCCCGCTGGTTCCCGGCGGCGGCACGGCCCCTCGCGGCGGCCCCAAGCGCCTGGCCGGCCGCTCCCCGCCCCCACCCTGCCCCCAATTATTAATAAACACTTTTGCTTTGCAATAAAAGAACAAAGATGGCGCATAATACTGGCACGAGCTGCCCTTGCATACGTGTCCATGGATATTAATTTAAAAATCAAATCTATGCCCCCTCCCCCTGGAGCTGGCGGCTGAGCAGCCGCGCGGCGGCAAGAGGAGGCGCAGCGGGGCTGCGCGGCGGAGGTCCCGGCGGGGGCCACAAAGGACGCCCAGCCTACGGGCCCGCACCCCGAAGCCACCTGGGGGGCCCGGGCAGTGGCTTCCCCCAGGGCACCCCTCTTCGACAGCCGCCCCCCCCCCCCACGAAAAGAATTATCTAACGACCCCACCCCACCCCCTCCCTGTTCAAAAAAATACCCTGAATATCTATATATTTTGGAACTACGATTCCTAGCAACACTCTGGCAAACTTCAAAGTTCGGGTGGGAGAGAAGGGAAGGAGATGAGTGGCAAAGAAAAGTGGGCTTGCGCAACAAGTCGCAGGAAAGTGCTAAGACAGCCGCCCGGAGCCCCGCACCTCCAGCATCCAGGTGGCCACGATCTTCCGCATGGACGGCAGGATCTCCTTCTGCACACACTTGAAGTAGGACACCGAGGGCGCGCAGGTCTCCTCCGCCTTGAGCATGGCCCGCAGCACTCGGTCGTTGAGGAGGTTGGCATCGGGGTACGCCCGGCGGATGGTCTCCATCTCGCAGCACAGGAGCTGGTGTGCCATGGTTGGGGGCTCGGCTAGGTGGCCGGGGGGCGGCGGTGGGTCCGGGGCTGGGTCGGCGCTCGGCTCGGGCTCCTGCTGCCCCGCGCTCCCTCGAGCTCGTCTGCCCCTCGCCGGAGCGCGCGGACGCTGCTGCTCGCTGCTACTGCGCCGACAGCCCTCTGGAGGCTCTAGGACTTTGCAACTTCCAACAAAACTCCCCTGTAGTCCGTGTGACGTTACTGTTGTTAAGCAGAGATCAAAGCCGGGCAGAGAATGGGAGCGGGAAGGAGGGGGGCCGGGCGCAGGGGGAGGGGGCGCGGGCGCCGAGCGCCGGGGAGCGGCGAGGGGCAGAGCCCAAAAGCCATCCCGGAGGCGCCGCGCCTGCACCGCGCGGTGTTGCCCCCGAAGCCGGGTTTTCATAGAAATGCAAACCGTCCTAAGGCAGCCTTTCTCCCCGCCGGGGAAGAGGGGTGCAGGAGCGGGGGTTGGGGGGGGTCTGTCCTCCCCGACTGGGTCCCGCAGGATTTGGGGGGTTGGGTGAAGGTGGCTCTGCAGAGGGGGACAACTAGGAGGGCGGGCAGGCCACACGCAGCTGGGGGAGACCGCATGGAGGGGGGACGCTGGGGTTCGGTGACACTCTGAGCCGGGAGAATGGGCGCATTTCCGAGAACGCCACGAGGGCACCCACGGGCGGAGGCAGCCAAAGAATCTTAGCGTCTGTCTTCTTTCATTTTCATTAACACGTGTAAATTTCAGGAACCATTTACCATTCAGGGACTCAGGGCAGAGCCGACAACCCCGGTGGAGGTTTCATTCCCGCACCGAGGGGGGTCTGTGCAAATGCCGGAGGGGTAACCCCCAAAGTTAAAGGGCTTTCAGCCTAACATGCGCTCGCTCAAAAAATAAAATAAAATAAATGCCCGAAAATTCCAGCAGCAGCCCAAGATGGTGGCCAGCATTTCCTTCGCCCTGTCCTCCTCGCCTGGGGGATCTGCGCGCTGTCTTCCTACCTTAGCTAGTCCATTCTTGCGGGGGGCCCGCAACCCTCCCCCCGCGTCCCCGCCCTGTGCCGGCAATTTAACAGCTAGAAAAACACTCTGAAAGGAAGGCTGCAAAATAGTGGTCTCTGTCCTGTCTCATTTTTTAAATTAAAAATTAAGCTAAATCGCTGGAAATACTAGTCGCCTCCCCGCCTGGGAGAAGACCACCGGAAACTTCCTAATTGGCTTTGTTGGGGGTGTGGACCTCTCTTCACCTTTAGAATTTGCCCGGGGGCTGCATTCGTGAGCCTGAGGTGGTTGGCGGGGGTCTGGCAACAATCAGAACAATTACAAGTTAAAGAAATAGGTGTATTGATCTGATGATTTTAAACAAAACCTATATATATTTGTGGCTATACGCGAGTCCCCAATATTAATCGCCAACTTCTAAGAATATAAAAGAATATAGTTTTTTAAAATGAAAAGATTCAGTCTCTTTGGTGCTTATTTTTAAAATAAAAGGACATCTTACCCAGTCTTAACATTTTTTTTTAGTTTTTACTCTACCTGCCCCAAATTAAGAACACTGTTCATTAACTTCCCTCTGAATGTAGTCCAGTGTCATCAAACCATCTGATACCCTAACGTTAAAGGCTCAAAGAAAACGGATTAAAAAGCCCCCCCTCCCCTTCGCAAGGGCGCACACAACAGGACAAGACCCCCTCACTTTTCAGAGCTGATTCCCGCGCCCCTCCCCCGCCGAGGATCAGGGTTACTAATATTCCGGGTCCAGGAGGGTAATTACCCTGGGCTCACGCCTCGGGAGGAGCGGATGGCCCGACATGGGCGCGCCCACCGCCGTGTCCCCCTCCCTGGGCACCCAGGCTCGCATTGGGCCCCGGCACGCGGGAGCCTCGGAGCATCAGCCCGTGCACGAGGGCGGCGGGGTTGCTTTTCATTCATAAAATCCCGACCCGGCGGCCGCCGGGATGATTTATGGGGTTGCGCGCTACCACCGGGTTGCTTCTGTCCCGGAGGGCGGGAGGCGAAGGGGCCCGAGCCCCGCGTGTGCCCGCACCCGGGCCCGAGGCAGGCTGGCCACGGCGAGGTGCAGCGGGTCGTAAAGAGGATCGCCCACTCCGGCGGGACGGACTCCAGATCCAGGAGGGAGCTTCCCCCTAACCCCGGAGAAAGACGGAGGAAACTGGAATTAGCATGAGCCAATGGGGGAGCGGCGCTGTTACTAGGCGGGCCGGGCAGATCTAGACGAGGAACTTCGTTGATTTCCCCGCTCAGGGACGGGCGCAAAAGTGCAAGCCCGGCTGCCGAGCGTGAAGAGCCGTCCAGGAACCCGCGGGGGGAGGCGCTGGAATTTGGTGCCGGGTGGGGAGAGCCCGCCGCCCAGCCCCCACCCTGAGGAGCCCAGATCCGCATTCCCTGGAGAACCGGGGTGGGGAGGGGGTGGTGGTGGTGGCAACAGCTTCGGGCCTTTAATAAAGGCTGCTTATAGGAGAGCAGGGGACGCGTTTTATTTATGTATTTTTTTTTGAGAGAAAAAGCAACTTTTAAACACTTCACGGCTTAAGGTTTAATTTTGCACGGCCTTGATAAAACCCACCACGAAGCAGGAACTACAAGTTCTGGGCTCATTTAGAGTGCTCTGTGCTATTTCTTGATGACCCTTTGAAACAAAGGGCCAGTGGCTCAACGGGAAACCAAGTTGGTTGGGAAGAAAATGCAAAAGTCACTTAGATCACCTTTCCTCGCCCCCTGGTCCCCTCGCCGAAGTGACCTCAAGCCGGGAGGGACGCCAGTCCCGAGAGGGCCAATTCCGCGGCGGGCGCCTTTGCCACCGTCCCTGGCTGTGGGAACCTTCATTCACGGCGGGGGAAGGGAGCGCGTTCATTCAGGAGCCAGCGCGCCGCGGCGCCGACTCCGGGACGCACCGCGGCTGCGCGCCGCTGAGCCGGGGGGCTCTGGGGAGGGGGTGCAGGGCCCAGCGGAGACCTTCCTCCGGCCGTAGAACTCCGGCCCCTGCCCTCCCCGGAGAGGACTGGGCGGCGGGCGGGCGCGTGCAGGTGGGGTCACCTGCAGCCGCATACCTGGCGGCGACTTGAAAGGACTTGGCTCCAGCTCTGCGAGTTTTCCATTGTTAAGCCCTTAAGTCGTTCTGGAAAACGCTTCCGAGTGCGGGCCGCAGGGTTCCGGGGGCTTCACTTCCCCCACAAAGTGCTCGCTTTTGGCGGGGCGCGTACGGCGGTCCACGTGCTGAGATAGCTCCGCCAGGGATACGCGGTGCGGATCCCCTGCGCCCCAAAGTTGCGGAACAAGCCGGAGCCAACTCCGGCCCCAGGGCCCACCCGGACACTCACAGGCTGGGAACTGGGGCAACCTCGCCTCCCACCGCCCCAAGCTATCGGGCAGGTAGCGGGGGACGGGACCACAGTCCCTCAGCCCTTAAGGCCGTGGGCGAAGTGCGCGCGGGAGCTAAAAACAAACCCCAACAGGTTGGGGGGCGGGGCCCGGTTCCCTCAAAGCCTCTGGGATCCCAAGGGAGAAGGTGCACGCTCGGAGATGAAAGGAGATTCGAACTCCTTGACCTCTGCCCCTCAAAACGCACCGCCTGCTTCCCTGAGCAATACGAACCCCCAAAGTTCACCAGGAATTGCCTGGCCCCTTGGCTCAGGCCCCCTGGCCGGTCTCTAACCAATGACCGCGGGGCGGGTGCCCCGGCTGATATAGATAACCACCTCCAGCCAAGGCGAAGGAATTGGGCGGTGGGTGGGGATAACGACCTAGGAGGCCATACCCCTCCCGCGTCTCCCTCGAACAAGCCTACCCGCGGCTGACCAGGACACCACCCCACGCCCCCTCCTTCGCCCCGCGTCCCCGACGCCCAACCTCCGCCCAGAGAGCAGGGCGCCACTGCAGAGACCCGCGAGGCGTCGGAAAACTTCCGCTGGAAGGAGCCTCTCTAAGACCCCCGTGGGCTCCCGCGGCACACCTTCCGCCTCCTTCAGGACTTGTCACTCGCGCCCCCGTCCTCGCCTTTTCCCGGAGAGTGTCCGCGGGGAGGACCCCCTGTACTAGAGCCTTCCAGCCTGCTTCTTTCTGCCGTGGAAACGCCCTGAAAACGTTCCCATCCTTTGAATTGGCCCTGGGGAAGGGCCGGGGGGTCTTAGTTAAGGGCCGTCTAGACATTCCAGGGCTCCCAACACTGGCTTCGGGGATGGGGGCGGGGGCAGAGTTCCAAGTGCGGAGAGAGGGGTTGCGTACTTAGCGCGCTGCACGCGTTTCCTAGGGTCCCTTGGCTTCGCGACGTCGGGGCTAGGGCGGGACACGGCTTTGGGGAATTCTGGGGTTCGGGGTTCTAGGGGCTCGAAAGGCCGCGCCCTGTCCCCACGCCCCGCCCGCCTGCTTGCGCTAGAATCGCCTGCCCTGGGAGTCCGGGGAAACGAAGTTGGGGACTGGGGTGCGGCCCGGCCGGGGAGAGAGAGAGGAGGGAAGAGCGCGCGCCGCGGGAACCCGGGCCGGGGCTCCAGGGCCGCGCCGAGCATTCCGCACATTCCCGCCCGGCCTCGGCTCCGCCGCCACGTGGTCGCGGCGCGCGCCGTGCTTACCGTAAGGTTCAGAAGAGAGGCGCACAACCCAGCTTGGGCTCGCCTGCGGACCTCCCAGGGTGAATCCCGACCTGCCTACTCTGTCCGGGTGAATAGCCAGAAGTTGCTCCTTTTTACGTAACAAGGAGCCTACAGCTGAAGTTGTGACACATCCATTGGTAGGTCCCACTGGTATGTCAGGAGGATGACTTCCATCTCAGGAACGTCACGGAACCGGACCGATGACCATTCTGCCTTCACAGCGGTGAGAGCTTAGTGGAGGACTTGCAGCAGGCAGAGGAGGACTTTCTTCTTTTTCTGACTATTCCAAATCAGTCGGTGGCTCAACCCAGTATCCGTGAGACTGGGAAACAGAACCTATGACGTCCTTAGAGCATAGTGAAGTAAGTGAAGTAGTCACTCAGTCGTGTCCGACTCTTTGCAAACCCATGGACTGTAGCCCACCAGGATCCTCCGTCCATGGGATTCTCCAGGCAAGAATACTGGAGTGGGTTGCCATTTCCTTCTGCAGGGGATCTTCCCGACCCAGGGATCGAACCCAGGTCTCCTGCATTGCAGGCAGACACTTTAACCTCTGAGCCACCAGGTAAGCCTTTTTAGAGCATAGGGAACGTCCATAAAGCTGCCTGTACTTAGCTGCTCAGTCGTGTCCGACTCTTTGTGACCCCATGGACCGTAGCCTGTCAGGCTCCTGGGTCCATGGGATTCTCCAGGCAAGAATGCTGGAGTGGGTTGCCATTTCCTCTTCCAGGGGATCTTCCCGACCCAGGGATCAAGCCCTCATTTCCCTTATCTCCTGCACTGCAGGCTGATTCTTTACCATCAGAGCCTGCGTGCTCAGTCGTCTCAGTTGTGCCCGACTCTGTGCGACCCCATGGACTGTAGCCCGCCAGGCTCCTCTGTCCATGGGATTCTCCAGGCAAGAATGCTGGAGTGGGTTGCTACCTATATTATTTAAAAAAAAAAAAAAAAATCCTGAGGGGTCTTTTTCTGAGAACCAGAATAATGATCTACTTTTCAAAAATTCATGCAAAACCAAACCACTTTTTCAGGGTGCCAGGAAATTTGCAAGCATATCTGTGAGCTTGCAGAAGAGTATCACACACAGACCTGTATCAGCCAGTAGGTGTGCATCCGGCAAATCTCTCTCCGTCTGTAAAAGGGAGCATGACTGTGTGTCTGGAAGGCTGTGGAGACGAGTAATTATGGTAACGCGTGTGGGGCGTTAGCCTGGGGCCTGGCATATGTCAAGGCCTGTTGGATTTATTCATTCATGTATTTGTTCTTGTGCAGAATGAAGGCCATGTGATGCAGGCTGTATGTGGAATTAATTAAACATTTCAGTTTATATTCAGAAAGAGGATTACAAAATGGCTTTATAGTCTATAAACTCACTTTTATTTGCTGACTTCTCCTGAGCTATCTGTGTTCATGAGATTTAAATCCTAGAGCACGCATTAAAAAAAAAAAGTTTAACCACGATAATCTTCCCTTCTTACTTCTCAACATGCAAAAGAAGTAAAAAAGTGAATTTTAAAAATTGCCATTCAGTCACTGTCATGTCCAACTCTCTGTGACCCCATGAACTACATCCCAGCAGGCTCCTCTGTCCATGGGATTCTCCAGGAAGAGTACTGGAGTGGGTTGCTATTTCTTTGTCCAGGGGATCTTCCTGACCCAGGGATCGAACCCATGTCTCCTTTGTCTCCTGCATTGCAGGCAGATTCTTTACTGCTGAGCCATCAGGGAAACCCCAATGATTAAAAAAGGAAGCATGTTAGTTAAGGGTTAAAGTGTCAAGGCAAGGCTGAGGGTCAGAAACAAAAAGGGGGATTTCTGGTGGTCAAAGAGGGTGGACAGCCTGAGGCCCTACCCAGGTCTTTGGATAGGTGGGGCCCAGAGTCATTTAAAAAAAAGGGGGGAGGGAGAGGTGATCAGAAGTGAAACTGACCAAACGTGCAGGTCACTGACACTGGCGGAAGCAAAGAGGCAGAAGTGTCAAGAAGCCATCGGACTGGAAGCTGCTGACAGCGTCAGCCCATGGCCAGGGCACAGGCTGCCCTCAGGGGCCCCGAAGGGAAGAAGGACAGGGGAGGCTGGTTTAAACATTTCTCTGAGGCTTGGGCCTACTGGGGAGAGAGGAGTCCTGGACCACCAGTCCGGAGGGCCTCCCGGTGCCCAAAGGACTCTGGTCAACCCTTCTCTCCTTCAGTGGTTATTGTTCAGTTGCTCGGTTGTGTCCAACTCTCTGCCACCCCGTGAACAGCAGCACGCCAGGCTCCCCTGTCCTTCACTATCTCCCTGAGTTTGCTCAAACTCATGTCCATTGAGTCAGTGATGCCATCCAACCATCTCATTCTCTGTTGCCCCCTTCTCCTGCCTTCAATCTTTCCCAGCATCAGGGTCTTTTCCAATGAGTCGGCCCTTCACATCAGGTGACCAAAGAACTGGAGTTTCAGCTTCAGCATCAGTCCTTCCAATGAATATTCAGGGTTGATTTTTCCTTTAGGATTGACTGGTTTGCTCTCCATGTAGTCCAAGAGACTCTCAATAGTCTTCTCCAGCACCACAGTTCAAAAGCATCAGATCTTCGGTGCTCAGCCTTCTTTATGGTCAACTCTCACATCCATACATGCCTTTTGGAAAAACCATAGCTTTGACTATAAGGACCTTTGTTGGCAAAGTGTCTCTGCTTTTTAATATGCTGCTGTCTGGGTTTGTCATAGCCTTTAGAATGGAGCTTGCCTGCAAGGCAGGAGACCCGGGTTCAATCCCTGGGTCAGGAAGATTTCCCTGGAGAAGGAAATGGCAACCCACTCCAGTATTCTTGCCTGGAAAATCCCATGGTCAGAGGAGCCTGATAGGTTACAGTCCATGGGGCCGCAAAGAGTGGGACATGACTAAGCGACTTCATTTTCTTTCTTTTCTTTCTTGGTGATTAGAAAGTTTTAATTGCCTTTCTAACCCAAAGAGGAAACTGGAAAAAGCAGCTGGGAAATTTCCGAGCAAAACGCAAGCTTAGTGCCGGCAGCTTGGCCAACAGGCAAATACATGCTCCTTGAGCTCTTGTGAGGTGAGAGGGCTGGTCACGCTGCTCCCTCCCCTGTGAGCCTCCACCCTTCTTTGGTCCTGGTGAGTCAGGCCAAGTATGCTTTCCCCCTGCTGCTGTAACAGACGGAGAAGGCAATGGCACCCCACTCCAGTACTCTTGCCTGGAAAATCCCATGGACGGAGGAGCCTGGTGGGCTGCAGTCCATGGGGTCGCGAAGAGTCAGACACGACTGAGCGACTTCACTTTCACTTTTCACTTTCCTGCATTGGAGAAGGAAATGGCAACCCGCTCCAGTGTTCTTGCCTGGAGAATCCCAGGGACGGGGAAGCCTGGCGGGTGCCGTCTATGGGGTCGCACAGAGTCGGACACGACTGAAGTGACTTAGCAGCAGCAGCAGCTGTAACAGAGGACCACAAACTGAGTGGCTTCAGACAACAGTAACCGATTCTCTCCTAGTTCTGAAGGCTCGAGTCCCAAATCAGGAAGTTGGCAGGGCTTTGTCCCCTCTGCAGGATCCTGGGGAGACCTGTGCTTGCTTCTTCCAGCTTCTGGGGCTCCCCTGTCTCTTGACTTGTGGCCACATCAATCCAGTGTCTGCCTCTGTCTTCACAGGGCCTTCTCTTTTCTGTGTGTCTTGTCCTGTTCTGTCTCTTATAAGGACATCTGTTGTTGGATTTAGGGACCACCTGGATAATCCAAGAAGATCCTAAACTTGATTACTTCTGCAAAGACCTTATTTCCAAAAGCCATCGAATGCACAGGCTCTGGTGGTCAAGAGGGGAACACGACTCTTGGGGGCCACCATTCAGCCCACCACAGGTGGGAAGAAGAGCAAAGATGGGACGGGTCTTAAAGTTTAAACTCTGCCATCAAATCCTTGTGTTTGGTAAGGTCTTGGTTTATGTCAGGGGGCAGAGGGACAGGGCCCAAGCATAACTGAGTTATGGTGTGTGTCTTCCAGGACTTTCCACTGGAGGCCTGAGAAATAATACATGGAAATATTATTTTTGAGAGAAAGTTTGTGGCAAAATAGGCAGATGCCTTCTATAGGCAACCGCTATCCCTGTCGTATTCACTCCTTTGCAGAGATAGACAGGAGAAGTCATGAAAAGCATGTTGTGATTAAAATTTTCTTTTAAAAATATTCTTTATTTTTGGCTGCATAGGATCTTAGTCGGGCTTCCCTTGTGGCTCAGACAGTAAAGAATCTGCCTGCAATGCGGGAGACCTGGGTTTGATCTTGACTGTGGCCCACAGGCTCTTGAGTCGCAGTGCGCGGGCTTCATTGCCCTGCAGCATGCGGGCTCTTAATTCCCTGACCAGAGATCGAATCCACGTCGCCTGCACTGGAAGGCAGCTTCTTAATCCCTGGACCACCAGAGAAGTCCCACAGTTAGAATTTTAGGGAGGAGTAAAGAGAAAGGCTTTATCCAAGAATGAGGAAGGCTAAGAGAGAGGAGACAATGTTCTAGGTGTTTGAACAGTATAAAGGAAACCCCGCAAGGAGAGATTGCAGGGTATGCACTTGGCTGAAAAGCAGAGTCTGAACCCTTTAAAGCAGATGGGTGGGGGGAACGGAGATAAATCGTTGACATTATCCACAGGGGGCCGATTCCAGAACCCCCTTAGATGCCCCAATCTGCTGGTACTTGTGGCCTTTATTTATAAAGGCCTGCATATAACCCACACACAGCTTCCCATTAGGCTTCACTGTTAAATTTTTTCTGTTTTTTTTTTTTTTGCTGTTGTTGGATTTGCAGCACGCGGGCTTTCTCTAGTCGCCAAATGCAGGCTCTCTAGTTGAGACTCGGGCTTAGTTGCCCCACAGTAGGTGGGATCTTAGTTCCCCCACCAGGGATCAAACCTGAGTCCCCTGGGTTGGAAGGCGGGTTCTTGGCCCCTGGACCGCCCGGGAAGCCCCTCTCCCGTACACTTGAAGTCGTCTCGTGGTTACGGGTGACGCCGACGACACTGTCGGTGCTCGGCTGTGGTTGCCACTGTGCGGCAAATTCAAGCTTTGCTTTTGGGAGCTTTCTGGAATTTTCATTTTCTTGGAGTATTTTTTGACCCGTGGTTGATTTGAATCCACGATAGGGAACCCGTGGATGTGAGGGACTGCTAAGGATAGTGTTGACCTCACAGGGTTTTCACAGAGACTAAATGAGTTTGGGCGGGTGAATCCAGATGGCACGGGGAGGGCAGCCATTATTAGCTGTGAAAAGGCAGTTGCTCAGTCGTGTCTGACTCTTTGCGACCTCATGGACTGTAGCGCACCAGGTTTCTCTATCCATGGAATTCCCCAGGCAAGAATACTGGAGTGGGTTGCCCTTCCCTTCTCCAGGGGGTCTTCCTGACCCACAGACGGAACTTGGGTCTCCTGCATTGCAGGCAGATTCTTTAGGGAAGCCCTGAGGCGCACTATAAATCTGAAAATTGTAGTCGTGTAAAAGAGCCCCTTCATTAAGTCACAGCCAACTCAACTCATTTTTTCAATCAAAAGCTTCTGTAACTGCCAATAAGATCGGTCAACATGCGCGTCTAGAGCCCTTGCTCCGCAACAAGAGAAGCCCGCCGATGAGCAGCCCACGCACCGCAACTGGAGAGCAGCCCCCGCTCTGCGCAGTGCGGTAGCAGTGCTGTTAGGCGAGTCGATAGCCTTCCGGACTTGGGGGAAATACGCGGGAGTTGGGTGTTGCTGCCTTGTCCTGGCTGAATGCACTCTTCGCTCTGTGCTTTTGGATGGATTGGAAACAGGTCTCAGAACTTGTGGCTTCCCAGGCTGGGATTACAACAGCAGGAAGCGAGCCACTGAGGGTCACAGAGGGCAGGGTTGGGGCCACAGGGGTGACGTCAGAGCAGCTCTCGGGGGGGAGAGGAATCTGAGCTTTCCTAGACGGAGACCTGGGAGGCTCTTCTTGGCCCCTTCCCAAGCCTCACCTATCCCTTCTTCCTGCCCTTTCTGGCTGATGAGTCCAAACTCGGAGTCCACCCACCAGCAAGTTCCCGTGCAAGTTTCAAAGTCATAGAAAGAGGGGGTTTGGAAAGAGGAGATGAAAGATAAGGATGGTGGCAAGGAAGGTGTGACTGCAATGCCTAGAGGTGGGGGGCGGGAGGAGAGGGGAATCCAGCGATCAGGAAGGTGGGAACAGGAAGGAAAGTTAGGAACTGCCCCCCGCCCCCCCCCCCCACACACACACAATCCTCTTCCTCTCTACCCACACAGCTGCTTTACAGAGAGCAGCTAATTCATCTTCACATCAGCCTCTGAGGACAGTCAGTTCTTCCCCATTTTACAGATGAGGAAATCGAGGCCCACAGAGTCATTAGCTATGACAAAGCTGGGATGCCTCTGGCTTTGTCGGACTTTAAAACCCAGGGGAAGGAATGACAAAATTTGAAGCCCCTAGAAATTACAGTGTTCACCATTTTAAAAACAGCTTTATTGAGATATAATTTATACACCATAAAGTTCACCCATTTAAAGTGTGTAAGTCAGTGATTTTCAGTATATTTGCAGAGCTGTGCAACCATTGTCACTATTTAATTTTAGAACATTTTCATTACTCCTAAAGAAACCATGGTCTAGTCAAGGCTATGGTTTTTCCATTGGTCATGTATGGATGTGAGAGTTGGACTGTGAAGAAAGCTGAGGGCCAAAGAATTGACGCTTTTGAACTGTGGTGTTGGAGAAGACTCTTGAGAGTCCCTTGGACTGCAAGGAGATCCAACCAGTCCATTCTGAAGGAGATCAGCCCTGGGATTTCTTTGGAAGGAAATGATGATGAAAATCTGAATTTTCAAACTCCCAGGAATGGGAGTAATGATGCTAAGGAATGATGTTAAGGCTGAAACTCCACTACTTTGGCCACCTCATGCGAAGAGTTGACTCATTGGAAAAGACTCTGATGCTGGGAGGGATTGGGGGCAGGAGGAGAAGGGGACGACAGAGGATGAGATGGCTGGATGGCATCACTGACTCGATGGATATGAGTCTGAGTGAACTCCGGGAGTTGGTGATAGACAGGGAGGCCTGGCGTGCTGCGATTCATGGGGTCACAAGGAGTCGGACACAACAGAGCGACTGAACTGAACTGAAAGAAACCATGAACCCATTAATAGACACACCCTTTTCCTCTGCCCCTCACCCCCTCAAGCCCCAGGAAACCAGTAACCTGTTCTCTATTGCTATGGATTTACCTAATTTGACTGTTTCCCGTAAACGGAGTCCTCTGATATGGGGGCTTTTGTGTCTTCTTTAGCATAATGTTTCCAAGGTTCATCTGTGTTTCGTAGCACATTTCAGTGCTTAATTCCTTTTTATGGCTGAGTAATATTCCACTGGATGGCTGTGCCACATTTTATGGATTCATCTGGGTTACTTCTGTGTTTGGACTGTGAGCATAATGCTGTTCTGAACACTCATGTGTTCATTTCTCTGTGTATAAAGGGTCATCTTTTCTATACAATCAAGTGAAGGGTCAGTCTTCGGGGGAGGGCTGTTCTCTGGGACTGGAGAGATCTAGACACATCCAAAGAGGGCTTCTCATTGGTCAAACCTCCTGCCTGGTCCTTCTATCTCTTGTCCTCTCTCTTTCATCTTTTCTCTTCCATCTTCAGGGAGGTCCTAAGGTCTAGAACCATGAATAAGAGTGCATCAGAAATTGTGTGTGTGTGTGTGCGTGTGTGAGACATTAAGAAACTTGACAGGGTGGGCATGTGTCCTGATTAGCCACGCACAGGTCCATGCTCTATGAAGAAAGATCTTGTGGGGAAAGATCTGGGATGTGTCCATGCAGGGACCCTCTGCTTTGTCCCCTCAGCCGCAGTGGAGGTAATACCGTGCTGAATGGGAACCGGTGGTGGACAGGATCAGAAGAGGCAGGAAATCCCTCCTGTAGGGCTGGCAGGGCGTCCAGATTCAGGCGCAGCGATGAGGTCACAGCACCTGCTGACCAGGTCTGGGCCAGCGCAGGTCCGGTGCTGGGGATGGTTCAAGCGCCTCCTGAGACAGGATCGGGGCCTGGTCTGGCTGGAGTTCATGCTGCCTCACCTCCCCTGGCCCAGCCCGTTTTCGCCATCTGGTTTTCCTTTCTTGCTTAACCCCATCAGCACTGGTTTCAGTTGCTTGCAACCGAACACTTGGATGAGAAGGACGCCACGATTGAGCACGTTTGCGGCTTGCACGAAGACCTGTGACCTCACTGCCAAACAAGAAACTTACAAGAGTCATCCTAGAAATGATCTCATGTCCAATCACAGGGGATGGTGGATTATGGCATATCCAGAGGTTGATATATAGCGAGATACAAATGCACAGGTACCACACTAGCTCAACTGTAAGACGTACGTAGCTGGTTTGAAGGACATATCACAAAATGGAAGGAGCTGAGCTTTGAAGGGTTGATAAGGTTGATTTTTCCCCTTCCTTCTATGCTCTACCACGTCCTTTCCATACACTCTATCCTCCTATGAACAAATATTTATATTAAAACCAGAAAAAAAGAATCAAACCCAAAACAACTCCAAAGGATACCCAGGCATTTTGCAGACCCTCAGGCCCCCTGTCTTTCCTTGGGACACCTGAGCCAGACTCCCTGTGGCTCATCGGGACGTGGCCTCATGGGGTTCTCCCTGTCACCAAGGAGCATCCCAGGTGCCAGGCCAGGAGGAGCCTGAATTCACACATGGCTCCAGCAGACAAAGGGGTGGGAAGCTGGTGCCCTAGGCAGAGTTTAGTGGGCCCCAGGGTAGACGACACTTGTAAACACATAGCCAGTATGATCATCGCTGGGCAGTGACCACTTCAGAGCAGAGGAAGTCCAGACTATGCCCCCTGAGATGTAGGGTGTTGGCTGAAGGCAGGAGGAAATGCAAAGAGGAGCTTGCAGATACAGACCAATGTGTAAAATGCTCTTCCCTCACCAGGCTGCGCTGGTGCTGAGAGCATGAATGAGAAGGAGTTGGGGCAGCTGTCCTCTCCTTGATGTGGGCGTGGGCCGCATCATCTCTAAGAATTCAAGTGGTCCTTGGGAGCTGGTGATGGCATCACCGACTCAACGGACATGAGTTTGAGCAAGCTCCAGGAGTTGGTGATGGACAGGGAAGCCTGGCGTGCTGCAGTCCACGGGGTCGCAAAGAGTCGGACATGACTGAGCGACTGAACTGAACTTGGGAGGCACGTGTGTGCTGATCCAGTGGTTACCTGATGTCTACTAGGACAAATAAAGATACCTGGAAGGAGGCTGGATTCCTAACAAGGGCATCGTATAGACAGAATCACGCAAGGAGAGACTGCCCGGGGAGGAGGCTAGGGGCCGGGTATCACTGCATCCTCTGATATCCATTCCCTACAAAAACGGGATTTTTCCTCGGCACCTGTTATTCACGGAAAGAT
Source organism: Bos indicus (assembly GCF_029378745.1). Classification (NCBI taxonomy): domain Eukaryota; kingdom Metazoa; phylum Chordata; class Mammalia; order Artiodactyla; family Bovidae; genus Bos; species Bos indicus. Next base: position 47,396,347 of record NC_091788.1, on the reverse strand, counting down.
GACATTTCCCAGTCTCCCTTGCTGCTGGTACGGCCGTGTGACTTGTCCTAGCCAACAAATTATGAGTAAAAGTGACGAGTAAAACTTTTGGGTTGAATCATTAAAAGGTAAAGGCATGTGGCAAGGTTGCAGTGTACAAGGTTAATATACAAGTCAGTCCTGCTCACCAAGTACCAGCAATGAACAAGTAGAATTTGAGATGAGAAATACAATATTGTTTATATTAGCATGCATGCGTCTGTGCTAAGCCACTTCAGTCATGTCTGACTCTTTGTGACCCTATGGACCATAGATCACCAGGCTCTGTCCATGGAACTCTCCAGGCAAGACTACTAGAGTGGGTTGCCATGCCCTCTTCCAGGGCATCTTCCCGACCCAGGGATCAAACCCACATCTCTTACATCTGCTGCATTGGTAGATGGGTTCTTTACCACTAGTGCCCACATGGGAAGCCCTTACATTAGCATACCCCGTCCCCAGGTAATAAATCTAACAAAATTTGTGTGAGCTCTATCTGAGAAGAACTACAACACTCTGATGAAAAAAATCAGAGAACAAAATAAATTCCATGTTTCGGAAAAAAAGCTTCTCAAGATATCAGTTCTTCTTCCCAACTTGGTCTAGAGAGTCAATGCTATCTAATCAAAATTCCAGCAAGTTGTTTTGTGGATATCAACACACTGATTCTAAAGTTTATATGGGCAGGCGAAAACCAGCACGGTATAAAGAACAAAGTCTGAGGACTGATACTACTGGCCTTAGGACTTAATGTAAAGCTGTGCAGACAAGCAGAGCCACCATGAGGGTAAGGTGTGTGTTGCTACTATAATGATCGCCTGGCTTGACGTTAAGACTGTTCCACTGCTCGGGTACCCCCCCAGTGGCCCCCCAAGGCCCCCTGAAGACTTTCTCCAATGAGTAGCCTGGCGTTCCAAGACCCTCTTTGCCCACGTCCATGCCTCCCCCCTTCCCTCCCACTCCTCCTATGAAACCTCCACGCGTGCTCCATCCCTCCCACTCCTCCTATGAAACCTCCACGCGTGCTCCACTCCTCTATAGCCTCCCTTTGCGGTGGTCCTCCAGCCCCAAGTGCACGACAGCTTGGCCTTCGAGAGAGACCCCAGTGCTGTGCGCAAAGGCTGCTCTGCAGTCCGCCTCTCACACTGTGGGGCCCACCCATATGGCTGGGCCTAGGTTGCTTCCTTTAGAATCGGTGACCACTCACCCCTCCCACAACCATCCTGGCCTTGCAAAGAGCTCAAGGGAAAAAGAAACCCAGGTTGTCCTCCAGGGATGCTGTCTCCCTCTGAATTTGGAATGCAGGGCTGGGATGCAGGGAGGTGGGATTCTGCCTGCAAAGGTAGCTCTTTGGAAATCACGCAGAAGCACGGAGCTCATAGCTTTCGAGCGTCTCGTGGTCAGATGCCTGGACTAAAGCATCAAGACCACATGAACGCCAAGCTCGCAGGAGACCTCGAGGGGTGGAGGCTGGTCTGGCAGCCCGCTCTGGGCTCTGGCTTGGCCTTTTGCCGTTCCTCCCGTTGTTCTGCTTGCCATAGGACTCTGGCTTGCAAGGCACAAAACCTCCTCAAAAGAACCTGAGCTGGAAAATTAGAGGGAGGCTGCAGAGGAGCTTTGTAAAATTGGAAAAAAAAATGAGTGTGCTCCCCATTGCAGAGTGCCTGGCCCGTCCCCCGGTTCCTGATTAAGGGGGATTGGTGTTTGTGGGGGACTTGAGCAAGAGGCCTCTGATTGGGAGACAATTTTGTGGCTTTGGCCTGTAATTTGGATTCGGGGATCAGACACAGTTAATGTGATAAACTCGCAAACCTCCGCTGGTGACCAGCCACGGAGTACGGCCCCCAGGGGCAGCCATCAAAGCCAGTGGCCCACAGGCCCTTCTCCTGCAGCCGCAACAGGCTGGGAAGGCTGGGCCTTTCTGGGCCGTGGAGACCGGCCCTTTCCGTGGCTGCTTTGGAAACCTGGAAATACAAGTCTCATTTGCCATCTCGTTCTAAATGCACGCAGCTGGCCGGCTTCATTTTTGCTGGACCTGGGTCTTTGAGATGCTCCGTGTCCTAGACTGTGAACATTTGGCGGCAGGAGGGGAGACAGAAAACTCACCCCGTTCTGGGGTCGTGCACCTTGAGGGGCTCTGCACGGATGTGTTGGGCCAAGGAATGAGAAGTGAATGGGATGAATGGGAACAGATGTGTCTTTGGCTTGAGGAGTGATGGCCTTCAGGGGTCATTCCAGGCTGGGGTCTGCCCCAAGAGGTCTTCCTGATGGCCAAGGTCATTTGAATGTTGCTGGGAACACATGGGTTCTCTCTGGCTAGTGACCACTTTGGTACTTTCTCTTGCTTCCTGAATTACCAAGATCAGGCTACTGAGAAAACAGACAAACTCTGTGCATGCGTGCATGCATGTGTGTGTATGTGTGAAATGTTGTGGGAGCTATGGGATGCAAGTGGTTGGATGAGGTGAGGGGTGGGGGCGGGGGGAATGCTGTCCACAGCTGTGGGTCCCCAGCCTCTCTGTCCCTGCAGGGTGGCATGGGCTGTATTCATCACCACTGCCCTTGTAAACGGATGTTAACCTGTGCGTGAGTCTTTGATGCTCCGGTTTTCCACTTATGTTTCTTTGGTTCAATTCCCCACCCCCACCAGTGACCAAAGCAGTGTGAATTTCCTCTTTCCCTCCACGTGGCTGGGAGAAGACTGGACATTTTCAAACAGGAATGCTTTCTAGGAAACCCGAAGGCAAACACATCGGCAGAATACGAGACTGAATAAGATGTGCATGCGTCTATCCTTCCGATCCTAACTCAAACTAAGATCTAATCAGGGGTCAGTTGGCTGAGCTGACACCATCAATGGGGAACCAGGCTTCGGTTTCTTCCCCTTTCTGAGGGTTAACCGAGATATGCGTGCATCTAATGCTGAGAATACTTTTCCGGTCTGCCTGCAGTAGGACATGTGATTTTTGATAATATCTCTGGATAAGATGATAATGGAATCCAGTTAGTTTTCCCAATGAAACAAGGACCCCTGAGCAACGCATCTCAGGACACGGAGCTCTAGTGACAAGTGCAGGGCTCTCGTCCTATTCAAGTCTTTCTCAGTGACTTCAGTTAGGAGTCAAAAAGCCTGCTTATCTACCTGGCAGACAAGAGGGAACTTCCACGCAAAAGATTTCTTACCAGGTACAAGGGAATTGGACAACCTTTCTCGCGTTCAGGTAAATTGAGACTGTCTCCAAGATTTCACTTTAAGAAATGACATCTTTAGACAAAATGCTTCTCTTATTTTCTCTCTGATTTCCAGTAGCCTAGTGTGCTGTGGGATGCCAATAAAGTTACCATAAAAAAGATTCTGAGGGCCAATTACCTGGGTCTATGTCACACACTCTTGGGGATTCATGGAAAGGCACTGAGGAGTCCTGCAGAGTAGAAATGTGCTTGTTTGGCCGGGTTCGAGAAATTTTCCTGGGAAACCCTGCCTCACAGCATATTTTCCAACGTGATATAAAAAAATATAAATAGCTTGTCTCTTTTTCTCAATCAGACATCCTCGAAGATCCTCTCAGTCAGAATCCTCACCAGACCCAACCAGATTTCAGCAGGTCCCACCATCAGCAGTGTGCAAAGATAGTTTTCCCTTAGCTCTTCCAAGCGAATCTTATCGTTTTGTTTTTTTTCGGCTGGATTCACAGGGGTATAATAATACTTTCGTATTGTTTAGAGTTTTATTTCTTTAATTGCTAGTAAAGAAGCTTTGCATTTTCCTGTGTGACAATGTGTCACCATAATTTTCTGGTGTATAAATTTAATTGTTTTTCCTTCTCTGATCACTTAAGTTGAAACTGAATATTGATCTTGTATGTTTCATACGGATACTTCTTATAACTTTTATTTGTTTATTACACATTTTCCCAATGCTTTTGGAGAAGGCAATGGCACCTCACTCCAGTACTCTTGCCTGGAAAATCCCATGGATGGAAGAGCCTGGTGGGCTGCAGTCCATGGGGTTTCGAAGAGTCGGACACGACTCAGCGACTTCACTTTTCACTTTCATGCATTGGAGAAGGAAATGGCAACCCACTCCAGTGTTCTTGCCTGGAGAGTCCCAGGGATGGGGGAGCCTGGTGGGCTGCCGTCTATGGGGTCGAACAGAGTCGGACACGACTGAAGTGACTTAGCATAGCATAGCATTGCTCTTTTAAAATTTTATCATGCATATGATTATGAAAGAAGTTAATTTTTTTTAACATAATCAAACCCCTCCATCTTGTATCCAATGAGATGTTTCCATTTCTTTAGTCAGAATTTCTTTTACATGGATGGGGAAAAAAGTGCTGTTCTACTTTCTTCTAGCTTGTTAAAACCTGAAAAAAAAATGAAAAAGGGTTTCCTAATCATACAAGCAATAGATGTTTGTTATGAAAAATAAAAATAAGAAAAATAAATAAGGACCTACAATCTTACCACCCAGCTAGCATTGGTAATATTCTTTATATATCTTTTTGGATTTTTCTGTTTGTTCATTGTTATTTATTTAAGTCATGTCCGACTCTTTGCGACCCCATGGACTGCTCTGTCCCTTGGGTTTTCCAGGCAAGAATACTGGAGTGGGTTGCCAATTGCTCCTCCAGGGAAATCTTCTGACTCAAGGATTGAACCCCCTGCATCTCTCGCCTTGGCAGGCAGATTCTTTATCCCTGAGCCACCTGTGAAGCCCTTGTGTTCATACACGAGTTAAACATTTTTAACTCTAATTTTTTAAAGTGGTCACACCCATGCACATACACGCACATAGATCTATCCATGTGCACAGGGGCACGTACACTCTTCCTCTGGAATTTCAAAGTCAATTTATCACATTGCTGAGAGTACCAGTAAAAGTCTTTTGTCTTTACCAGACGTGACGGTGTTTAGGAAAACGGCTCTGCAGGAAGGAAAGACCTGATTCAAGATGCTTGGTGATCCCCTTGGTGTAAATACTCCCATCGTGGCCAACATGGCTGATTTCGAGCTCTTCAGGACGTGGCCAATGTCTTGTGAATTTCCTGAATATGTAACATTTGGGTTCTGCCCACTGGCCCATCATCTTTCTTGTGTTTCTTCTTCCTCAAGAGCAAAATACAGTTCTGCTTTTTGCCTTCCTTTTTTTTTCTCTCTCCTATTAGGGCCTGCTAAGTTGTATATTCTCTAGTAAATGGGAAGACAATTATTAAACAATTAAATTAAAATGATTAAAAATGAATTATCTGATTTTTTTTTACTGCTCTTGGGATCTCTTATTTTACAAGCATTTTTTCTAATTGCCTGACACTTGCATAATACACACTTGGTAACGTTTGCTTTTGTATGTGCCGTATCGTCAGAGTTAATTTACCGGTTGCTTTCCCAGGTTTATACTTGCGATATTGTTGTTGTTTAGTTGCTAAGTCGTATCTGACTCTTTGCAACTCCATGGACTGTAGCCCTTCAGGATCTTGTGTCCATGGGATTTTCCAGGCAAGAATACTGGAATGCGTTGCTCTTTCCTTCCCTAGGGCACCTTCCCTAACCCAGGGATTGAACCTACGTCTCGTCTCCTGCTTTGGGAGGCAGATTCTTTACCTCTGAGCCACCAGGGAAGCCCTTATGACCACAAGAGAAAGAATATTTGTATGCCTCCTTTTTCTACATTTCTATGTTATTTCTTTTGCTTCTTAAGCAGCTTTCTCTGGTATTTCTAGGTTTATTTTAAAATGGGAACAATCAGTGGACAGGACACATCACAGGATGACTGATCTTTAAGGCTCGTGACCTGTTACTTAAGTGACACTGGCTTTTGGTTCTAAATCCACAACTTCATCATGTTTAAAATAAGAAATGTGTTTAATTGTTACAAATTTTTAAATAATGATTTTTTCCCAAAGTGTCTCATTGATATCTATTGGTATAATTCAATGACCTTTTATTATTTCTTGTGCTGATATGATACGTCATTTTCCTGCTTTATCACCACCAATATTTTTGGGACAGACCCTATTTGGTCGCTGTAGACACTTATATTTTTAAGTGCTGAAAGTCTTTGCTCATATTTAGAATTTTAGAATACCCTTTTTGTTTTAAGAATAATTTAGATACACAGGAAGTTCCTATATATCCCTCATGACATATCTGTTGTTAGTATCTCACATAACTACAGCCGGGGCGTCAAAGCCAAGAGACCGACATCAGGACATTGCTGTTAACTCCAGGCTTCACTGAATTTTTCCAGTTTTCCTTACTGTTTGCATCCCTAAGTCTATGTTTATGATCGAGGCTAGACTATACTTTTTCTCTGTTCTTTTCAGTTTGATTCAAAACTCTATTTGTATTATACTTACATAATGTACTCTCTCTCTTTCTATATATATATATATATATATAGTTGATTTACAGTGTGGTATTCGTTTCTAGGGTAAGGCAAAGTGATTCAGTTGCACATATATATTCTTTTTCATATTCTTTTCCATTATGGTTTATTACAAGGCCTTGAATATAGCTCCCTGTGCTATCCAGTAGGACCTTGTTTATTTTATATACAAAAGTTTATACCTGCTAATCCCAAACTCCTAATTTGTCCCCCACCCATATACATATTTATAAGAGTCTATTGAATGGAAGAAGAACTATTTCTTCCTTGAAGGATATGAATTTTCCATGATTCAGACAGGTGGACAGACATACAGGGGCGGTTCCATATGGTGATAAGCATCTGTGTTCAGGCTGTTCTAGAAGAATCCAAAAAAACAAGAGCTTCCTTTCATTCCCCTACCTCTCCTTCCAGAGGGCAAGCACATCCTTGACACAGGGAGCCTGGGGCTTCTCCGCCCGCAGAGGAGGGTTGACTCGCTCTGGTTTGGGGACAGTGTTGAAACGAAAGGGCAGCGGAGGCCAGGGCAGATCTCAGGGCCTGCAGACAGCAGCTGGAAGTGCAGACAGCTGGACCTGGTAGGCAAGATGGGGCTGTATTTAAAGGAGGGCATTCCGTATTAGCCATAAAAATGAACAAAACTGGGTCACTTGTAGAGAGGTGGATGGACTAGAGTCTGTCATACAGAGTAGAGTAAGTCAGAAGGAGAAAAACAAATCTCCTATATTAATGCAGGTGGGCTTCCAGGGGGCACAGTGGTAATGAATCCACCTGCAATGCAGGAGACGTTGGTTTGATCCCTGGGTTGAAAAGATCCCCTGGAGAAGGAAATGGCAACCCACTCCAGTATTTTTGCCTGGGAAATCCCATGGACAGAGGAGCCTGGCCGGCTATAGTCCATGGGGTCCCAAAGAGTTGGGCATGACTGAGCGCACATGCACGGGATTTAGAAAGAAGGTAGAGATGAACCGTTGTGCAGGGCAGGAATAGAGGCACAGATGTAGAGAAGGGACATGCGGACGTGGGGGGAAGGAGCGGGGGTGGGCAGGTCGGGAGATCAGGATTGGCATGTATGTTAACACCCCACGCGGTGTAAAGCAATGGGGACCTGCCGAGTAGCAGGTGCTTGCTGCTCTGTGATGACCGAAGGATGGGGTTGGGCAGGGGGGGGGCTCACGAGGGAGGGGACATGTGTCCATGTAGTTGATTCATTTCGCTGTGCAGCAAAAACTAACCTAACACTGCAAAGCAATTCTACGCCAATTAATACAAAGGAGGCGCATTCCAGGGATGGGGAAACACCCTTGCCCTGTTTCCGACAGTGTCCGCAAAAGTGGCAGCTCCTCTGGCAGGGTGGCACCCAGATGCCAGCGTGGGGGACGAAGGTGGGGGAGTTTGGGGCTGGACTCGCAGCAAAGGATGCCTGTGCCCACCCCTGGCATGGCAGGCGCAGCTCCATTCTCATAATGGCCAACAAGGGCAGCTCACTGGCGACCCAGATAGCCCTCTGACCAGCCTGCCTCTTTTCTTTCCCAGAACCGTGTGAACCTCCCAAACTCTCCCTGCTGCGACGTGAATAAAGCTCACTCCCATCTCCCTAGGCCCTCAACATATGAACTTTGGGGCAACACAAACATTCAGTCCACAGCCCTCCTTTTGATCTCAAATGGTTTATTGCCACAAATGGGTCTTTCCTCACCCCATCTTCTCATTTTGGGAAGACGTGGAGATGGGCCGCTGAGTAATCACAAGGGCTCCTAGGGTTAAGTCTCCCATCAAAGGCCTTTGGGGTCCCTTGGGATCACGGTTATCATTAAATCGCTTCTGCAGACTCACACTGAGGAATCTTAGAGCTGAATTATAGCAGCTGTCCTTTGGGAACCGGCCTGTCTGTAAATTCGGAGATGGAGCCTCCCCAGGCACAGGGGAAAAATCGTGGTTCAAGAATTGAAAATAATGTGGTCAACAGTAATTTAGAAGGCTTTTCACTGAGCACGGTTTAAAACAAGCAAGAAAAAAGGAAAGAGAAAAACAGCTTGTAAAAATCTGTTTTAAAAGCCTCCGTGGAAGTTGTTGCTTTAAAATACTACTATTGTGTCTAACTTCATTCAGTACAATTTTTATTAACTTGATTTTTTTTTTTTTGCCCTCTCTTGCTTTTGCACTCAGTAAAAGAAAAACAAAAAACAAAAAACTCAACAACTTCTTGAAATGTTCCCCAGTCAAGCCTTTTATCTCCACGGGGTCAATTCCACCTGCCAATTTGCAAATGGGCTTGTTTGGGTCACCAGACCACAGCATTCTCGGCAAAGTTTCCATTTGCAGGCAGGCCAGCCCTGCCGGCCCTGCCCTCCTGAAAAGGTGCAGTCAGAGATTCACATATGACTTTCTAAGAAAATTGGTTGAGGCTGTGTGCGGTGGGGAGCAGAGCACGGATTCAGGAGGCTTTTCTGTTGTATCTTATGGCTTTTACAGTTTTGAAGATTTCGGGGCGGGGGGTGGGGCGCAGAGCTTACCCAAGAACCAGCTCTAGAGACCCCCTTACTCCCAGATCTGAGAGCTCAGAGGGGCAGGTGCTAGCCCTCCTCACCCTTTCAGGGAGCCCCTCTGAGGTCCCTGCCCCTTTTCAGTCTCTTATCTGCCCTCTGCCATGGTCCCCCGCAGCCTGGGTCAGGGACTCACCTGAGGGCTCCTGAGCATCTTCCTGCCTCTTCCTGTGTCCTGAGCTATGGCCATGGTCCCCCGAAGCCTGGGTCAGGGACTCTCCTGAGGGCTCCTGAGCATCTTCCTGCCTCTTCCTGTGTCCTGAGCTGTGCTGGGTGGGGTGCGTGTGTGCTAAGTCGCTCGGTCACGTCCGACTCTTTGTGACTTCATGGACTGTATCCCGCCAGGCTCCTCTGTCCATGGGATTCTCCAGGCAAGAATACTGGACGGGGTTGTCACGCCGTCCTCCAGGGGATCTTCCTGACCCAGGGATCGACCCTGCATCTTCTGCATTGCAGGCGGATTCTTTACCACGGAGCCACCAGAGAAGCCTGCTTGTTGGGGAAGTGGTACCACCTCGCTCCACCTGGAGCAGGCAACCAGGTGGACACTTGACTCCTACACAAACCATCACAAAACAATGGGCAACCGTCAGGAGACAGAGAGGACATGCAGAGGAGAGGGCTATCAGGTTTGAAGTGTGAGGATGTCCCCAGGAGCGAGAGCTGTTATCCTACAGGAGGGTGGAGTTCCCTGGGAGCAGGGGTGGGGAAGGCGGGCGAGTGGCATGGGGGAAGGGCAACTTCAAGGAGTAGGCGGGGCCCGAGTAGAGGAGGCAGGGAGTCAGGCCAGGGAGTTTGGGATTTATTTCAGGGATGCAGAGGGGATGCCCAGGGTCTTCATGCGGAGGAAAGTTCTGATGGGGTGGACGGGGCTGAGGGCAGGAAGTAGTGTTGGTGGAGGTGGGATTCTGACTCTGCAGTACAAGATCAGGCTGGGCTGCCTCTTCTCTAGTCCACCTAGGCGATCACACCCCTTAACCAGCAAACTTCTTTTTTGGGGGTTTGTTTTCTTTTAAAATATTTATTTATTTGTCTGTGCTCGGTCTTCTGTTGAAGCACGCAGGATCTTCAGGCTTTGTTGTGGCACGCAGGATCATTTTTAGGGGAGGCATGTGGGATCTAGTTCCTCAGCCAGGGATTGAACCTGGGCCCCCTGCATTGGGAGTGTGGAGTCTTAGCTGCTGGACCACCAGGGAAGTCCCAGTAAACTGAGAGCCTTTTCGAGGGGGCGGTATCTCACTCATCTTGCATCCTTGCCTAGGAGCCAGTGTTCTCTCTGTGTCCAGCTGGTCTCCGTTAGCTGCTGCCAATTAAAGGGAAAATGGAAACAGTGACAGACTTTATTTTCTTGGGCTCCAAAATCACTGTGGATGGTGACTACAGCCGTGAAATTAAAAGACGCTTGCTCCTTGGAAGAAAAGCCATGACAAACGCAGACAGCATATTACAAACCAGAGACATCACTTTGCCGACAAAGGTCTGTATAGTCAAAGCTATGGTTTTTCCAGTAGTCTTGTATGGATCTGAGAGTTGGATCATAAAGAAGGCAGAGTGCTTTCGAACTGTGGTCCTGGAGAAGACTCTTGAGAGTCCCCTAGACAGCAAGATCAAACCAGTTAATCCTAAAGGATATCGACCCTGAATATTCACTGGAAGGACTGATGTTGAAGCTGAAGCTCTAATACTTTGGCCACCTGATGCGAAGAGCTGACTCATTGCAAAATACCCTGATGCTGGGGAAAACTGAAGGCAGGAGGAGAAGGAAATGACAGAGGATGAGAAGGTTGGATGACATCATCGACTCGATGTACATGAGTCTGAGCAAGCTCCAGGAGAGAGTGAAGGACAGGCAAGCCTGGCATGCCTCAGTCCGTGGAGTTGCAAAGAGTTGGACACAACTTACCGTCCAAACAGCAAACAACAATAACAAGTTTCCGTTGCAGAAATAACGCAGACCCCTTTCCCTGGTAATCTTTTCACCCCCCCGCTCCCCCGAAGAATGCAAACCTGAGCCCTGAAATCAGAGCATTCTGGATGATTCCCTGTGGATGTGATTCCTGGAGGATGTGGTCACAGGAATGAATAAAAATTTTAAAAACCTTCCAGGAAAGTCATGAATGGGCCACACATCCGAGAAAGTGCCCCAGGCCATCTGCTCAGGATGAACTGGACAGGCTCTCTGAGCTCCTCGCTGTGTGCCTTGCCACTGTGGGAGCCCACCCCTCCCCCGCCCCGCCCAGGTCCAGGCTCCCATGATGAGGTGACCCCAAAGGCCCTGAGCTTTTAAACACAGATTTTCTGTTTGTGACTTCACTCCGGTTCCTTTGAAGCCAGGTGGCCTCGCTGATGGAACCCGGGAGCAGATGGCCTGCTCGGGGTCCTGGCGCCCAGCCCTGTGCTGCAGGGAGCAGGAACATGTCAGTGACTCACTCGGACAGTGACTTCTATGGTGTGGGCAGGCAGAGCCCCGAGACACCCTCGCCGCTGCCGTTCGCTTCCTAACTTTGGAGCATCTGGAGGGGCTGTGTTGACCCTGAAAGTTGAAAGGCTTTCTGGCTGCACGGCTGCCACTTCTCTTCTTCCTCAGGGATGTTCCCTGGTCCCCTGCCTGGCTTCCCATCCTGGAGCTGATCACACTGGGTTTACTGAGTAGGAAGTGGCACATGGCTGCAAGCATGCAAGACGTCCCACCATGAACTGAATCTGGGGATAAGCTCTGTGCCCCATGACCCCTGGGGTTCCCCAACCCTACTGGTTTCTCTCAGCAAGACAGTGATCCCCCAGATCCCTAAGCCCCTCAGATTCCCAGAGGTATCTCCAGACTCCCTGAGGCCCCTCAGGCTCCCCAAGTTTCCCCCAGACTCCCTGAGGTCTCTCCAGACTTCCCAAGGTCCCCCCAGACTCCCTGAGGTTCCCTCAGACTCTCTGAGATCCCCCAGATGCCCTGAGGTCCCCCAGACTCCTTGAAATCCCCCCAGACTTCCCGAGTTCCCCCCAGACTCCCTGAGGTCCCCCCAGACTCCTCGAGGTTCCCCAGACCACCAAGGCCCCCTAGGCCTCTGAGATCACAAATCCCCTTGCTGGCCCCCAGATTTCCCAAGGTCCACTCCTGAGTTCCTCCCTGACCGTAGAGGCCCCCACAGATCCCTGAAGGTCCCAGACCCCTGGAGGCCCTCCAAGACCACTAAGGCCCTTTGAGACTCCCTGAGGACCCAGACTGCTCACACCTGGGCAGGTGGTAAGGAGCAGCCTGACTGGGAGCTCCTTTCCATCCCTGAATCCTCTGGCTGAGGAGTTCTCTGACCAAATAGGACTTCTTTCTGCATTCAGCCACGTCCTTGGTGCTTAGCGTTGCCTCTGGGCCGGAGTGGAGCAAAAATAAGGCAAGGGGTCTGGGGTCCGAAGGACTGGTTTTGAACTTGAACCCTGTTCCTTCTGAGCTCCACATCTCTGAGCCTCACTGGCCCCACCCCCAGGTCATGTGGCTTAAGGCCAGGCACTGGGAATACTGGACTCGGGATGGCTGAGTTGGTCCTTTTCCTGGTCATCACCATGAGGGCTCCCGCTGGGCTGGTGGTGGGGGACACCAGGAGCCACCCTGCAGGGCAGGACTGAGGACAGCGGCCGCATGGGACGGTGCGAGGAACCCAGGTGGAGTCCCTTTGCCCCCCAGGGGCAGGAACGCGAGGCCGGCCCCCGCTCCCCCCACTCCCTCTGGGACAGCGGGCAGAGAATTCACAGCTTCCCTCCTGGCCCTGGTGCCCACATATTTTTCTTGTCAAAATGTTCATTTTTAGCAAATTGTACCGTCAAAGAGGAAAATCCCACAGACTGAAGGAGGAGGAGGAAGAAGAGGAGGAAGAGGAGAAGAAAAAGAAGAAGAAGGAGGAGGAGAAAAGCTGTGTTTACATTTTAGAAAGCAACCTCGGGGAGACAGCAAACTTCCTGCCTGTGGAGACCACAGTGAAGCCCTCGGGAGCCCTCGGGAGTCCACTGGCTTGTTGGGCCTCTTCCTTAAGCAAACTTGAACCTCACTCACCCTACTCGAATTATTCTTCAGGTAACCGGGGGCCCATTTGGGCTGGTGGTCCTGAATTCTCAGAACAAAATCTGTCTAGTAGGCAGACCGAGAGGTTTGGGATGAGGCAGCACGTGTGCGTTCAGTCGTGTCTGACTCTTTGGGGCCCCATGGACTGTAGCCCGCCAGGCTCCTCCGTCCACGGGATTCTCCAGGCAAGGACACTGGAGCAGGTTGTCATGCCCTCCTCCAGGGCATCTTCCTGACCCAGGGATCGAACCCAGGTCTCCTGAATTGCAGGCAGATGCTTTGCCACTGAGCCACCCGGGAATGAGGCAGACTCTGGTATGAATTCCGGAACATCCAGGGGATTTCAGTGTCTTTAGATCTGCAGGTTTCTTTTTATCATCCGGGCAGCCTATTGTCTGATCATTTAAAAAGAATTATTTGGCTGTGCCAGGTCTTCGTAGCAGCCCACAGGATCTTTAGTTGCGACGTGTGAACTCTTAGTTACGGCACATGGGGTCTAGTTCTCTGACCAGGCATTAAACTGCGATCCCCTGCTTTGGGAGCTTGAAGTCTTAGCCACTGGGCCACCAGGGAAGTCCTCTGGCTGACAATGTTAACTTCTGAGTTAGCAGTGCCATGGAGGCTGGGCTGGGTATGGAATTGCACCCTGAAATCAGCAGTCACACTTACACACAGGCTCCCACCCCATCAACAGAAGCAATCTCCTTACCTCTGACAGAGGGGACGTGTCCCCTTTCTCGGAGATATTTCCCAGAGCCTCACTCAAGACACTTGACATTTGTCCTCCCTAATGGAACCCATGGCCCCTCAATACATCGACTGGTAAGGCTGATAACTAAGATTGGCCATCAGGATGTCTGCAGAGGAGAAATATGTCAGGCAATGAAGAGAGCCGGAGCTGGTAATGGGTGCCAATGGAACCAGGAAAATACACGTGATGGTTGGTCTGGCTCTGTTCACAGACCCGGACACTATTGATCGATTAACTAGAAGTCAAGTCTCTTTGAGGACAGATCCTGTAAATGTCACTGCCGGTTGATGCCATCATTATTTTCCTGATCCTTCCCCAAAGTGATAGATACATGGCTACTGACCATGGTATGTGTGTCCTGAGAAAAGACTTTCCAGGATTGTTGGATGCAGGGTCTGCTACCAGGAGACCTGAAACTCTGTTGCTGACCCCAATGACAGTGATAAATAGAGTCCTGGCCCAATTTCATGTCACAGCGAATCCAGGGGCTCACCTGCGATCACTTTCTCGGTCCCTTATTGTGTAACTCGGGGGGCTGCAATCCAGAGTCGGCAGGACCCTGGCTTTGATTCTGTGACCTGCAGAAAAGGAGTCATTCGGTGGGAGGAGCCAAGTGGAGCCACCTGAAACTGTCCCCTCCTGGCTGAGGCAGTGAGGCAGAAGCAAAACCACCCCAGGAGGAGCTGCAAAGACTTGGTGCATCACAAAACACTTAAGGATGCGGGGGTCCTGCCCCATCGCATTCCCATTCCGCTCACCCATCTGACCCCAAAGCACGCAGGACGTTCTGTAAACCACGCCAGAGGCGGTGTATGGTAACGAGGAGACTGACACGGCCCCTGACGCTGTATGTGGTTGTGTTCTCACTCATTTACTGGTTTAGGCACTTTTCATTCCTCCTGTAAACTCTTGTTGTCAGTTGGGTGAAGCTTCCACCGGAAGAGCGTCCTGGCCATGTAGATCAGCTGGCAGTAAATTTTTGCTTGTGTTGTCGTTCAGTTGCTAAGTCAAGTCCAACTCTTTGTGATCCCACGGACTGCAGCCTGGCAGGCGCCTCTGTCCTCCACTATCTCCCAGAGTTTGCTCAGATTCATGTTCATTGAGTCGGTGATGCCATCTAACCATCTCATCCTCTGCTTTCCTCTTCTCTTCCTGCCCTCAATCTTTTCCAGCATCAGGGAATGAGTTGGCTCTTTGCATCAGGTGACCAAAGTATTGGAGCTTCAGCTTCAGCATCAGTCCTTTCAAAGAATATTAAGGGCTGATTTCCTTTAGGATTGACTGGTTTGATCTCCTTGTGTGTTATTGATCTGAAAATGCCTTTATTTCAATTCTCTTGTTTTTGAAGGACATTGTCATTGGGTATAACATTCTGAGTTGGTGAGTCTTTCCTTCCAACACTTTAAATATCATTTCCCACTATTTGCTGATCTCTTTTGTTTCTGATGAGATATCAGCCATGAGTGTTGGGTTCTTCCTGGATAGGTAATGTGCTCTTTTATCTGGCTGCTTTCAAGATTTTCTATTTTTCAGTAGTATGACAATGTGTGCAGGTATGGTTTTCAGGCTTTTTTGGGATTTTGTTTTGTAATTATCCTATTTGGGATTTATTGTGTTTCTTGGATCTGTAAATAGCTTTCTCCCTATTATATGGAGATCTTCAACTTTGGGAATTTTTTGTTTTATTTACTCAGTCTTTTTGTGCTTCCTTTCACTCTGTTTTATTTCTGGGACTGCAACTACACATATTCCAGGCCATGTGACTTTGTTCCAAGGGTCTCTGAGCATTTGCTAACTTTCTTTAGATTTCCCTCTCTCTCTTTAAAATTTACTCTGGTAGGACTGGGTCTTTGTGGCTGTGTGCGGTTGTGGTGAGGGGCGGCTGCTCCTCACGGCGATGCGCGGACTTCTCGTGCAGTGGCTTCTCTTTTGTGGAGCACAGGCTCCAGGCACCTGAGGCTCCAGGCGGCCTGGGTCAGCAGTTGTGGTGCGCAGGCTTAGTTGCTCTACTGCATGCAGAACCTTCCCAGACCGGGGTGGAACCCATGTCCCCAGCACTGGCAGGCAGATTCCTATCCACTAAATCACCAGAGAAGGCCTCTCTGTTGATTGGATAGTTTCTATTGATCTGTCTTCAGGTAATTTCTACTGATATTTCTAATCTTCTTTGAATCCACTTACTTTTTCACTTGTTACTGTGCCTGTGAATTCTGGAATTTCCATTTAGTTCTCTTTTCCAGTTCTAATTTATCTGCTGAGATTCTTTATTGATTTGTTCATTAGGGCCATATTTCCCTTTAAATCCTTGAACATATTTATAATAATGGCTTTATATATCTGCTAAGTCCAACATCTGGGCTATCTTCCGGTCAGTGGCAATTGACTCCTATTTTATGGCATATGAGTTATATTTTCCTTGTGCTTTGCTTGTCTAGATTTTTTCCTATTATTTGGAACTTCAGATGACACATTTTAGAGATTTTGAATTTGATATTTATCTCTGAGTACTGCTGGTTTTATTCTTGTAGGTGGTGGATATTCCTGGCTGATAAGTTGAACTTGCATAGACTTGGATCTGGCTTTTCCTGGGCCCCTCTAAGTTGCTTTGACTCTCCTTCTGAATTCTGTCTTCAAGCTTTGTTGAGAGTTGATTTAAGGCTCTAGACTTAGATAGACTAGACTTTGCTATAAGTTATGGTCTTTACTCCTAAGGCACAAATTTTCTGATGTCTCTTCTCCTTTCTGGTTGGCTGGAAACTTCAGTGTGTCTCAGCAAACTTTGGTCTCTCAACTCCACAACACCTGATCTCAGGTAATTCTTACATAGTCTTTCCCTATATACTCACAACCCCACTCTTAGCCAAAGACTTGCAGGTAATCTTCATGCAAATGTCTGAGGTGTTCCTGTGGGCACAGCTGCCTCCTCTCTGGCACCCTGACCACAGATTCACATCATTTTCACAGTCCCCTCCGCTCAATACGATTGTTCTCCTCTGCTCTCGCTCCTATACTGTGGTCAGGAAATTTCCCCAGGCAGAGAGGCTGGGCAGTTAATGGGATTGCCTTATGAATTTCCCTTCTCTCAGGGATCACAGTCTCTAATGCCTGCTTTCTGTTGCCCAAACAAGATTGCTTCATATTTTCCCCCCCAGTTTTATGGTTCTTTATGGCAGGAAGCTTCCACTGGTAGTCACTTCTCCATCTGGGAGCCAGAAATGGAAGTTAAATGGTATGCACCTATTGATCTAGAAGTGTTCTTCTCCAATCCCATTGGTGAAGAGGATAAAAAACAATTTGTCATCATAGGAGAAGGACAGAAGTTCACATTCGCTCTCTGATTCCAGACTGGAGCTAACTCTCCTGTTCTCCCAACAAGACACCTCATAGGGACCATAGTCATCCTGATATTCTATAGATCAGGCTGGTCTTCTGTACTGATAACCCATGTGAACTGGAAGTGGTGAGCACGGAGCATAGAGTATGCAGAAAGTGAGAAAGAGACTTCTGACAATATAAAGGGCTGCATGCCAATGAAATGAGCAGGGACCCAGTGTCCAGGGCCCGTGGGGCTTCCCTTTAAAGCAAAGAACCATTTGCTGCCCATCCTACATCTTCTACAGCTAGCAGGAAAGAAGCACAAAACTTAAAGTTGTTTGGACTTGGGGGGAGGTGGAAATCGATAGCACTCTCAGGAATTCTGTTCTAACCAGCTTATTGAGTGGTTTGAAAGGCTTTCTATCTCACGTGAGACCCAGAGCAGGTCTTAGAGGGCTCGGTGGCAGGCAGAGCCTGGAGTGTAAGTTTCTCTGTCCCTAGGGGCTTGCGATCCACCAGATAAGGTGATGAAGGCTTGCACAGGTGGAGAGTGCAGAAAACCTCTCCAGGAACGTCTCAGCATAGACCTGTGGGGTTCTTGAGTGAAGACATGCTCTTTCTAGAAATTTTTCTTTTCTTTTTTTTTTTTTTGGCCATACTGTGCAGCATGCAGGATCTTAGTTTCTTGACCAGAAATTGAGCCTGTGCCCCACTCTGTTGGAAGTGCAGAGTCTTAACCACTAGGCTGCCAGGGAAGCCCCAAGATGTGCTCTCTACAATATAGAAGCCACTGGCGGTTTGAAGAACAGCTTGTGAGTTGCTAGTAGGTTCCAACAGGGCTGGAGCACCTGGCCAGGGCACTCCAGGCGGCTGTGCAGCTGAAGTGCCTCTCATGAGCTGGCTGAAGACTGACTCTTTTTTGCATCACGTCCTCTCTGAGAAGTAACCCTGAAAGACAGCAGGGGCGGTGGGGGCATCCCGCAGGCAGCACACTGGCCATCCACTGTACATAGAAAAGTACCCAGAAGCAGGAAAATCCACAGACGCCTGGACATGGGCACACGGCTTGTCTTATGGGATAGGAGCCTGAAAGGAACCGTATTAGGAGATCGGGAACAACTTAGTTTGGAGACGGACCTACAGCAGTGGGCAAAAGTGTGTGGATGCCAACTGGCCTTCAGAGGACCTGTCCCATAGTTCAGGCCCGCAGGGACCAGGTCAGTGGGATGACCTGTCCTGGAGATGATGGCCAGTCTTTCTCCTTGGTTATGGCACAAAAGAATAAATCAAAGATGATGAACCCCAAATCTCTCTTTGGCTGCTCTCTTTGGATGACCACAGTCATCCCCAGATGATGCTATTGATGATGGAGTAATGAACAAGAATCCACAGGAGACAGCAAAGATACCTCTTTCTTCCTGGAAATTACGTTACTACGAGAGTGTTCAGAAATAATGACTATGGTCTTGGGGCATGTTAAGTGGCCCATAGACACCAATACCCATGCTGGACACCCAGACTTTCAGCAACCAAGACAAATGATGACCCTTCAACGTGACACCCTGCCTTGAGAGCACCAGTGGGCCCCTTAGCGGCAGGTTGAGTCCATCACCCTCTTTTAATCTGGAATTCTCCAGGCAAGAATACTGGAGGAGGTAACCGTTCCCTTCTGCAGGGGATCTTTCTGAGCTAGGGACTGAACCCTAGTCCCATCTTTCCTGCATTGCGGACAGATTCTTTATCAGCTAATCCACTAGGGAAGCCCTTCTAATCTGGGTAGAACAGCAGTTTGTCTTTTCTGGAACTGCCATTACTCTTGGTATGGGTTTTGCTTCCTCTGCTCACAGTGCTTCCCAGCATCCATCAAAGGGCTTACAGAATCCATCCCCGAGGTCTGACTGCACACCTTGAATTGAGAAGTCATTTTACAGCTGGGGAGATACCACATTGAACACACGGCCTTGTGGTCTACTGGTCTTAGGACCTACTCTCATCAGTCAGAAGCAGATAGGCTGGGAGAATACAAGAGCATCCTGTGAACGACTCAGCTACCCATCAGTGCACCCAATCAATAGCCAGATATGGTGCTGTGACCCCCAAAGTTGAAATTCACGGGTTCAAGAACAAAGGCTGGAGTAGGAGAGCCATTTCTCATTGTCACCGCCGCCCCCACCCCCCACACCAGGTGCCTCGCTGGAGGTACGTGCTGAACATGCCTCTTGCTTCCTGCCCCTAAGCTCCTCTGAGGACTGCCATGGGTGTGTGCTTAGCCCTCACACACACTATCTGGAAGTGCTGGGAAGTCAACATTCTGTGGGCTGATCCTCTGTCCGATGGAGGGGGGAAACTGACAGATGAAGGTTAGACATGAGAGCTGGACCATAAAGAAGGTTGACTGCTGAAGAACTGATGCTTTTGAATTGTGGTGCTGGAAAACACTCTGGAGAATCCCCTGGACAGCAAGGAGATCAAACCGTTCAATTCTACAGGAAATCAACCCTGAATACTCATTGGAAGGACTGATGCTGAAGCTGAAGCTCCAATCCTTTGGCCACTGATACAAAGAATTGACTCATCAGAAAAGATCCTGATGCTGGGAAAGACTGAGGAAAGGAGAGGGGCGTGACAGAGAATGAGATGATTGGATGGCATCGTCCACAGACTCAATAGACATGAGTTTGAGCAAGCTCTGGGAGATGGTAAAGTCAGGGAAGTCTGGCGTGCTGCAGTTCGTGGAGTTGCAAAGAGTTGGACACAACTGAGCGACTGAACAACAAGAGATCCCAAGAGCCAGTGGAGGGAGACAGGCAGTGGGGTTGGGGGAAGCTAGAGAGGCCAGGAGGCATTGTGTGCAGCTCTGATGAGAAAGAGGAGGGAGTCAGGTGACCATCAGGAGGGAAGTGTTCTGGATGGAGGGGATAGCGTGCGTTAGTCTCTCAGTTGTGTTTGAGTCTTTGTAACCCCATGGACTGTAGCCCGCCAGGCTTCTCTGTCCATGGGATTCTCCAGGCAAGAGGGGATTGCCATTCCCTCCTCTAAGAGGGGATAGCAGGGGACCACCTCATGGAGATGAGGGTCTTTTCCATTCCAGCGCATTCAGTGTCTAGAAATAAAAAATATTCAACTTCACATAATACCCCTGAGAAAGTGGCTTAGCAGGATTATGTAACTGCTTCATGTACTGGTGAGCCCAGGGGCTTCACAGGGTCCTCCATCCATTTTTCTTGCCGATGGACATAATCTGGACAAGAAAATTGTGATTTGAAGATGGCAGATCCAAAGGGGAAACAAAAATATGTGTAGCAGGCATCCGTTTATTAGAGACCAAGTTTAGTTATGATCAGTCAAGTCTTTCTCCTTGATTACAGCAAAAAAGAATAAATAAAAGAGGCAAACCCAAGACCTCTCCCTGGCTGCTCTTTAGAAAGGCCGTTGTGATCTGGTGGAATCCAAGTCAGGTGTGGTGGGTACCACAGTCACCCCCAGGATGATGCTGTTGATGATGGAGAAATGAGTAAGAATCCACTGGGCGCAGCAGAGATATCTTTTCCTTCCTGGAGACTGTTGCTAAGGAGCGTATTCATAATGAAAGACCATTGTCTTGGGGCATGTGAAGAGGCCCACAGAAATCAAAGGACTTTAAAGGGGTTGAGAAGCAGGTGTGGTGAAGACTCGGACATGGCGGGAATTGTCAGGGCCAGAAGGGACAAAGTTCAGACGGTGCCCACGGCGTTTTATTGCAGAAAGGAAAGCATCCTTTTGAATTCTGTAATAACACTGTGTTTGTGGTCTATTTTCATCTGAGGATCTCAGAACACTTTCAGGTTGTCATTAAGCTTCACAGCGACCTGATGTACTGGGTATAATTATACCCATTTCATCGCAGGGTCATCTGAGGCCCTTTAAGATGAGCCGACTTGCTTGGAGACTTTGATCTAGACTTTTCTGTTTTCCACCCTGACTTGCCTGGTTCATTTTAATGTCGCGAAATCAGTGAGGGACATGAAAATTTCAACAAATCTACTCCAAAACCAGTTACTCAAATTCTTGGGCAAACCCTCCGTGGCTCTCCATGACCACCTTCCTCTCATGTTCATTAACAAAACCAGTTAGCCAAGGTATTTTTTTACATGCTTTTAGGAAAAGTCGTTGTATGGAAATATTGGAAGGCGTGAGATTGATCCCACGGAGCAAATGCGCCCCTTTCCCATGGTCTGGAATGGACTCCGTCCCAGGCAAATTGGAGTTGCAGGTATGCCGCTAATTTCCCATCATTCTGCTTGGAGGCGATAAGATGTCTTTTCATCTTAAGTTACATAAGTATCCAAACACATAAGGAGACCGTTATTACAAAGGCAACCGACAAGGGCAAAAAAAAAAAAAGACTTTCATTTATTCTGAATATCTGCACTAAACGGTTTTGATGTCTTTTCGGGGACTCCTAAGTACTAAGAAGGAGAAAAAAAAATGCACAAAAGTCCTTTTGAAAATGCAACCTGGCTGTCGCTGATGTTGGGTCTGTCGAGAAATCTATTGTCCATAAGGCAAGGGCCGGGCGATCATAATCCATCCTATGATATTTGCATTCGCCTTCCCCGTCTGCCCAACCGGCGGCTTATGCAAAGCAGCTCTTAGTATTCTTAGGGGGGTGGGGGCAGGGAGAGAGGCATGTACATGTACTTCAAAAACTCAGCTCCTGACAATGGAGAACATTTGTGGTAAATATGCTGCACTCTGGATGTTTTCTACCCGCTTCTTCAGGAAAACAGATGGGTAGTTTCTCTGACAGTGAAATTTATAGGTAACTGAAGGAAATGAGTGGTAAAAGGGAAAACTCCCTGTTTTTAATGTTTCCCATATAATCAAGCGCCTCTTTCATGGAGGTACCCCACTGCACTCCATCCTTCCACATTCTTTCCCCTTGACTGGCTCTCAAAAGATCCATTTCAACGAGGAAGAAAAAACCCAGCATCAAGGATGATGGTTGCGGATCCTGACACACACACAGGTTGTCTGCCTAACAGATAGCTTTGGCTCGGCCATATCGGACAGCCGACCTCTGGGTGAGCCGCCCAGCAGCCGCACTCCTGTGGTCGATGTCGAGGGAAGCCGGCCCTGCAGATTAGGGGCCCCCCGGGAAACCGAGACCGATCCGGCCGCTCAGTTTCATCTCTAATCTATCCGGCGAGGTGTGTTCAGTCAGCGACTTCCCAGGAAGACTTGGGCCGCATGGGAAGAAATTTAAGTTTCCAGCCTGTGTCCCTAGGGCCGTCTGAATGGAGCCGGTGTTTGAGCCTGTCCTGCACCTCGTGTAGGTCTGCGATACCATCAGGGGTGCCCCTGCGCTGGGCGGCGGGGGAGGAGGGAGGTGGCCGGCCTGGGGACTCGAGAAACTCAATCCCAGGCCGTTTTAGCTCGACAGCCATGGATGGAGAATTTACTAGGGTGGATGGATGGATAAATTAAATCACAAAATCTGCACTGGGAGGGACAGGAGTGTATGTGACTACTGTAACACAAGTGAGGATAAGATATATGTGCATGTATATATGTAAAGATGTATATGTATATGTGCATTATATATATAAAGAGAGGTGGGCTTCCCCAGTGGCTCAGTAGTAAAGAATCCACCTGCAATGCAGGTGACACAGGAGATGCGGGTTTGATCCCTGGGTCAGGAAGATCCCCTGGAGGAGGAAAGGGCAACCCACTCCTGTATTGGAGGAAATGGCAACCCACTCATGCCTACAGAATCCCATGGACAGAGGAGCCTGGTGGGCTACAGTCCCTGGGGTCGCAGAGTCAGACAAAACTGAAGCAACTGAGCGCACACTGACACACACACAGAAGCACGAAAACGTTTCGGATAAATGATTTCTTCTGTCTCAGAGAAACTAGGATGAGATTTCAGATGGGTTCTGAAGGATAAATGGAAACTCAGTGAGAGGAAGACTCTGTGACTTTATTCAGGCTGCTGTCACAAAGCACCCCAGCCAGAGGGGCTGCAGGCTGGAACCTCAGACCCGGGTGTGGGTGGGGCCGGTCCTCCTGAGGCCCCATCCTGGGCGTGCAGACGGCCATCTCCTGCCCGTGTCCTCACAGGGTCGTCCCTCTGAGTGTGTCTGTGTCCTGACCGCCTCTTCTTATAAGGCCACTAGACCTCTATGAGACTAGGGCCCGCCCAAAAGACTTCATTTTTACCTTAATCACTTTTTGAAAGGCCCAGCTCCAGATACAGTCACATCGTGAGGTGCTGGGTCAGGACCCCAACACAGGGCTCTTTGGGGGAGACAATTTGGCCCCTGACAAAGGGAAGGTGGTCCTTCCATGATGTTATAGAGACAGCAAAGCCAGAGACACAAAAGGGCAGGGTCTTGGGTCAGGTTTCCCGGATGCAGAGCCTGAGGTAAGGGCTGGGATCCACATGATTTATTGAGGGAGGTCTCTCAAAGGAAGTGAAGGAGGCAGGATGGGGCAGGGGGCAAGCCTCAGTGAGGTGGTGGTCTCAGCCGGAGACTGGCCTCAGCCTGGGCCCTCATGGAGCTCTGGGGTGTCAGATGTGGCACCAATAGACTTGATGCCTCTTGAGGCCACCATGGGGGCTTTTTGTACACCCCCCACCAGGTTAGCTGGACACTGGCTGTGGTTTCCCAGGATGGCCAAAGCGTGATGTTCTTAGCCAGGGCTCCCATGGGGTTGAGGACCAGGTCAAAGCTAAGGTTTTCCCCATAGTCAAGTACGGATGTGAGAGCTAGACCATAAAGAAGGCCGAGCACTGATGAATCTGTGCTTTCGAACTGTGGTGCTAGAGAAGGCTCTCGAGAGTCCCTTGGACTGCAAAGAGATGAAACCAGTCAATCCTAAAGGATATCAACCGTGAGTATTCTTTGGAAGGACTGAGGCTGAAGCTGAAGCTCTAATACTTTGGCCACCTGATGCAAAGAGCTGACTCACTGGAAAAGACCCTGATGCTGGGAAAGATTGAAGGCAGGAGGAGAAGAGGACGACAGAGGATAAGATGGTTGGATGGCATCACTGACTCAAGGATATGAATTTAAGCAAATTCTGGGAGACAGTGAAGGACAGGGAGGCCTGGTGTGCTGCAGTCCATGGGGTCGAAAAGAATCAGACACGACTGAGCAACAACAGCAGCAACAACTGGACCAGGAGCTGCCTGAACAGCCAACATCAGAGGCTGGAGGTGCTCCTGGCAGCCGAGCTCCTGGGGGACCCGAGTGGGTGCCCATGCTTCCCAGAGGTGCAGTGAGCTTGAGGGGACAGAGTGGCTGCGTTTGTGGGTTGACCACGGAGGTCTGTAGTGGTGAGGGTGGGGTGTGGGCAGAGCTACTGAAAGGGGGCAAATTGAGGATGAAGCTACACTGCTGCCCCTGGTCTCTCTGGCCTGCCCCCCGCCCCCAGCCTGGCACGTGGCAGGGACCCTGCAAGAGTTGCTGTTCAGTTGCTAAGTTGTGTCTGACTCTTCGTGATCCCATGGACTGCAGCATGCCAGGCTTCCCTATCCTTCACTATCTCTAGGAGTTTGCTCAGACTCATGTCAACTGGGTCTATGATGCCATCTGCAAGAGGGGCTATGAGAAAACCCATGTGGGCCAGCCCTGGACCAACTTCTGCATTCAGAGAGCTACTTCCATTGCCTCTCCTTGGGCTTTTATTAAAAAGAGGTGATTTCTCATTCTTTGCTTTTGGATTCTAAAGGTCTTCTGAGTGGCTTTTGAGCTATGGAAATTATGTTAAACATCACAGAGTTGATTGCTTTTTATAAACTTTTCATGATCTTGATTTCTTTTTAACCTTTAGAATAAACAACATAACTCTGAATCCTATAAAGGAAAAGGAAAAAAAGAGGTGATTTCAACCTGATGAGTAAATCCGAGGGGACTGGGTATATAAGAGGACTGTGCATCTTTGCAGAGGAGCCCGCTGCCCAGAGGCCAAGGAAGTGAGAAGTTGGACAGCGTCAGCCGTGCGGGAGGGGGCAAGGTCCTTCCTCTTCGTGGGGCGTGGAGCCCAGGGGTACGCAGAGTGAGGAGGAGGATGACTAACGGCAGGCTTTCTTCCTCCCCAGTTTGTCGGAGGTGGTCCTGTCCTCCGTGGCCAGCTCCATCCACTGTGGGTTTGAGGGAAGCCCTCCTGATTTCGTCACCATCATCACACCTGCTGGAGGATGGTCACGTGCTGGAGCACGCAGGAGTGGTGCTGTGTCTGAATCTGGCACCGAGCGCAGGCAGGGAGAGGTTCACGTGGTGAGATCTGCCTTGGGAACCACCCTCTCCAAAGCCGACATCCTGTGAGATTCACGAGCAGTGTTCTGAGCCTTCTCAGCAGCGCCTCTTCCTGCTATGGACGCTCAATGCCTGTCTGGTTAATAAAGGACACGAACCACTGATGCGTCCTCTTGCTGAATCCATCTGGAACTCTGGGGATGGAGAGCAGGTGGGGGGCTGCTAGCCCAGCTCTGACAGGGCTCCTGTTTTGATGATGGACAGGGACCCTGGAAGAGCCCCCTCACGCACTCCCATAGGTCAGCTTGGGGACGTATTCACTTTCTGCTCCCATCAGACTGTTCTTTCTGGCAACGGAGCTGCAGGCTGAAAAAGAGGATATGATGTGGGGACTTCCCTGAAGGTCCAGTGGTTAGGATTCTGTGCTTCCATTGCAGCAGGGACATGGGTTCGATCTCTGGTCGGGGGTCTAAGATCCCACATGGCTTGTAACATAGCCAAAAAAATAAAAGGGATTCTATCCTGAACAAAGCGGTAGACCCCCCTCCTGTTAGAGTCATTTGAGAAACCGTGCATTTGATTCCTTACAGAACAGTCTCCCATCCCCCTGTCCCCCAGTCCTAACCATCAGGTGGATGGCTGGTGTGCCTGTAGATGTTAGTGGATTCCTGCGTTCTAATAGCAATTGCATGGTGGCCTCATTCCTGAGGGACCGCTGAGTTTCAAACATTCTGGTCTCTTAATGTTATGAAAATATGCTGTTTATTTTTTTTTAAAACTAAAGGGAATAAAGACAGACAAAGAAAGAAAGGGAGAAATGCAAGTTGAACCTAAGACGACTTTTTTTTTAAAGTCGACCAGAAGGCACGACAGAAGTCTGGCAAAGATAAAGCCATGGGTTCAAACGTATAGCGCTTACTTTTCCTTTGCATCAAAGCAAAGCAAACATCGAGAAGGCCCATAGGCAGATCTAACCTCCTCAACTGATCCTTTCTCCCCCCTCACTGGCTGCTGGGGGACGTAGATGCCTCAGCCTCTTAAATAACGCTCGGAACAGCGGGCCAATTGTGTGGCCGGGCCAGCGCTGCCCCAGGTAGCCGATAACTTCCTGTGTTGAAATGATGACTTGGAGATTTCATCCCGATATCCCCGCTCACCAGGAAATATCCTCTTACAGACCTGCCATTTCGTAAAGTAATCGGTGAGAATGCCATTAAAGTCAATGTCTTAATTAAGCTAAGCATTAGCCAAGGAATTACAGGCATCTGAAGGCTTAGATGGCCTGTGGGATCTCGTTTCAAGAGGCAGAGGTGTGTGGAAGGTGGAGGACTGGGAACTCCGAGGGAGGCGTCCACCGCCACTGAGAGCCGGCGCGTCACGGTCGCCTGGGACCCCTTCGGCAGGGCTGCTCACACCCCTGCAGGGTGGGCTGAACCCAGCCCTTCTTGGCATCTCCAGGTTCTCCTTTTTTAAAATTAATTTTTAGTTGAGTACAGCTGCTGTACGACGCTGTGTTAGTTTCCGCTGTACAGCCACGTGAATCGGCTGTACGTATGTGTGCATCCCCTCTTCTTTAATTGCCTTCCCATTTAGGTCACACAGAGCATTGGGAGAGTTCCTGGGGCTGTGCGGTGGATTCTCATTAGTCATCTATTAGTAACAGTATCAGGAGAAGGCAATGGCACCCCACTCCAGTACTTTTGCCTGGAAAATCCCATGGACGGAGGAGCCTGGTAGGCTGCAGTCCATGGGTCACTAGAGTCGGACCCGACTGAGCGACTTCACTTTCACTTTCCACTTTCATGCATTGGAGAAGGAAATGGCAACCCACTCCAGTGTTCTTGCCTAGAGAATCCCAGGGATGGGGAAGCCTGGTGGGCTGCTGTCTATGGGGTCGCACCGAGTCGGACACGACTGAAGCGACTTAGCAGCAGCAGCAGCAGCAGCAACAATATCAATAACATATACATGTCAGTTCCAATTAATCCCATCCCCCCTTTCCCTTCTCAGTGTCCATTCATTTGTTCGCTACATCTGTGTCTCTATTTCTGTTTTGCAAGTAAGATCTTCTGTACCATTTTCTAGATTCCACATACATGCATTATTACACGGTATTTGTTTTGCTCTTTCAGTCTGAATGAGCATCTCCACATCCATCTCCAGTTTCTTTAACCCGTTTCCTTGCCTGTGGTCAGCCGTTCCTCTTTGCCTTGCGTAGATGCCTGCAGGCAGATGCTGAGGATGTGGGACCTGGGACCGGCTGGCTCGGTCTCTCCCGGGACCTACATCTGAGGGAAGCTGAAGTCATGCAGGTTGGCCGAGGTCCTCTCACGCAGGGAGCGATGTGCCTCGGGTGGAGGAAGGCACTTTGGTCCCCCCGACCTTGCTGCACTTCCACCGCACCCAGACCCCCAGGAACACCTGTCTCTGTCTCTCACTTCTAGGTACTTAATTAACTGTTCTGTTCTCAGTTTTCAACTCTGGAAAATGGGATTTATTCTCCAGTGCCTAGCTGGAGCGAGCCAGTGACTTGGTAACAACCAGCTGTCAAATATAATCAGATATAACTTTGGATGGTCATAGCACTAGACGTGGGGTCTAAGACCTGGGTCTTGGCTTGGCTGACCTCACTGGAATTGTCCACGCTGGCAGGCGGTGAAGGAGGGGCATAGATGCCCAGTCACTGCTCTTTCTGTCCTCTCTGAGCATTTTGCCCTGCCTGAGATCCTGTTTCATAACTTGTGGCTTCCTCTGGGAACCTTGGCTGTGGGTGCCCGCCTCCGGGCCAGGACCCAGGGCTGTACAGCTGAATTGACCAGAGCCTCCAAGCCTCCAGACTTCACTCCCTGATCCCGAGCTTGTAAACCTCGCTGCGGGTATCAGTTACCTTTTGTTGCTGTTGTTTAGTCGCTAAGTCTTGTCTGACTCTTTGTGACCCGCCAGGCTCCTCCGTCCATGGGATTTCCCAGGCCAGAATACAGGAGTGGGTTGCCATTTCCTCCTCCAGGGGATCTTCCTGATCCAGGGATCGAACCTGCATTGGCAGGCAGATTCTTTACCCCTGAGTCACCAGGGAAGCCCGTCAGTTCCCTAGTGCTGCGTAACAAAGGACCCCTCAAGCGCAGCGTCTGAAGGCAGGAGTACACTTTCGTTCTCCCAGTTCCTGAGGGGGAGGAACTGGGGAGGGGCTCCAGGTGAGTGGCCCTGACCCCGGGTCTGTCGTGAGATTGTACTTGAGGTGTGGCTGGAGCGTCCTCATCTGAAGGCTTGGCGGGGCCGGGGGAGCCACCTCCAGGAGCCTCATGTCCTCACCCCGAGCCTCCCCACAGGCTGCGCGAGCATCCTCACAATGTGGCGGCCGGCTGCCCCGGGGAGAGGATCCCAGGGAGGACCCGGCCTCTCCAGCACATCCTGCTCTCCAGGGGAGGGACCTACACAAAAGCACAAAGGCCAGGCAGCCCCCGGGCCCCCGGGCCGGCTCGGAGGCTGGCTGCCGCCCTGGCTTCTCCACCAGGGTCTTCGTCTCTGGTTGCAGGAGACCAGTGGTTGGGGTGGGCATGCTTTGGGGCCCCTCCACGACCAGCCAGTCCCCAAGGCCTCTGGCTCCTGGGCCTGGAGTCCAGGGTGCTTCTCTGGGCAGAGGGGCAGTGCTCCCCACTTCCGCCTGCCTGTGAGTCCCAAGAGAGTCCAGGGGTCCAGAGGTCCCTGCAGGCTTTGACCAGGTGGACACAGATCTCTTCCTAAGCCCCGCCCTCAAGGTTTCCAGTACCTACTTCTCCCCTCCATGTGGAGGGGCTGCACCACAGGGTATAAACCCCACCTGTGAACACCTCACTGTCCAGCCAGTGGCCCTCAGGGCCTGGCGAGGGGGATGAGTAACCACTGACCAGAGCTTCCCAGACGACGCTGGGACTGTGACTGGGGGCCACTGGTGGCCCCCCAGCAGGAACGAGGAGGGCTGTGCTGCCGGGGGAGGAGAGTCGCAGTCTTCCTTTCCGAAGCTCCTCGTCGGGGCGGGATGGTCATCCAAGCTGAGGGTCAGGGCTGTGGGACTCAGGTGACCTGTTGAAAAGGTCCCATCTCCCTGGTCGGACTCCTGGGGAAGTTCTCTGTCAGACCAGGACTCAGTGGGTGTTTGCCCATGGTGCCAGGGGCAGGTGCCAGGGGCAGGGCCCAGTGCTCACAGCTGGGGGACACCTGTACTTACGCCAAGATCAGAAGTGACAGGAGCTCGAGGCTGTTTCTTTTCTGAACAGAGGAACGGTGGCTGCATCACGATAACAACAAGTACAAGCGTCTGTCACTCAGTCGTGTCCGGCTCTGTGTGGCCCCAGGCACTGAGGCCCGCCAGGCTCCTCTGTCCATGGGATTCTCCAGGCGAGAATACTGGACGGGGTTGTCATGCCCTCCTCCAGGGGGATCTTCCTGACTCAGGGACAACAGTAGTAAACAATTGAAAAAATTCTGGCCAGGTGTGGTCAGTTCTGCACACTTGGCCTCCGGTTGCATCTGCCTGGAGCGACCAGCAGGCGAGAGGAAGAATCCTGCATGGCTCCCTCACCCACAAGCGCACGGGCAAGTGCGAGGGCAGGGCCTGCTTCCTGCCCAGCTTCCCCGGGGTGGGTGCGGGGCAGTGCATCTCCTGGCCTGGAGGGACGGACCCGTAGAGTCCATCTACTTTAGGCTGTGCTTTGCACAGACCTGTGTCCCCCAGAAGATGTGGGGTCATAACCCTCAGGACCTGGGTGTGGCCTTAGTCGGAAACAAGGTCTTTGCAGATGATCAAGTTAAGATGAGGTCACTAGGGTGGGTCCTGATCCCACAGGACTGGGGTCCTTATAGGAAGAGGTCAGGACACAAACACACACAGAGAGGCACGACCCTGTGAGGACAGGGGGAGGAGGCGGCTGTCTGCACGCCCAGGAGAGAGGCCTCAGGAGGACCAGCCGTGCCCACACCTGGGTCTGGGATTCCAGCCTCTGACTGGGAGAAATAAATGCCGTTGATTAGGGACCGTGTGTGGGACTGTTGCTGCAGCCGAGCAGACTGATGTATCTTGTGAATCAGCCTTCATCCTGCTCACAGAGGCTGTGGGCTGGAACCACCCTTTGGAGAGATGCTGTCCCAGGGACAGAGGACAAGGTGATCAGTCTGCCTAGGCAGAGAAGGCACAATGCTGGGGGGCCTCCCATCCCTTCTCCCATCACCAGGGCTTCTGGTTGGGAGGCGGAGGTGGCCTCCACACACCTGGATTTGTGTGCAAGCTGAACCCAGTCCTGGAGACTCAGAGTCACATGCTGGAGCCTGGGGCTGGGCCGGGCTTTCCCAGCCGGAATCTGAGACCACAGCAGGAATTGAGGTGACTGTGGGCAGCCCCGCAGGTAGCGTCCCCTCCATCTTCACCTGGGGGGCCAGTTTCAGGCCCAACCTGACAGGTCCTCTTCCTACTGCAGCCCCAGAGGAGGGGACCCAGAAGCTGGACCCCCAGGTGGAGCCAGGGCCTGTCCCTTGCCTCTGGGGATGGTGGTTAAAACCAGGTGCTGGAGAGGGCCAGGCTGGTCACAGCACCCCTCACCTGGTGGCCCCAAGTCGGAGAGTCACTGGGCAGGCTGGCTCTGTGCCCCACCCCCACCTGCCTCCCTAGGGTCTGGTGGTCGCCGGATCTGGGACACATTAGGGCCCACTTGTTGTCATTGAAGGGAAACGTCTGTGATGAAGCTGGTGGAGGGCTGAGTCAGTGGTCCCAAGAGGACCCGTGTGGTGGCCAGGCTGTGCTGTAAGCTAGCCGGGCCTCAGGGCTGGAGGGAGACGTGAGGACCACTCCGGGGTCCCCGAATTTTAGGCAGACTTGGCAGGTACCCGTTACCCCTCCACTGGTCACCACTCCCCGGGGGTGGAGGTGCCAGCCTGCTGCCACTAAGGGAAGAACCTCTGGCTTCTTCTGGTAGCAGATGGATCTTGGTCTCCTTGGTGGTCTGGCCATCGGCCAGGACAGGTGGATGCCGATGGTCTGAGGGTTGCAGGGGGCTGTGGCGGGTTTGCCTGGCTCCACGTTAAGTGCTTCCCGCATTCTCCCATTCACCCCCTTGACAGTCCACTGCGTGATGTCAGCCTCCGTTTTATGCCTTTTAATGACTCTCCAAGGTCTCTGGGACCAGCCGAGTCCTCCATCTTCATTCTTGTCCTGGAGACCACTTCCCCACGCTGTCCCCTAGGAGGACGAGTGGCTCAGAGACACAGTTCCTGCCTTTGGGAATCTACATCCAGCTGAGGAGACACAGGTTAAAAGTCCAGGAGGCAAGAAGACACTTAAAGGGGTACCGTGGCCACCCCGGCCCCCGCAGGCTGGACAGGAGTGTGGAGCCAAGGAGGCAACCCAGTGGCCAGAGGAGGCTCCCCATTGCCTTCCCTGTGGGTGGGGACCGTGGGCAGAGGCTGGGAGAGCCATGCTCCAGAGGTCCGGGCCCTTGGCCACTTTCCCAGGGCTGTCCGAGCCTCATGCCTCGGAACCTTCCCGCCTGTGTCTCTGTCAGGCACTCCTTGCGTGCATGGCACTGTGCAGGCAGCTCTCACCTGCAGGGGCATCTGGAGCAGCTTTGAGAGAAGAGGGCAGGCCACCCACTGGCCGACCAGCTGAATCCACTCGGGTTTGTTTAGAGCTTCCAGGTGATTCTGAGATGTAGCCACGTTTGAGAAGCGCTGGGCCAGATACCAGGCAGTTTTTCAGGCTAGGAGTGCGGAATGTGCCCTCCGAATGAAGGGTTCCGCTGCCCCCAGAGACCCCCAAGGCTGGGGTCTCTGCCTTGTTCGTAATCCAGACCAGGGGACTCCATGGCCACAGGACAGGTAAGCCCCCCAGGTCCCAGGAGCCCACAGAACCTCCTGCAACCTCTTCCGTAAGCAGCAAGTCAATCTCAGTAGGGGACGAGGGCAAAACTCGTTTGGCCAAATTTAGCGCTTTTCTTGACTTGGAGTGTTCTCACAATGAAACAGAACGGGATGCAGGGGACAGGAGAGGGTCTGAATTCATTTATAGCTGCCGAAACGTGATTCAAAGCAAAAATGGCTTAGATGGGTCTATAAAAGGAACACCACAATCCCCTTAGACAGACACAAAGCATTTTGATGATTTCAGTATAAATGAATCTGGTGCATAAGGATTAAATTTCTCTCAAAATACTTGAGCTTCTAAAAGGGTGAGAAGAAGCAGCAGGCTGTAAGGAACATGACTGCTTTTGGAGAATTTTTCAGGGTGGAAATGAAGCTGGTTATAGCGCCCGGAAATGGGTCCTTGTTGCTTACCAACGTCTGGGGGAAAAGATGGTGCTTGCAAGGAGCATTGTTCTTCTCTAGTGGGTTAGGGCCTGACCTGGTGACCCCACTTTACTTCATTTTAAAAATAATTTTATTTATTTATTTATAGCTATGATTTTTCCAATAGTCATGTACAGATGTGAGAGCTGGACTTTACAGAAGACTGAACGCAGAAGAACTGATGCTTTCGAACTGTGATGCTGGAGAAGATTCTTGAAAGTCCCTTGGACTGCAAGGAGAGCAAACTGGTCAATCCTAAAGGAAATCAACCCTGAATTTTCATTGAAAGCACTGATGCTGAAGCTGAAGCTCCAATACTTGGGTCACCTGGTGTGAAGAGCCAACTCTTTGGAAAAGACCCTGATGCTGGGAAAGATTGAAGGCAGGAGGAGAAGGGGGCGACAGAGGATGAGATGGCGGATGGTGTCACCGACTCAATGGACATGAGCTTGAGCAAACTCAGGGAGATAGTGAAGGACAGGGGAGTCTGGTGTGCTGCAGTCCATGGGATTGCAAAGAGTCACACAAGACTTAGCGACCAAAACAGCAACAGCAATTTATTTCAACTGGGGTGGGTCTTCGTTGCTGCGAGGGCTTTTCTCTAGCTGTGGTGAGCAGGGGCTTCTCATTACAGTGGCTTCTCTTGTTGCCGAGCACGGGCTCACTTTTTGTGGTCTGTATGTGGGCTTAGTTCTCTGTGGCACATGCGATCTTCCTGTACCTGGGATTGGTTCCATCTCCTGCACTGACTGGAGAAGGAAATGGCAACCCACGCCAGTATTCTTGCCTGGAAAATCCCATGGACAGAGGAGCCTGGCAGGCTACAGTCCATGGGGTCGCAAAGAGTCAGACACGACTGAGTGACTAAACCCCTACCATCCCTGCACTGGCAGGCGGATTCTTCACCACTGGGCCACCAAGGAATCCCCCTCATTTCGCTTTAATCGCCTCTCGAAAGAGCCTATCTCCAAATACAGCTACATTCTGAGGCGCTGGGGGTCAGCACCTCAAAATATTAAATTTGGTCAGTGGGTGCAGTTCAGCCCATGAGACTTTCCATCCACCTGATTTGATGGGGTCATCTCAGATGAGCGCTCACGTTTCTTCTCTTTCTAAAATTCTCAGAGCCTGTCACAATCGTGTGAAAACTAACTGCTTCATTAAAAATGTATCTCAAAGAAGAGGGAACCCTCCTCCTCTGCTGCTGGCCCAGTAAGTTGGTGCAGCCGCTGTGGAAGACAGGATGCAGGTTCTTCAGAAAACTAAAACCAGAGCTACCACGCGAACCAGCAATCCCACTCCTGGACATATATCAAGACAGAATGGTAGTTCAAAGATGCACGCACCCCTATGCTCATAGCAGCACTATGTACCATAGCCAAGACACGGGAACAACCTACATGTCCACCGGCAGACGAAGGGATGAAGATGTGGTGCGTATACGCAACGGAATACTACGTAGAATGAATCAGTGCCATGAGCAGCGACGTGGCTGCAACCAGAGTTTATCATACGAAGTGAAGTGCATCAGAATGAGAAAGACAAGTACCATATTATCCTAACACTTATACTGGAGTCTAAAATATGACACAAAAGAACCATCTCCGAAACAGAAGCAGTTACGGACACAGAGAAGAGACGTGATTCTCCAGGGGGCGGGGGTTGGGGGAGGGATAGAGTGAGAGGCTGGGGTTAGCAGACGTAGGATGGATAAACCACAAGGGCCTACTGTAGAGCACAGGGAGCTATGATCCATATCCCATGATAAACCATGACGGAAAAGAATGTAAAGATGAATGTATATATGTGTATAACCGGATTACTTGGCTGTACAGCAGTAATTAACACAACACTGTCAATCAAGTCTACTTCAATAAGGAAACGCACATATACACATCCATGTGCTGTATCTCACAAGGAAACGAAAGTCTAGTTTTACTGTATGAGGGAGGTGGGCAGATACTGTAAGTGAACTTTGCTTTCATCTATCAGAGCAAGGAGTTCTGTCTGAACAAGACAAGACGAGGATGGCAGCGCCTTCCGACTCACCGTTTTGTGAGCGTCTGTATTTATGTAGCACATTTAATGCAGCTGAATTTTTAAAATCCACTTTTTGATAGAAATCAAAACAATGAAAAGACCTTCCCCCTTATAGCCTTCCATGTTTTCTTCTGACCCTTCAATGATTTGTTTCACGCACATGATTTCATGTAATTCCATAATAACCTTTTTTTCCCTTTTTCCGTTCTCTCCAAGTCTCTCCCCACCGGTAACCACCAGCTTGCTCCCTGTCGTCTGTGAGTTGTTTCTCTTTGGATTTACTTACTAGATTCTTTTATTTATTTATTTTTTTTAGATTGTCCTGTTTTTTAGATTCCACACGCACGTGAGATCATACAGTATTTGTCTTTCTCTGTCTGACTTGTTTCACGGAGTGCCCTCCCGCTCCATCCGCGTTGCCGCACAGGGCGACACTCTGCTCTCTTTCTGTGGCCGAGGAGGATTGCGTTGTGTGTATGTATGTCCACCACATCATGCATGGACACGAGCGAACGTCCATTCATCCGCCGATGGACATTTAGGTTTCTTCCATATCTTGTCTATTGTAAACAGCACCGGTATGAACATTGGAGGGCATGTGTTTTTTCAAATTAGTAGTTTTGCTAGTTTTCGATACGTGCCCAGTGTGGGATTGCTGGGACATAGGGCAGTTCTGTTTTCCGTTTTCTGAGAATCCTCCATATTGTTTTCCATCCTGGCTTCATGCATTGGCATTCCCACCAACAGCGCATGAGCGTTCCCTTTTGCCACATCCTTACCAACCTGGTACTCATGTTCTTTTTGACGAGGGTCATTCTGACAGGTGTGGGGTGATTTCTCACTGTGCTTGTGGTTTGCATCTTCCCAGTGATTAGCGATGCTGAGCATCTTTTCACGTGCATGTCCTCTTTGGAAAAATGTCTATTCATTTCTGCTCATTTTTTAATCAGATAGTTTGTGCTTTTAAATGCCGAGTTGTGTGTATATTGGATGATTTTTTTTCTTTTCTCACTTGACTTTTTAATCCACTTGTAGTTTATCTTGCCACATGGGGTAAGCGGCCCATAGGCTGGCCATTTATTTCCGGCTGATTTGAGATGCCTTCTCTCTCCTGTACTGCAGTCCTACACGTGACCTGAGTCTATCTGGACCGTCTGCAGCTGTGGCTTAGTCCAGTCTGTTTCATTTCTACTCTCACAGTGTTTTAATAACCGATGTGTTATAATATTTTTAATATCTGCCAGGAGAATCTCTCTCTTTGTTCCTCTTCTTTTTCCGAGTTTTCCTGGCTGTCTTTTTAATTTTTTCACATGAATTTTAGTATCGCCTTGTCTTGTCAAAGGAAGAGAAACTGCATTTTCATTGGCATCAAGTTAGCCTTTTAAACTAGCAAAGGGAGCACTGGCCTCTAGAACTTGACTTGCTTTTCCAATTGTCTTCTTTTGTGTGCATCAACAGTTTAACAAGTTTTTTTTTTTTTTTAATGTAGAGCTTAAAAATTCTTATAATGCTTATGTCTAGTATTTTATCTTTTTAAAAAAGTACCTGAAATCATTTTTTTTTCTTCCAATGCAACTTTGGGTGTGTGAGTATGTGTGTGTATGAAAGATACTGTTTTTTTTTTTTTAATGTAACTCTGTTCTCTTGCTCTTTTATGGCTTGTAATCACTTTTTAACAAATCATGTGGAGTTTTCCAGAATCAAAGCAAGTTTTCTGCACATAATAAGACTTTCTCTCCTTTTCAATTTTTATACTTTTAATTTCTTTTCCAATTGCATTTGCCAGTAATTCTGGAACAAATCAATAGCAATAGAGATAATGATTATTGCCTACATTGGTGGGGACAGGACGCCTTTTGAGTTTCCTTATGGAGACTGAGCCTGGCTGAGATGGATACATTATGTCATATTGGGGACATTTCCATCTATTCTTATTTTATCGAATTTTGTCAAATGCTTTTCCAACTATGGAAACAATCATTTAATTCTTCTGCAGTCCAATTAATATGATCAAGTAAGTATATTAGCACATTTCCTAGTATTGTCTTAGGTGTGGTCTTAATGTAGTATTCTTTAATGTGCTTCTAAATTCTGTTTGCTTCTATTTTGTTTTGGATTTTCCCTGTGGTATTTATAAGAGATACTTATCTAAAGCTTTCATCAAGTTTTGGAATCAGTGTTACGCTTGCTTTATGAGAATAATTGGAAAGTTTTCTGTCTTACTCTGCTGGAGAGAGTTTTCAACAGTATTGGAAGGAAAGGCTCGTGACTGTTTTATTGTGAAAGAGGACAGGGAAGCCTAGCATGCTGCAGTCCATGGGGGTCACAAAGAGTTGGACATGACTTAACAGCTGAACAACATACAGGCTTGGTCCTTTTTCGAGGTGGAGGGGTATTTATAAAATTTGCTTTTAAGAGGTATGCCACAGCAAATATCCTTTTATATCTATCTTTGTGCACGTAAGTATATTTTTAGGTTAGACTGATTCCTAGATGTGTAATTGCCATAAAAATGTATTAAGTTTAAGGTTTGATCAGTAGGTCCACGTGGTCCCCACCTTGACCAATTTATGCTCCCACCAACAGTCAGTGATACTGGGCGCTGCCAGCCTTGCCCTTCCTTGCCAATTTGGTAGAAAACAAAAACAAAAGCAAAAGCCCTTATTTCAGTCTCCACTGTTTTAACTAGCAGTGAGGTTGGACACTTTTCGTATTTGTACTTGATTACTGGATGGCTTTTTCTGTGCATTGCCTGCTCATGTGTTTCCTACATTTTCCAATAGATTTTCCTTCTTTTTCTCATTGATTTTTAAGAGCTCTTTATATATGAGAGATCCTTAACCCTCCCAGGGCTTATGTTATCCTAGGTCAGCCATCGGTCTTCCTGGTGAATGGACTTTGTTATAAAAATTATGTAGTTGACTCGTCAGCATCTAAGTTTATTCTCCTGGGCAGAGGCCAGACTGCGGGTGATTCAGCCTTGGGTCATGCAGAGAACTTGAACTTGTTGATTGAACATCCAGAACTAACTTGAGGAACTTGACTCAACTCTTCTGTGTCCAGTTCCAACAAGCTCTTACAGAACTGGAAAAAAATCCAAAAAAACACACAAAAACACCAGCCGCTAGAGAACTCCCATTGATCAGAAACATGCCACAGATACACGTAATCCTGGTCATCAAAATTCATTTCCTGAATACGGTCAGAGGAAGCATGGGTCTGTCCTGGGTTCTTTATTCCAAGAAGGGGAAGGAGCTACAAGCAAATTTTGAAAGTCAAAATTCAGCAGGTTTTTCTATCGAGTTCTGTTTACCGATGGATGCGCTGTGGATTTTCTGGAGGAAAACATAAACACATGATTGAGATGCAAAAGAATGTTCATGACGTTGCCTGTTGGCTTTCTCCCCAGGGTGTGGCCAGGAACTGTAAGGGGTGCCAGGTCCTGGCTGATAACCACCCGGGGTGGGGTGAGCAGGGAACCATCTGATGTGGGAGCTGCTGTAAACAGTAAGATGTGGTTTGCAAACAGCATTTAAGACAAAGCAAGCCACCGGACCACCACTGGTCCAGACTCATCTCTTTGGAAGTTACTTCTTTTGCTTTAAACTTCAGTCCGGGTGGGAGGGAGTGTAACAGTGAGTCAAAAGGTGAGCGGAAAGTGTCAGGTACCGACTGCTATGTGGGGAGGGCATGACTTTGCTTCCCAGACAGGCGTTCCTTTATATTCCAGACATTGACCCTGGCAGGGGCACATCTGAGGCTCCAGGAGACAAAGGTGATGAAGATAACCGAAATACAATCACAGTGACAACAAAAAGCAAGCATTAATTATCTGTTGTGGGCTATATGGGGAAGCCTGTGACAAACACTCTCACCTTGTCCCAAGGACGAGGCAGATGCTGTGGATGGTCACTCCAGTTTGGATGAGGAATGTGAGGTGGAAAGGACCACTGACCCTCCCGGGGCTGTGCGTCTGGGAGGTCTGAGCCCAAACCCGTGTTCTCTGCCGCACACCTCCCAGGCCCATCCGTGGGCACGTCCTTCAAAGTCCCAGGACTGTGATGCCATGAGAACACGAGGTGATGGCTTAGGGCACCTGCTGGGATGAGGCCTGGTTCTGATGGGACCCAGAGATACCGACTGAGCCTGCTGTGGCATGTCAGGGAAGACTGTGGGTCCTGAAGGGTGAGCTGGATTTACCAGAAAGAGGAGGTCGGTGGAAGGAGGGGGGCTCTTTCTGGTGGGTGGGCCATGCTGAGGGATGGAGCAGAGCCACGGAGAGGACAAATGATGTCCAGGGGGCGGGGAGGAGGCCTCTGGGCATGATGAAGCTGGCCTCAGTGCGGAGCCTGCAGGGCTTAGTCGCCTCACGGCACGTGGAATCTTCCTGGACCAGGGATCAAACTTGTCTCCTCTGTGTTGGCAGGTGGATTCACTGGACCACCAGGGAAGTTCAGGAGCATTATTTTTTAAGGCTAAGCACAGAGAAGGCAATGGCACCCCCACTCCAGTACTTTTGCCTGGAAAATCCCATGGACGGAGGAGCCTGGTGGGCTGCAGTCCACGGGGTCGCTAGAGTTGGACACGACTGAAGCGACTTAGCAGCAGCAGCAGCAGCAACTGATGTCGTGATTGTCAGAGTTTTTGCTGGCCTGTTACCCTGATCGTTGCAAAGGAAGTCTGGTCAGTATGAGGTTGAGAAAGCCAATGTTATATGTGTCTAGGTGAAGTTAGAATCCCAGGGACGGGAAGCCTGGTGGGCTGCCGTCTATGGGGTCGCACAGAGTCAGACACCACTAAAGCGACGCGGCAGCAGCAGATGAAGGCATCTGTCTCACGCTTTGGTCTGTCTTGTTCACCATCATCATTTTGTGTTTACATGTTTGTGCTGAAATCTTCAAGATGTTCAGTGCATGACTCAGAAGAGCCAAACTTTACATGAGATGTGGTAGCATGAGTTGCTGGGAGATGGGTTAGCTAGTGGGTACAGACAGATAGAAACCAGAGATCATTCTTTTCAAAGTTCTAGTTAAATGTGCCCAAAGACACTGGTAACATAAAAATGTGTGATGCCACAGAAAACAGAGAGAGGAAAGCCTCATGTCAAAACTGGGGGAAAACTGATGAAAATCCACTCCTGTGGGAGAGAGAGATGGTGTCCTGGGCAAGGACCTGCCAAAGAACCTGGGAGTCAGGATGGGAACTGAGCAACATCTGCTTTCCTGTTGGGATCCCAGAAAAGGAACCCAACAAACGTGACTGATGTGCCTGTTCATTTACAAACATAACACCTGAACAGATCTTGCCTTGCTCAGAGTTTTTAAAAGCAAGAAAACAAGCTGAAAAGAACAAGCTTACTGATACGGGACAAACCAGGAAACATGGGAGAGTGTCCACAGGACGCAGTGTCGTGGAAATGACCTACAGGATTTAGAAGAAAAAAAAAGTCAAGAGACAGATTAACATGGACAAAACGGCAAAAGAAAATACAACGGCTGTGTATCAGACCGAACCTTGCAAAACCCTATAAAATTCCCATGTCTGATTATAGGCAATTACAGCGTTAAACTTAGCATATATTATATATACCAAGACAAAAACAAAATAAATGACCAGAAACCCATGCACTTGATCATAGATTACGGCAACAGATATAAGACTGAATAGCTTAGTTATAATAGTAAGTAAATGTAAATGTAATAGATTCTTTATTCATAAGACTGTAAAATTGGATAAAATAATTGAAACATGTCATTTCTATGAAATGCACTTAAAAATAGTTTTCAAAAGGCAGAAAGTAAGTGTGTAGGTAAATGAACTAAATGAACGCAAATAAAAGAGAACGCGTGGGTCACAACGATAAAACTGGCCCAAGCAAAATCCAACAACAGAAGCAGAAGCAGATCGAAGAAGGCAATCACCTTTTGAGAAATGATATAACTCACAATAAAGATAAACTGACCCCAGCCTTTTGGTGGTAGATAACTATTCCCCAAAATATATAATGTGAAATCGCTAGAACTATAAGGAGAAATGCCCCAACATATATAATGTGAAATCGTTAGAACTATAAGGGGAAATGGACAGAAATCCACCAAGGTTCACCATTTTTTTTTTTCGTACTTGAATCCCTCCAAAACTCTAAAAGGCAAAAACTGCTTCATAAACCTGAGGCCAAAGAGACAGGAAAACTGGACCTGAGCTCACGTAACTCATGCAGAGTTTCATCTCACTCACTGTGAATATGTGTGTATGTCACTAAAGAAATATTATTGAGTCAATCTCTTGGGGTTTTGCATAAAATTCTCTAGTGGCCCAGATGATAAATAATCTGCCTACAATGCAGGAGGCCTGGGTTTGATCCCTGGGTTGGGAAAATTCCCCCAGAGGATGAAATGGCCACTCACTCCAATATTCTTGCCTGGAAAATTCCATGGACAGAGAAACCTGGTGGGTTAGAAAGAGTTGGACACGACTGAGTGACTAACACTGTCACTTTTTTCCCACCACGAATCATCTTTCTAAAAACTAAAAAATTCTGAATTCTGAATCTTTGCCCACTCTAATGAATTTGGATAAATGTTTGTGAAGCTATAATAAGATCCATGAAATAGGCAAAAAATAGAGCATATGATATAATTACATATAATGAAATCTTCTAGATACGTGTGTGTGATATATATATATAAGTAGATATAAAATACAAATAGAGAAAAGAAATATTTTCTGACTCTTTCATCATGTTTACATAAATCATTTGCTGTGATTACAAAGCTAGAAAGCTAGAAAATTATAATCCAGCTACAGGGTTTTAAAAAACACTCTTCTAAATTAGGACAAAACAGAAGTAAAAATTGAAATCACAGCCATGCTGACATTTATGGGGTGTGGTCAAGATTGCTTTTAGAGACAGATTAAACATTTTTATCAATAAGCTGTAATAAGGAGAAAAGTAAGAATGAGAATGGGGAGTGGCTCCAGAGATGGGGATAATTCACCCAGTTCCAGAGAAGGTGTGTGGCCCTTGCTGCTGACATGTCCGTCGGGTTTACTGGGAACTTGTGATGAGTTCACTGTTGTCCAGAGAAGTGCAAATGGCTCCATGGCAGAACTAAGAAAAGGCCGACAACCTGAAAACACAAACACCCGTAAGAGAAATTGAGAAGTTATCAAAGAAACATCTCCCCAAAAGGGTGTACTCCATTAAACCCTCAGTGGTCACCCCTATCCAATGTAGACTGTTTTTACTAATTAAAAAAAAAAAAAGATAAAAAGTCTATTTACACAAAACTGCATGCATACCTAAATTCTCAACATAGTTTCAGAAATCCATCAGGTACGATTCCAGAAGAGAAAAAAGGCAAGTCGAGTCCAACTGAGCTTTTTTTTCTTTTTCTAATTTGGGCCTCGCTGGGTCTTCATTTCGGCATGAAGCCTTTTTCTGCCAGTGGCCTGCAGGTTTCTCTCGTTGCAAGCGTGGGCTCTAGAACATGTGGGCTCAGTGGCTGTGTCATGAGGCGGTGTGTTACTTGTGGTGTGTGAAATCTTAGTTCCCTGACCGGGTATTGAACCCATAGCCCCTGCACTGGAAGGTGGATTCTTAACCACAGGACCACCAGGAAATTCCCCAAGTCCAGCCGACTTTTAAAAACATATAGCCTAACCAGGCAGGTTTATTCAAAGAAAGGAAGACGAGCTTAGATTTTTACATCTACTAACATATTTCCCTACATTGAATTAAAAAGGAAGAAAAATCACCATAATCATCCAGATAATTTCCAACACCTACTTTTACACTCAATGACTAAGCACTACACACATTTCTACTTAAGTCCTAAACAGGCCAGAAGGTTTCATTATCGCTGCTACTCTTCAATATTTTTCCAAAAGTCCTTGCAGAAGTGTAGTTTTGGTAAGAATAAGATAAAATACACCCATTTTATGTAATCTGATTGTCTATCTACAAATCCTAAAATATTCATGATCAGTGAATGTACGAGAATTTGGAAGGTGGCTGGTTAAAAACTAATTATACAAAAAAAAAAACACAAAAAACCAATAGCTATCTTGCATACAGACAATAGCCACGTAGGAAATATAAAAGACTTAGTCACAAAGGCAACCCAATTTTTAAAATCTTGAGTAATAAGCAAGGAACCTGCAGGAAGAACACCATAAGACAGGAAAAAT
Organism: Bos indicus; assembly: GCF_029378745.1. NCBI lineage: Eukaryota > Metazoa > Chordata > Mammalia > Artiodactyla > Bovidae > Bos > Bos indicus. Next base: position 47,353,494 of record NC_091788.1, on the reverse strand, counting down.
TTAGAACTTGACTGAGGAAAAAGAAGATTTGAGTAACAGAGACTACTTTTCTATTAATAGGTTGCCTGTGGCTTTAAAGATATCAATTCTCTCCCCAAAATAATCTACATATTTAACACAATTCAAATAAAATCCCACTAGAATATTCGGAGAAGGCAATGGCACCCCACTCCAGCACTCTTGCCTGGAAAATCCCATGGATGGAGGAGCCTGGTGGGCTGCAGTCCATGGGTCGCTAGAGTCGGACACGACTGAGCGACTTCGCTTTCACTTCTTACTTTCATGCATTGGAGAAGGAAATGGCAACCCACTCCAGTGTTCTTGCCTGGAGAACCCCAGGGACGGGGGAGCCTGGTGGGCTACCGTCTATGGGGTCGCACAGAGTCGGACACGACTGAAGCGACTTAGCAGCAGCAGCAGCAGCAGAATATTTGGAAGAAGCTGACAAAGAGAATTTAAAAGTAATCTAGAAGAATAAATGTTCAAGAACAGTGAAGAAAATACCCATGAAAGTGCAGTGCAGATATAGAAATGGTATATGATGCCTATATATAGGAACAGACTTACACATTAATGGAATGAAAGAGGAAATTCAGTATCAGGCCTAAAGGGTGTAGAATATAGTTTGTACTTAAATTAACAGAGTGGATGGAAAAAATATAACCTTAGATCCATACTTACGCTCTACACCCAAATAAACACCAGATGACTGAAAATCACTGAATGACAAAGCAAAAAGGACAAAAACCAAACCCAGGAAAACTGTACAGGAAAATGCTAGGTGAATACATTAGGGCATCTTGGAGTAAGACCACCTTTCCTAGTTGACAATAGGAAATGAAAATCACCCAGTCGCGTCTGACTCTTTGCGACCCTATGGACTACACAACCATGGAATTCTCCAGGCCAGAATACTAGAGAGGGTAGCCTTTCCCTTCTCCAGGGGATCTTCCCGACCCAGGGATTGAACCCAGGTGTCCCGCATTGCAGGCACATTCTTTACCAGCTGAGCCACGAGGGGACAATATAAAGACACTTAAAATGGTGTCTGGCACTTGGGAGAGAGATATGTTGTTATTTTCCCATTGTCTCAGCTCCAGCTTTCACCATCTGTTCCCCCAATTTAGTCTGTGGTAGCTTTCATGTCATGGGCAGTCTAAGAGAATATATTTGCATAATCTGTAACAATTATTGTTGCCTCCCCTGCAGACGCTGAGCCTCACAAAGGCAGGGCAGACAAAAATGGCCATGTGGGCTCTCCCTGCCCAGAACAGCATCTGGGATACAGTAGGTGCTCAACTAAAATTACGTTAAATTATTACATTGAAAACTAATATGCAATTAATCACTTCTGTAGCCTAATCAGAATGAATCACAACTAATCAGACATTAAGTCAATAAAGCAGTGTATATGATGGAGTGTGAAAGCGTTAGTCGGTCAACTGTGTCCGACTCTTTGTGACCCTATGGACCATAGCCCTCCAGGCTCCTCTGTCCATAGGATTCTCCAGGCCAGAATACTGGAGTGGGTTGCCCTCCTCCAGGGGATCTTCCTGACCCAGGGATGGAACCCGCATCTCTGACAGCTCCTGCATCGGTTCTTTAGCACTCACGCCACCTGGGAAGCACTCTGCCTTTCTTTGCAGAGGCTTTAATGGTAGAAACGGTCTTGTAGGGTCTTCAGCAGCCCTGAGATCCCATGACTGTGAAGATGAATGTCCAGTGGTCGTGGTCCAGGAGAGAGCGATTTAGAGGAACAATGGGAACTTCATTCTTCACTACCTGGGGGGAGAAACCAGGGGAGGCTGAATGGGGCTGGGTCTTCCCCTGGTTAGGGGCGGCCCGACACCCCTTCCTCAGGAGGTCCAGAGGTCGTCCTGGGCTTTGGGTCAGTGCTGAGAGACAGTGCTTATATCTGTCTATACTCCCCGGGGAGCTGGAGGTGAGGTCGCGGATGTGCCTGGTGGGGCCTGGGTTCATGCTTCCTTCTCTGAAGTCGTAAGAGCCCGCTCTTCCGTCAGTCTCTGTCTCTGTGTTTCTTCTTCTCTCCGTCTCTCTTTCCCCACCCGCAGAGCCCTGTGTGAGCACATTACAATAACAGTGGTTAACACAATCCCTGGGGAAGGATGTGGCTTGATTGCCCGAGGGCCAGCTCTGAGTTGTCTGAGCCTGGTACACAGCCGCTTCTCCTGGAGGCCACCCTGTGGAAGACCCATGAGTGACCTGAGTTGATATCCAGGGACAGGAAGGGCAATGGGTGATGCTTCCATGGCACACCCCACACCCTGGCATCGGGACACCCCGAAGGGACCTCTTTGCAGGGGAGTTTTGGTGAAGGTGACCCAGGACTGGGTCATTCCTGCGGCTCCATGGCTGCTACCTTCTGAGACCGTCTTGAACTGGGAGGGTGGGTGGGGGTCTGCTTTGCAAGTTGAGTTGGATTCAGGCTGCTCCCAGTTTGGTCTCTCCGCAAATTAGTTCCTTTTGAGACCAAGTGTGAGCCAGACAGGGTAGGCAGCAGGTCCCAGCAGGGGACAGACTCAGGGCACCCTGAGAAGCCACAGGGCTGCCCAACAGCCACCACTGGAAACCCTTTCGGTCTGGCATTGGAAACCTCCCCCCGCCCCCACCGATATCCTCCTTGCTCTGGAGCGTGGGGACCAGCAGAGCAAAGGAAGGGCCAAGCTCGGGATGCCCAGGCTGCAGGAAACCAGCCCAAGATGAGGGGCCGGAGAGTGAGTCACTGGAGGGCTCCTGAAGTCTCTCGGCCCACCTGCTCCTCTCCTGATCAGGAAACGGAGGCTGAGACGGGACCGCCTCGCCTGGCCAGCCATCAGCCCATCCTTCCAGTGTCCTCTGGGCTCCCAGTCCCCACAGCTGGCCTGGGGTGGCCCGCTGAGGTGAAGCGGTTTTCTGTACAAATGCCAGCGATCTCTTCCACCTGCTGAAGGCCTGAAACCCAGGATGAGCCGCCCTGTGGCCCTGTGAGTCAGCATCTTCCGCCCGCGGATGCCCTGGGCATTCTCATACATTCTTTCCTTCTCCGCACTGCCTCTGGCCTGAGAACACTCGGAGTGATGCTGGAGTGCATCCCATGGGCCTCGGAGAGCCTCGGGCAGTGAGGAAAGTGTCCTGGAGGAGAGCCTCGGAGCTCAGTGGGTGTGGAAAAAGACAGAGAGGAAGAGACACAGAGACAGAGAGAATGAAGGAAGAGGGAGCTCTTGTGACTTCAGAGAACAAAGCATGAACCCGGTCCCCACCAGGCACGTCTGCCGTCCCCACCTCCAAGTCCCCGGGGTGTAAGGGCGGTCCCTGACCTCACGTGGCTACCCATCGGCTGAGATCAGGTAAAGACACACAGAGCGGTGAACCTTCCATACAAACCCTCAAGGAAACTCCCCAGACGAGCACAGCCAGGAGCTCGGGAAGAGGAAGGGCCCTGGCTGGCAAGGAGGCCATCCTTGCCGCTCCATGGGGGACCCTGGGTCTGACCCTGGGTGGCCTCAGTGGTGATCCGAGGGGCTATTGGCCTGGAGTAGGAGTGGATGCAGGTGGTAAGGCTGACTCACGTGGGCACTGAGGGATGAGCAAGCGTTGGGGCCAAGTGGTGGGAGGAAGAAGGCAGACTTCGGCCGGGCAGAGGGAGGCGGTGGCCAGGCCAGGGAGGCCTGTGGGCAGAGCCGGGATGGCTGGGCCCTGAGCTCACGGCAGGCGTGGGTGGAAGCGCAGGTCAGGATGATTCTTCCCTTTGGCTGTGTGCTTCGCGGCCTCTGAACACGCTTGCCCATCGCAGCCTCTGGGGTCCCCCCAAGCCCTGAGGAGGTCTGGGCTGATGGGGAGGAAAGTAGTCCCCCAGAGACCCAGGAAGTGGAGGTCTCAGGCTCCCTGGGAGCTGAGCTGGGCCCAGATCGGCTCAGGGAGTCCTCTCTGCTCGGCTGGGAAGCCCCCAGACTCATGTCCATGGAATTTCAGTCACAATCAGCTAAGACTTTCCGACCGGTTTTCCTAGCCTACGGATTTCCAAGACGCTTTGCCTCTTGCCAAGAGCAACAAAGTCCAGGGAGTTTGTTCCCAGTGCCTACGATCTCCCCAGGGTGCCCAGAGGTCTTCTCATCCATCACCCCACCCAGGCCTGCTGGGGACCCATCCCGTGAACTCAGCTCCCCCCGACCCCACCACAGCTCGAGCAGGTGTCGCTGAATCCCAAAGCCAACCGGAAATGTTCGGATCATCTTCTGCCTTCCTCCCAGCACAGATGCCAGCACGGGTGGGGACCCAGAGCTTTGCTCTCTGGCCCTAGTGACAAAGAGCTGGCTTACGGCCTGGTGAGAACGAGAGTATCCACAGAGGAAACACACAACTCCGACCGCTGCGTGAAGTCAGAGCCTCCCCAGAACCGCTCTGGGGCCAAAGCAGGAGAAACGCGGTATCCGTGGACAAGTCCTCCCTTGGCTTGGGGGCCATTTGCTGTTTAAGCACAGCCCCTCTGGTCTGGCTTCTTTAGAAGTAAGCAATCTTTCCATGTAAGGGGTGGAGCCCACAAGAGCCTCAGAGTGGGCCACACCTTGGGGCGAGAAGTGGGAGAAATAAGAAATCAGTCGAAGCTGGGTGCTGATGGCTGGGGTCTCCCCGATTCCCGGTCACCCCTGAGAGCCACAGCGGTGACAGATGTCCACTCTGTTAGGACAGAGAGGCTGGAGAGCAAATGGAACAATCAGTTGTGCTCATATTGTGTCCTGGTCTTCACTGACTTTGAGCTCAAACTCAGACTCCAAAGGCCCTTGGTGATCTGGGTTTTCAACCTCCCCCCGGCTCCATTCCCACCCCTGAACTCCGGCTCCAGCAAATTTCCAGTCCCTGAATGAGCAATGAGGCTGACTTTATTTTTGGGAGGGGGCTCCAAAATCATTGCAGATGGTGATTGTAGCCATGAAATTAAAAGACCCTTACTCCTTGGAAGGAAAGTTATGACCAACCTAGACAGCATATTAAAAAACAGAGACGTTACTTTGCCAACAAAGGTCCATCTAGTCAAGGCTATGGTTTTTCCAGTAGTCATGTATGGATGTGAGAGTTGGAGTATAAAGAAAGCTGAACACCGAAGAATTGGTGCTTTTGAACTGTGGTGTTGGAGAAGACTCTTGAGAGTCCCTTGGACTGCAAGGAGATCAAACCACTCAATCCTAAAGGAAATCAGTCCTGAATGTTCATTGGAAGAACTGATGCTGAAGCTGAAACTCCAATACTTTGGCCACCTGATGGGAAGAACTAACTCCTTGGAAAAGACCCTGATGCTGGGAAAGACTGAAAGCAGGAGGAGAAGGGGACGACAGAGGATGAGATGGTTGGATGGCATCACCGACTCAATGGACATGAGTTTGGATAGATGCCGGGGGTTGGTGATGGACAGGGAGGCCTGGCGTGCTGCAATTCATGGGGTCGCAGAGTCGGACATGACTGAGCGACTGAACTGAACTGAATTGAAGGAGCAAGGCCTCTTTGCTTCCTTGTCTCTTTCACGCCATGTCCTCTCTTGAATTCCATTGCTCCCTTTACGACTAGACTGAGTCCTACTTTCAAAGAATCTCCCCAGCTGTTGCCTCCTCCAGGAGGCTCACCCTGACCCACCTTGGGCATGGTCTGGGTCACTCTTGGTGCTGCAGCATTCCAACATCTCCCTGATTAGACTTCCCACACTGCCCTGTGCTCGTCTTCCCTCCTCGGCCTTGCCCACATGACCTGATTGCAGTGGAACAGAGAACTGGGCACCATGGGCATGGCTGACCTATACTCAGCTATTTTTAAAAATTGATTAATTAAATTTGATCATGCTGAGTCTTCATTGCTGTGCACAGACTTTCTCTAGTTTTGATGAGCGGGGGCTACTCTTTAGTTGCAGTGCTCTGGCTTCTCTCGCTGGGGAGCACAGGCCCCAGGGTGTTGTGGCGCACAGGCCTAGTTGTATCTCAGCATGTGGAGTCTTCCTGGACCAGGGATGGAACTTGGGTCTCCTGCGTGGGCAGGTGGACTCCTATCCACTGCTCCACCAGGCAAGTCTTAACCAGTGCTTAACCAGATTCTTAACCAGTGCGCCACTAGGGAAGTCCCTGAGCAGTTTTTTTGAGATGATCCATGTCGTCAGAGCCCCTTGAGGTTTCCTGGTATGGACTTGGCCATTGTTCCTGTGCCTGGAGCTACATGCGTGTACACACACATGCACACACGCATATACACACACGTGCACTCTATGCAGTTTCAGGAGGAGAGGCTATCAGGCCATGCACTGGGGGGACAGAGAAGAGCAGGCATGAGGGCCCTGAGGTAGAGCCAGGATTGGCATCCTGGGGGGCCTGGCCAGCAGGGAGGCAGTTGGAGAACAGGCTGGACTCAGGTGGGACGAGCTGGTCGATGGACCCAGACTTGGAGAATGTGCGGATGAGGTGGGGCTGTGGCAGACACTCTGGGTGCCCCCTGGGTGCCCTTTAAGGGTGGAGACACTCACCCCAGTGGCTGAGAGTCTTGCCTGCCAGTGGTTCGTGGCTACCTGCCATCCGTACTGCTGGAATCCACCTCGCTCAGGAACCCACATGACCCCCTCCAGTCAAAGAGTGTGTGTGTGTGCTAAGTGGCTTCAGTCAGGTCAGACTCCTTGTGACCCCATGGACTGTAGCCCACCAGGCTCCTCTGCCCATGGGACTCTCCAGGCAAGAACACTGGAGTGGGTTGCCATTTCCTCCTCCAGGGGATCTTCCCGACCCAGGGATGCAACCCACATCTCATGTCTCCTGCATTGGCAGGCGGATTCTTTACCATGAGCGCCAACTGGGAGGCCCCCAGTCAAGGAGCAGTGCATGCCAGTGACTGATGCACGGGGGTTCCAAAGGCAGGCCCCAGCCTCAGAAAAAGACACCTTGGTGATGTGGTTGGCGCAGACCATCCCCAGGCCCTGGGCCACAGCGAGACTGGCTGAAACCACCTTCTCCCTCAGCCCTTCCCTGTTCATCCCAGCTCCCCCTCTCCCTCCCTCTCAGGCTTGCCCCTCAAAAAAGCACCTGCACCAGGCTCCGTGTCCAGAGGACCAGCCTCACGCGGGCCATGCGTGCCTTGTGCTGCCAGGAGGAGACTCAGCTGATGGAGTCCTCACGGCACTTCAACCAGCTCACTGCCAACCTCCCACCCGGATAGCCCCAAGGGCACCCAGGCTGCGGCATTTAAAATAAGGAACGTTTTCAAAATGGGCACAACCTCCATGTCCATCAGCTAAAGAATGGATGGACGGTGTGTAGTGCTCCGCACAGGGAAGGGCTGTCCAGTAGCTATGGAAAGGTGCAGCCACATGGATGAACATGGTGGTACGTGAGAGAAGCCAGTTGCAAGAGACCATAGTCCTGTGATTCTATTCATATGAAATCTACAGAAAAGATAGATCTGTACAGACAGTAGATTAGCTGGGCAGGTGCTGGGGGAGGAGAATGAAAGGAATTAACCATAACTGGGCATGGGAAATCTGGTGGGAGCAACAGAAACGTCCTGAAGCTGATTTATGGGGATGATTGTGCAACTGGGTATGTTCACTTCATATTAACTATCTTTGAATTGTACACTTGAAATCAGTGAATTGGATAATACATAGATAAAATGTGGGCTTCCCTGGTGACTCAGACGGTAAAGAATCCGCTTGCAGTGTAGGAGACCTGGGTTTGATCCCTGGGTCAGGAAGATCCCCTGGAGGAGGGCATGGCTACCCACTCCAGTATTCTTGCCTAGAATCCCATGGACAGGGGAGCCTGGTGGGCTACAGTCCATAGGGTCACAAAGAGTTGGACACAACTGAGCAACTAACACTCTCACTTTCTGTTTTTAGATAAAATATACCCCAATAAAGTTGTTTCCACCCTTCTCAATGGATGTAGGATTTTCTGGATGTGAGTCTTTGGACCAGACCACCAATGTCCCCATATTTTCATTTTCTTCAGTAAGAGCAGGTAAAATCCCTGGCAATGAATAACTGGTTTGCAAAAGCATTACGAGGTTTGGGAAATTACATATGCGAAATAAAAGGTCCTCATTACTGGCTGTTTCTTTGGTTCAGGTCCATGGCCCTGACTTTAGACACAACCACATTCTACCCATGAGGACAGATCCTGGTGAGAACATGTTTTTGTTTTTTGTTTCTTTAAAAGATGATCACACTCAGTATTTATTTCTCCAGCACAGTGTTCCTCAGACCACCAGTATGAAAATCATATGGAAAGCTTGTTAGAAATGTAGATTCCCCCCTTCCCGACCCGGACCTGGTGAATGGGAACCACTGAGCTGGCCCCAGAATCTGCATTTTCGTAGCTCCCTGGGTGCTCGCTGAAGTCTGACAGCACTGACCACAGCCATGGGATACCCAGGTCGCACAAACCTTTGGCCTCATCTTGCAAAATAAACCTGGGGAGGCTGAGTGTGGGACTGACCCTCCACTGTCCATGTGTTCACTGAAAGAGTGAGTTCGTTATCCAAGGAACACCCACCCATGGAAAATTTTTTGCAAGCCCTCTCTCGGTGTGTGTGATGGAAAGTATCACAAGTCAGATGCTTTGCAGGGACAGACAGATGCTATTTCAGAAGACCCTGGAGGAACTGTCTGCTGGACACCAGAGTGGGTGGGCTCCAGGGGCCCGGGGCCTCTAGCCAGGCCAGGAGTGCTAACCCAGAAGGAAAGGAGGAATGCAGAGGACACGTGGTTCCTGTCGCCCTGACCCCACAGGCTAAGGGGGATGACAGGTCATCAAAGAGGCAGCCCTGTGCTGGGCTCTGGCCAGCAACGTATCACGCACTGAACAGGCATCAGCGTGGTATGTCAGTCCCAATCTCCTTTCCGTCCTCCCCACCCTCATCGTACAGCAGACGATAACAGAACATTGTAAAGCAGCTATACCCCAGAAAATTTTTAACAGTCCCATATATGCAGAAAAGGATGGTATTTTCAAAAGCAGGCTGCTTATGTTCTTCTGTGTTCTTACCTGTTCTCTTTTTAAAAACATCTGTGGGCATTTTGGTTTTATTGGCGTTTTATTGGTTATCATTTTCAGTTTTATTGGTTATTATTTAATTTTTTGTTGCTTTCTTTTGTTTAGTATGTTTTCTGCCAACTGGTGTCACTAGGGAAATTTAAAATACTGCATCTTTCTCAAAGTGCCTTGTATTATGCAGACTATCAGAGTAGCTATAATCTTAACTTAATGTTGGAAATACTTTGCAACATTTCCGGACATAATCACCATTTATCATGGCAACATGAGAAAATGAAACTTATTATTAAAAAATTGTACAGAAAGCTTGCTAGAGATGTGGGTTTCTGTACCGTGTGCTAGTTAGGTGGGGTACAGTCCTCTGGCCCCTAACCAGGTGGCTTCAACGGTCAGAAGTGGATTCTCTCACAGTTTTGAAGAACAGAGGTTGAGCTCAAGGTGTCACAGGGTCTCGTCCCACTCTGAGGCCCCAGGAGAGGGTCCTTCCTTGTTTCTCTGGCCTCCAGTGTTGCCAACAATCCTTGGCTTGTAGATACCTTCCTCTGATTTCTACCTCTGTCCTCACCTCCCTGACTTCCCTCTGTGTGTGTCCAAATTTCCTCCTTCTTGTACGGATGTGAGAGTTGGACCATGAAGAAGGCTGAACACCGAAGAATTGATGCTTTTGAACTGTGGTGTTGGAGAAGACTCTTGAGAGTCCCTTGGACAGCAAGGAGATCAAGCTAGTCAATCCTAAAGGAAATCAGTCCTGAATATTCATTGGAAGGACTGATGCTGAAGCTGAAGCTCCAATCCTTTGGCCACCTGATGGGAAGAGCTGACTCACTGGAAAAGACCCTGATGCTGGGAAAGCTGAGGGCAAGAAGAGAAGAGGGCGACAGAGGATGAGATGGTTGGATGGCATAATCGACTCAATGGACATGAGTTTGAGCAAACTCCAGGAGATGGTGAAGGGCAGGGAAGCCTGGAGTGCGGCAGTTCATGGGGTTGCAAAGAGTTGGACACGACTTCGCGCCTGAACAACAACAATAGGGACACCTGTCATTGGGTTTAATGTCTACCCTAATCCAGCACGCTCTCACTTTACTTTGATTGCATCTCTAAGATTCTATTTCAAATAAGGTCACACCATAGGCCCCAAGGATTCAGACTTCAACATAATTTTCAGTTCAGTTCAGTTTAGTTCCAACACAATTTTGGGGGAACACAACTCAACCCTCACCGGTCGGGGGACTCACGCGCGTGTTCAGCATGCGCCAGCAGGCGGTCGTGACATCCCTGAGCTCGCTGGCATCAGGCTGGCACTTGGCCGCTTTGCAGTCAGCTCCCACTCAGGCCTTGGATCGCTCTAGTGAGTTCTCAGTCAAAGCTGGCAAGCTCTGCCCTATTGTGCTGGGAGCCATACGGAGGCTTCAGCTTTCTCGGGGCTTCTAGAACTTGACATGAGCATCAACTATATGCTTAGTTTTTGTCCTCTGTCTTTGCATCAGAAAGTCCTGCTGAACGAGGGATCCCCTGGGGGAATATGGCCAGCACTGCTGGGACAACAGAAGAGGCTGGGCTTGTGACGACTCCTGAAGACGAGACAGATGCACAGCGCACACCATCCAGCATCAAACTCTGTGCTGTGGGCTACAGATGCCGTCCCAGTTCATCGAAAGAGGCCCAGGAGGCCGATGTGTTCAGGGGAGGCTCCCTGGAGGAGGAGTCCTTGAAAGAGACACTAACAGAGAGGGAAGCCCAAGAGAAAGGACTGTCTGATGGGTGAAGGCAGAGGGGCAGGCTCCACCCTGCAGGGTTCCAGATGGGGAGGCAGGAGGGCAATGGTGGGAAGTGCGTGCCTTGCTGGAAGCAGAACGTAGAACAGAGGTCCTCAAATTCCAGGCGACAGGAGACAGGGGTCCCCTCTCACCCCTCCTCTCTGCTCCTCCATCATCACAGCTGGGTGGGAAGGGAAGGACGCATGGGCTGGGTGCTTTTTACGTGGCAGACATCATGGCAAACGTTTTATCTTGTTTTATAAATATTTATTTTTATTTTATTATGTATTGGGCTGCACCAGGTCTCAGTGAGGACATGTGGGATCTAATTCCCTGGCCAGGGATCGAACCTGGGTCCCCTGCATTAGGAGCCCGGAGTCCTAGCCACTGGACCACCAGGGAAGTCCCTGGCAGACATTGTATGTTTAATCTTCACATCTGTCTATGGAGAGACCCCATTCCTATTTCTTAGAGGAGAAAGGCAAGGTTTGGGTTTTGAAAAGCAAGAAAAGCGTGGCACTGCAGCTGCTCCTGGTCTGCTCATGGCCAAGGACCCAGGTTGTCCCCAGCTGGTCTCAGAAGATCAGAAATAAACTGAGCTGAGAGACAACTGTCTGGAGTCCCAGCACAGGGTGACCCCCCAGGACCCGGGGAAGAGGCCCACGTTTCGTTTTGAAAGTGGGATAATTCCAGATACACTGCTTTGTACGCTGCGTTCCTGGGAAATCTCACGGACAGAGGAGCCTGGTGGGCTACAGCCCCTGGGGTTGCAGAGTCAGGTACCAAATAACATTTTTTTGGACATGTTTAAATTTACCAAAAAACTGAACTGACCTTACTGAGAGCTCACTGTACCCCCTTTCACCCCCATCCCCTGGCCCTCAGGTATCCTCACCAAGGAATACTGGGTGGGGGCTTCGGAGGCCCGTTTTAGCTGCTCCATCTCCTAAGAACCCCCGATTCTTTAAGCATCTACTTCACTAAACAGTGAGTTTATTCTTCTTCTTATGTCTCCTTGTCACTTCCTTTGCAACGATCTGGGACCCACCAGCCCTTTGAATGATGGCCTCAGGTTTGTCCAGAATGGTCACCAAACGCTGAACATCATGGGGCCTCAGTGACCAAGTGCCGGCGACGGGGAATGCAGGCAATAAGCTTGTGGCTTCCAAGTGGCCTTGGTCAGTGGGCTGCCCTCTTGGAGCCTCAGTCCCTTCATCTGTAAGACAGGCATAAATAATTGACGTGCCTCGGGGGCTGCTGAGGAAGTTTAATGATGCAACGTAAGTTGGGTTCTCAGCCCAGTGTCTCCCACGGACTCAAGGCTTAATAACGACTTGCATTCAACCAGAGTGACATTTTCTGCATCCCTGAGTTGTCCTTTTGAATTATTTTCTGAGCCTCTGTCCCTGCTGCCCTCTTCCAGGGCCTTCCTGCCTGGGCAGGAGGGGTCATGCACCCACACTTGCAGCCTGGAGTCCTCTGAGTGCCCAGCCCCTTCTGCTTTGTTTTTCAACTTCCTTTTTACTCCAAATCCTCATGCCGTCGGTGGTGTGTCTGGCGATGGACGGTAAGTAGGACTCTCCACTGGCTTTTCTCTCTCTGGCCCTCTGGGGGCTCTTGAGGGCCGGGAGGTGTGGGGCCTCTGGGCACCCTCGCTGGCCTCCGCTTTCTTCCCATTGTAACCGAGCTCATTTGTCAGCGGAGGCCCCATTCTTCGGAGGAATAATGTGACCAGGCCCATGGACCCCACGCCTTTTGATGTCCAGAGCCCTCTACATGTCCCACATAATGAAGTCAGAGCCAGACAGCGCTGCCAAGGCACACCCCGGTGGTCCTGCTCCCACTGGGGACTTTGCCAGGGAATCAGACCCTTCGTAGCTCCCAGGGTCTCTGAATGGATTAGCGTGGCAACTGTCTGGGTCATGATCCATGAAGGCAGTCAGTCCTGTGAGAAGGGAAAGCCTCCCTGGGCCTGACTCGACCCCACAGGCATGTGATTGTGAAACGAACTGAAGAGAGACCAGCCCTGACACGGGGTGCCCCGTTGGCCTGTGGCCACACCGCACTCTCAGGAATGGCCAGGGGGCCGTGTCTCCAACATCCTTGGGCTTTATGTAGGGGCTCCCAAAGCGGTCCAGATGACATTGCTAGACTGCAGAGAATGCACCATCTGGGTGACCTACTGGGAGAAGAAACATCTGGAATGGTTGCGTTTTACTGGGGAAACAGAAGCCACAGGGGAGAAGAAATCAAAACAGAGCTGAACATATAGCTATCACATGACCCAGCAATTCCACACCTAGGTGTATCCCCAGGGGTTGAACACAGAAACTAGTTCATGCATGTTCACACTAAACTTACACACCACTGCCCAAAGGTGGGAACAACCCAAATGCCCGTCACCGTGTGAACAGAGAAACCAAATGTGGTCCATGCATACGATGGACTGTGTGTGTGTGTGAGTTGCTCAGTCGTGTCCGACTCTTTGCGACCCCATGGACTGTAGTCCACCAGGCTCCTGTGTCCGTGGAATTCTCCAGGTAAGAATACTGGAGTGGGTTGCCATTCCCTTCTCCAAGGGATCTTCCCAACCCAGGGATTGAACCCGGGTCTTCTGCATTGCAGGCAGATTCCTTACCATCTGAGCCACCAGGAAAGTCCATATGATGGGCTTGTCCTCCCCTAAAAGGAATAAAGCCCTCACACAGGCTAGATGAACCTGGAAAACACTCTGCCCAGTGAAAGGAGCCAGACTCAGAAACACCACAGATTGTGTCACTCCATCCACATGAAGTGTTCTGAGTAGGCAGGCCCGTGGAGACAGGTAATGAGGACGAGCTGGCAGGCTGGGGAGCGGAGGCGGCGCGTTTTGTGGGGAGGTGATGCAATATTTTTTGGGGGACTGCGCTGGGTCTTTTTTGTCGTGCGCGGGCTTCTCTTGTCGTGGAGCACGGTTCCAGAGTGAGCTGGCTTCTCTAGCTGTGGTGTATGGGCTTAGTCGCCCTGTGGCATGTGGGATCTTTGTTCCCGGACCAGGAATCAAACCCACGTCCCCTGAATTGGAAGGTGGATTTTTAACCACTGAACCACCAGTTTCAAAACTAGAGAAAGGTGATGAATTGTGCATTTTAAAATGGTTAGTTTCATATTAGATGAATTGCACTCTCCCTCTCCCTCCCCCCCAAAAAAAAAGAAAAAAAAAAGGAAAAAAATAGCCAGGAAATATAGAAATACACAAATTCTTCAAGAGTGAATTTTTCTGCTGTTTTGGAGTGGGGAGGGATTTAAGCCAGATCCCTGAGATGGGTCATGGGGTGAGCCCTATTGACAGGACTTCCTTTCCAAGGGACCAGAAGGAGCTGACTGGCCCTGCCCATCTGCAGCATCAAGGTCCCCCCAGCCCCAGCCTGGGGCTGTTTCTCTACTGAATGGTCCTGGTGACCAAAGGCGGACTCAAGGGCCGCTGAAATGCCCTTCATCTCTCCTTTGTGTGTCCGCCTGGCCCCCAGAAAAAGCCCTGACTGCTTCCTGCTCAGGTTAATAATTTTTGACCAGACATCTCAACAGACTTAAAAAAGCGAGCCTTTAGATATGCTAATGGTGACTCCGCTGGCATTTAAATACTTCATTACTGCCTGCAAGAACTGAGTCTCCCTTTGTTCAATTTTTCATATAAACGGCACATTTCCTATTCCTCCTCCTCACTCCCCTCCCCCATCAGTTTTTCCTCAGTGACCCAGGCTGACCTGAGCAGGGTGCCGGAGGGAGAAAGCCCCCGAGCCATCACTTCCTGGAAGTGGGGTGACTCGTGGGACTCAGGTTCACGCTGTTCTTTTTTTTTTCAATGAAACTTTTACTTTATATCATACCAGTTTGTCTCTGGAAGCAAAACTACACTTCCTGCCAATCTTCTTCTCTTTCTAAAATCGTTATTGGCATGTAGTTGCTTTACAGAGCTGTGCTGGGTTCCACTGCACAGCAAGGTGAACCAGCTCTGCTCTTGCTGTCCAGTTGCCCAGTCTGTCTGGCTCTTTGCGAGCCCATGGACTGCAGCACGCCAGGCCTCCCTGTCCCTCACCATCTCCCGAAGTTTGCCCAAGTTCATGTCCGTTGCATCGGTGAAGCCACCCAGGCATCTCATCCTCTGATGCCCTCTTCTCCTCCTGCCCTCAATCTTTCCCAGCATCAGGGACTTTTCCAATGAGTCAGCTGTTCACATCAGGTGACCAAAATACTGGCGCTTCAGCATCAGTCTTTCCAATGAGTATTTAGGGTTGATTTCCTTTAAGATAGACTGATTTAATCTCCTTGCTGTCCAAGCGGCTCTCAGGAGCCTTCTCCAGTGCCACAGTTCGAAAGCATCAGTTCTTTCGCGTGCTGCCTTCTTTATGGTCCAGCTCTCACAACTGTACCTGACGCTGGGAAGACCGTAGCCTTGACTAGACAGACCTTGGTCGACAGAGCGATGTCTCAGCTTTTCAACACACTGTCCAGGTTTGTCATAGCTTTCCTGCCAAGAAACAATCCCCTTCTGATTTCAGGGCTGCAGTTACCATCCGCAGTGATTTTAGAGCCAAGAAGAGGAAATCTGTCACTGCTTCCACATTTCCCCCTTCCATCTGCATGAAGTGATGGGGCCAGATGCCATGATCTTAGTTTTTTAATATTTAGTTTTAAGGTGGTTCTTTCACTGTCTTCCTTCACCCTCATCAAGAGATTCTTTAGCTCCTCTTTGATTTCTGCCATTAAAGTGGTATCACCTGAATATCTGAGGGTGTTGAGGTTTCTCCCATCTGTCTTGATTCCAGCTTGTAACTCATGCTGGCATTTTTCATGATGTGCTCAGCGTATAAGTTGAACAAACAGGGTGGCAGCAGGCAGCCGTGTCGTGCTCCTTTCTCAACCCTGAACCGATCAGTTGTTCCATACAGGGCCCTAATTGTTACTTCTTGACCTGCATACAGGTTTCTCAGGAGACAGGTAAAATGGTCAGCTACGCGTATACATATATCCCCTTTTTGGGATTTCTTTCCCACTGAGGTCATCATAGAGTAGACTTCTCTGTCCTGTACAGCAGGTTCTCGTTAGTCATCTCTTTTATATACAATGTCTATAGTATATATATGTCAGCCCCAATCTCCCATTCTGTTCTTCATCCCACCCAATTCATGTTCTTTTTTGGCAGCCCCAAAATATCTCACTTTAGAAAAATCTTCTTATCACGTGATCTGTGGATCAGAAGTGTCCTCAGATGGAGACGATGTGACAGACAGAGGCCAGGGGAGGGGGAGGCAGAGAGCAAAGTGGGGGAAAGCAGGAAAGAGAGGGGAGGGAGGAGGACTTGGCTTTGTTTGGGTTGTCACGTGACAGGACTTGGCAGGAAGATGCCTCAATGGTCTTAGCTTCTTACGGTTTGAGAACAAGTGACTCTTCCTAAGATGCAGAAGACGAGGAGGACTTAAAAGGGCAAAGTGAAGAGCTTGCCTTGAACCCATGAGACAAAATGTAAAAGGTCATGGCAATGTGTGGGTGTCTCTATCGACCAGTCAAACCATGCATCCCAGAGGGGCGGGAGACAGGTGGCCAAAGAACCAACACAGCAACATAGCCTGTTCTTCAGAATTCCCAAGGAATGATAGATTACTTGGGAACCAAGGAAATGGGCAACATGTAACATGGTTATAGTCGTGAGCTTTATCTCCTAAGTACTCATAAGAAGAACAGCAAACAAACATTGACTAAACATTTGTTGGATGCCCAACACTCTCCTAGGGCTTCCCTGGGCTCAGCGGTAAAGAATCTGCCTGCAATTCAGGCAATACCGGTTCAACCTCTGTGTCTCCAAGGGTCAGGAAGATCCCTTGGGGGAGGAGACGGCAACCCACTGCATTATTCTTGCCGGGAAAATCTCATGGACAGAGGAGGCTGGCAGGCTACAGTCTGTGGGGTCGCAAAGAGTCGGACACGCCTGGGTGACTCAGTGCAGATCTTCCACATGTTAGGTACTTCAGTCTGCTCCACAGGACTTCACAGTCGTGAGTGAGGCACAGCAGGGTTAAAGAACTCGCCTGAAGTTTCGTGGGACAGCAGTGGACCTGTGATAAACACGCAAATCAATGAGAAATATTAATGATGTCAGAGTTCCCTGCTGCTGCTAAGTCACTTCAGTCGTGTTTGACTCTGTGAGACCCCATAGACGGCAGCCCACAAGGCCCCCCCGTTCCTGGGATTCTCCAGGCAAGAACACTGGAGTGGGTTGCCATTTCCTTCTCCAATGCGTGAAAGTGAAAAGTGAAAGTGAAGTCGCTGAGTCTCATCCGACTCTTAGCAACTCCATGGACCGCAGCCCACCAGGCTCCTCCGTCCACGGGATTTTCCAGGCAAGAGTGCTGGAGTGGCGTGCCATTGCCTTCTCCCAGAGTTCCCTAATAATGCCCAAAGTGAGCACCTAATAACAGATGGTGCAGGTGATGGAGCTGGCAACTGGCCCTTACAATGGCCCTGCGCCTCTCTCAGCTGTGCCACTTCTTGCCTGAAAGCGATGAGCCAGGGGGGAAATCAAACCCCCCGCAGGGGAGGGAGGTGAATCTAGAACCCGCATCTGTAGCCCTGCGTCCTGGAATCAGCCAGGTGGCTCCTGTAGGCGCCCCTAGATCCACAGCCTGGTGTCACTCTACCTGCTGTAGCAAAGGCCCTCAGTGTGATGGCGGGTGGGATCTCGTGGTTCTAGAATCCAAGGACTGGGCAGACCTAGCCCCCACCCAACACAGGGTCAGCCCTTTCTTTTTTTCAATAATGCAGGTGTTGATTTCTGTTTGCAATCTCACACAATCATGATTCCAGAGTGGCGGGAAAAGTGGCCTCACGAACCCACGTCCAGAGAGTGGACACTGAGGCTCAGAGAGGCAGTGTGACATGCCCAAGGTCCCTGGACTAGTGAGGGGCAGGCCTGGGATCTTTGGCTTCAACTTGAGGGGTGCATCCATTCTACCCATCTGGGCTGCAGAGAAGCAGGTTCGGCCTCCTGGGTGAGTGAGTCAGGCCCTCAGGGCTCTGTGCGCAGAAGGACCCGCACTTGATTCCATGGTGCACCTGGCCCCAAGAGTGATGGATCTGATCCAGGGAAGGACCACAGTGACCAGGGCCCCAGACCCGGCTCTGCGCCCGGCTTTCCCCGCTGTCTGCCTGTTGCCTTGGTCTCACCACCTGCAAGATGCAAGGAAGAGGGTGAGGTCGAGATTTCCTCGCAGCGCGTATTTCGGGTGCCCCAGTCCCTTGTGGTGCATTGAGACGAAGGATCATCAGAAAAGTGAGCTTGTGAAACGGTGCAAACTCTTTTCTCAGAAAAACCCAGGGCAGTTTTGCATATTCAGGCATCTTTGTAGCTTTGCCACAGAAAAAGCTATCTTAAAAAAAAGCAGAGGTGGCGGTGTGGGTTGGGTGAGGGGAGGTAATTGTGTTTTCTAAACACGTTAGATCGCCCAAGCCTTTAAAAAAAGTGGAGTTTGCACAGAAGGGTCTTTGGAAAATACCGGATCAGCACACTTCTCAGCTCCCTTCCAGTAGGCACCGCCTGTGTGCTGCCTTCATTTTATCTTCTCGGGCAGAGGTCATGCCACACAGGGAAACGCAGAGGCCGACCTACCAGGCACACATCAGTGGTGGAGGAACCGGCAGCCCGGGGTGAGTTTCCCCTGATCCACCTCCCACGCTGCCCGTGGTTATCGTTGTTCAGCCGCCCAGTCGTGTCTGACTCTTTTCGACCCCACGGACGGCAGCACGCCAGGCCTCCCTGTCCCTCACCATCTCCCGGCGTTTGCCCAAGTTCATGTTCTTTGCGTCAGTGATGCCATCCAGCCGTCTCATCCTCTGACACCCTCTTCTCCTTCTGCCCTCAGTCTTTCCAGCATCAGGGACTTTTCCAATGAGTCGTCTGTTTGCATCAGGTGACCAAAAATACTGGAGCTTCAGCATCAGTCCTTCCAGTGAATATTCAGGGTTGCTCTCCTTAAAGATGGATTGGTTTGACCTCCTTGCTGTGCAAGGGACTTTCAGGAGTCTTCTCCAGCACTGCCTGGTACCCTGGCCCCAAATAGTGCACCTGAGCAAGTTCGCTTTGTTAGGAGCTGACACGCCGACGCCCCATCCCGCTTGCTTTGGGGTGTGTGTGGATTCCTCAGCCACGTTTGGGGTCGTTTCTCAGAGGCCCCTCAGAAACCGGAAGCTGCCCGGCGTGGGTGGCACTGAGACAGGGGCAGCGTGACTCTCAGGCCTGCTGGGTCTTTGAGAGAGGGTGGTTCCGGGGACGGAGCTCTTACCTGGTTCCCCACCTTAGGATGGGAGGCAAGCATCGTCCCCTCTGCCGCCTTCCTGAACTGATGGTGCCTCCGGGAACGTGTAAATTTGACTCTTGACTTTCTTTGGATTGAAAGAGGGTTTGTGAGACCCCCGGAGTACTGCTGGGCATCGTTTCACAGGCTCGTTGACCATTTGTGCATCTTCTTGGACAAACGTCTCTCCAGACCCTTTGACAGTTTGAAAATAAGGCTGTTTCTATTATGGAGTTGTGTGAAGTCTTTATGTACTCCAGAGAGGAGTCCCTTCTCAGAGATATGATTTGCAAATATCTCAGCTGGTAAAGAATCTGCCTGCAATGCTGGATATCTGGGTTCAATCCCTGGGTTGGAGAGATCCCTGGGAGGAGGGAAAGCCTACCCACTCCAGGATTCTGGCCTGCAGAAGTCCATGGACTGTATAGTCCATGGGGTCACAAAGAGTTGGACACGATGGAGCGACTTTCACTTCTCCCACCCTGTGGGTTGTATTTTCACTTTCTTGAAGGACAGACATTTTCATTTTGATGTTGTCGTTGCTGTTCAGTCGCTAACTCGTGTCCAACTCTTTGCGACCCCATGGACTGCAGCACCCCAGGCTCCGATGTCCATCACTCTCTCCCGGAGTTTGCTCAGATTCATGTTCATTAAGTCAGTGATACTGTCCAATCATCTCATCCTCTGCCACCATGCCCCCTTCTCTTTTTGTCTTCAATCTTTCCCAGCATCGGGGTCTTTTCCAGTGAGTCGGCTCTTCACACCGGGTGACCAAAGGATTGGAGCTTTGGTTTCAGCATCAGTCGTTCCAGTGAATCTTCAGGACTGATCTCCTTTAGGATGGACTGGTTTGATTTCCCTGTGGTCCCAGGGACTCTCAGGAGTCTTCTCCAACACCACAATTCAAAAGCATTAATTCTTCGGTGTTCAGCCTTCTTTATGGTCCAAATCTCACATCTGTACATGACTACTGAAAAAACCATAGCTTTTACTATACAGACCTTAGTTGGCAAAATGATGTTTCTGCTTTTTAATATGCTGAGTTGGTCATAGCTTTCCTTGCAAGGAGCTAGAGTCTTTTAATTTCATGGCTGCAGTCACCACCTGCAGTGATTTTGGAGCCCAAGAAAATAAAGTCTGTCACTGCTCTCATCTTGATGACTGCTTCATTTCATTTTGGTGCTTCCCTGGTGGCTCAGCTGGTAAAGAATCCGGACGCAGTGTAGGAGACCTGGGTTTGATCCCTGGGTTGGGAAGATATGCTGGAGAAGGGATAGGCTACCTACTCCAGTATTCTTGGGCGTCCCTGGTGGTTCACACAGTAAATAATCCAGCTGCAATGTAGGAGACCTGAGTTCAATCCCTGGGTTGGGAAGATCCCCTGGAGAAGGGAACGGCAACCCACTCCGTATTCTGGCCTGGAGAATCCCATGGACAGAGGAGCCTGGCAGACTAGTCCATGGGGTTGCAAAGAGTCGGACACAACTTCAGCGACTTTCACCTTTCATTTTCATGATGTCCAGTTTAACTGTTTTTTCTCTTGTTGCTTGTAGTTCTCAGGAAGGTTTTATTGAAGACTATTCCACAGGTACGGAGAAGGCGATGGCACCCCACTCCAGTACTCTTGCCTAGAAAATCCCATGGATGGAGGAGCCTGGTAGGCTGCAGTCCATGGGGTCGCTAAGAGTCGGACACGACTGAGCGACTTCACTTTCACTTTTCACTTTCATGCGTTGGAGAAGGAAATGGCAACCCGCTCCAATGTTCTTGCCTGGAGAATCCCAGGGATGGGGGAGCCTGGTGGGCTGCCGTCTATGGGGTCGCACAGAGTCGGACACGACTGAAGCGACTTAGTAGCAGCAGCAGCATTCCACAGGTAAACACAGGAAGAAGCCATTGGCTTCATGGAGGACATTGCGGGCTCTCTGTCTGGTGCCCCGGCTGTGAGCTCAGAGCCCCGCCTCCCAGCCCCTTCTGAGGCCCCCTCCACCTGTGACCTGGCCCCCTCAACCCCATCCTCTGCCTGATCTTTGTCTCTGCATATCTGGCTCCCTCTGTGGCAGGGGATTCTCTTCCTTCTTTGTTTTTTTTGAAGAAACTCATTCATTCATCTACGTATTTTCTAAGAGACGCCCGGCACTATTTTAGTCCCTGGGAATCCAGTGGCAAAACCAAAATGAAAGAAACCAGGACCCCTCAGCCTGCTGGAGCACCCTCTCCAGAGGCGGAGGACGGTTGGAGTTTCCTGCATTTGGAAGAGCCTCCCCTTGATACTGACCGGGGCTCTTGGCCTCCTTAATTAATAAAAATTGATCAGAGGCCAGACAAGAAATTCAGGCAAGGCTTTGTTGGGGCCCCCGCTGACATGCAACAGTTTCCCTCGCTCTCTCCCTGAAGTGGGGTGAGCTGGTTGCTTATACGGGGTGAGGGTAGGGGCGTGTCCAGAGGTCGGGCCGCCCGCCCCTTTGGTGGTGCTGCGTGCAGGGCTCGTGCACAGCACCCTGCTTTTGCTTCCAACCCCCGCTTTGGCTCCTGGCTCTTCGGAAGTGGCAGCTGGGTTTCGTTTCTCTTTTTGTACCTTGTTGCCTGTAATTTGCCCCAAAGGCTCCTACACACGGTTATTTTTGGTCCCTTGCAGTTTCTTTGTATTTTGTTGCTGGAAGAGAACTTTGTCCAGGTGGAAACCCTGCAGCACAGGGGGCCAGGTCCTGGCCGGTCCCATCCTGATACCCCTCCCCTCCCCCATCCCATCCAACCCGGTTGATGCCACTGCCACGCTGAGCACGTGTATAAGCAGCAATCGCATCTCTCACTGCAAACGTCTTTATTTACTTTTATGTCTTTCATTACTGATCTTCCCTATTAGATCATATCTTTCTTGAGGAGAAGGACCACTCGGCCATCCGGGAGTCCCAGAGCCAAGTTCCTGGCAAGACAAGGATGGCTCTTGCTTGCTGTCTTTCTGCCAGGTTGGCACCGAGCTCCTGGCACCGAGCTCCATCCACTTCTGGTTCCTCATGGATCTGGTAAATGGAATGCACACTTTTTTTCCCGAGGCTCATTGATCAGGTCCTGGGCCCCTATGCTGGTGCGCTCCTGGAGAAATTCTATTTGCTCTAAGATGGAAACAAGCATTATTTTAAAAATAAAACGAAGTGTAAGATAAGGATAAATATGTTTGAAAAAACCCTCCAACGAACAAAGGTTCAAACTACATTTTTGAGTTGGATGGCCAGATAACGAAATTCGCATCATTTCTGTGAAAAGTCATTCATCTTTGAAACATTCAGCTTATTCACAGTACTTCAGATGGCTGAATAAAACAGATATCCAGCCTCTGATTGTACCTGTTTTAATAACAGAGTCAGAAGGAGCGTAAACCATTTCAAGGAAAGAGGCGTTTGTGAGCCACGCCTGTCAAAATGTTCTGGTGGGGATTTGTGGGATCTAGGAGGCCTCACTGCCGATGGGCTGGTGATGCCAGCTGGAAGCAGGGATCCAAGTGCACAACTAAGCCCTCTACTGATTTTTCAAGAAAATTCCTTAACAGACGACGGGAAAGTTGTTCCTTCTCTCCCTTGAGCAGGTGTGGGATGATGGCCCTAGGACAGCCCTGGGAGCCTGCAGACTAGGGGAGAAGAGGACTTCCTGGGCTGATGGGTGGATGTGGAGATCAGCTTTCAGAGCACGCACTGTGACTGCAGGGTTTAGATAACACATGGTCATCCGGGCAGCTTGGGGCTCTCTTCCTAGAACTGCCTGAGCTGGTGTTGGCTCCTTGCACGGCTGCCTTCAAGCCTGGCAAACCAATGAAAACCGGGTACGCCCGCCCCAGGGACCTCTAGCTGGAGGACGAGGGGGACGCACAGGTGAATTCTCTCAAGGTCGTGGGCGCCTCCAGGAAGGGCAGGTGGTCCCCAGGTGGTGCTTGTCTGAATCTGTCAGAGCGAGGGCTGTTAGATTCCTTCAGAGCATGGGCATCTCAGCCTCAGAGAAAGCTCCCATGTCCAGAACCTGTTCACTCAGACTCAGGCAGGGCCAGGAATGGGCTCAGCATGTTGCTTTAAAATTCTAGGGTCTCCCACAAGAGATTAATAGTCAACATACACAAATAGCTCATAGAACTCAACATCAAAAGCACAAACAGCCTGATTAAAATACGGGCAGAAGAACTGAATAGATGGTGTTCCAGAGAGGACACGCAGATGGCCCCCAAGCGTATGAAAAGATGCTCACCATTGCTAATTATTAGGGAAAGGGAAATTAAAGTCACGTTCTCACACCTGTCACAACGGCCATCATCAAAAGGAACACAAATAACAAATGTTGGTGAGAATGTAGAGAAAAGGGAATCTTTTACACTGTTGGTGGGAGTGTAAATTGGTGCAGCCAAGATGGAAAAGAGTATGGGGGTTTCTCAGAAGACTAAAAACAGAACTACCGTAGGACTGAGCAGCTCCACACTTGGGTATAGATGTATCAGGGAAAAAAACCATGAACCCCAATTTGAAAAGATGCATGCACCCTGTCCATAGCAGCACTATATTTACGATAGCCAAGACATGGATTGTAATTCTAATTGCGGCAACCTAAGTGTTCACCAACAGGCGAATGGATAAAGACGGTGCAGTGCATCTGTCCGGTGGAACACTACTCAGTCATTAAAAAGAATGAAATAATGCCATTTGGAGCAGACATGATGAAGTAAGGCTTATGCAGCAGAGCGAGAGGATATGCTTTCTCGGAGCCTCACGCACCCCGAGGGCTGGGTGACTGGACATTGGTGCTGCCTGGCATCCGCGGGCTTGAGGCTGTGCCCACAGACTGGGTGTGCCGGAGTTTTCTCTGGAGTCGCCGGTGTAATCAGGCCTCCGGGATGCGTGTCAAGTCCCTCTCGAGGCCCCTGTGCTCATCTTACGGTGTTTGGCGTGTCCGTGGCCAGGCAGCAGCTGGAGTAACTAGAGACCAGCGCAAATCTCTCTCCCAGATGGGGATGGGCTGCAGACAGCTGGGGGCACTGGCTGGAGGTGGGAAATCAGGGTCAAGGGTAGGGATCCAGGGGATAGTGTGGACCTCGGGATGAATTTGGTGGGGGGCTGTCTCACCCCTCTGGCTCCTTCAAAGAGGGCTGCAGAGCACAGAGGCTCCAGGGTGCTGGGGAAGCCCTGGCAGGAGGGCAGGGACCAGGTTCTGGGCACCACCCCCCCCCCTCTTGCTCCTCTCCTAAAACTGTGCTCTGACCCGCCCTGACTGCTGCCGCTGCTGAAACTGACATGAGAGAGCACGTGATGGTCTGGCCACTCTGCTGGCCTGGCACGCTGCCCTCACTCCACGTGGATGGCCAGGTGCTGGTCTAGATCGGGACTCACCCCACACCTGTCACCCGTGGCGGGGAGTCGCCCCGGCCCTGCGCCTGTCTCCTCCATGACAGAACCTGCGGGCTTGAATGCCCCATAGAGCGCGTGTCTGGTGGGACCCTGCATGGGCCTCGGAGGACCGTGGACTGTCGTCTCCAGTTTCCCAGGGGCCGAGAGGGCAAGGCCAGCGTCTGGAGGAGGGGACTGGCGGTGGGGGAGGCTGGGCGCGGGGCAGACCTTTGAGGGGCTAGTACTTGTGGCCCAGGGGCTCCGTTGCTCCGCAGCACGTGGAATCTTTCCGAAAAAGAGATTGAACCCATGCTCCCTGCGTTGGCAGACAGACTCCCAACCACCAGGAAGTCCTCAGAGGAGGTTTTTAAGAAGAAAGCACAAGCTCTCCCAATGCCATTATCCACCTGACAGTTTTGTTTTCACCTCTGAGCTCCTGTCCGTCCCCCCTCCAGTTCTGGGCTCTGCTCGGTGTCACAGGCAGGGGCTTCCAGGAGGAATAAGATGCCATTCCTGTTGGGTCTTGACCCGGGGAGGGGGGCACACAGATGGAGAGATCGTAGTGGGCTCCTCCAGGGGCCAGGCTGCACATGAGTTGGTCCAATCTGGAGGTTCAAGATGTCCTGGAAGAAAAGACACTTGTGCTCAGGCTTCAGAAGCAGTCGGAGCTTGCCTGGTGAGAGAGATGGAAACACATTTGGGAAGGGAATGGCATGAACAAACCGCAGAGACAACACTGGAGTCTGGGCATCGTATACTCCTTGAAGTATATGAGACAAGCCAGGCAGGATGAGACAGCATGAGATAACCCCTCTGAGGGGCAACCCCAGGGCAGTTCCTCTCTCTGTTTGCCACATGAGAATTCGGCCCAGTGTTGGCTGATCTTTATATTTTTAAGAGAAACTAGAAACCTGGACATCCATGTGAAATCTCTGGACTTTTAAATGTTACCCAACAATTAGAATCAAAAATAAAATGTAGACCAACCAGAACGTGTCTTCAGGTGAAACTTACAGTCTGGGCAATTTTGCCTCCTAGATCTTTGCATTTAGAATTGTAATTATAGTACACATGCAATTTCTCCCCACTTACCATGTCATGAATATTTTCCATGTTTATGTAATCTTTTAAAAGCCATTTACAATGATTACATAATGTTCTGAACATGCCACGATTTGCTTTACGTTTTCCTCCTGTTAGAAATCAAGGTTTCGGGGAGGAGTTTCAGATCCGTTCCCACCCTGGTGTATCTCCGCGTTTCCCGCAGGTGGGGAGCGCAGAGGAGGAGCCATGGAGAACTTTACCTGCCCCCTCCCGAGAGCCTCGGGGATCCTGAGCAAGAAGGGGCTTAAGAATCATTTGTGCCCATTCTTTCTGTTTATCAGGCCTTGTCTAAGGTCCCAAGGCAGATGCATAATGATCCTTTTATGGTGAAAACAACCAAATTTCACTAAAACACATTAAGGAAAAGTTAAAGGATCATTATTTTTTTTGTACTGGAACTAAATTGAATCTATAGACAATTTTGGGGAGGGCCAACAACTTTATGATTTTGGGTCTTTTATCCAAAATGTGCTGCATGTAGACACATTTTGGTTGCATTTACTCACAGGTTGTTGAAGTATATGTATATATTTTTGTTTGTTTTTATTGATATTATAAGTCACTTGTAAAACTTGTGTTTTATAACAAATTGTTGCTGCTTTGTTAGAAATGCAGCTGAGATTTGTGTATTGGTTTTGTATACACATACCTCATTTAGCTCTCTTATTCCCAATATTTTTGGGTTTCTATGGAGACAATATTTCCATCCACAACTAATAACAATTTTCTCTCTACCTTTCTTTCCTTATATTTCTTTTTCATGTCTTATTGTGTAGGTTAGGACCTCGAGTTTGATGTTATGTAGAAGTGTATGCTTAATCTTAAAAGGAGCTCTTTCAGCATTTCTCCATTAAATATGATGATTTCTGTAGATGCTTTTGATAGATGCTCTTTATCATATTAAAGAAGTTCTCTTCTACTCCTGTTTTGCTAAGATTTTTTAAAACGATGATTTGTTGTTCACTCACTAAGTCACGCCCAACTCTTTTTGACTCCATGGCCTGTAGCATGCTAGGCTTCCCTGTCCTTCACTATATCCTGGAGTTTGCTAAAATTCATGTCCATTGAGTCGGTGAAGCTATCTAACCTTCTCATCCTCTGCTGCCCCCTTCTCCTTTTGCCTGCAATCTTTCCCAGCATCAGAGTCTTTTCCAGTGAGTCAGCTCTTCAACCAGGTGGCCAATGTATTAAAACTTCAGCTTCAACAGCAGTCCCTCCAACAGATATTCAGGGTTGATTTTCTTTAGGATTGACTGGTTTGAAGTCCTTGAAGTCCAGGGAACTCTTAAGAATCTTTTCTAGCATCACAATTTGAAAGCATAAGTTCCTTGATGCTCAGCCTTCTTTATGGTCCAACTCTCACATCTGTACGTGACTATTGGAAAAACCATAGCTTTGATGATATGGATCTTTGTCCAGAAAAACATTCCAGAAAACCATGATTGGATACTGAATTTTATTGACTGCCTACTTTTGCATTTATTAGGACAATTTGTTTTTCTCTTTTGATCTGTTATCATGGTAAATTACGTTACTAGGTTGTCAAAACCAATCTTGTATCATTGAGACAAAGCCAATTTAAATGTGACTTATTATTAAATATTTAGGACTCTAAATTTCCTTTTAAGTATTGTATATGCTATGCCTAGCTTATTCGTATAATGAAATGCCATATGTAAGTGGCTTGAATAGAAATGTATTTCTCACAGTCTTGGAGGTCAGAAAATTTGGTTCCTGGTGGGCGTTTCCTTCCAGATTGCAGGCAGCAGCTTTCTTGGCAGGTCCTCATGTGATGGAGGTCCAGAAAGACCTCTGGACTCCTCCTCTTCTTACAGGGCACAAAGCCCACGTGGGGTGCCACCCTCACTACCTCAGCTAAAATTCCTGATTACCTCCCAGAGGCCCACCTCTAATCACATTGGAGGTTGGGGCTTCAGCACATACATTCGAGAGAGTCACAAACATTTAGTCAGGCTGCATCTGATAGTTTGTGATACAGAATCTTTATTTTTTTTTAAAAATCACTCATTTCTAAGTATTTTAAAATTTTCATTATGAAAAAATTTTTTCAAAATTAAAAAAAAAACAGAAAATGAAGAAAAAAATTTTTCCCCTTGAATTCTTTAGATGCATGTTTTCTAATTTGCAAACATATTTTTGTTTCCTGATTGTCTTTTTGCTACTGATTTCCAATGTAAGTTCATGTAGATCATAGAATGTGGTCTGTAGGCCCCAGACTAGGTAAGGTCAGTACTATGGTCTACTACATAATTAACTTTTGTAAAAGTCCAATATGTATTTATAAAGTATGTACATTTTTCTGTTGTCAAGTATGACAGCTTATAAAATCCATTAGATAAACCTTTTAATTTACTCTTCAATATTTCTATAGTCAACTGATTTTTGTCTTCTTGATTTACTAGTATCTGAGAGACAGATAGTAAAATCCCTCAGTTTTTGGTAGATGTATTGATTTCTTCTTAAAATCCTGTTTTGTCTTGTATTTTGAAGCTCTGTTATTAGGTGTATGAAATTTTAGAATCATTATTTACTCTTGTGAATTAAACTTTTATCCTTATTATCTCTGTAATGCTTTTTGCTTTAAAGTCTATTATGTTTGATATTAATATTGCTACATCATCTTTTTGGGGAGAGTATATATAGCCTGGTATATATTTCCATTTCTTTATTTTCATTCTTCCCATGTCCTTACACTAGGGAGGATCTTTCTCAAATGGTTTAATTAATATCTTTGTCTTCCTCCCAAATAAGGCAAGGATCTCAACTCACTTTCATTTTAATCACATCCTCCCATTCATGTGCTATTAGCATGCAGTATTTTAGTTTTATTTAGTCCCCTTCCCACTGTTAGCTGTTGTTGTTCTTGTTTCATGTAGTCATGTAGGTATGTGACAGTTGGACCATAAAGAAGACTGAATGCCGAAGAACTGATGCTTTGAACTGTGGTGCTGGAGAAGACTCTTGAGAGTCGCTTGGACTGCAAGGAGATCAGACCAGTCAATCCTAAAGAAATCAGTCCTGAATATTCATTGGAAGGACTGATGCAGAAGTTGAAACACCAATCCTTTGGCCACCTGATACGAAGAGCCAAGTCATTGGAAAAGACCCTGATGCTGGGAAAGACTGAAGGCAAGAGGAGAAGGGGGAGACAGAGATTGAGGTAGTTGGATGGCATCAGCTATGTGATGGACATGAACGTGGGCAAACTCTGGGAGATAGTGAGGCACAGGGAGGCCTGGTGTGCCACTGTTCATGGGGTTGCAAAGAGTCAGAGACAATTTGGTGACTGAACAACAACAATAACAATTCTTTCAACTTTATTCTTTTGTTTTCAAACTTAATGTTTTTGTTGTTCCATTACCTTTCAATATAAATATTAGAACCAATTTATCTATATCTGCAAAAGTCAACAGGATTTTGTTTGGCATTGCATTAAATCATAGATCAATTTGGAAGAATTGACATATCCGCTATGTGGACTTCCAGTTCATGAGCCTGTCATTTCTCTCTATTTATTTCAATTTTTTCATAATTTCTTTCATCCCCATTTCACAGCTTTCAGCATATAGATGCAGTATATTTTGTTAGGTTTAAACCCAAGTAACTTTTTAGAGGGATTCCTAAGTGGTTCAGTGCATAAAAAAAAAAAATCTGACTGCTAATGGCCAGAGATGTAGAAGACATGGGTTCAATCCTTGGATCAGGAAGATCCCCTGGAGGAGGAAATGGCAACCCATTCCAGTATTTTTGCCCGGGAAATCCCACGGACGGAGGAACCTGGTGGTCTACAGTCCACAGGGTTGCAAAGAGTCAAACACGACTGAACGACGAAGCATGCATGCATGCACAACTTTTTAGGAGTTATTGCAAGTCACATGGTTTAAGCATTTTTAGTGTTCATTTGTGTACTGATACTATATAGAAACATGATTGATTTTTGTGGAGTGGCTTTGTATCTTACGACCTCGCTGAGCACATTTAATAGCTTCTGGAATTTGTTATTGCTGTCTTTATAGGTTTCTTGGGATTTCCCATGTAGATAGTCATGTTGTTTGAGAATGGGGACAGTTTTAATTTTTTCCTTTTCAATCTGTGGCCTCATTTCTTTTTCTTGCCTATTGTATTGGCTAAGATTTCTCCTGTGGTGTTGAATAGAAATGGTGAGAATAGATGTCTTTGCCTTGTTCACTCCTTTGAGGGAGAATTTGGTTTGTTTCTCTCAATTGCATAGACTTCGCTTTTCCCACTGTCCTTTCTCAGGGTGGCTTGCTTTCGATTTGGGCTGATGAGAATGACCCCGGGTACTCGAGCCTGGGCAGACCCACTACAAAGCTGGTACAATGTTCGGAGAGAAGAATGTGCGGATAAGGGAAGTAATCATCCAACAGGAAGTCTTCTCATGTGCCTTTTCAGACTCTCTCCATCACTTCCCCTCATCCTCCCTGGTGATACTCAAACTCTAGGCGTTGCCTGTGGGATTCAGCTGTCTTGATAGCTCCCCAGGGGTACTCAAAATCCATGCCACAGTTTATAGGATTTTGGGAAAACCCTGATGATGGGGGAAATTTTTATTTTTTTTAATTAAAAAATTATTTATTACTATTTTTTGGCTCTGCTGCATCTTGGTTGCTGCGAGGGGCCTTCTCTAGTTGCAGTGACCAGGGGCTCCTCTCTAGCTGTGGCGACTTCTCACTGTGGTGGCTTCTCTTGTTGCAGAACACGGGCTCTAGGCTCACAGGCTTCAGTCGCTGCAGCACATGGATGCAGGAGTTGCAGCTCCTGGGCTCTAGAGCACAGGCTCAGTAGTTGCGGCACACGGGCTTCGTTGCTCCATGCCACTTGGGATCTTCCCAGAACAGGGATCGAACCCACATCTTCTGCATTGGCAGCCGGATTCCTTACCACTGAGCCACCTGGGCACACTGAGGGAAAGTTTAAATTTAGAGACATTCAAGTAATAAGAATCAACCCTTTTAAAGTGAATAATCCAACGACCCTCGTACACCACAACGTTGGGTGATCCCCGCTGTCTTCATCAGCCTCGCAGGAAACCAGCCCCCTCTGAGTAGCTGCTCCTGAAGCTCTCCCACCCTCACCATTGTAGACTTTGAAGAGTGGGAGATAAGAGATGGGGAGTCGCTTCAAGCTGTGCATCCTGTCCAGACGTGTGTGTTTCTGCATCAGGCGCCCCTTCCCGGGGCATCTTGCCTGGCTTCACGCTCTTTCCCCCTCGCTCCCGCCACCCTAACTTGTACCTCCTTCATCAAGGGTCAGTAGCCGAGTCCTCCCTCCAGCTCTGCTTTCTAGAGTAGGGCTTCTCAGACTTTACCGTGCAGAGGAGCCTCGCGGGGATCTTATCTCAAAGATTCTGGTTCAGTGGGTCCAGCACTCCTAACAAGGCTCCAGGTGATGCGGGTGTAGGACCTGCCACGAGAACCCTGGTAGATGAACCCAGGATGCAGTCCCCAAAGAAGAGTGCTTGGGGTGGTCTCTAGCGATGCTGAGCAGTGGAGAGGATGCTACTGCATAGAGGACAATATTGGGGTCTGCACTGGTTTCCTGCGGCTGCTGTAATAAGGTTCCATGAAGCTGGATGCTTTATACAACAGAAAAGTGTTATTTTGCAGGTCTGGAGACCAGAAGCCCAAAATTAAGATGTCAGTGAGATTACTTCCTGCTGGAAGCTCTTGCCTCTCTCTGGGTTCTGCCCCCGATCGTTGATGTTCCCTGGTTTGTAGCTGCATGCCTCCAATCTCTGCCTCTGTCTTCACGTGGCTTTCCCTTCATGTGTCTCCAAATTTCCTTCTCCTTACAAGAACACCAGACATTGCACTGGGGACCCCTGCTAATTCAGTAAGACTACATCTTAACTTGATGTCCTTGGTGAAGACCCTATTTCCGAATGAGGTCCCATTCACAGGTCCTGGGGGGTAAGGGATTCAACGTCAATTTTTTAAGGGATGTAATTCAATCCCCTTCTTGGACCCGAGGTTAGGCTGCCGATCTAGAGGGGAGCCATGATGCAGACACATGGCTGTGGTCTTTTGCATCCCGCTGCTGCTGCTGCTGCTCTAGGGGGAAGCAGGAGCCTCAGGAGACGAGATGGAAACCCCCCTCAAACTGAACATGTGGAGGCGGAGACTGGGCACTCCGAGACAATCAGTTGATTCTGCAACCCGGGTTGCAGCAAAGCATTTTATATTGTGGAAGCTGTCATTCCCAGGGACACCCCAAGGAGCTAGCTGTGCATTTTATTCCATCTCTGGAGGTAGATAGAGATAGAGAGAAAGCATCGTATCAGAACTAACTTAAAAATGCAAACCTCAGGTCTTCCCTGGTGATCAGTGGTGAAGAATCCACCTCCCAGTGCAGGCGACATGGGTTCAGTCCCTGGTCTGCGAGGATCCCACAAGCCACGGAGCAAGTAAGCACCCCAACTACTGAGCCTACGCACCCAGAGCCCGTGCTCTGCAACAGGAGAAGCCACTGCAGCAAGAAGCCTGCTCACCCCCAACAAAGGGTAGCCCCTGCTGGCTGCAACTACAGAAAGTCCACATGCAGCAATGAATACCCAGTGCAGTCAAAACTAAGTCCATAAATTAAAAAAAAAAAGCAAACCTCTGTCAACTAGTTGACATCTCTCCATACAAACACTGATATTCAGGTAAGAATATTTTCAACCATGTAGCAGCTTGACAAAATAAGAAATCAATTTTCTCTCACATAACAATGAGAATCCTAGCAGCTACCATTTACATAGCAATTACTCTACACTGAGTACTCCAAGTGCTCTGTGTAGATTACCCAATTTAATTCTCACAACAGCCTATGCATATATATTGCTATTATTATTACTACTTCTCCATGTTTAGACTAAGGATACTGAGAGTAAGTTTTGGGGCCAAGTTCACAGGGCTGGTAGGTGGTAGCTGTCAGGTTTGGAGGAGACAGTCTGGCTGTGGTGAGTGCCCTAGTGCCACGGGGAAGGTCAGGGGCAAGACCTCCTGGAGCCAAGGCTGCAGGCATCCTCCCTGAGGCCATCGTGGCTCCTTTGCCTTCTTCCTCAGGGTCCTTGTGAATAGCTCCCCAACTCCATCATCCCGTGTGCTTCTTGGGTTGAGGAATGGAATGTGTTCTTGAAAGCCCCTTTTTGAAATCTCCACATAGTGCAGATTCTCCTTATGGAGAATTGCATCACACAATTTCCTCCCCACCACCCCGCCACCACCAGGTACAAGGAGATGGAAAGTCCCTCTGCCCCTAGAGGTCCAGGGATCCTCTTGAGAGGAGGAGAGAAAAGGGGAATCACAGGCAGGACACTAGTAGTATCTTTCTCTCTCCATCAGGATACAGTGGGTGATGCTGTTGTAATAAGCAAGTCCAAGATGCGCGTGGTCCCTGGCTGTGCCCGTATGCATCCTGGAATGTAGGGTCCTCTGCTCCTCAGCTCTGCTGTCTCTGCTCCTGAAACCAACTAATGGACCAGCCCCCGTGATGAAGCACACACTGGCTCTTAAAGCCGTCTCCTGGGATTTCCAGGGGTCACTTCTCTCTGGTTCCTTTGGTGGAAGCAGGTCATATGGCCATGCCTTACTTCAAGTGGTGGGGAAGGTCAGTGCCACCACGTGCTGGCAGCAAAGATAGCGGAAGTCACAGGGTTGCATTCATGGCCAGGGCCCCACCAGAGGGCTGGACTGGAGCTCGATTCCAAGGCACTGATATGGTGCCTGCAGTTCCAGGCTGGATTATCATGAGAATGAAACAAGATAAGACCTCTCACGTGGCTCAGCGGTAAAGAAGCCACCTGCCAAGCAGGAGATGCAAATTCAATCCTTGGCTCAGGAAGATTCTCTGGAGAAGGAAGTGGCAACCCACTCCACTTCTTTTGCCTAAAATAATCCCATGGACAGAGGAGGCTGGCGGGCTGCAGTCCACGGGGTCGCAGGTGTTGGACACAACTTAGTAACAACAACTACAACAATGAAGAGGAAATTCCCTGAAACCCACACTGGAACTCCTGGCCCCTGGCTTGTCTAGGAAGGTGCCCGTGGCTGCCACCTGTCCTTCGTCCTCCTTCAGCTCCTGCCGTGCCCCTCACTTGGCCCCCCTTGCAGGTCCCTAAGGAATCCAGGCACGTTTCTGATTCAAGCTGTTGGTACTGGGGACCCCGGAGTGGCCCTCTGCCTGGAGCAGTCTTCCACCTGATGGTCACATGGCTTCCCCTATGCATGGTTACCTCCTGAGAGAGGCCTTTCTGAGCTGCCGTGTGGACCATGGCAACCCCATCATGCTGGAGCCCTCCCCCACTTCATCACAGCCCCCATCTCATTGGGACTTTCTATTAGATGTTTGTTTATTTTTAAACCCATCTGCCTCGAAATCAGAGACCTGAACATTGGTGGCTCCTAGAACATTCTTGTACTGGTTTGAATGGTGCTTGTCCCTGAATGCGTGTCCCTCCCAGAGCCTCAGAAGTTGACCGACCCATTTGGAAATAGCGTGGTTGCAGATGTAATGAGTGAAGAAGAGGTGAAACTGGAGGAGGGTGGGTCCTAAATTTAAATATGACTTATGTCCCTATAAGGAAAGAAACATTTGGTCTCAAAAACACAGGGAAGAAGCAGTGTGACTGTGGAGGCATAGATCTGGGGAGACGCTGCCACGAGTCAGTTAACACCGAAGATCACTAGCAATACCAGAAGCTAAGAGGCAAAGAAGGTCTTCTCCTATGGCCTTCAGAGAGAGAGAGAGTGGCCCTGCCAATGCCTTGATTTTGATCCTTCTGGCTTCCAGAACTGTGAGAGAATACATCTGTTGCTTTAAGTCATCCAGTTAGGGAAACTAATACATTTCTCAGTAAATACTGTTGGATGGATGGATGAGTGTGTGGATGGATGGGTAAATGGGAGGGTGGATGGGTGGGTAGATGGATAGATGGCTGGCTGGGTGGGTTGGTGGGTGGATGGCAAATGGACACATACCACATCATACAGTGGTTTGTAATGACCCATTGACTTGGAGCCCCCTGCTGTGTGCTGCTCAGGGACACTGGGCATGTCCTTTTGCCCAGGTGTCTCTGGCACATGATCAGCCATGACACATCTGCTGAGCCAATGCCTGTGGGGATCCAGACAAACAGTGCTGGTGACCAGGAAGCTCAAATAAAAGATCTGCCTTATAAAACATGGCAGAAATCGCACCCTGAGCCCAGAGGCGTGGTGGGAAAGGAGCGTGGGAACCCATTCTGTTCTGTTCTGACCGTCCCTGGGCTGCCTGCAGGCAGCAGGAAGAGAGGAGCCCCCAGGGAGGGAGATTGTGAGCAAAGGCTAGGCACAGCGGCCTCAGGCCAATGCCAAGGCCGTGTGAGAGCGGCCTCTGCCCCAGAAATTGGACCAGGGCAGCACTTTCTCTCCGGGCTGCAGGTATTGGCAGGGAGTTTCCTGGAAACCATTGTAATATTTCAGACTGGGCCCTCGAGGCCTTCTTGGAACCCTTCCGACAGCCGGTGGCAGCCTCCCCGACACGAGAGTACCATTGGTCCTGATGGTTTTACTTTCTGGTTTGGGGGTCTTTTTTTTTGTCATTAATCAAAAGTCTCTTGACTTGAAATTTAATCATCCGAAATCGTTTTTTCAAAGTCCCTTAGAAATGAGCACCCCGGTAGATACGGCTGAGGAGAAGGCAATGGCACTCCAGTATTCTTGCCTGGAAAATCCCATGGACGGAGGAGCCTGGTGGGCTGCAGTCCATGGGGTCGCTGAGGGTTGGACACGACTAAGCGACTTCACTTTCACTTTTTACTATCATGCATTGGAGAAGGAAATGGCAACCCACTCCAGTGTTCTTGCCTGGAGAATCCCAGGGACAGCGGGAGAGCCTGGTGGGCTGCCATCCACCGGGTCACACAAAGTCGGTGACTTAGCAGCAGCAGCAGCAGATACGGCTGGTTTTTGAACTGGAAATCAAGAAATCTATCCTGGAGGAAGCAGTGAGCTGGGATGCTTGAGGGGGAAAAAAAGTTCCCCTCCCTCCCCAGGTGAACTTGGTACCTAGATGTTCAAGGGGAGAGCACAGCGGGCCTGTGGGTTTGCAGTTCATGGCCTGCAGTCGCTCACCCTGAGCCCTGCCCTTTCAGAAAGGATGGGCCACACCCAGGGTTGGGATTAGTCAAACATCTTTTCAAATGTTTTGGGTTCAGCAAAACCCCAGAGCTATTTGCCAAGTTATTTTTCGTTTAATTATGAAACCTGGGTGTCCTCCAAGGGAAATTTAATCCTCATGTTTCTGATTCATCTCTGCTTAATTCATCCACAGGCTTTATGAGCACTGGCTGGTGTCTGAGCCACCTTCGGAATCTCCTAAAAGGCTTTCCTCGCCACCTCGCCTCCCCGCCACCGCTCGCCCCCTTGTAAACAGGAAGTTGAAATTTGCCAACACTAAATGAACCTGAACACCACAAGGACAGAGCTCGGCTTGAAATCCAGGACCCTGGAATTTCAAGAGGGTTCTTGGGGGTCCAAACATCCCCTACCCTGCTCTTGTGAGCAGTTTCAGCAGCAGAGTGACCACGGGAAGGAAAAAATGCATGATGTTAGGAGACCCGCGTCTGTGCTCTGGAGAGAGCACTCAGGGGCCAGGAGGTGCTGGGGTCCTGGGGTCTCGGTGGCAGGCAGGACCAGTTTTAGGCCAGAGGCCACGGTGATGGGTCTGGCAGCTTTGCCTCATTTCAGGCCTTGTTCTTGGGGCTTGGATCTGAGCTGAGATACATGGGAAAAGACGCCCAGGCCCTCTCCATCTGCCCCTACACTCACTCCTCACCCAGGATCCAGAGACCCGGCCTCCCTTCCCACCTCTAGACCCCCTTCTTTCTCCCTCCAGGGTGACGATTGACTATGGGTCCACTCACCTACTAGACCCCGGGAAGATCCCACCTCCTCCAGGAAGCCTTTCCAACCTCTGGAACCCCTGTGACCTTCTGCTCTCCTGGTTGCTCCTATTTGGTCACCAGATGATGCTCTCAGCATATTGCCAACGTGGTACGGTGGCCAGTGGACCAGGCGACCAGAAATTAAGATCCTCGCTGGGTCCCCAGCTCCCTGGGTGCCTTGTCTCTCTGGGCCTTGGTTTCCTAACCTGTAAAGCTGAGATGGGGGACTTCCCTGGTGGCCCAGTGGCTAAGACTCTGCACTCCTAGTGCCGGGGGCCCAGGTTCCATCCCTGGTCGGGGAACCAGATCCACATGCAGCAACTAGAGATCACATATGTGACAACTGGGACCTGTTCACCGAATGCATACATACAGACAGTTGCTCAGTCGTGTCTGACTCTTTGCCACCCTGTGAACTATAACTCACCAGGCTCCTCTGTCTGTAGGATTTCCCAGGCAAGAATACTGGAGTGGGTTGCCACTTCCTTCTCCAAGGGATCTTCCTGGACCAGGGATTGAACTGGCACCTCCTGCATTGGCAGTCAGATTCTTTACCATGTACCGCCTGGGAAGCTCACATACAGACATACGTAAATATTAAAAAGAAAAAAACAAACCCAAACAAGGCGGGAGGCCTTGGAGGACGTGATCAGTCGGTGAATCTGAAAGAGAGATGTTCTGGTCCAAGTTGAGGGCCTCGACAAAGCTCCCTTTCCTGTCCAGGATGACATGGTTCTATGACTCACTTGTCAGCAAACCAAGGCCCTGAGTTCTGCTTTAGGAGGTGGGCCGGCCCCTAGATGGACCCTCAGCCCATCGGTTGCTGCGCTGGAACAAGGCACTGGTGGAGGACGTGTGATGTTGCCGCAAGACATGGCTAGTCCCCGAGATTTCAGCCGAGGCTGGGGTGTGACCAGGGGCCAGGGTTCGGTGAGGAGGGTCTCCTCCCTCCAACCGAGACGCTTCGCTGGTCTGGCTGGTTCCATCTGGCACTGAAGACGGTGGTGGCAGAGGACAGGCTTTGAAGGCTCTGCTGTCCCGAAGGTGAGGAGTGCCAGCAGTGCTGCCAGTGCAGACGGAGGGCACAGGCAGTGCATGTGCGCGTGTGTGCACGTGTGCGTGTACACATGTGCCAGTGCAGACGGAGGGCACAGGCAGTGCGTGTGTACGCGTGTGCACGTGTGTGTGTACACATGTGCCAGTGCAGACGCAAGGGCACAGGCAGTGCGTGCGTGTGCGTGTGTGCACGTGTGCGTGTACACGTGTGGCAGTGCAGACGGAGGGGCACAGGCAGTGCGTGTGTGTGTGTGCGTGTACACATGTGGCAGTGCAGATGGAGGGGCACAGGCAGTGCGTGTGTGTGTGTGCACGTGTGCGTGTACACATGTGGCAGTGCAGACGCAAGGGCACAGGCAGTGTGTGTGTGCGCGTGTGTGCACGTGTGCGTGTACACATGTGGCAGTGCAGACGGAGGGGCACAGGCAGTGCGTGTGTGTGTGTGTGTGCACGTGTGCGTGTACACATGTGGCAGTGTAGACGCAAGGGCACAGGCAGTGCGTGTGTGTGCGTGTGCATGTACACATGTGGCAGTGCAGACGCAAGGGCACAGGCAGTGCGTGTGTGTGCGTGTGTGTGCGTGTGTGCACGTGTGTGTGTACACATGTGGCAGTGCAGACGCAAGGGCACAGGCAGTGCGTGTGTGTGCGTGTGTGCACGTGTGCGTGTACACATGTGGCAGTGCAGACGCAAGGGCACAGGCAGTGCGTGTGTGTGCGTGTGTGCACATGTGTGTGTACACATGTGGCAGTGCAGACGCAAGGGCACAGGCAGTGCGTATGTGTGTGTGCACGTGTGTGTGTACACATGTGGTTTGGGAGAAGGTGGAGGGGAGAAGGGTAGGTGGGGGAGGCCCCCAAGATGTTCCCCAGTATCTGCAGTGCATGGCTTCATAGGAGCGGTAGTTTTCCTACTTGGAGGCCAGATGGGTTTGCCTGAGGAGCTGGAGCTGGGTTGTCCTGAGCAGAGTCTACGGGAACGGAGAAAGCCTGCCCTGCACCCAGCAGTCACTTGGGCTGGTGCTCTCTGCCCCCAGGGGATTCCCACGGAGCTGCACAAGCCCAGGGTTGGGAGGCGAGGCCGCCAGGCCTCCCTGCCAGCCCATGCCTGGGCTCTGGTGCAAGGCTGGGGCGGCTGCCTGGAGCTTTCCTTTCAGGGCGAGCTGCTGTATTCCCAGAAGGGGAGCTGGGTCCTTGGAGGGAGGGAGAGAGCTGGCCGCCAGCACCCAGAAAGAGGCATCTCTTTCCTGTCTGTTCTGTGTTATTGGTTGCTGGAGGCTGGGTTGGGTGGAGGTCAGGGGTACGCTGGTTTTCAATCCCTTCTCTGAGATTCTGGTCAGGTGATGCTCCAGAGAGGGGTCTTCAGTCTTGGAAGGGAGGTGTCTAGAGCTCTGAGAGTGAAGGATGGCCCTCTGCAGACACACAGGGCCCCTGGGGGGGAGGTGGGCACAGAACCTTGCTGCCCAGCTTCAGCATGCTGCCCAGGGTGGCTCCAGGCCTTGGGGGCCCCTCACATGTCAGCCCCCAACTTTCTCCCAGGCAGGGCCTTGCAATCAGAATCCTGTTCGCTGGCCAGGAGCTCTCACGTGGCACTCAGCAGTACTCTGGCCTTGCAGAACCTTCAGTAGGGTCTTCCATTTATTTAGTCAATCTTACTTTCCTACTGGATTTTGGGGGTGCTTCCCCAGGTGGTGCGGTGGTAAAGAATCCACCTGCCAATGCAGAAGACCTGGGTTCCATCCGTGGGTCGGGAAGATCCCCTGGAGGAGGAAATGGCAGCTCCACTCCAGTATTCTTGCCTAGAGAATCCCACGGACAGAGGAGTCCATGGGGTCACAAAGAGTCAGGCATGACTGAGTGACTGAGCACGCAGGCATGCGAGTTTAAGTTTTTAAATGGTTGGTGTATTTCTGTGGTTACGAAATCTAAAAGTAAGCCCCACAGTGAAGCCCCGCCCCCACCTGCACCCTGTCTGACCAGGGCCGTGTGCACTTCCCGGCAGACGCCCCTCAGCCCCTCCATCCTTCCCAGCAGCTGCAGATCAGTCCCCACGGGCACCTTGCCTGGTCCACGCCACATGCAGCTCGCCGGGGGCCCTAGAATCTTTGACTCGGATGTGGCCTGCAGCAGGTTCCGATGGCGCCTCAAGGCTGGGGATGGGTATGGACCCGTAGGCAGCAGGTGCCCGGGCCGGGTGAAGTCAGGCCCTGCCTCTACATCTGAGGTGGGTCCAGGGCCTCCCTCCCTGGACATGTCCCATCTGGGGCTTCTGTCTGCTGGCCCTGGGTTGCCTGTGAGTCAGGAATTCTGATGCCTGAGGACTTCCTGCTTGAGCCCGTACCTTCCCAGCTCTGCCTCTTTTCACTGAGTCTCTTTGCAGATTGTTTCATCCCGCTGAGAGGGGGCCAAGTGCGTTCTGCAGGGTCTTCATCAGCTACCTGTCTCTTCTGCTGGTTCTGACCCCCAGGAAGAAAAGGAGCTGCTGCACAGTCTGGAGGACCACACAGCACCTCTCACACTCCACCCCACCCCTGGCAACCACCATCCTACCCTCTGCTTCTATGTTCCAACTTTCTTTGCTGTCATTCAGTCTCTAAGTCGTGTCTGACTGTTTGCGACCCCATGGACTACAGCACGCCAGGCTCCTCTGTCCTCTACTATCTCCCAGAATTTGCTCAAACGCATGTCCATTGAGTTGGTGATGCCATCCAACCATCTCATCCTCTGTTGTCCCCTTCTCCTCCTGCCCTCCATCTTTCCCAGCATCAGGGTCTTTTCCAAGACTCTTGAAAGTCCCTTGGACTGCAAGGAGATCCAACCAGTCCATCCTAAAGGAGATCAGTCCTGGGTATTCATTGGAAGGACTGATGTTGAAGCTGAAACTCCAATACTTTGGCCACCTGATGAGAAGAGCTGACTCATTGGAAAAGACCCTGATGCTGGGAAAGATTGAGGGCAGGAGGAGAAGGGGACGACAGAGATGAGATGGTTGGATGGCATCACCGACTCAATGGACATGAGTTTGGTAAACTCTGGGAGTTGGTGATGGACAGGGAGGCCTGGCGTGCTGCGGTCCATGGGGTTGCAAAGAGTCGACATGACTGAGCCACTGAACTGAACTGAAGCTCCAACACTTTGGCCACTTGATGGGAGGAGCCAACTTACTCAACTTTCTTTAGATTCCACTAGAAGAGAGATTGTGCAGGAAAAAAGATTGTTTCTTATTTGAGAGTTTAAAGTGGTGGCATTTTTTTTGTAGTGGTGGTAAAATACACGTAAAATTTTTATTTTAACCCTTTTTGAACACAGTTCAGTGGCACGAAATACATTCACACTGTTGTGATTTTAGCTCTTACTCTTTGGATCCCCGTCATCCTGACAGGTACCCCGTTGTGGGTTGGGTTTTGTTTTGCGTCTTCCTAATGCTTAGTGATGCTAAGCACATTTTCACGAGCCTGTTGGCCATCTGTATTTCTTTGGGAAAATGTCTATTCAGGTCTTTCCCCGCAAGCTGCACAATCTCACTTCTGTGAAATCTAAAGGAAGTTGAACACACAGAAGCGGAGGGTAGGATAGTGGTTGCCAAGGGGTAGGGTGGCGTGTGGGGAGACGGTGACCTGAGGGAATGAACTCAGGCTTACGTGGGATGACTAAATCTGGAGATCCGGTGTGCAGCCTGGGAGCAGTCAACAATGCTGTACTGAATATGGGAAATCTACTGGGAGAGTGGATTTCAGGTGTTCTCACCACAAAGAAGACAGAGAACCATGTGGGAGACAGCGTTAATTCCTCAACTGTCGTTATCATTTCACTATGTCTGTGTCAGACCATAACGTGCACCATTTTTGTTTCAAAACCTCCGCTAAGCTCCCACTCCTCCCACCCCCAGCCCCCGGCATCCACCCTTCTACTGCACGTCCCTATGAATTTGACTCCCCTGGGGACTTCCCGCAGTGGAGCCAGACACCATTTGTCCTTTCTTGACTGGTTTACTTCACTCAGTAGAATGTCCTCAAGGTTCATCCACTTTGGTTGGAGCCAGAGTCATCGTCCAAAGGAAACTTGCACGGGCCTCCCAGTGTAACGGTTAGGAAGGAAATCGGGGAGCCTGGAGCCCCTCTCACCCCCACCCCAGGGAGGCCCTGGAGGCTCTTCCACAAAACCCCAGGGCTCCAGGAAGCTGCGGGTGATACCCCCAGATTAATGACCAACTAAGAGGAGCCCCAAGGCCCCTGAGAGAGGCTGGGTGGCCGGGGCCCAGGAAGCAGAGCCGAGGCAGCTGGGCTGTCCCTGCAGGTGACTGAGCAGCTCTGATAAGCCTCCGCAAGGCCGGGCTGGTGGCTGATAACACAGTGGCCTGTCCTGGGGGTCAGGGCACTGACAACTTGCTTTTGGACCGGGGACCGGAGGTGGGGTGATCACATTCCAGGGCTGGGGGATGGGCAGGAAGGGCCTCTGGAGCTTGTTCTTGCCCCGATGTTGGTCTGTGTGTGTGTGTGTGTGTGTGTGTGTGTGTGTGTGTGTCTGTGCGTGCGCATGTCTGTGTGCCCCAGGCCTCCTCCCTCCCGCATGCGGTGTGCCTCTCAGCCTGCCCCTCCTCTCTGCCCTCCCATCTCAGCCCTGCCCATCCTGAGCTCCTGGAGGGCTCGGGGCCCGGATGGCTCCCTCCCAGCTGCCCCAGAGCCTGGAGCTCAGAGCTGGGCTCAGGAAAGCTGAACATCCATTCGTTCCTTCTTTGGTTCAACTCATTCACTTGCACTGTGGCTTGTGTTCCTTCTGTGCGTGTTCTAGGCGTGGGATGCAGCAGGGAACAAGGCCCGGGCTGCGCCTTCTCTTCGGAGAAAGGATGCCACAAAGGCAGATCCAGAAGTGGATCATCAGTGGGTGAGGACAGAGGAGTGTGGAGAGGGTGTGGAGAGTGGGGATGAGGCTGGCATTGTTCTGGATACATCGTCCTGAGAGGCCTCCCCTGCCCCCAAAGGGAGGCGGCACAGGGACCCCAGGGCAAGTGGGAGGAAGTGTGCTCTGGCTGGGGGCCTGCAGGTGCAAAGCTCCGGGGGCAGCACTGTGAGCGGCGTCCCTGAGGAACAGCGGTAGGTGCCTGGCTGGAGTGGAGTGGGGTGGAGAGCTTCAGGGGGCCTGGGGGACCCTAGCAAGGCCCTCTGCTGTTATTTAGTCCCTAAGTCATGTCTGACTCTTTGCGACCCCGCGGACTGTAGCCTGCCAGGCTTCTCTGTCCTTGGGATTCTCCAGGTAAGAATAATGGAGTAAGTAGCTGTGTCCTCCTCCAGGGGATCTTCCTGACCTAGGGATCCAACCTGTGCCTCCTGCACTGGCAGGCGGGTTCTTTACCACTGAGCCCCCAGGGAAGCCCCTGGATCTGTTCTAATCGAGCAGTTGTTCTAAATGTTTAACAGACTAAGCCAGACTCCCACAGCAGGTCCCCAGGGCTAGATGTTAACCCTGTAGTTCCTGGATCGGGGTAGAGTTGGGGGGCTCCTCTGAGTGCAGCGGGGTGATGACTCCCGGGACATAGGGTTGTATTCCAGCCTTCTGCACCGCCACCCTGAGCCTCAGTGCTGAGGAGGTGTGACCGAAGGCACCTCAGCCTGGGGCTTTTGGGAAGCCAGAGGGTCCTGGGCTTGCTGGCCCGTGACCTGGCTGCTGTCACTTTTTCCCCGCGCCGCTGCCTTATCTGAATAAAGAGCTTTATTCCTTCAGTCATCTTGAAGACAGAGAGTGAAGGAGGGCACCTACGTCTAGAAGGTGCTCAGGCAGTGGGCATTGCCCACCCCCACCCCAGCGTCTCAGCGGGGACAGTGGGAAGCTCACCACCCGTCCTTCGGCCCCTAGGACGGGGGGAGGGCCAGCGTTCCCGGAACAAACCCGGGCTCTAGTTATCTATTTATCTA
This sequence comes from Bos indicus, assembly GCF_029378745.1. Classification (NCBI taxonomy): domain Eukaryota; kingdom Metazoa; phylum Chordata; class Mammalia; order Artiodactyla; family Bovidae; genus Bos; species Bos indicus. The sequence goes on along the minus strand of NC_091788.1, from coordinate 47,309,999 downwards.
TCTACCCAGCCGCACGTCTATTTATTTTCAGCTCTAACATCTTCTCATCAGGGAGGCACCGAGGAGGAAAGAAAGTGAAACCGATACGGGGTCCTTTTCAAGTGGGGAGCCGGCTGCCTGCGGCCTCGGGACTGAGGATGCTGTCTGATCTCCGTCCAGGGCGTGGGTGCCCTGGGGCTTCTGCGGAGCATCTTCTGCCATCCCTCCCCACCCCAGGCCAGCCACCTCCATCCTTCGCCACATCAGGGGAAGGCTTCAAAGACACAGCAGCACTCTGCAATTGGAAACACGCATGTTTTGCAAAGTATCAATTTAGCAGTCTGTTCAGTTGGTCAGGCTGTGCAGGCCAGCTGGATGAATTCCTGAGCGGGTATGCTCCGTGTCCTGGAGTGTGGTAGGCCGGGGTTCGAATCCTGGGTTTGACACTAACAAGCTCAGAGACCTTGGGCAAGTCCGTGCCCCACACTGGGCCCTGGTTTCTCGTGCAGCTGACAGTCTGTGGAAAACCACCCAGGAGCCACTGGTTGATCTGTTGGCCATTTGGCATGATCAGACTCAATTTCTGTTGTGGCAGATTTCACGTCCTTGCGAAAGACAGACAAAAATAAGTGTAAGGTGGTTCCGGTGGAGGGTTCTGCTAAGGAGAGATGTCCCTGGAGCTCTGAGGAGTTAGCCGTGCGGGAGGTCAGTGTCTCAGGCTTCCCAGAGAAACTGGCAATTTAGCTGAGCTCTGGAGGGCTTCCCTGGTGGCTCAGCGGTAAAGAACCCAGCTGCAATGCAGGAGGCCCAGGTTCAATCCCTGGGTTGAGAAGATCCCTGGAAAAGGGAATGGCAACCACTCCAGTATTCTTGTCTGGAGAATGCCATGGACAGAGGAGCCTGGTAGGCTACAGGCCACGGGGTCGCAAAGACTAAGCGACTAACCCAAGCACACTGGAGGATAAACAGGAATGGTCAGATGTGCCAAGGCCCTGAGGCAGGAGGGAGCTGGGAGTGAGGACCTGTCGGTGGGGCTGGAGGAGGCCTGGGGTCCCCTGGAGGGTGTGCGGAGTCAGGGCCTGAGGCATGGGCAGCCAGGGTGGGAAGCTGCTGGGCTGACCCAGTTTCTGGATTTCGCTGAGGCGTCCCCTGCTCTGGACACTGTGTGAATTGGACAGTATGAGGTCCTTTGCAACCAGCTTCTTTCACTCAGCTTAGTGTTTAATTACAATTGTTTAAGCAGGTGGGTGATGCACTCAGGGTTTCTCCGGGAAGTGCTGCCTGGAGCAGGGCTTGCGTCCTGGTTTCTCGAGGACCCAGAGCCAAGCTGTTCGTGTGCAGCAGGCAAGCTCGCCCCCGAACTGGGGACCCCGCAACTGCTTGGAGGAAGGTTTCTGACACCCCTGTGCTCTTCCCTCCTGGGGGAATGGAGCCCAGCTCCCTCCTGCGTGTCCCGCAGCCCTTGTCTCCACCCTCTGTGGCCCAGGGGCTGTGTGTTAGAGGAGCCGTCTAGGGCGGGGACGCCTGGACACTCAGATGTGCCTCTCATTTCCCCCAAATTAAACAGCTGGTTTGTTTGACTTGGTCTGAGCAGGTGCATCTGTACACCCAAGGTCAGGGTGACTCTGAGAGCCATGTTAAGTGTGGTTTTTCAGGTCCACTGGGTCCCGGAGGGCCCCGCTGAATAGTGGGAAGGGGCGGGAGGGCAGGACCGGGTTGTAGCCACATTCATCCCTTTCTGTTTGTATTTTGGCTGTGTGGGATCTGAGTCCCCTTTCTACTGGAACATTCCTCAACTCACGAGTCTTGGTGGACCTTCGTGCAGGGGCTGGTGTTGCTGAGGCAGGGGCCGCTGTGGACGAGGGTGGCCGGGGCTGGGGGGTGGGGGTGAAGAGGGGAGCCACGCCCTCCTTCCAGAGGCTTCCCGAGGCTGTGGTGACTTCTGGAGACCAGTTCCCTGCTGCCTCTCCGAGGCTGTGTCTGTGGCCTGGCGTCCGCGTGGAGCACCTCCAGCAGGCGTCTCTTCCGGGAAGCGCTTCCAGGCCGGCTTCTTGGGGTGGACGGGTCGCTTTGAATCTGAAGGGACTTTCCAAGGAGTTGCAGAGAAACCGGAGTGATGGAGCTAAAAGGAAACCAGGGCTGAGCCTGGGGTGGGCGAGTGTATCTCGGGCTTCGTGAGGATGGGGATGAATCCAGGGCTGGGGGACACTCCAGAGAGTGAGATTTCAGCTGCAGGAGGAAAACCTTTCTCACAGCTGAAGGTCCCTAAATGGGGTGGCAGGCTGCACAGATAGTGAGCTCCCGTCCCCAGAACTATTCTAGCAGAGGCTCATCCTCTACCAGGAATCCCTTTGTCTGTTCAGGCTGGCTCCCTCTCCTGCATGAGATCAGGGTGTTGGCTCAGCTCTCACACAGCCTCAGCATGCTGGCCCCGACATCAGCCAGCCCTCAGTCTGGCCAGGGTGGTGCCCTGGTCTCCCTGATCTTGCCACGGCTCTGTGAACAGGGCTCTCCATGTCAAGGGACCTCACTCACTAAGATATGCACCCTGAAGAGGGGCTGGAGGGTCCATGTCCTCATGGGAGACGGCTTTGCCATCTGGCCTTGGAGAAGCCTTTCCTGGGGATGGGGCTGGCGCCGGGGTGAGAAAGTGGGAAATTCATAGGCGAGGACAACCTCTTGCTTTGCCCTGTTCTGTTTGGGTGGATCTTCGTCACCGGCACGTGGCTGTCCCTGGGCCAGGGCTCTGGATACGTGATATCTGCACCCCCGGGAACCCCCCAATACCCCCCTTGCATCCTCAACCTGTCTCCTGCCTCCTTCAGCAGTCCCCCACCCTCAAAGTCACTTTTGAGGGAACCCCAGGCCTTCCCTGCAGCCTCCAGCACGACACCCAGAGGTCAGAATCACAGTCCAGGAGTGCGGAGCCCGGGGCTCCGGGTGGAGGCAAAGGAGGATCCCCTGAGTGAGCAGGGATTCATTCAGGGCGGTCCAGCCCGCACTTGTTGGAAGGAGGAAGGAACGAAGGAGGCAGGGAAGGAGGAAATGAAGGCAAGAACCCGGCTCCCAGAAAGGCTACCTAGACGAGACTTGCACATACCTTGGAGGGCGGGAAGCACTCTGCCAGCTCAGCGGGGCTGGTTGGGCAGTCTGGCTCGGCAGGGTCTGGTGCGAAGGTCCTCCTAGCAGTCCACCAGTTGGCCTGGCTGGGCAGGAAACCCCTCTGGCCCCAGGGCCCTGGGTACCTCACACGTGTAGGATGCTGGTGAGCAGACTCTAGGTGGGGGAGGGGCGCATGTGCAGACTGCAGATGATGGCCTGGAGGAGTCGAAGGACCTGAAACGCTCGGGCTCCCTGGAAGGACTCACGGGCACAAAGGGGCAGGTCCGGCTATTCTGCGTCCTTAGTTCAGTTTCTGATTTTGAGCATCACGTGGATTAAAAAACTCAGCAACTGAAGACACACCCATCACGTGTGTTGTTGTTGTTCAGTCGCTCAGTCGTGTCCGACTCTGTGACCCCATGGACGCAGCACGCCAGGCCTCCCTGTCCATCACCAACTCCCAGAGTTTACCCAAAGTCATGTCCATTGAGCCGGTGATGCCATCCAGCCATCTCATCCTCTGTCATCCCCTTCTCCCACCGTCTATCTTTCCCAGCATCAGGGTCTTTTCCAGTGAGTCAGCTGTTTGCATCAGGTGGCAAAGTATTGGAGCTTCAGGGTCAGCATCAGTCCTTCCAGTGAATATTCAGGACTGATCTCCTTTAGGATGGACTGGTTGGATCTCCTTGCAGTCCGAGGGACTCTCGAGAGTCCTCTCCAGCACCACAGTTTGAAAGCATCATGTGTGTTAGGTGGATCCATCTTGAAGGCAAACACCCCACAATTGGCAGGAACACTGTCTCTGCCACGTCTGAACACAGAGGCCAAGAGAGTGCCCCACTCTGACCCCACCATCTGTGCTTCCCTGGGGCTCCCAAATCTGTCCTTACATTCTGGGCGTCTCAGGGGTCTCCCACGTGGTGGGCAATGCTGGCCTCTGGGACCCTTGGGGTACCTGGTAGATTAAAGCCCTGTGCTCTTGTCTGTTCAGCCAAAAATGTAACGCACGAGAATGCAAAGGGCGGGCACTCACCAGGGCCTCGCAGGCGCACTCCCTGCCTTGCTGGTTGGGCCTCCTGTACCTGCAGGCCTCCAGTGCTGCGGGGGTGGACGGGCTGCAAACCTTGACCCGCAGAGAATGCTCTGGCCTGGGATCAAAAACACTGAAGGCACGTCCATCTCCCCCAGGTGTTTCTGCTCAGACCCCAACCCCCAGCTCACTCATGGAAGGCCAAGTCCCCATGCCCCGCCCCTGCCAACTGGCACCATCCTCGTGGTAGGGCAGACCTATCAGTCACAGCTCCCCCCCACCCCCCAGTGATCCTCAATGCTGGTCTGTGGCTTCCATCTCTCTGCCACAGAGTCAGGACAGCCAAGGATCCAGCTTTGGGGTCCGACAGAGGGGTGAGTGTCTTCATTTTGCAGCTTGACAATCGAATGGGCAAGTTAGTGGCTACTTTTAAGCATGACTTTGATCTTGACGGGGGCAAATGACACTTGGGAAGTTTATGAAGTCAGGACGATAATTGTGGCAGGTCCCACAGACTTCTGCAGGGGCCTTTGGAGCTGACACAAGGCACCATCGAGAAGTCAATGCTGCGTCTGCTTTGGCGACTTGGATGGCAGTAGAGGACCCCGGGTGTGGCTACCGGGCCCCCACATCTGGGCGGCAGCGACACGTGGCTTTCTCCCCATGGCGTCCTCTCCATGCCTGTGTCCAAACTCCCTTGTCCTGTTGTTGGGTTAGGGCCGCCCCTGTCCAGCATTAATCCAGCACATGTGTTAGCCGCTCGGTCATGTCCGACTCTTTGAGACCCCATGGACTACAGCCACCACCCACCCCGGGCTCCTCTGTCCATGGCGTTCTCCAGGCAAGCATACTGGAGTAGGTTGCCATGCCCTCCTTCAGGGATCTTCCTGACCCAGGGATTGAACCTGGGTCTCTTGCATTGCAGGCGGATTCTTTACCTTCTGAGCCACAAAGGATCCAGGACGACCTTCCCTTAACTTAACGCATCTTAATTTCACCGTATTACATCAGCAAAGACTTTTTTCCAAACGAGGTCACAGTCACAGGTTCTGAGTGTTAAGATTTGAACATACTCTTTGGGGGGACACACCTCTCAAACCAAGATGGCCCGGCTTGTCCAGGAAGAGCTGAGGTGCAGGCTGACCCCACACCTCCAGTCCCATGTCTGCATACTGTCTGTTCATGCCGAAACTCTGCCCATTCAGGCAATGAACAATCCAAAGATGAAGTAAAAAACCATTCCATTCACAGAAGTATCAAGAAGAATAAAATGCTTAAGAGTAAATTTAACAGGAGAAGTGCAAAGAACTGCAAAATTGCTGAAAGAAATTTAAGAGGACCTAAGTAAATGGATTTTATTTTCTTGAGCTCCAAATCACTGCAGGTGGTTACTGTAGACATTAAATTAAAAGATGCTTGCTCCTTGGAAGGAAAGCTATGACAAGCCTAGACCACATATTAAAAAGCAGAAACATCACTTTGAGGACAAAGGTCCATATAGTCAAAGCTATGATTTTTCCAGTAGTCATGTGCGGATGTGAGAGTTGGACCATAAGGAAGGCTGAGCGCAGAAGAATTGATGCTTTTGACCTGTGGTCTGGAGAAGACTCTTGAAAGTCCCTTGAACAGCAAGGAGATCAAACCAGTCCATTCTAAAGGAAATCAGTCCTGAATATTCATTGGAAGGACTGGTGCTGACGCTGAAGCTCCAATACTTTGGCCACTTGATACAAAGAGCTGACTCACTGGAAAAGACCCTGATGCTGGGTAAGATTGAGGGCAGGAGGAGAAGGGGGCGGCAGAGGATGAGATGGTTGGATAGCATCAGTGATTCAATGGACATGAGTTTGAGCAAGCTCCGGGAGATGGTGAAGGACAAGGACAAATGGATCCTAGAATTCATATGGAAATGCAAGGCACCCAGAAGACCCAGTCTTGAGAACGAGAGTCAGAATGACAGAGCTCACGCTTCTTGTTCAGAGTTCACTGCAAGGCTTCAGTGACCAGGACAGTGTTGGCATTGGTATAGCGAGAGAGATTTAGACCAGGGGAAGAAAGTAGAGTCCAGGAACAAAACCATCTGTATTAGGTGAATTGCATTTTGAACAGGTTACCAAGAGTATTCAATGGGGAAAATACTAGTCTTTTTCATACAGGGAAGAACTGTATATTCACCCACAAAAGAATGAATTCAGACCCCCACTTCACACCATATACAAAAATTAACTCAAAGTGTGTCAAAGACACGCACTTAAGAGAGAAAATTTTCAAATTCCTCCAAGAAAAGAGAGGTAACTGTTTGTGACCTTAGATTTTTAGATATGATACCAAAAATACAAGTAGCCAAATAAAAATCAGATAAACTGGATTTCATCAGAATAAAAACTCATGTATGCCAAAGAATGCTATTGAGAAAATGAGAAGATGACTCAGAAAATATTTACAAATCTTGTATCTGAAGGCACAAAGAATTCCTAAAGACAAACAATCCAGTTAAAATGGGCAAAAGACAACTTGCCTGATGGTTCAGTGGCTGAGACTCTGCCTCCTAATGCAGGGGGCCCAGGCTCAGTCTCTGGTCGGGGAACTAGATCCCACGTGCTGCGACTAAGACCTGGCACAGCTAGAGAAATAAATACTTTTTTAAAAGCGTCTTGAGGTGGTTTGAAAGTGAAAATCGCCCAGTTGTGTCCGACTCTTTGCGACCCCATGGACTGTAGCCTGCCAGACTCCTCTGTCCATAGAATTTTCCAGGCAAGAATACTGGAGTGGGTAGCCATGCCCTCCTCTAGGGGATCATCCGAACCCAGGGATTGAACCCAGGTCTCCCACATGGTAGGTGGATCCTTTACTGAGCCACCAGGGAAGCCCATGAATACTGGAGTGGGTAGCCTATCCCTTCCCCAGGGGTCTTCCCAAACCAGGGGTTGAACTGGGGTCTCCTGCCTTGCAGGCGGATTCTTTACCAGCTGAGCTACCAGGGAAGCCCAGTTTAGCACCTTTGTATGTATAAGAAAAGAATAGGAGAAATTATTAAAAATCCTGTATCTTGATATCAGCCTTATGTTCAAAGGGCACGAAGTATTTCTAAAGACAGACGACCTAGTTAAGAACGGGCAAAGGATTTGAGTAGACATTTCTTCAAATAAGAGACACACATGGTCAACAAGTACATGAAAAGATGCTCAGACTTATCAGTCCCTAGGGAAACGCAAGTCAAACCGCAATGAGGTGCCACTTCACACACACCCGGTCTTTTTGCTATAGGCTCCTTAGCCTCAAACCTTTTCACTGCCTGAGTATTAATAATTGACGATGAGACAATTTTGCCATGATCGTTCAAACAACTGGATGACAGTTTGGTTTACATGGTTAAGATGCGTCAGCATGTCTTCAGTTAGTGACGTTACTGATGACTTTATGGAGCCGACAGATAAGGATGACTTACTCCAAGGGTTGGTTTCTTATATTGAAACACACTAGCTTGGAGGAGAAAGAGGCTGAGGACCTTGAAGATGCAAATCGAACCCATAACTTGCATAGAAGTCTGGAATGTGTACTGAGGGACATGTAACAGCAGGTCAAGAGCACACAGCAGGGTGGAGGCTGTCACTGCATGTTTCAGAGCTCGGGTTCAAATCTTAGTGTATGGAAACTGATACCTCTCTTAAAGAAGGAAAAAAAAAATTAAAGAAAAAGAAAAACTGTGATGCCAAATGAAGAGACAGATTGACAAGCCAAAAAAAAAAAAAAAAAAATTGTAGAAAAACACCATGACCTGGAAGAGAAGAGCTGGCGTAAAACCCACACGATAAAATCCATTATTTGAGTAGTGCCATCAAGAATCTACACACATCTTGCGTGTGAGTGTATGTGTTCAGTCACTTCGGTTGTCTTCAACTCTTTGCACGCCTCTGGACTGCAGCGCCCCCGTGCCTCCAACCATGGGGTTTTCCAGGCAAGAATACTGGGGTGGGCTGCCATGCCCTCCCCCGTGGGATCTTCCCGACGCGAGGACGAGGACGGAACTCGAGCCTCTTCTGCCTCCTGTGCTGGCAGGTGGGCTCCTTACCACTCGTACCACCCAAGAAGCCCCACACACATCTTAAACGTATTCAAACACTTTGCATTTCAGGATAAAGCCTTTTTAATTTTCTTATTCATTTCTCTTGCTTCACTATGTCCTTTTTAATGTCTTTCTTTTGTTATATAGTCTTTTATGGCAAACTTGCCTTATGGCCAATTAGTTATGTAGTGAAATGTTTGCAGCACAAATGTTTGCGTTAAAGATGTCTACGGAAAAGACGCTTAAGGCAAAAGAACCTAGGATGTACTTCATATCCACTAGGATGGCGATAATTTAACAGACAGACAATAAGAAGCGTTGGCGAGGGTGAGGAGAACTTGGCTCATTGTGGTGGGAATGTAAAATAGCGCAGTCAGCTTGGGAAATTGTTTGGCAGTTCCTCCAAACACTAAACACAGAGTGACCGTGTGACCCAAAAATTCTACTCGTAGGTATTTGTCTAAGAGAAATGAAAGTGTATGTCCACCCTAAAATGCATATGGGAATATTCACAGCAGCATAAAACCCCAAATCATGAACAAGCCAAACATCCATCAGCTGATGAATAGATAAGCAGACTGTGGCACGTCCATAACAGCGTAGTTTTCAGTTCTAAGGAGAATGAAGGATTGACATGTTACAATTCAGGGGAGGCATTACATATAGTGAAGGACTCCAGTGGAAAAGGCCACATATTATAGGATCCCATTTATGTGAACAGTCCAGAACAAGCAAATCCATTGAGACAGAGAGCAGATTGGTGGTGAGCGGGGTCTGGCTGGCCACGGATGTGGAGTGACGCTAACGATTGTGAGGTTTCTTTTGGGGGGTGATGGAAATGTTCTAAAATTAGGTGGTGGTGACAGGTGCACAGCTTGGTGAATGAATGAAAAGCCACTGAATTGTGCATTTCGAAGGGGTGAATTGTATGGTATGTGAATTCTGTCTCGACAAAGCTGTGATTTGAAAAAAAAAAAGCATGAGAAAATAAGGATAAACGTCTAATGCTACTTCCTACCCCCAGTGGCTTCCCTCGCCAGTGCTGGGCGTGCGGTCTGCCCCGTGAAGCTCGGCGTCCAGGCACTTGGGGGTGTGGTCCGTCTTCTTCCTCTTGGTGTGCCCTCCCTGGGGAAGAACCACCAGACCTTCCAGGACCTTCCCTCCCCTGCCTCCTCTGCATTCACCTTCACAGCTCACACAGTTTCATTTTGGCTTTTCTGGGTTGGAGATGAGTGGACCCTGATAGGAAAGTCTTCCCACATATGCTGCCCAGACCCCTAGGATATGACTGGACGGACCACAGGGGGACAAACCCAGGCGCTTTCTGGAAAGCGGAAGGGCCCGTTCCTAGCAAGGCCCCAACCAGAGCATGTGGTTAAAGAAGGGTAGGGGTGGGGGATGTGATAGCATCCTCTCCCAGACAGGGAGGCAGGGGTGTGGCCGTGTGGAGCGGCAACCCCCTCCCCCCATGCTTCTGACTCGGCTGGGTACTTCAAGGGCTTTTCCAGATTCAGAAAAAGCCGACGTCTTTCCAAGAATGGAGAAAAGAACAGATGTACTGAAGAAGAAGAAGAAAGTGATGCCAGAGGGGCTGGATGCCTGTCCTGGAGGTCCTTTGTGGGAGGAGGTGGCCAGCACGGGGCTCCGTCCACCCCGAGAATAACTTTCTTGGAAAGACAGTCACCATCATCTCTGCGTAGCACCTTCCAGGCGTGAGAATGGAAGGGTGGCGTTGACACATAGGTTCCAATGATCCAGGTTCCAATGATCTGGCTCTGGAAAGCCAAAGCATCGGAAAACTGCAAGCATTTGGAGTGTTATCTGTCTGGTGTTCAGTGCAACGGGGACATGGGTTGGAACAGTGAGGAGGCTGGGGTCCCTGTGGCAGGCTGAGGCATGGGGGTAGTCTAGAGAAATAGAGAAGATTTCCTGTAAGTTCTGCTGGCTCCAGGCTTTGCCCAGGCTGGACATGGAGTGTTCTAGAAACTTTCATGTGGACAAATGGTTCTCAGCCTGCAGTGACATTGATCCCCTAGGAAACATTTAGTAATGTCTGGAGACTTGTTCCTTTGTCACAGCTGGGGGAGGGGGTGCTACTGGTCTCTTGAGGAGTTAAACGCCCCACCGTGCATGGGACAGTCTCCCTGCCCCCACCCCAAGGAATGACCCAGCCCTAAAGGAGCCAACGCTGTGGTTGAGCAACTCTGATCTTTGAAGGTGTAGCGCTGGCTTAGGTTGCCTGGGAACGGCGATCCTCCTGACGTGTTGATGCTGGTTAAACACATATTTTTCCTTTCTGATTATTAAGGTGATACACGCTGGTTGGATAAAACTTGCAAAATGTGGAAAAAATACAAAGAAGAAAGTAAAAGTCATTTATAGTCTTAGAACAGCCATGCTCGGCATCTTGGGGAGAAGTTACTTCCTCCAACCGAGGCCAGGGGGGCAGGAGGCTAGTGAAAGGGACATGCCATTCAAAGCAGAGTGGCTCGCGCTCACGGTTTTCACACTGTTTTAGCCTCAAATGGGGCAAATGTACATTCATCTGGTATTGTTACTGCCCCAAGTTCTGTACTCCGAATTCACAGTCCTAATTCAAGATTCTTCTAGAAGTTTATGAATGTTCGCTACCATTGTTTACCTCTGCCCTACTTACCGCCCAGGTGAAGCTTTTTCATTTCCTTTTTAGCAACTTATCATCATCAGTGTTTTCTAAAGCTTCGTTTCCAGAGGATGAATAACTTTTTACACTTAGATTTCATTGGCTGATGTAATAGTTATGTAAAGGAATGGATTAACTACAAGCACAGGAACATCAGCAGCGGTGTGAACAAGGCTGACGTTGGCAGGTGTGTGGGGGGCACAGAGGGGCAGGGGGGCTCCTGGAACTGCTGCCAGCTGGGAGTGGTCAGCAGGACCCAGACCCCGCTGGAGACAGTCACTGCAGGGCCCCACGTGTGGTCTCAACTCCGTGGGTGCTGGTCAGGAGACCTGCTGTCTGTGGTCTTCATCTGTTTCCATGCAGGTGGATACAGATGTACAAAATCGGCCGTCTATTTGGTAAGCTGATTCCCCACCTACCAGGACACATACCTACCGATTATTGTGATCTCACATGGTAGCATAGGACCTCAGGCTTTTGTATTCCACCCTAGACTCTGGGGCCATGAGGTGCAGGAGGGACGCTGGGCGGGGATGTGATGAGTGGTCAGCCATGGCCTTGCCAAGTTGTCTGTGGAGGATCCTGTTGTTCTGGGCAGAGGAGAAACCATCCTCCAGGCAGCCCTGCTGCTGACAAGCAGGCAGAGACTGGCTGCTGGAGACTCTAGTGAAGGGCTGTTTCTGTGGGAAGTGGTCTCCCAGATGGTCACACTGGGCTCCGAATGATGCCACCTCTCCTGGGCAGTGCTGCCGGTCAGCCAGGGTGGGTGGTCACAGTGATGGCTGACCGGAGGGATGGGAAGGGGCTCTCGATTCTGCGGGTCACCTCTCACCACTTGTATCTGATGGCAACTCTTTCTCGTTGGCAAAACAAAATCCACTCTAGAAAAATCCCCAGGATTCTGGTGCTTTCCGCCCTGTGCAGGGGATTTCAGAGTGCACAGGAACACAAGCTGTCGTATGCTGGCAAGCAGTCCCATTTGCCCGCGTTGACAGCATCACTTAGGGTTAAATTAGTTCTTTACAACAATCCTCACCTCCCCAGTGTGGGATAATTCAATCCAGGTAAACACAGGTGCCTTAAGTTTGGTAAATAAATGATTCCAGAGACCATCTCACTTGTCCAGGGAAAAGGCACAACCTGAGTGGAAGGTGAAGAGCTTCCACTCGATTCCATCCTCCCAAACCCAGCAGATACATCCGTCTACCCATCCACCCATCACTCATCCATCCATCTATCCACCCACCATCCTCTTATCCATCCATCCATCCATCCATCCATCCACCATTCATCCACACATTATCCACCCATCTCCCATCCATCCACTCATCTGTCAATTCACTATCTATCCACACATCTTCCACCCATCCTTCATCCACCCATCTATCCATTCATCCATCCATTCACTATCCATCCACCTGTCATCCAGCCATCCATCCCTCATCCATCCATCCCTCATCCATCCATCCATCCATCATTCATCCACCCGTCCATCATTCATCCGTTCATCCACCATCCATCTACATCCATAATCAGCTCATCTATCCTCCACTCATTTACCTACCCATCTAGTAGTCATTCACCTGTCCATTCATCTACCATCCATCTGTCCATTTCCATCTATTCAGTCTACTATTGTGGAGAAGAAAATGGTAACCCACTCCAGTATTCTTGCCTGGAGATCGCATGGACAGAGGAGCCTGGCAGGCTACAGTCCATGGGGTCACAAGAGTCGGACATGACTTAGCAACTAAACCACTGCCAATCTATTATTATGTTCCCTTCCTTCCTACCTTCCTTTATCCAACAAGTTTGTTGAGCATCTACTATGTACCAGCCTCTGGATCAAGTCCTGGGGCTGTCAGGGAGACAGAGACTCGACCCTTGTCTTCCGTTAGCTCACAGTGTAATCCCGTTTCCCCCAACAATGCACTCCTGCATCCTTATTTCATTTACTCCTCACGATAAGATAACTTCAGTGTCACTTATTGCACAGATTAAAGTGCAAAGGCTCTCTCTGAATTTTCATGCTTCTCTGAGTCTGGAGTGACAGGGGGAAGGTCAACAAATTCCTGTTTACTGAGCAATTGTTATGTAGCCACAGGTGGCCTGTTCCTTAATGTATATGATGCTCTTAATTTTACAACAGCTTTAGGCTTACAGAAAATTTGCAGACATCTGGTTTCTCTCACTACTAATAGCAACATCTACTATGGGTCTGGTACGTTTGTCACAAATAATGAACCAATATCAATGCAATATTGTTCATCGAAGCCCATACTTTATCCGGGCTTCTGTATATCTCACCTAATATTCTGCCTCTTCAAGGATCCCATCCAGAACACATTGGTCATCATGTCTCCTCAAGCTCCTCTTTGCTATGATGTTTTCTTAGCGTTTCCTTGTTTTTGATGACTTGACAGTCTTGCGGGGGACTGGTCAGGTATTTTGTAAGGATGCCCCTAGTCAGGTGTGTCTGAGGTCATGGGTTAATTAGGTTGGGGTCATGCTTTGGGGTGAGGAGAACCTTAGGGTGAAGTGCTGTTTGAATACTTACTCCCCATTGAGCTTCCCTGATAGCTGATTCCCTGATAGCTCAGATGGTAAAGAATCCGTCTGCAATGTGGGAGACCTGGGTTCGATCCCTGGGTTGGGAAGATCCCCTGGAGAAGGAAAAGGCTACCCACTGCAGTATTCTTGCCTGGAGAATTCCATGGAGTCCACGGGGTTGCAAAGAGTTGGACACAACTGAGTGACTTTCACTTTCACTTTCTCACTTCCCCATGTGACTCACTGCTGTGATGGTGACCTTGACAGCCTGGCTGAAATGCACATGGATTTCTGCCCCCTGGTCCTGGTTCTGCTGATAAAACTTAGCTCTCAGGGATGAAGTGACCACAGAACATTGCTTGGAGTAGGTCAGAGTGAACATCACCATCCTGATGGTGACCCGGTCTGGCCCCTCCCATCCCCCCTGCCCCCGCTGTGTCCCCATGCACACTTTCATAGCATTTGACTGTGACTGAGGTCCCCAGCCTAACTGGGGGGGTATCAGTCCCCCTGTGGAGTCAGCTGAATCCCTAGTTGAAACAATCTACTTATGAACAACCCACCCAGCAGCGACAGGCGCTCCTCGGGGGAGGGGGGCCCACCCTGGATGCCCACCCATCACAGGACGGAATCCTGGCACCCGGACGCCTGTCCAGCCCTAGCAATGAGGTTGGCATTATTTATGGGATGGCCAGTCTGCCGGTGTTTGCACACAAAGGCCCTGCTCTGGGGCCGTGCCACGCGGGCCGGCATTCCAGCGCATTCCAGCGGCCCGCAGCCCAGCCGGACAATAGCGGGCCCTCTCCCGTTCGCCGGGCCGGCCTCTGTGAACAGAGCTCCGTTGACAGCCAGGCTGCTCTCACTCTTGAAGAATTCCAAAAATGGAACAATGCACGCCCGGCCTGGGCCTCTCAGGCCGCTGCTCAGAGCGGGCCCCGGAAGGCTGTGGTTGGGGGCTGCCTTTGCAGCTGTCTAGTTGGCATTTCAAGGGAAACCCCGGAGCGGGGTGGGGGGTCAGAGCGGGTGCACAGAGAAAAGAGAGGAACTAAAGAAAACCCAAGCTGTCTGCGAACAGGCCTGAGCCCCTCTGGCTGGACAGTCTCACAGGGAGGACATGCTGGTCCCCGGTCAGGCACATTGCACCAGCCGGGTCTACACGGGCACTGACCATCGTCAGAGGTCTTTGGTCCATTCCCAGCTCCTGGATAGCTGTGGTTCATCCAGGGTGGCCCCTCCTGCCTCCAGCGTGTAAGCAGGGTGGTGACGGAGGGAGTGAATCAGGGGGGTCACCAGGCGGAAGGAGCCAAGAGGGGATGAGGGATGCCTTTGGCCCTCCCAGCCCAGAGCTCGGGCCTCTGCTGCTGGCCAAAGAGCTGTGACCTCAGCCGGGAGTGGGGAGCTGCTCCTCGGGCCAGCTGTCCTGCCATGTCCTAGCCCCCCGGTGGCCCCCAGGGCCGGCAGAGGGACCACATCTGGAGGCCACATCCCTTAGCCCCAGTTTCTCCTCCGAGGCCCCAGGGGTGTCTGGGGCTGGGTCCATCTCTGAGGGGCTGTCCTGGGCCCTGCGGGGTGTTTCCCCTCCACCCACACTCTGACCCAGCCATGACAACCAGACATGCATTCAGCATCTCAGCGCGTTCCAATGGTTCTAACAGAGCACCACAGACGGGGCAGCCAGAAACAACAGCCACGATTCCCAGGTTCCAGGAGGCTGGGTGTCCAAGGTCAAGGTTCCAAGGTCAAGGTGCCGGCGCGGCGGTCTCCCACTGTGTCCTCACCTGGAGGAAGGGGACGGGATGCTCTGTGGGGCGTCTCACGGGCACGGGTCCCCCCAGAGGCTGCGCCTCCCAAGGCCATCACCTTGAATGTTAGGGTTTGCTTTGCTGGCTTGTATTCGGTTGTCCTCTGCTGCACCGTGCAGCTTGTGGGATCTTCGTTCCCCCGCTGCGGATTGAACCCAGGCCAAGGCAGTGAAATCACGGAGTCCTAACCACTGGACTGCCAGGGCACTCCTTTGGGTGTTAGGTTTTCAACATGTGAATCTGGGGACACGACCACTCAGACCACAGCATCAGGCATTGCCAAAGAGCCTCAGGGTGGGGTGGGAGGCAAATCCCCTGCCCCCTCACCTTGAGGATCCATCATCCTGTTTGAGCTTGATGGTGGCTTTCAAACATGGTTGTGAATTCTTTGACACTCTGCCGATGAACAGGTGAGGTCTCTGCCCACTGCTCTTGCACGGGGGAGGGCGTGGCGCTGCTTCAGTCCATCAAGTATGGCGGAAAGAGAGCTCCAGAATTTCCCAGGCTGGCTCTTCGTGGGGAGGGGGGCAGGCACCTTCTCCTGCTCCCAGGAAAATCAGGCTGCTGCGGCCAGGAGCAGCTGGACTAGATGGGCACAGGGCACTGTGGATGCCCAAGGCTGTTGCAGGCACCTGTGAAGGGGCACATAGTCAGTGGCTGAGCCTTCCTGAAGCCAGATGGAGTAGAATTCAGGTCACCTTCGAGGTGGGACCAATGACGAAGCCCAACCAGACCCAGGTGGTCTCGTAAACTGCAGGAGGCGAGGACTCCCTTCCCAGGGGAAGAGGTTCTTGAGCTTGTGTGTGCACGGACCCTGCAGCACGCGTGAATGCACGTGTGTGCGTGTCTAATGGGGCAGCGGGGTGCGGGACCGAGTCTTCTACCTCCTGGGCTCTGAGGTCTCCTCCAGCCCCGGGGGTCACTAAGAATACTACGCGGGGACACTAAGCTGCTGGAAAACCTTCGCAGCGGTGAGGGAAGCTGGGCGACCTTCCTCACCAAGGCCGGCGCTTCCAACCCTCCGCGCTTCCTTTCCGCTCTTTGCTGCTGGCCGTGGATGCCGGGAGCGGGCAACTCTCCCCGCCTCCTGGCCAGGGTCACCTGCATCCTGTTGGACGGCTCCTCTGTCGCCCTGCAGCTGAAGGCGTTTCTTGGGGGGTTGTTTCCACCTCAGCACCAGCTGCCCCCCGCAGCCTCGGAAAGCCCCTTGGGTTTGCCCTGAAAGACCGGAGGGAGGTCAAGGTCTTTCCCTGCATCTGGCAGCCACGTGGGCTGTGGTCTGGGCTCTGCCAGACGGCAGGGCTTCCCTGTCTCCTTCTCTTTGCTGGGAGTCGGGAGGAGCTGACCAGGCCAAGGCACAGGAGCATCCGTGAAGCTGCCGGATGGCGTCTCGGCGAGGAAACAATTGGGTGCTGACAATCAGAGGAAGGTGGAGGATCTTGTCCCAGTTCTTCCTGTTTTTGTGTGAGGTCGACCCAGATGGGCACTGATAATCGGGCCGGGAGATGGTCCCCCAGCGGGCGAGGTGGCCTTGCAGGTCCCGGGGGCGCTGGGGCTCCATGCCCAGCCTCGTCTCCCACTTCTGCCCTGGCCTGGCAGGAGCCAGCCGGCAAAGCCGCACGAGGTTGGGGGGGGTCCCTCTTCATGAAACTGCAGACCTGGCCAGCAGCTGCTCCGTGCGGCACTCTGGAGTTGGGGGTGGGGAACCAGGTGGCGAGGGCAAGGGCCTCCCTCCTTTGCCCTGGGACCACCCATTAGGGTCACACACACACACACACACACACACACACACGCAGGGTGATGGTGATAGCTGAACAGTTATGCTGTCCACAACAGGCTCATTCCAGAGTCCTAGGACTTGAGGGTCCCAGCCTTCTCCGCGGAGTGGAAAACTCCTGACTGATAGCCCATTAGGTTCACCCAGCCTCTGTTTGGCGCTCGGAGGGGAGGGGGAGATGTCAGGGAGCCTCTTTGAGATGTCCTGACCTGCCCTCCCCCACTGCCCACCATCTCAGAAAGCTCACCACTCTGCCGGGGCCACCCATCGCCCCAGAAACCCTGAGGCCACTCAACTCTGCACCAGTGCCCTTCAATGGTTAAAGAACTTCCTCCACAGGCACCGAAACAGAAGTAATGGTGTGAGTCTGCTTGTGGGCTTCCCGTGTGGCTCAGCTGGTAAAGAATCGCCTGCAACACGGGAGACCTGCCTTTTATCCCTGAGTTGGGAAGACCCCCTGGAGAAGGGAAAGGCTACCCACTCCAATATTCTGGCCTGGAGAATTCCATGGACTGTATAGTTCCAGCTTTGTTCAAATTTCCCCACGGACTTCCCCAGCAGTGCAGTGGTTAAAACTCTGTACCACCACTGCCAGGGGCGTGGGTTCAATTCCTGGTCAGTGAACCTCTTGCGTGCCACAAGGCATGGCCAAAAAATTAAAAATAAGTAAAATGCAAAAGGTCTTTTTTTAAAAAAACAAATTTGCCCCAAACTGACAGCCACCAGGCGGTCTTTCAGTGGGTGAGTGGATAAGCTGTGGTCCATCCAGGCAAAGGAATACTAGTCAGTCCTAAAAAGTGATAATCTATCATGCTGTGAAAAACTGTGGAGGAAAAGTAAATATATGTTGCTGAACGGAAGAAGCTAATCTGAAAGGCTGCACCCTGTGTGATTCCAACTGTCCTGGAAAAGGCAAAACTCCGGAGACAATGAAGTTTGGTGGCAGCCAGGGTGGGGGCGAGGGAGGGATAAGCAGACAGAGCACAGATTTTTCCGGCAGTGAAACGACGCTTGTGAGATGGTAATTGCGGAATCGTGATGTTGTGCGTTAACAAAACCCACAGAATGTACCATATCGATAAAACTTAATGTAAACCCTGGGCTTGGGTTAATGATAATACATCAGGACTTCCCCAGCAGTGCAGTGGTTGGGATTACTTGCTTCCAGTGTGAGGGTTTGGTGTCTGGCTGGGGAACTAAGATCCTGCAGGCTTTGTCGCTCAGCCCAAAAAGAAAAAAAAAAGTATTTAAACAGATATTAAAGCATAATACATCAATATGGGCTCATTACTTGTAGCAAGTGTACAGCAATAATGGGAGATATTAGCAAAAGGGTGGGGAGGCGGTTCTTTGTAAACCTAAAACCGCTCTAAAGAATAAAGTCTCTTCATTAAAAGACGTGAACCTGAGCACGTCACATGCCTTGAAAACTCTCGTTGCCAACAGCAGTCTCCTTAAGACCCTTGAGAAAAGAGGACTCACGTGGATTACCGGGTGTTTGTCAGTGTGAAGGTGTTGGTCATTCAGTCATGTCCGCCTGTTTGCGACCCCATGGATGGTAGACTGCCAGGTTCCTCTGTCCATGGAAATCTGTAGGCAAGAATACTGGAGTGGGTGGCCATTCCCTTCTCCAGGGGATCCTCCTGACCCAGGGATCAAACCCGGGTCTCCAGCGTTGCAGGTGGATTCTTCACCATCTGAGAAACCAGGGATTTGCTAAACATCCCTTTTATTCTGTTACAGAAACAGAGCAAGCATCAAATTAGGATGAGCCCGCATGCTTACAGCTCTGCCACGGCCCTTCCCCCAAAACAGGCTGGCGGACCACGCACAGAGCTGCAGAGAGCCATGCAATTCCTGCCGACATGTAGCTGTGGCCAGTGACGCTCTGCGGATCTGAAGTGGGGCCTGGAAGGAGAGAGGAGC
Source organism: Bos indicus (assembly GCF_029378745.1). Taxonomy (NCBI): domain Eukaryota; kingdom Metazoa; phylum Chordata; class Mammalia; order Artiodactyla; family Bovidae; genus Bos; species Bos indicus. The sequence goes on along the minus strand of NC_091788.1, from coordinate 47,291,105 downwards.
TGCCCACTCCTTGAGGGGTGGGTTCTTTGCCTTGCCACTCTCTCTACTTTACGGCTGGAGGTGCTTCGCCCACAGCAAGCTGCTGGATCACAGACCTCCTGGTGTGGGCACGGCATGCACCTATCTGTTCCCATCTCCACTCACGGCCCCTGGGACCAAGGAGGCTGTCCTGACATGAACGTGAGTATCACTAAGTCACCCTTGGCCTTCATGTTCATCTCCATGGCTGCCGTCATGGACCAAGGACCACAATCACAGTGGCTTAAACACACGTTTATTCCTGCACAGCCTGGAGGTCAGAAGTCTGATGTGGGTCCCACTGGAGGGGGCGCATGGCAGCCTTCTCTCTGGAGGCTCAGGGGGATCTGTTCCTTGCCCTTTTCCAGCTTCTAAAGGACCTGCATCCCTTGGCTTGTGGCCCCTTCCCTTCAAAGCCAGCAACGCATCACCCTAATCTCTGGCCCTGGCCCCCTTGCCTTCTTCTTCCTCTCCAGACAATGCAGGACAACCTCCCCATCACAAGATCCTTAACTTAATCACCTCCGCAAAGTCCTCTTAGCCTGAGGTGCCAGGGACCAGGTGGTGGCGTTTGGCGGGGCCATGATTCTGCAGCCCTCAGCTCCCTCTTTCTTCCACACACCCCATCAATCAGGAAATCCTGCTGGCTCCACCCTCTGCATGTATCAGGCTCCAAGTTCCTCCCACCGCCAACTGTCAGCGATGCCTAGTCGTGTCTCCCAAGCGTGATCTGGGCCCCCTTGCTGGTCTCTTAAATTCTCTCATTTCCTTTTCCCAATCTGTTCTAAACTCTGCAGCCAGGCTGATCTGGGAAGGTGCAAGACCAACTCCTCTAACGGTTCTGGTCTCATTCAGTGTAAAATGCAAGTCCTTTCAACAGCGGACGAGCCCCAGCTCCGTCTCCCCTTCCTCGTGCTTCCTCTGCTCCCGCCCCGGGGTGCAGGGCCTCCTTGCTGCTGCTCTAATGCACCAGATGCTCTCCTGCCTCAGGGCTTTTGCACCACCTCTGCCCTCCTCCTGGGCACGCTTTCCCAGCGATCTCTGCCCCCAAATCACCATCCCCAAAGCTCTGGGTCTCTCCAGCTCTGCCCCCTTCATCCTGCTTCACTTTCTAACAGACTCCATCGTTCACTTGCGTCTTAGAGCCTGGTCTGTGCCCCGCGCTATGGGGACACAGGGCGGGCACTTTGCTTCACTTACTTTGTGGCCCTGGACGAGGGTGGTGCCTGGCCCTAGGGGGGCACCTGTGGGGTGAGTCTCAGGTAGCTGAGGACACAAGAAGGAAGGAGGGGAGCACCGGGCTGGGTGCCTCTCCCGGCTCTTTGTATCAATGGTCCTGGGCAGAGTGTGGAGACCCCTCCAGCTTACCAGGAGGCAGGTCAGAATCCCCCGTCTACCTCTTCCCCCACGAGATTCCCCCAGGTTGCCACCACTGTTCAGCAGGCTTTGGGGGGGAAACAGTGTCTTCCTTCCTGCCCTAGTTGTGTTTACCAAGGGCTGGTCCAGGGTCTTTGGATGCTGGGAGGAATAGGATGCTCCTATTAGAGTTCCAGTTCCAGTCATGGAAGTGGATTTGCAGAGAACAGGAAGGCATGGTCCCGGCTGCACAGGCTGAGCACCGAGGGTGTTCCAGACACTTTGCAGGGGCTATGGTTTCACTCAGAGAATATCTGCTTGCTCAGCACCTCCTCTGGGACATGTCTCTGATCCCACCCCGGTACCCTGAGCAGGAGCCAAGCCTTCAGGGTCCCGCCAGCTCGCCTTCCCTTGTATCTTTCATACCAGCTCTTGTCAGGACCATGCATTTCTCAGTCTCCTCGCTTGTCTTTTCTGCCAACCCGGGGGCTCCTGGAGGTCAGGTCCTGGGGTCCTCAGTGTCTTCATGTCTCAAGCAGCTGGCACACAGCAGGTGCTCAGAAAACGCGGATAAAAAAAAAAAAAAACGATGGCTGACTGGCTGCATAATGAGTTGGTAAATGAATGGATTCCAGGGGGAGGCCCAGAGTCGCAGGGATAAGCTGGGACAGGCGGGGCGGAGGGGCTGGGAGAGGCCCCTGCTCTGAGCCCGACACGAGCTGCAAAGTCTCATGACGTCAGCCTGGAAGGGGAGGTGTGCCCGTGGGGTGCCAGCTTGTGCGCGTCTGCGGTTCAAGTCTCCCCAGGTCCCAGTCAGTGGGGTGTTTCCACTGAGCAAGACAGACCCCTAGAAAGTGGTAGAACTGGGTTGCAATGTGGATGGCCCTGGCAGGCCCTGAATGCCTGGCTGAGGTGTCTGGATGCTGTCCTGGCCCCTCCCCACCAGGTGCCACCCTGCCTTGGAAAGCAGCTTCTGAGCTGGTGTCGGGGCCCCACCTCACCAGGATTCCAGATCTCTCTGCCCTCATCTGCTTCAACTTCCCTATGTCTCCAGATGAATCCTCATCTGGGGGAACCAAGATTTGCCAGTTCAGTATATCCAGCTGCTACAGGTACTGGGGCAAAGAGTAGGACATGACTAAGTGATGGAGTGCGCACGCACAGGTATTGGGGAGCCAAGGACGGCCTTCGAGCAGAGGAAGTGCTGGATGAGAGGCTGTCCCTGTGAATCTCGGCAGGTCATTCCTTGGTCATTTGTCTTTGTCTTCGCTAAGCGACAACTGCCAATTGCTTGCACCCTTTGTTCCAAGCACAGGGAGGCCTGGCCGTCTCGGATACCTGCCCTCCGGAGGATTCAGTGCTAGGATAAGAGGTCATTTGGCAGGATCATCAGTGGAATCCGTGTGAATGAGGCAGAGGGTTTAGGGTGGAGAGAGGGTTGCAGGGTGGGGGTGGGCAGCTTCCCTCCACCCCTGGAGAAGCGGATGAGAAGGGGAAGGGTTGAGGGAGGGGAGCTCTGTAGACTCCAGGCCCATCTGTGACCTGTGCTCTGGTGGAGCATCTCAGACCTGGGGCAGAAATATCTGACCTTCCAGGGAGCTATGGCTTTTCCAGGAGTCATGTACGGATGTGAGAACTGGACCATAAAGAAGGCTGAGCATCAAAGAATTGATGCTTTCAAGCTGTGGTGTTGGAGAAGATTCTTGAGAGTCCCTTGGACTGCAAGGAGATCCAACCAGTCCATCCTAAAGGAAATCAACCCTGAATATTCATTGGAAGGACTGATGCTGAAGCTGAAGTTCCACTTCTTTGGCCACCTGATGCGAAGAACCGACTCATTGGAAAAGACCCTGATGCTGAGAAAGATTGAGGGCAGGAGGAGAAGGGGGCGACAGAGGATGAGATGACTGGATGGCATCACCAACATGAGTTTGCACAAACTCTGGGAAATGGTGGAAGACAGGGAAGCCTGGCGTGCTGCAGTCTGTGAGGTCGCAAACAGCTAGACACGACTGAGCAACTGAACGACAACCCAAGGAGCTGGAGCTGGCCCAGTGGACCCTGGCTGGGTGACCTGAGAAGGGCACCCCCATCCCTGGGCAGGAGCCCCCAGGGGGATGATGGCACAGTTACGCTCAGGGCCCCCAGCCCTGCACAGTCATCCGCTGAGCGTGTCAGACCCCACAGGCACAGAGCCCCAGGAGGACGGCCAGTCCCAGCCTGCAGGCTGCTGTCCGCCAGGAGGCCCAGAGCCACCAGGGAGCTTGGTGAGGATGCCACCCTCTTGCTCGATCACGGCTGTCACACAAACCCTTCATGCTTGATTTTGCAGACCAGATGCTATCTCGCCCTGCCTGGGGAGCAGCCACTGCGAGTGGACTTCTGCGGGCCTCTCACAGCGGCCACCACCGCCCCCATGGCCGGAGCGCTTTCCCACTGCCCGCGGCTATTCTTAACAAGCTGAGCCTCCGGCTCCAGAGCTAAAAATACCACCCAGAAGCCTGTGGGAACGCTGCCGGGCTATTTCTGTGGTTCAGCGCTTGCCTCGGGGTCCCTGCATTCTGCTGGGGCAGGGAGGACACCCACCTCCTGCTCGGCCGACGTCAGGGCCCACCCGTCCAGGTTGCGGGCCTGGGGTACTTGTGGGCAGTGACCGCCGGTCTCCAAGGGGGTCAGCCCAGCCTGGGAGTCTTGAACCCGTCAGTCCACAGACAGAGAAACTGGCTCTAAGAGAGATGCGAGTTCCCTGAGGGCTCAGTGCGGTCTGCCATGGGGACTTAGCTGTCCTCTCTGTGGGTGGCCTGGTTCATCTAACCCCAGCCCCTCCCCCCACCAAGGACATTTGGAGGCCATGATGATGGCACCGAGGCTGTAAGTGGCTTTCTCGCTTCCTGGAGCACAGCTTACCTTCTCATCACATGTGAAGTTCACAGGAGAGTCGCATGCTTTCCCACAGGCCTTGGGGGCGGCAGGGAGGCAGTGGGCCCATTGTAGGGATGCAAAGACTGAGGCGGTGAGGGGGTCAGCTCAAGGTCACAATTGGGAGGGGCTCTGGAGCCCTAGCCTGGCTCCTCCTCCTATATCACTGGCCCAATGTGGGGACCCAGCCCTCCAAGCCAGGCTGGCTTGGTGGTCCCCCTGCCCCGTGCTTACGGCGCCCCCTCTCATGTTGGTTCCCTGCACCAGATGGTGACAGAGGGGCACTGGGTTAGATGAGAGGGCATCAGGGGGCGCAGGGGTGTCGGTGTATAAACTGTCCCCGTACCGGAGGGCCAAGAGACACGGAAGAGGAGGCAGCCGCTCCAGACGGGCAGGTGGCAGGTGGAACAAGCCGGAAACTTACATAGGAGACTCATCTGAGACTCCGTAAGACCAGCGGATCGTCGTGTCCACCTGCCAAGTCCCCATGTTTACATAGAGTCCTCACTGGGCTTCAGCCATGTGCTCTGTCCAGCCATATGGTCTCAGCGCCACCTTGCTCTCTCGGGGCCTTGGCCTCAGGGCAGTTGCGGCGGTGAGAATGGTAGATGGTACACACGTTCCAAGAGCAAGGGATGGGTGAGGAGCCTCGACGTCTGGGTGCCCCGCGGGTCAGCTGGCGGTCACGTCCTCCGGATCACCTCCCCCGACAGGGCTCCGCGGGCCCCGCCTTGCCCACCGTGGTGGCATGAAGGGTCGCACTCTTTAGCCGTGTGTTCCCAGCCCCGGAGCCGTGACGGGCGGGCACGCTGATCGGCCCGACAGGCTGCACAACGCGCCATTGTGCTGGGCCCACTTGAGGCGGGTTCATTAACCGCCTCTGCCCGGGTGGCCGGGGTACCCAGCTGCTGCCAGGGCCAGCTCTGTGAGTCCCCGGCCTTCCTATGGGGCCAGACAAAAGCCCCCTCCTCTATGCCCTCCTGTTGCCCCGGGAGAGGCCGTGGGCACGATGCCCGCCTTGGGGGCTGGAAGGGCAGCTGGCGGCTTCCCGGAGTGGCCTGCTGTGGCCCCAAGAGGCCCCAGGCTTGAGGGTCAAGGCAGCTCCAGCACCCGCTGGCTTGGCCTTGGGGTTGGTTAATCTCTGAATGTCAATACACCCCCAATCAAGGTGCTCAGTCCCAGCCCTCATACACGAGGAGGGCCCACGCGGTGTGGCATGGTTGTGCTCGGGAGAGCTGACGCCAGGGCATCACAGAAGGCATGGAGCCCCGTAATGCTCATAAGCAAAGCTCCCTGAGCAGAGGGACCGGGGCATCGCTGGGGTGGGGGGGCCAGGAAGACCCTCACCCGGGTCCCGCACAGAGGCCGGAGCCCTGCCTGGGAGGCACCCTCCACCTCCAGGCCCCAGTTCCCCGTCTTGTCCCCCTCCTCTCTAAGGCTCTTCTGTCTGGACCCTCTAAGGGACCTGGGGAGGCGAGGGGCACAGTTGGTGGCCGGGGACACGGGAGATTGGGGGGCCCCAGAGCTTCTTGGGGTCGAGGGTGCCCTAGCATCATTCTTTCTGGACTCGGATTTCTGCTCCTGGCTCTCCTTGGGGGTGCACAGGAAGCCTGGCCCTGAGCCCCACAGGCCTCCGTGAGAAGGAGAGGAGACACCCCCGGACCAGCACGCAGGGGACGACGGAGGAGGACACGGCGGACAGTGCGGTCATCCTGGCCCCGCCCTGCACGCCTCGTTGTCCACCCTGCAGACGAGAGAAGGAGGCCCAAGAGGTGAGCAGCTTCGCTGAGGGACAGGCCACCTCGGAGGGACGTCCCTGTGACCCGCCCGGGGCCGTCCGCCCGCCGGCTCCCGCTTGTCCTCTGTGGCCTCTTCCCTCCCCTTCTGCTCTGCCTGGCTCCAAGGGCCACACCCAAGCCTCAGGGACAGGATGCTCAGCCTCCAGCATTCCTGCCCTGTTTTCCTTTAGGGGATGTCCCCCAAAATACCCAGCCCTCTGGAGGCAGCGGCAGCCTCGCAGGCCCCCTGGGAACACACTTGAAAGCCTTGGCCCAGCCGGGGGGCCTCTGGGGCAGCCAAAGCCGCGGCTGGCTGGCAGGAGGGCGTTCCAGGGATGAGCCGCTGGGGGCGGGCAGGACAGCCCAGGACCCACCAGTGTGGCTTTGCGGGCTGGGCCGAGGCGGGGGCGGCAGCCCCGAGGCCGGGAGAGAGACCTCAGGAATGTGGCGTCGCCGTGCTGACACTCACATTTTCCGGCTGCCTGGCTCCTGGCGCGCGGGGACCGCGGAGCAGGGCCAGGAGCCTGGGCCAGGGGACACGGCCGGGCAGAGGTCCCAGGGCTTCCCAGCCCCCGCCCCCTGCCCCCGTCCTCCCGGGCGGTCCTCCCCTGCTCCTTCACCTCCGCGGCCTTCACAGGACGGCCCAGAGAAGCACGTGCTCCTCTGGGCTGGGTGGGCCGCTGGACACCGTGGGGCTGGTGGGCTCCAGCAGAGGCTGGAGGCCGCGCCTGGTGGTTGCCGGGGGGCCCATCGAGGCCTGGCCGTCCGGGTCCCGCCGCTCCCAGCCAGCCCGAAGCTAGCCTGGCGTCTGGCTCTGAGATGATCCGAGTCGGGTAGGGGCCCTGGCCCGGAGGGATGTCCTTCCAAAACTGCGTCACCTCCTGAGTGGCTGGGGGGCCGGCATTGTCCTCGGCAGCTGACTGAGGTGACCCAGGGGTTCCCATGAGGACCACACGCCCAAAGGGAGAGCCTGGACCTTGGCCCGGGAGCCCAGGGCTGTGTGGCTCCGGGCAGGCCTCCCCGTCTGTCTCAGGGCCTCGGTCTACCTTTCACGTGCGAGGGTCGTCCCTGTCCTGCCTGCCTGTGTGGCTAAGAAGGGGGTCCTCAGCCAGGGGCCCGATGCCTCTGGGATCTCAGACAGCACCACTCTGAGGCAGGGGGCCTGGAGAGCTCCGTGCTGTGGCTGAGGAGGTACCCAGAGCCTTGAACGGCCCTCCGCCACCCTGCAGGCTGGCCCGGGAGAGCCCTGGCAGCCTCAGGGAGTGGAGAGGCAGCGCTGGCCCTGGAGGGAGACCCCGCTGGCCCCATGGCCTGCTCACAAACGCCAGCTGACCTCCTGACCTCAAATATTAGCTCTGGCAGGCGGAGGGGTCAGCGGAGAGGGCCGGGCAGCGGGCGCCAGGCAGTCTGCTGCTGAGTCACCTGCTGGAGGTGCCCAAGGGGCGAGCCACACCCCCATCCCTGCACCCTGTGCTTCTCTGGGGACACCCCTGCAGGAGACGAGAGTCTCCTGCGGTAAAAGCCTGCCCTTTTCCTGCAGCACCCCTCCCCTCCCGAGGGTCCCACATCAGCAGGGATCTGGAGCGAGGGGCGGAGACTTCCCCCGCTCCTCTGGCGTCTGGGATAAATATTTGTCCAGTGCACGCTATTTAAGTCCAGCCAGTTCAGCAGCATCAGCAGTCCCAACTCCAGGAAGCCCCTAGCCCCCAACTCATCTGTTCTCTCATCCAGGCCACCTTGGCAGAGGAACCGAGAGGCGGGGCTACATTGTGTTCTGGGTGCCCTCACCTCCCGCACCCTCTGTTTCCTCATCTGTAACCGGGCTTCAGGAACACCACCTATTTGCTTAGAGGTCAAGTCAGATCCCATGCCCGGTGTGAGCAGGGCCTAGTGCGAGGGCCCTGCCCATAACGCCCCTCTCCTGCCCCGGGCCCCTCCCCTGTCCTCGACACCCTGACGTTGGTCCTGGGACAAGACAGGGGCTCCAGCATTTGGGTACATCCCTTTTTCAAGTCATCCCCCAGTCAGCCAATGGGAGATGAGACCTGGGCACGTGTCCTGGTAAATCACACAGGGTGGAAGATTCTTCCTACTCCGAACACAGGAGCGGCCAGTGCCCTCCTGGGTGCTTGGGGAAGGCTTCACAGAGCAGGTGACCTGGAGGGGGCCCCAAGGGCAGGGTTTGGTCCAAGCAGGTCAAGGACGCTGAAGGCACAGACCTCGGAGGTTGCTGCAGCCCTGGGACCTGCCCTTGGCCATGCCCCGCACTGGCCACAGTCAGGCAGGGCTGGCCTATCTGCCAAGTTGGAAGGTGCCTTCTGCTCCTTCCAGAAATGGCCAGGTCTTTTTCTTCCTGCCCCAAACACTCACATCCCTCACAGACAGCCTCAAAAAGTGTTTCATGGTCAGGAAGCCTTTATGAACACCCCTTAGGTATTTACGCCTGGGAGGCTGCAGTTGGCAGCTTCGTCCTTCAGTTGGAGCAAGAGCCAGATCTTCTTCCGTCTATTCATTTGTTCATATGTTGCTTGATTGATTGGTTCGTTGATTCATTCATTCATTCATTCTTCAGCAATTATGTGCAGAATATCGTGCAGGAAACAGACAGGAGAGAGCCGCTGGGGTTCTGGCCCAGGGTGCAGCCCGGGAGGATGAGGTGTCTAACTTTCACCTGCACAGACAGTGAGGCCCTGGGGTCCTTCCCTCCCTTCTCGGAGGCAGCCTGACTCTGGGCGCCACGCCCCAGGGCACCCCCACCCCCGCCCCCGCCAGCTCAGCGCCAATTAGGTGCCATGCTGTTTGGAGCCTTTGGTGTCTGCCCCCCCAAAGGCTGCAGAACATGAGCGACACCCCAAGAAGATCCCTGCTTCCCCAGAGCCAACACAAGGCGGGGTCCCTGCACGCACGTGGTGCCGGGGGTGCCCTCACCGTGTGCCAGGGCAACCGAGGCCCGGAGAGAGGCCCCGCGGAATCCCAAGGGCTGGGAGCCCCAGCCTGCCTGCCCCCGTGGGGCCCCGGGCTCGGCCGCCCCAGACAAAGACCCTTCTTTGAAGCCTTCAGACAGAGCCCCGGTTTCCGGCCCCAGCCCACCGGGAAGCACCCGCCACGGCAGCTGTCTTCATCTGCTGCCCCGCCAGCCCGGCCGCCAGGGCCTCGGTTTATTGTCAGCTTCCTTGCCAGAAATATGCTCGAACAAATGCTGTAAACAAATGGAACAATCGCGGACCATCACGCTTGGATTTCTCTCTAATATGCATAAAATGGGGTGCGGCTAGGGCTGCCTGCTGAGGGCCGAGTCCTGAGCCGCCGTGCCAGGCGCAGTCCCCTGTGGACCTGGCTCCTCCCTGCCTCTGAACGCCAGGCCCCTCCTCCAAGGCCCCAGATAAGCCCCGAGACCTCCCCAGGGGCTCCTGGAGGGAGAGAGCGAGAGTCCGGGGACCTTGCCTACATGGTTTCTCAGTCCATTCAGCAAACAACAGACCTGGTGCCCACAACATCCCAGACAAATGTTTGCTTTTCATCATCACAGAAACCTACATATAGGCAGTGTCATTATCTGTCATGTGGAGGAGGAAACTGAGGCACAGGGAGGTTAAGTAACAGGCCCAAGGACACACGGCTAATGCTTGCAGGAGCTGGGGTTCCATGCCAGGCATGGGCCCCAGAGCGCCTGTCTTGATAAAGGGATGCTTGGGAAGAGGGGCTGGTGGACAGACGACCCGGAGTGCTGATGAATGAAGGGTCCCCCAGCCACGGCCACAAACAACTGTCCATCTCCACAAGGGCCCGAGGCTGGGAGTGTGCTTGCTGGGACTCAGGTGCAGTCAGAACAAAGGCTGCCTCTTTCCATGCATCTTGGAAGGGTTTGGAGTCTTTGCTGACACTTGGGTCTCGGGTTCCAGCTTCAAGGGCTGGGAAACAACACGCTTCCATTTTTCTGCTGTGTGTGGCGCTTTTTGTTTCAGCAGCCACACACACTAAGACACTGAGCGCTGTGCTCTTTCCAGGAACACACTGTATTGAGGGGTGAAGCCCTGGAGCAGGCAAGCAGGGAGGGAGCAGCCTCATGCCTTCCCAAGGTGGTGCAAGTTTTCAGGTCTGTTTATGCATCGCTGGAGCAGGCTTTGGTTCATGGTTGGGCCTGTAGAGAGAACTGAAGTCAGGCTCATTTGTATATTTTGTGTTGCACATACAATTTGGCAGACCCAGGGATTTATTCATTCAAAAGTTACTGAGCCCATACCATGTCTCAGGTGCCAGCCAGTATGCCTTTCAGTAGTGCTGAGAACTTAAACTTGTGAGTCAGCCAGTACCTCTCCGCTCCCCCCTCCCTCCCATTCACTGATCCACCCATCCATCTTCCCATCATCCATCCATCCATCCTCCCACCAATCCACCCATCCATCCTCCCATCATCCATCCATCCATCCTTCCATCAATCCATCCATCCATCCTCCCATCCATCCATCCACCCAACCATCCATCATCCATCCATCCATCCTCCCATCATCCATCCATCCATCCATCCACCCAACCATCCATCCATCCTCCCATCATCCCTCCATCCATCCTTCCATCATCCATCCATCCATCCTCCCATCATCCATCCATCCATCCTCCCATCATCCCTCCATCCATCCTTCCATCATCCATCCATCCATCCTCCCATCATCCATCCATCCATCCTCCCATCATCCATCCATCCATCCTCCCATCCATCATAATCCACCCATCCATACTCCCATCATCCATCCATCCATCCATCCTCCCATCACCCACTCATCCATCCTCCCACCATCCACTCATCCATCCTCCCATCATCCATCCATCCTCCCATCTTCCACTCATCCATCCTCCAATCATCCATCCATCCATTCATTCTCCCATCCACCCATCCATCCATCCATCCTCCCATCATCCACTCATCCATCCTCCCATCATCCATTCATCCTCCCATCCACCCATCTATCCATCCTCCCATTATCCATCCATTCATCCTCCCATCCAGCCATCCATCCATCCTCCCATCATCCACTCATCCATCCTCCCATCATCCATCCATCCTCCCATCCACCCATCTAATCATCCTCCCATCATCCACCTATCCATCATCCATCCATCATCACAATCTATACCTTACTCCCTCCCTCCCTTCCTTCCATTCACTCACCTACCAATCCATGCACTATCAGTCTACCTTCCTTTCTTCTTCCCTTCCTTCCTTCCTTTTTTCCATACATTCATCTCACACCCTCTTCTAATGGGCCCGTGTCACCTTGGACAAGTCATTGAACTTCATCTGGGAAAAATGACCTGTTGCAGAGCTCAAATGGGAGAAAGAATGAAGGATGCATTGTCAACTGCGAGGCGCTGCCTTGGCTCCCAGGGGGTGGAGGAGAATCCAAAGTCGCTGTGAACCTAAACTGCTTTGCAAAGTGCAAAACCCTCCATGTTGAGTCGTGAGTGCTTCCTTGGTTCCCACGGCCACATCTCCAGAATGTTCTTCAAGCCAGTCCCAGCTTCACCCCTCCGGCATCAGCTGAGGGACCCCAGGCCAGAACCCAGGACGCCTCGGACATGTGGATGCCCGCGATGTGCTTCCCCGAGGAGCACCCCCGTGGCCTCATTTGAGGAAACAATGGGCCTCAATCCATATTAATGATCCTCCGAGGACCCGCTTGGCGTCTTTGTCCTTGGTGTACACTGGCTGTCATCAGCGGGGCTCCGGGGGCTCTGGCCTAATTTGGAGGGACAGGTTTTATCATCACCCTTGATTCGGGTGGCCCAATCTGACAGGCCTGCGGCCCCCTGTGTGGAAGGACCACGTCAGAGATGGCCTTCTCCCCAGCGGCTCACCCCGGAGGTCTGGGGAAGCGGAGGTCGCCGGCGGGGGAGGTACGGGGTGAAGAAGGGGCCGCAGCTGGACCCCTTGGGTGGGCCCACGGTGGGTCCAGGGGAGGAGGGCGCTGCTGATGAGATCAGAGAGGGGCAAGGGGGCAGGTCCACCAGCCCGGGCACATGCTCCAACTGCCCACTAGTAGGCCAGAGGACCTCCAGGGCCAGGGCTGGGTTCCTGGGAGGGGCCAGGCAAGAGCAGGGGACTGGCTCTGGGTGAGCTGGCTCCCGAGGAGGGAGCGGGCAGCGTTTAGTTGGCTCTGGCCTAAAATCACCAGCAAGCAAAACATTTGTGGCTAACCAACGTGCGAGCATCCGACAGGTGTCAGAGCATGACAGCTGTTCTCTGCTTCCTCCCCACGACCTCAGGAGGAGAGCAGACCGCTGTCCCCACCTTCCAGGTTAGGAGGTGTGCGGAGGTGTTAGGTCACAGGACAGGAGAGGCAAACCTGGGCCCAGCCCTGAGCCCGGCGGCCTGGCCTCACTCCCCCCGCCCCGCAGGGGTCCCCCGCAGCTTCCCCGTCCCTGTGCACACGAGGCCGCCGTGTCCACTCCCTGTGTCCACTTCCAGGAAGGTTTGAGTCTCAGTGCAGGCTGTGTGTGTGAATATTGTGTCCCCCCCACTCAAGTGCTGAAGTGCCAGCACTTCATGGGAGACCGTTAGGAGGTAGGGCCTCTGGGAGGGGATTAGGTCATTAGGGTGAGGCCCCTGCAGTGGGATCAGTGCCCTTATACGAAGAGACCTGACAGTTGGCTTCTCTGTCTGGTGAGGACACGAGAAGACGACTTCTGTCTGCAAACCAGGAGGCTGACCCCCACGGGACAGCAGACCCGGGTCCCGGCCACCAGCACTGGGAGAGTCTGTGTGTTCTGGTGTGGCAGCTTGGGCTATGACAGTGTCTCTTGAGGGGCGTGGGGGGGCGTTCCCCGGGACGGGGCTGGGTTCCAGGTCGGCTCAGGAACCCCGTCCTCCTTGGGCCAGCGGGCCACCTGGGTCCCTTTCGTGTGCTGGCGGAAGCTCTGTGTAGGGCCACCCAGACCTCACTCCAGTCCGAGGCCCAGCCTTGGTGCGAGACACGTGCAGAACCACATGGCTAAGGATACGGAATCCTGGAGCCATGGGGCAGTTACCCCCGCATCCTTCTGACTTCCTGTTTTCTCTGAGGACAAACTGCAATTTCTCTCCGAGGCCAGCAACGCCTGGACTATCCTGCCCCTGTCTCTTCCTCCTGGCCTGCCCCTGCCCCCTTCTCCCGCCGCCCCACCCCTGTACATGGGCCCTGATCTCCCCTCTCCTTCAGTGTCGACCCCACCTCCTCCAGCTTCCTGCCCAGATGCCCCCCTCCTCCAGGAAGCCTTCCCGGTCCCAGGCCCCAGCGGGGCTCCCTTTTACCTCCATCCTCACTGCTGTCTTTCCCTCCATACCCGCCTGACACACACCTGTGTCCTCTCTTCTACTGGACAACCATCTCTTAAGGTCAACAACTGCGTCAGTTCCCTTCTCACCCCCAGGACCTGCAGAATTTCTGTCACATGGAGGTGCCCCTCCTCAAATAATGGAGAGATAAATGGAAGAAGGAGATGTGTGGAGCTTACCTGTTCTGGAGTTTTCTGCCTGTGAAGAAGGGCAGTCTTCCCAAGGATGCTCCACTGTTGCAGCCAGAGCTCCCTGCACTTGCTTCCCAACCCTATGCCCGCCCTGTGGGTGGAGACCCAGAGGAAGAGAAAAGCTAGTCCCTGTCTTGAAATCATTGTTAGAGATGATGCTATGTCCCTAGCCTGGTGTCACAGCCAAGTGTTGTTTATTTGATTAATTTAGTTCATTTCAATTCAGTTCAGTTCATTCAATTCAGCTCAGCTCAGCCTCAGCGCGTGCAACTCAGCAAGGGCTCTCTGAGAACCTCGGAGGGGTAGTGGGCTACCCTGCACCCAGGGTCCTGCCTGCATCCCAGGGCCTGGGGTGCCAGGGCTCAGAGTTGGCATCTAGCCTCTTCCACCATATTCTCTTGGTCAAAGTAAATCACTGGCCAGTCCAGGTTCAACGGGAGGGAGACCCACCCTTTTCTTGATGGGAGATGCTGCAGAGTTGCATCAGCCAAAGCATGGTGGTGGGTGTCTATACCCAGTCAACTGCAGGAATACAGAAATGCCAGGAGGAGGTGCCGGTCTGGGGGAGTTTCTTCCTGCCCATTGCCTCTGCCCTGGCACCTCTGGATCGTAGCTGGCACATGGCTTCAGAGACCCGCCTCTGGGGCAGAGACAGAGCCCTGAGAACATGCTCCGTGCTGCTGCTAAGGCTCTGGCCGAAAGGTTCTGTCATGTTCCAGGTCACCCAGAAGGAAGGGGCCTGGTAGGGAGGTCCCTGGGGGTAGGCAGGGGTCTGCTCCTTCCAGACCACTGCTCCTGAGACATGAGGCTCACAGGGGTTGCAGCTGGCCCAGCCTCTGGCCTTGGTCAGACGGGGTGGTCTCTGAGGCCTCCCCACCTAGCGGACTCTGCAACTGCTGATGAGGGACTGAACTGTCACAGCCAACAGCATCCGGGTGATGGCTGAGAGCAGGCAACCGCTCAGACCAAGCACAGTCGCTGGAGTGGGGCCGGGGCTGGGAGGCTGTCTGGTCAACCTCAAATTCCCGATGGGCTCTTGCCCAATGATGTGTGAGTCCAGCCTCACAGGCCAGGGAGAGGCAGGCCTCTGATGCCCCAGGGTCCATGCCTTTCTCTGTCCCAGGTCTCTGAGAGCAGGGCAGTCTCACCGGCCAGCGACCCTCAGTCACACGGGGCGGCCCTCAGAGGACTCTGGGCTGGTGCCCTGCTGAGCTGTCCTGTCCAGAGTTGGTCCTCGGTGTTGACCCAGGGCTGCATTTTAATTTTGTTTTGTGCTGCATCGGGTGGAACCCAAGCTGCTGGCCAGTTCCCCTCCCTGAACCCCCTTGAAGGCACAGATAACAGCAGCCCCTTACCCACTCATGAAAACACCAGGCAAAGTGGGAATGAACAGACTGTGAGGGGAAGCACGGATGAGTGAGCAGAGAGCAAACGCCAGGATGTAACCAGCCGGCTTCCTGGTGGCTCAGACGGCAGAGTCCGCCTGCAACGCAGGAGACGCAAGAAGTACCGTCCGATCCCTGGGTCAGGAAGATCACCTGCAGAAGGGAACGGCTACCCCCTCCAGTATTCTGGCCTGGAGAATCCCATGGACAGAGGAGCCATGGCGGGCTATGATCCATGGGGTTGCAAAGAGTTGGACACGACTGAGGAACTAACACTTTGGCTTTCTTTGCACACTCTCACACTTGGAAGTAAAAGGCTCTGGGATTCAGACCTATGGGAGCTGCCCCTTCTGAGTTCCAGGCGTGGCGGGGCAAAGGCCCCATCTGAGCGCTGAGAGCCCCTAAGGAGACCCCGCTTTCCCCTCCAGCATCCTTCCCTGGCTCCCCTGGTAACCCGGGGCAGACTTGGGGAGGAGGGGTGGCCACCAGCCAGGCCAGCCCAGGTCCACCCTGTCCCCGGGGGCCAGGTGGCGTGGCGGCGGCCTGCCTGCCGCAGGCCAGCTTTCATCCCAGCCCGAGGGGCCTGAGAAAACGTGGGGGCGGCTTTATCCCGGCGCAGGCCCGAGCAGCCTCCTGAAAAGTATTGAGGGAGCATTACTCAGACTGACACGTTCTATTTCCCTCGGGCTCAGACAATGAGGAAGAGCCAGTTAAGGATATGGCTCCGGCCTTGTGCGCGGCTGAAGGTTTTTTGAGGAAACTGTAATAGATGACAATGGGCACTTTGTCGCGGTCGAGGGCATTGGGGACCGGGCCGCAGCGGCGGCTTCATCATCACTTATGATGAGAGGAGATTTAGTGGCCTCTTTCTTCCCTCTGTCATGGAGAACAATGTCCGGGGAAAGCGGAGGTTTCCCATTATAAATCACCATAAGCCCCATGGAAATCCTTCCCCACCCCGGGGTGTGAGTGGGCAGGCTCTGAGCCTGCAGTCCGCTCTGGGCCGCCCGGATGGCGGGCGGGCAGGCGGGTGGGCGCGGGGCTGCTGCCCGGGGCCCCCCGCCCGTGGGAATCGAGCCTTCCAAACGCTCTGATCTCCACCCCGAGAAACAGGCACATGCCACGGAGAATGAGAAAGGCGAGGCCTGCCCACCCCTTCAATTAGAGGCTGGGGAGCCGGGGCCTGGGGGTGCTTGGAGCCTGGGCCTGGGGGTCTTGGGCCCCGGGGTGTGGGGGGGGAGGCGGGATGCTGAGAGAGAGAAGTCTGTCTCTCTGGCTCCGTGTATCCCAGGTGATGTGAGTGGGAAGGCCTGCTGGGCCTGTGTTTTATGAAGAGAAAAGAAAAGTCCAGAGAGGGGCAGGCCCCTGCTCAGCATCACATAGCTGTGTGGTGGCCGAGCTGGCCAGGGCTAGGACCCATGCCTCCTGCATCCAAGCCCACTGCCCTCGGGCTGGCGAGCACCACCCTGGCTAAAGCGTCGTGGGTTCCAGCAGCGCGTCCCTCTGCGTGGGGGCCTCCTGCTTCCCCCCCAAGGCCTCACCTGCTGAGTGGGGCTGGCGGCCTCGCCTCCCATCCTACTGCCCAGGAGAGACCTGCACCCGCTCAAGACCACGTGAACCAGGAGGGGCAGGTCTGGACCTAGAACTGGGGGCTCCTGACCCCCCGGACGGAGAGCAGGACCTCCTCAGAAGGCCAAAGACCACCTTTGATTAAATGACAAGACTCGGGATTTTAAGAAGGTGATTATGAATTCCACCTTCTATGCAATCCTCCCAGTGGAGTTCAGAGTGGTACCCCACTTTCAAATCCATGAAACATAGGAATACTCACCCCAAAGAGACAAAAGCTCTGACAAACCTAGACAGCATATTAAAAAGCAGAGACATTACTTTGCCAACAAAGGTCCGTATTGTCAGAGCTATGGTTTTTCCAGTAGTCACGTACGGATTTGAGAGTTGGATCATAAAGAAGGCTGAGAGTCGAAGGATTGATGCTTTCAAATTGCGGTGTGAGAGAAGGCTTTTGAGAGTCCCTTGGGCAGCAAGGAGATCAAAGTAATCAATCCTAAAGGAAATCAACCCTGAATATTCATTGGAAGGACTGATGCTGAAGCTGAAGCTCCAGCACTTTGGCGGCCACTTGATGTGAAGAGCTGACTCATTGGAAAAGACCCTGATGCTGGGAAAGATGGCGGGCAAGAGAGGGGGGCAGCAGAGGATGAGACGTTAGGAGGGCATCACTGACTCAATGGATACGAGTTTGAGCAAACTCCAGGAGATAGTGAAGGACAGGGCAGCCTGGTGTGCTGCAGTTCATGGGGTTGCAGAATCAGACGCAGCTTAGCGACTGAATGACAACAAAAGAGACAGAGATTTGACAATCCAGGTGGAGTTTCATTGCGCAAAATTTCAGCTTGGATTTTGGTGCCTAGAAAGGTATGAGAAAATTCTGAGATTCAGAGCTTTTCGCATTTCAGGATTTGGATCAGCGAGGTGGGTTTGTTTTACGGTCAGCACGGCTGATTACAACCTGAAGCTCCGCCCTCGGGGCTGCATTTCCATCACTCTTCTCTCCCTGACCCCTCCAGCCCCCCAGCCTCCCAGACAATACACAGGACAGCTGTCTCTGTGTTTCCTGGCTTTCTTCCTGGGTATCCGACAGAAAATAAAATCTCGCCTCTGCTAATGACTGCCCTGTGGTCTTGCTGAAGCCCCAATTACTCCGCCTATAAAGTGGAGGCAATAACTGCGCCCATCTCGAAGGGCTGTTGCAGGATCACATGCAGTCAAGGCTTGGAATCGGTTTAACAGCCAGCCTGGACTGCTGTTATTAATAAATACTGTTATTATTATTGTTGTTGTTTTGCATGGCCCTGGGCTCATCAGAGTGAACTCACAAATGAACACCCTCATGCTACAGTCCCCCGCCAAGTTTGGAGGAGCTTCTGTGGATCCCCAGTTTATTTCTCAGCCGTAAATTCCCCCTTTCACTCCTCATACCCTCTGGGCTCCAGTCACCCCGGAGTTCCTCATTCCCGTTCCTGGTCTGTGAGTTCTGCTTGCACAATCACATTTTTGGCTCCCATGCTCCCTCATATGGTTTTCCAGGAGTCATGTACGGATGTGAGAGTTGGACCATAAAGAAGGCTGAGCGCTGAAGAATTGATGCTTTTAAGCTGTGGTGCTGGAGAAGACCCTTGAGAGCCCCTTGGACAGCAAGGAGATCAAACCAGTCAACCCTGAAAGAAATCAACCCTGAATACTCGTTGGAAGGACTGATGCTGAAGCTCCAATACTTTGGCCATCCAATAGTTTGATGCGAAGAGCTGACTCATTGGAAAAGACCCTGATGCTGGGAAAGATTGAGGGCAGGAGGAGAAGGGGGCAACAGAGGATGAGATGGTTGGATGGCATCACTGACTCAATGGACATGAGTTTGAGCAAGCTCCAGGAGATGGTGAAGGATAGGGAAGCCTGGCGTGCTGCAGTCCATGGGGTCGCAAAGACCCGACAGAGTAAACAATGAACAACGGTGCTCCCTTCAGCCTAGAATTCTCATCTGCATCTTCACATGTTCTAGAACTTTCGTCCCTCTATTAGGGAGAAGGTCACCTGTCCGGCACAAAGATGGCGCTCATGAACGAACCCCCTGGTGTCTATGGTTTCCTGGGGGCGGGAGTGTGTCCACAGCCTCCCAGCACATGGCTTCTCATGGTGGGGTGGCGTGGTGTGGTATCACAGCTGCGGGGAGGGAGTGAAGGGGCTTGAGCGAAGCCAGCTCCAGCCAGGCCCGCCCATCACCACCTGGAAACAAAGCGCAGCCTGGCTCTCTGGGCCATCCACACAGAGAGGGGGACCAATGGCCTCGCCTTTCAAGCAGAATAAAGCCTCCTTCCTGAGATCTGCCCCCCTGCCCACACCATCTCTCTCCTTCCCTGCCCGCCCCGAGGCTCCAGCTGCTCTGGCCAAGCTCCGTCCCACGCCGGGCCTGGCTGTCCAGAACCTTCCCAGGCCTGAGGTGTTGGCCCCACGAGCTTCTAGCTGGGGTCCTGGAGCATCGGCCCAGATGTACGCTTCCTATCTCGTGGCCGCATGCGGTCCCCGTCACAACCACTCAACTCTGATTTGCAGGGGGGAGCTGCAGACACAGGGGCGTGCCTGTGTTTCCATCTACATTGAATGGAAAATGTTCTGTAGTTGTTCTGCCTCACAAACGGTTTTTCTTTGGATGTTTTTTAATTAAATTGTTTTCAAGCATTAAAATGATTTATAAACCAATCTCAGCTCATAGCTGTGCAAAAACGGGCAGCTGATTTGATCCACCGTCTGTAGTTTGTTGCTTCATTCTCATTTTAGAAGGAAACATCCTTGTCGGTGCTGCCCAGGTGGCTCAGTGGTAAAGTATCCTACTCCAGCGCGGGAGCCGCAGGAGACACAGGTTTGATCCCTGGGCCGGGAAGATCCCCTGGAGGAGGAAATGACAACCCACTCCAGTGTTCTAGCCTCGGGAATCTCATGGACAGAGGAGCATGGCAAGCTACAGTTCATGGAGTTGCAAAGAGTCAGAGGCTACTGAGCACACACACAAATCCTATGTGCCAAAGATGAGCGTTTGCCTAAAGGGAGATGGCAAGTTTTCATGCACTTTTGCTTCTGTTTTTGTAATCTTTGGCAAATAATTGCATTAAGTCTGTCTGTTGTTCTGATTTTAATTTTTTTTAATTTATTTATTAAACTAGCCCCCCAGGCTCCTCTCTCCATGGAATTCTGCAGGCAAGAATACTGGAACGGGTTGCCATTTCCTTCTTTAGGGGATCTTCCCTGCCCAAGGATCAAACCTGGGTCTCATGCATTGCAGGTGGACTCTTTACCATCTTAACCACTAGGGAAGCTCCATTATAGTTGACTTATGATATCGTGTTAGTTTCAGATGTATAGCTTCAGATTCTTTTCCATTGTAGGTTATTACAAGATATTGGATAGAGTTCCCTGAGCGACACAATAATTCGTTCTTGCCTATTTTATACATAGTAATGTGTATCTGTTAATCCTATGCTCCTAATTTATCCCCCCTCCTTCCCCTTTGGTAACCAGAAGTTTGTTTTCTGTGAATCTGTTTCTGTTTTATAAATACGTTGATTTGTATTATTTTTCTAGATTCCACATATAAGTGGTATCATATGATATTTGTCTTGTTCTGCCTGACTTACTCCATTTGGTAGGATCATTTCTACATCTATCCATGTTGCTGCTGATTTGCATTTTCTTAGTCACAGTGAGTCTGCCTGTTTTCATGTTTGTGTTCTTTGGTGGGGTTGTTCCCACATGGTGGGCTTGTCCTCCTGGGCTCAAGGCAGTGTACTCTCCCTGGGTACAGTCCTAAGAGCCAGGGTCTACATACTCTTCTTTTGCCAGCCTTTCCCCCAGCGACCATGACAATGAGTAGAGACCCTGCTGCTTCCCACCTGACAGGTGTGAGCAAGAAATAAACTTTTGTAGTTTTAAGCCTCTGAAGTCTTGGGAATGTTTGTTACTTCAGCATAACCCAGACTATGCATCTGTCAGCAGCCTGTATTTTATTTTTTTCAGTTGGGTTTTTTTTTTTTTTTTGATCCCTGGTAGCTTTCTATTGACTTATCGTATTTTTTCCTTATTTATTTTGCAGAGCTGTGGATGTGTTAAAAAATATTAACCCTTCTAGTGACGTGGTTATTTTGTCGCCAGCTGGAAATCTCCTTAAAAGGCGATTGGCCCTAGGATTTTTCACTGCTGTCAGAAAGAAAGGCCGAGGTCCAATGGTTCTAAAACCAGGGTCATCATTTTTAGCATACCTCTTTCGACATTTTACTAACCGAGCACTCATGAGTCTGTTTCAACTTGCTAGATTACCTGTGGGTACCTGTTTCAACCACTTTATCTCAGCAGGTTCATGGGGCAGTTTCACAGTTCAAAGCTGAATATTGTACTTGCACTGGCCTGGAGACTTCCTTAAGAAATGATTTTTTAAAAACAACTGGGTTTGGCTGGAATGATGACAGCAGCTTTTTCCAGGACATGGCTCCATGAAAGAAATTTCTGAAAAATACTGCATCTGTGAAGCAGTTTCATGGCCAGAGAATTTGGGGAGACCCGCATGTGCCTTTGTGAAAACAGTTACGCAGGAGCATCATCGGCCCTGAGTGGGGGCGCCTGTCTAAGGCTGGTACCATGGGTTCCTTAGCCTCTTTGCCCAGACAACGCTCTCCCCCACAAAGCCATGAAAGAAGTGTGTGGAACACCTTTAGGAAAAGTTTATCTAAAGAGTAAGATTGGGGATCTCACCACCCATTAAACCAAGGCTTGGAGCAAAGTGTGAATTATTTTTAGAAGACCCCCAGGCCGTTGGCTAAGCCCCATCCCAAGATGGGTGGCCTTCCTTTTAGCTGTGAGGCTTGTTGGGCTGCCCTCCCTCCCCATCCCGGGGGACTGGGTTCCACAGGGAGCCGCCCCCGTTCTCTGCTGCTGGACGTTTGCCAAGCTCGAGCTTTGCACGGAAGACAGGTGATCTCGCTCACCCGGAGTCAGGGTTCTGAACTTGGCTGCACGTGAGAATCACTTGGGAGCTTTTAATGAAATCCTCATGTCTGGACCACACCCAGAGCAGATTAGATCAGAACTGGGGTGGATTCGGGGACCACGTCTCGCAAACTCCCAGGTGATTCAAGCCTGCAGCCAAGGGTAAACAGCAGATGCCAAGGCAGTGCCTCCCACTCACTCATGCCCCACCTGAGTGCTGGGGTTTTGTCCCATCTGGAAGAGGGGCAGGGACTTTTAGAATCTTGAGGGGAGGGGGGCAGCACGGCTCGCGTTGGCTATGCCTCTCTCCTTCTGAGAAGCTGTGTTCAAACACAGCTTGCAGAAGCCTGGCCAGCAGACTGCTGCCTGCCTATCTGCCCAGGCTGACCCCTTGCACAGGGTCTTGGTGGTCCTCCTGTCCCCAGGAACACTTTAAGACAGAGACATCACTTTGTGCAGAGATACTGTCCAGCTGCTATGCAAGCAGGCATCATCAACTTGTCTTGACAAGAAAGTCCTCTTCTTTTTTAGCAGTAGCCACAGTCTAGCATCTCGCAAGCAGCTTGCTTCTGCCTCATCAGTTCAATGGCAGATTGCATTTCCCTTTTTGCATTGGCTGCCAGGGGACTCAGAATCAAACTTGCCACTGTATCAAACAGCACACACAGAGGACCTAACGGCACATATCGTGACTGTGAACTTGACCTCTGTTCTGTTTTTAATTTTAATTGGAGATTAATTTCTTTACAATATTGTGTTAGTTTCTGCCATACGTCAACATGAATCAGCCATAGATATACATATATCCCCTCCTTATTACCATCCGTCCCACCTCCCACCACTACCCTTTAGGTTGTCACAGAGCACCAGGTTTGAGCTCCCTGCATCACACAGCAAATTCCCACTGGCTATTTACTTTACATGGAAATGTGTATGTTTCAATATGACTCTTTCAATTCGTCCCTCCCTGTCCTTTGCCCACCACGCCCACAAGCCTGCTCTCCGTGTCTGCCTCTCCACTGCTGCCCTGCAAACAGGTTCATCAGTCTCATCTTTCTAGGTTCCATATATATGCGTTAACATATGATATTTGTTTTTCTGACATGCTTCAGTCTGTATAATAAGTTCTAGGTTTGTCCAGCTTATACGCATGGACTCAAACGTGTTCCTTTTTGTGGCTGAGTAGTATTCCCCTGGATGCGCGTCCTGCGACGTCTTTGCCTCTGCCTCTGTTTTGTCTTCTGCGTCTGCCCTTTGTTTTCCTCACCAACTAACAGCCATGTCGTATTGTGCCTACTCTGGCCGCACCTGTCTCCCCAGTACAGGCCAGCCACTTGCCATGCAGAGTCGGCATTGCCCATTGGCCCTGGCCCGGCCGCCCCTGCCTCCCAGGCTCCTCAGTCTCAACACCCCTGGGGCTCCACACTACTCCCAGCCCTCCACTCCCTCCTCCAGGAGCCATCCCTGGTGGTCCTTGTTCAGCCAAAACCTCCCAGGATCACACAGATGACGTTGTCTTGTGGTCCTGTGGCCGCCTGTCCACACAGCTCACTCCTGCTTCTGTGCACCTGCCCTGGGACCCAGCTCAGGACTTGCCCTCAGGGCCCTGGGAATGGTCTACGGGGCCTACTCCCAGGCTCTGGAGTCCTTGAGACTGCTACTTGCCCCGGAAGTCCTGTCTGTCTGTGGGCGGGGCCTGTGAACAGCCAGGGCATCTCAGGGTCCAAGGGGCTCCAGGAGGCTCAAGTCACACCAGTGCCCACGAGGCCACCAATTGGGCATCTTTGGCACACAGCTGTGTTACTGACCAGGGTTCTTGGCCTCCTTAACCAATAGAAATTGATCAGAGGCCAGGCAGGAAATTCAGGCAAGGCTTTATTGGGGACCCTGCTGCAGCAGGGGGAGTGAGAACAAGCGACAGGTTTCCTTGCTCCCTCCCCAGGGTTGGGAGGGATGGCTGGTTCCTTACATGGGGCGAGGGTAGGGGTGTACTCAGGAGTCGGGATGGAGGCGTGGCTTAGGTGGTCTGCCCACCTCTTTGTGGCGCTGTGTGAAGGGGACATGCACGGTACCCTGCTTTTACTTCTAAATCTTCAGAAGTGGCAGTTTGGCTTTTGGTCTTTCTGTTTCTTGTCCAGAATTTGTCCCAACCAGGCATGCAGGCAGTCATTTTTAGTCCCTTATAGTTTCTTTGTATTTTGTTGCAGGTCCCAGCCTGTCTCACCTGGGCCCCACTACTTAGGAGCTATGTGACTCTGGGCAACCCCCATCCCCTCTCTGAGCCTCCCCTTTCCCCTAAGCAGGATGGGTAAGAAGACAGCCAACCAGGCACCACGCAACGAGCTCTCAGGAGACACCAGCTCCTGTTGTCCTGCGGGGGGGGGGGGGGTGTCCCTTGGGGGCAACAGCCCATCCCTCTGCTCCTCAGAGACTGTCCAGGCAGAGGACCCTGGGGGCCCACACTCTGGGAGCTAGGGGTGCGGGAAAGGCAGCCGCAGGGTGAGAGATGAGTGGAAACAGGATCTGGAACCAAGGGGCGAGCCACACAGATTCCCGCTAGGCCTCTGTTTGCCCACCTGCCCAATGGGACTGCAGCAGGACTCACCTTGCCAGGTGAGGTGGAAAGGGGCAGACGATGCTGAGGCCGCCGGCTCAGTTGATGTGTGATGACTTGGGGGCGGGGTTGCTCTGGGATTTCTGACCCACTTTCCCAGGTACTCATCCTCCTCGCCCCACAGCTGGGGGGTTTCCAAGTTCCCCCTCACTCAGTCTCTGTGTCCTGGACGTTCTGGAATCTCTGAGACCAGCGTGGACCCGTTTCCTCTGCTCCAACTGGAGATGCGGGCTGGCCTGGCCCTGCAGTGTCAGCTGCCGGGACAGCTGGCTCCAGAGGCTGTTGCCGTGGAAACCCAGACTGATGTTCTCCTAAACAGCTGAATTATTTGTGGTTTCCCTGCCTAGTGTCCCAGCCGAGCAGGCCAGGACGGTGGCTGGGGAGGGGTAGGGGCTGAGAGCAGCCTCTAGGAAGGAGCCCCTTCTAGGGCCCTCAGGCCTGCCTTGGCCTTCTCCGCAGGGAAATGATCCAAAGACACTGAGATTTTGGGAGAGGGGGGAAGGGTGTGATTGGAAAAAATGTGCTGAGGTCATCAGGTTTGCTTCCAAAAGCGCTTCTGTGGGAGGGTATGGGGCCAGCGAGCTCCTCCAGAGTTGCTGGGGGAGCTTTCTCATTGGTAATGGTGCCCACTCCCAGTTACGCCTCTGGCAATGGGTGCCCCGAGGGAGCCCTGGACCTGTGTACAGGACATGGAGCCAAGGCTGCTTTGATTAGCTCATCCCAGCTCTGCCTCTGATTGGCTGCCTGACCCACAGCTCTCAGTGCCTCTCAGAGCCTTTGTTTGCTTATCTGTGAAACGGGAACAGCATTGCTCACACCACCCAGGCTCAGGTGAGAAGGTCTGAGTGAGGGCTTCTGAAAGCCAGAGCAACTGCCTCCTCTGAAGGGTTTTCCCATGGGGCACCAGGCGTTTTGGGAATGAAGAGAATTGTGCAGCGCCTCCAGATCTGAGACACGCAGCTACTTTGCTTTTAAGCTCAGACTGAAACTGGACAGATTCAGACCTGGACACCTTACTCCGTAGACAGCTGAGCAGGGTCTGCAAAGGGAACGGCCATTGGAAATGAGTCAGATGGTGAATCTATGGGTGGTGGGGCACCCACAGTGCAGGCTTGGAAGCAACCAGGGTGGCCACGGAGGGCCGCCAGCCAGACCCCACGTGAAACTGGGAGTGACGGGTGGCTGACTGGCATGTGTAGGGATGGGCTCATGAGCTGCACCG
This sequence comes from Bos indicus, assembly GCF_029378745.1. NCBI lineage: Eukaryota > Metazoa > Chordata > Mammalia > Artiodactyla > Bovidae > Bos > Bos indicus. Next base: position 47,265,755 of record NC_091788.1, on the reverse strand, counting down.
TCGCTCAGAAGCCCTTCCAGCAGGGAGAGGAAAGCGGCTTTAAACGGCAGGGAACTGCACATTCTAGTCAGGATAGCCAATAAAGCACACGCGGCAGCCCCCTCAACCCAGCCTGGGCAGACATCACTAATTGATCACAGCACTCTTTACTGCAGAGTCTAGACTCCCTCCCCAAACTGTCGTTGGCCCAGCAGGCCTGGCCAACACCTGTCAACCAGGTTTGCGCGTGAGGTAATCCTGCTTGCTGTCCCCATGCCGGAAGCCACGTGAGGTCCCTCTGGTGTCTCTGTGCACAAAGGACCCTGCACCAGGCTGCGGGGCAGGCTCTGCCCTCGGGCGCCTGCTCCAGGCGCTGTGCGGGTCATTCTCTGATTCTCCTCCTCGACCGAGGGTCCCTCTGCTCCCCCAGGAAGATGGATTTGCTGATTAATCAGTGCAGGGACTCTTCCTCAAACCTGCGGAGCCTGAAAATCACCTGGGGAGTCTTGTTGAGTCCTGAGTCAGCAAGTTGGCGTCTAGCACAGATCCCACCTTCTAACCAGCTGCCAGGCCATGCCAGTGCTGCCTTGTGGAGGACCAGATGTTAGGTAGAGAGGGCGTAGACAGCTCTCAAATAATGAAACAGGCGGAGAATGGGATCCAAGGCTCAGGGGCTGGATCCAAGGCTCAGATTTTGATTTGATACGAGCACTTGTGAGATGTTCTTCCTGGCTCCACTGGAGAAGGACATATCTGCAGGGAGGCAGAGCCCCCTTCGTGTCTACCTCCCCAGGAATGTGCTGGCCTTTGTTCCTTCCCTGCATTTTTTAGACTACAGCTGGTGCTGGGGAGAAAAATGGAGGGTGTGATTTGTCCCCCTGGAAAGCATGCGTCCCCTTCCAATGACTTAGGGAGGGTCAGGCCAGCTGGGGGCCAGCCTTTAACCGCAGGTCGCCTTTCCTGGTATGCCTCCTGTCCTGGGTTGGAATTGGATCTTTCCAACAACTATATCAGGCTCTTGGTTTCAAGGACTACTTCTTTCTTCCAATGCAGGTGGTGTGACGTGCGGTGTATGCGCTACCACTGAGAATCTTGCAAAACCGTTGTTCTAGCTGTTAAGGTTGTATAACCAATGAGCCCAAACTTAGGGGTGGAAACTCACCCTTTGTTAGGCTCACAGATTCTGTGGGTCAGGAATTTGGACAGGGCGTAACAGGGAAGGCTCACCCTCTCATGTGCATCTGGCACTTAAGGTGGGGCTCTCAGATGAGCCCTCCCCCAGGACTGTCAGCTGGAACACCCATGTGCAGCCCCTTCATGCACCTTGGGCTTCCTCGAAGCATGGTGGCGGGATTCCAGGGGTGAGCACTGGACGGAAGAGATGGAAGCAGAAAGGGAAACAAGGAAGAATAAAAGAGAGAGGGTACAAATCGAAAATAAACACTACCGTTTCCATGTTTAAACTAAATATTAACAGGGTAAACACTTTAATTAAAAGGGGTTATCTGAATAGAAAAATAAGACCCAGTCGTACACGCGATTGATGCCTATAAGAAATGAACTCTGTGTGATATTACTAAGAGTGACTGTTAATATCAGATAAAACAGACTTCAAGATAAAGCGATAATTGAGAGGGAAAAGGGACATTGTATAATAATGAACAGGTTAAGTCATAGTTTTAAATATGTATTCACCTACTAGTAGAACCTCAAAATGCATGAAAAAGATGGGTAATATTAAACAGAAACAACTCTACAGTAATAGTATTCAACTTCCCTTCTATTTATAATTGATAGAACTAGACCTATCCCCCTCTGCCCCCTGCCAAAGGCAAATAAATACATAGGATATTTGAAAAATCTCCAACCTGACCTCAAAATTGATTTTACAGAAAATACTTCCTACAGTTACAGAATAAATATTTTTCACATGCCACTGTAATTCACCAAGATAGACTAAATGCTGGTCCACAAAGTATGTCTCAATTAATTTAAAAGTACTGAAATCCCCAATAATAACAGAAATGTATTCAAATGAACGGGATACAGCTAAAGCAATGGTTAAGGGGAAACTTTACCTTTAAATGCTTAGAAAAGAAGAAAGGGGTGAAATCAACGACCTAAAGTTCCTCCATATAAAGTGAGAGAAGGAAGGGCAAAGTAATCCTGGGGCGGGGGGTAGGGGGGAAAGTAAGAAAAATAAAAGCAGAAACCAATGAAACACAAGGCACAGAGATAATAGAGGAAACTGAGGAAGCTAAAAACTGTTTCTCTAAAAAAAAAAAATCAACAAAATTCAATGCAAAAAAAGGAGAATGCAAATTCACAAACGCAAAGCATGAGAAGAAGGGCTATCACTACAGATCCTACAGACATCAAAAGTAATAAGAGAATATTGTGAGCAATTTTAGGCCAAAAAGTTTGCCAACTTTGATGAAATTGAAACATTCTTTTAAAAATATAACTTACCAAAAGTGACATAAGAAGAAGCAGAAAATCTGAAGAGCCCTATATCTATTTTTTTTAAATACAATTTATTATCAAAACCTTTTTGCATTAGTTTCTTATTGCTGTTGTAACAAATTACCATCAACTTAGTGGCTTAAAACAATACACATTCATTCTCTTACAGTTATGGAGGTTGGAAATAGAAAATCAGGGAGTCACCAGTGCTTTGCTCCTTCTGGAGGCTTCCGAGGAGATGTTTCCTGTCCTTTTCAGCTTCCAGAGCATTGCCCCGACCTTGCACATCTCCAGCTTCTTGTTTTTGTTATCATGTCTTCCTCCAACTCACTCTGACCTTCCTGCCTCCCACTTATAAGGGTTTTTTTTTTTTTATTACACTCTGCATGCTTGCATGCTCAGTCCCTCCGTCGTGTCCGAGTCTTTGCAACCCATGTAGCCTGCCAAGCTCCTCTGTCCATGGGATTATCCCAGCAAGAATACTGCAGTGGGTTGCCAAGCACTCCTCCAGGGCATCTTCCTGACCCAGGGCCCAAGCCTGCATCTCCTGCTCTCCTGCATTTGCAGGTGGATTCTTTACCATTGAGCCACCTGGGAACTCCAATTACATTGTGCTTATTGGTTAACACAGGATAATCTTCCTATGTCAAGATTCTTAACCTTCATCCTGTCTGCAAAGTCTCTTTTGCCAGGTAAATCCACATTCACAGGTTATAGGGATTAGAATGTGAGCATTTTGGGGAATCACTAATCTGTCTACCACAGTGACAAGAGAAAATCATTTTTTATGCTCATTGATTCTGTGGGCCGGGAATTCCAACAGGGCACAGTGGGGATGACTTGCTTATTTTAATTTAAAATGTTTATTTATTTATTTTGGCTGTGCTGGGTCTTCCTTGCTGCCCACAGGCCTTCTCTAGCTGCAGGGAGCAGGGGCTCCTCTCTAGTTGTGACGCACGGCTTCTCTTGCTGCAGAGCGCAGGCTCCAGGGCACACAGGCTTCGGTCATTGCAGCACGTGGGCTCAGTTGCCCTGCAGCATGTGGGATCTTCCCGGACCAAGGACTGAACCCGTGTCCCCTTCATCGGCAGGCAGATTCTTAACCACTGGACCACCAGGGAAGGTTCAGGATGGTTCACTTTTACATGATGACATCTGAGACCTCAGTTGGAAGATTCAAGGACTCAGGGCTGAAATGAGCAGAGCACACTGGCAGTTGCCTGGTAGCTGTTGCTGGCTCAGCTGAGAGGTCCCTAAAGCTGTCAATACAGCCTCCAGCCTCTCGTGTGGCTTGTGCTTCCTTACCAGATGGTGGTAAGGGTGGATGGGTCCCCCAGGTGATGGCTCCCACAGACAGAGGACCATGAGGAAGCTGTATCACTGCTTGTGATCTGGCCCTGGAAGTCAGACAGCATCACATCTGTTCATCAAGATGATCACAAAAGCCCCACCCACTTTCAAGGGAGAGGAAAACAGACCCTATCTCTTAGTGGAGAGGAGATGAGACGTGGGACCTGAAACATTACAGGGGCCGCATTTGGAAAATCCCATCTACCAGCTTCCCTGATGGTTCAGTCAGTAAAAAGAAAAAAAAAAAAAAAACACCTGCCAAGGCAGGACAGCTGGGTTCAATCCCTGGGTCAGGAAGAACCCCTGGAGGAGGAAATGGCAACCCACTCCAGTCCTCTTGCCATGGAAATCCCATGGATGGAGGAGCCTGGCAGGCTGCAAACTATGGGGTCGCAAAGAGTCGGACATGACTATGTGATCACACCACCACCATCTAGCAGAGTCTTTCAACGATGACAGTCAGGAGGACTTGATGCTCTTTCAGGAGAACTTTGTTCCAGGAACCCAGGGACTTCGCCGAGGGAGCTGCCACCCCCCAACGCAGGGCCACCTTGTAGTAACCAGGATCAAGGCCCGCCCACTAGCACTTCCCTCCTATGAACTGTCCTGATCCAGGTTCGTGAAGTTCATGTGAGACATCTTGGGTCCACAGGTGGACCTGAGTGTGACCAGTCCCTTTAGCCAGTGCCTGGTGCCAGAATCAGTGACTGACCATAGCTAGGTATAGACTAGTGAGATTTGAGACAAAAGTTCATGGAGATTTCTGGGGAAAAGCATTCCATACCTCTCAACAGGGAAGCTTGGGAGGAGACAGCTCCAGTCTGTCCTGCTCGTTCCCGTACTGATGGGAGGGGGTGGTGAGCTGCCGCTGCCTAGCATCCCGGCCCTAAAGGGGTAGGTATAATGTCCTGGGCCACACTGACCCTGATTCCTGCTCCACCCTGGGCTCCAGTCTCAGCAGCCAACATATCTTTTGATTGTTTAGGCTACTTAGAAACAGCCTTTATGTTACCTAGAGCTTCAGGGAGCCTTCCTGACATAGAATATTTTCCCTTTTTGCAGTGAGGATAAGGAGGCTTGGAGAGGTAAAGACCAGGCTTACCAAGCTTTCAAGTGCGTAAGGATGCCCCTGAGAGCCTGCTAAAATGCAGGTTCTGACTCCGGAGGTCCGGGGTGGAATCTGAGATCCTGAGTAAGCCCATGGTGAAGCAGAGGCTGCTGGCCCCAAGGACCACCCTAGAGTAATAAGAGGGTCTGGGGTGTGCTTGAGGCTACACAGCTGGGAGTAACAGGTTTTAAACCAAGATCTGCCTGCCTTCAGTATTAAAGGAAATCAACCCTGAATAGTCACTGGAAGGATTGATGCTGAAACTCCAATGTTTTGGCTACGTGATGCATAAAGTCAACCCATTGGAGAAGACCCTGATGCTGGGAAAGATTGAGGGCAGGAGGAGAAGGGGGCGATGGAAGATGAGATGGTTGGATAGTGTCACCGAATCAATGGCATACGTTTGAGCAAACTCCAGGAGATGGTGAAGGACAAGGAAGCCGGGGTGCTGCAGTCCATGGGGTCGCAGAGTTGGGCACAACTTAGCGACTGAACAACAGCTGCCTGCCTGCAAATCCCATCTCGTCACTGCACTCTTGGAGCCACCCTTACCTGTTCACACATTAGCCTGCATGAGCGGAGGACGTGGGCAGACGTGGGTCTCCTGGGAGGGAAGCCCAGGACACCTACCTCCTGGTACCCGAGGAGCCCCAGGGCCATCTTATCCTGGAGGACATCGCTCACCCTCAAAATTCCTAACACTTTGATTTGTCTTGTGCTCAGTCTGAGCTGGTTGATGTTTCGTGCTTTGTTTTACCATTGGATGGCTGAATCCAGATAATGCATGCTCAGTCGCTCAGTTGTGTCTGGCTCTTGCAACCCCATGAACTGTAGCCCACCAGGCTCCTCTGTCCAAGGGATTATCCAGGCAAGGATACTGGAGTGGGTTACCATTTCTTCCTCCAGGGGATATTCCAAACTCAGGGATCGAACACGCATCTCCTGCATATCCTGCATTGGCAGGGGGATTCTCTGCCACTGAATCATCTGGAAAACCCAAATAGCTTAACCCCAAATTCCCTTCTCATGCAAACCACCGGGGGCTTTGGGAAAATGCAGATTTCCCCTTGTGGTGGGGTTAGTGCCAGGGAAACTGGTTGGTCATAAGCACTTCAGGAGTTTCTTAAGTTTGGGGACCTCCAACTTTGGGGGTATGGATATATGTTTATCTTTGCCTCGGATGTCTTTCTTTCTGTTATGGTCAATATACCATCATGTCCAACCCTCAGGATAAGCCTGGGGATGGGTGGAACTATGATTCCCACATGACAGGATGGGAAACCAAAGCAGGTCCCAAGCTGGGGAAGGTGCAGGGACTGGGACTCATGTCTCAGGCCCCGGAGCCTGGACTGACCTGGCTTCTTCTCAAGGCACTTAGAGAAACAAACACGGATGCCCCAGCGTTCCCGAGTTCCTGGCCTGGTCACCAGGGCAAACATCCCGTTTGTGTAAAGTGGGCTGTGCCTCAGCAGTAGAGAATCAGTGTTGATTTTGGCTCCAGCCTCTGTGTGGATGGATCCAACGCTGATATCCTTGATTTTCTCCCAAGTCCACAGTCTCAAAGGAGAGGTGGTAGCAGTCTGAGAGATCATCCCCCAACCTGGGGCCCCCGGGCATCCCCCCATCTCCCAGCGTTCATCCCTATGATCTGGGAGGATGGATGAGGCCTCCAGGACTCCGGGCCTCCAGTGAGTCTGGATCATGATCCAGGCGGTTTGTGTGTGTGTCTGGCTCTGCGGTCTGCTCACAGCTGGCTTCCTCTCCTGGCAAAGTGCAGGAGGGTGGGCTGGGGGTGGGGGTCTGTCTTGTCCCCTGACACTGCCGGGGGTTGACCCCGGGGACACAGCCTCCACCAACTCTCTCTACTAGGGCATCTGTGGGCAAGCCAGGAATGTCCTTCTGGTGACCTCGGCCTCAGAGCCACCAGCTCCTACCCCACGAATGCTGATGTCCCTTGAGCAAGCATCTCATGACAGGGGCTGCCCATCCTGCTCGGTCTGTGCAGGAGACTCACAGATGCATCCCTGAGTCTGTCAATTTCCAAACTGCAGGCAAGGCGTTGTTCCCATACAGGGCGACCTGAAGTGTGACTCAGGGCCAGCAGCTGGGGTGCCACCTGAGACCTCAGGGTCATGCAGACACCAGGGCCAGACCCGCGGCATCGGAACCTCCTTGTTCAAGGGTCCCCAGGTGACTCAAGTTGGAGCAGTGCTGTGCCAACCGAAGACAACCCATGAAGGGCCAGTGGAGTTATTGTTCAGTCACTAAGTCGTGTCCAGCTCTTTGTGACTCCACGGATTGCAGCATGCCGGGCTTCCCTGTTCTTCACTGTCTCTCGGAGTTTGTTCAAACTCACGTCCATTGGGTTGGTGATGCCATCCAACCATCTCATCCTCTGTTGCCCCCCTTTCCTCTTGCCTTCAATCTTTCCCAGCATCAGGGTCTTTCCCAATGAGTCAGTTCTTCGCATCAGGTGGCCAAAGGATTGGAGCTTCAGCTTCAGTATTAGTCCTTCTAATGAACCTTCAGGCTTGATTTCCTTTAGGACGGATTGGTTTGATTTCCTTGCTGTCCTGGGACCTCTCAAGAGTCTTCTCTAGCACCATAGTTTGAAAGCATTTCTTTGGTGCTCAACCTTCTTTATGGTCCAACTCTTGAATCTGTACATGACTAATGGAAAAGCCATAGTTTTGATTATATGGACCTTTGTGGAGTTACGGGGTCCTTACTGACTTCACGGGCATTGCAAATGCCCACAAATTCAGGCTTCACTCATGAAAGACTGAAGGTCCTTCAGCCGGGAAGGCTGAATTTCCTTTGCTCAATGAGGATCTGCTCAGGAAATCCGTAGTGTGTAGACTGTGAAGAAGATTGTCCACTCAGAAAAAGCACTTTTATAGGATGGAGAAGCACAATTTATGTGTGAATAGTGTCCCCGTGACAAGGAGTGTGAACTCGGCATATCGGTCATCAGGTGCTTTGTCCTGACTGCAGGCACCTTTGTCCCAGGTGGGACCTAGGACGCGTGTGGACATGTGTGTATATGCAAGTGTGTGTGCTCACGTGTCTATGTACATGTGTTTGTGGACGTGTATAACTTTGGAAGGGCTACTGGGAAAGCTGGGAGGGACTGAGATGACCCCATCCACCCGATTCTGAGACTCCAGGTGGGGGACGTTCCCGCAGTGAGCAGGGGACAGACAGGTCCAGAGGCCCTCCAGAGTCAGGGCCCCCCACCCCTCCTCTGGCCCTGACTGTGCTCTCAGCTCTGTCGGGGAGGAGGGAAGCCCGCCTACTGAGGCTGAGGGCTCACCAGGGCTGGGATGTAAGGGGCTCCATCCAGCCATCTGGCACAGGGCAGCCTTCCATACACCTAATGTCTGTCACTATTATTATTGGTGGTGTTTAGGGGGCTGGGTTCTGCGAGGGGCTGGGGCTGGCTGGGGCTGGGACTTGCAGATGAGGCCGGCCAGCCCTCCCTGAGAGGAGCCCGTGGTCGGAGCCGGGCCCAGGGGCCACCAAGAGATGGGGCAGAGAACGGCGGTGGGGCCCTCTCCTGTAGCCTGCAGGCTGGACCTCCGCGTAGCTGTTACCTCCCAGGTGGGGCCAGCGCCCTGTCTGCTTGAGGAATAGGCGTTCTAGGCGGCTGCCTGAGCTGCAGCGATCAGAGGGGTTCAAACGTTACTTTTGTTAGTTTCCTCTTCTCTCTCCTTCTCAAAAAAAAAAAAAAAAAAAGGAAACGCCCTACAAAAGCTATACGTTGAAAGCAGCCTGGTGCTATCCTTCCTTCCCTCCCTCTGTCCTTCCTGTCTATCCACACAGTCTCCATCTCTCTGCCTGTCCATCCCTCAGGCTATCTGTCCATCTGCTCCTTCCTTCCTTTTTTTTTCCCTTCCTCTTCCATTTGCCTCCTGCTGGGCGGTGAGTCCTGGGTTTCTGGGCTGTCCCCGGGCAGCCCTGGGTCACAGTAATCCCCCTGCCCTTATGACACCCTCCAACTCCTGTGTGAGCTGAGGTCCAGCCTGAACTGTCCCTTGGACAGAGGGTCCCCTGTGCCCCTGGCTGGCATCCGGAGCATAGCCTAGAGTGGGCAGCCTGTTCCTCCCTGGCTGGGCCTGCTCAGTGGTCTTCAGAAGCATGATGGAGGTGCTGGGGGGTGCCTCCAGGGACACCGCCTTCCCCCAAATACCAAGTAATGATCCTACTTCCGTTAACAACTGCTACCTCATTTCCTGACCAATCGTCCAACCCCAAACAGAACTCGTCTTATCTGGTTTCATCTCGGCCCGGAGAGGCCTGTCAACCCCTGGCATCAGCAGATCCATCAGGAAATCACCTATTGTGGCTAAAATTTGCCTTCCGAAGCCTGTGCGGAGCTGCAGGAAGTGACAGCCGGAGGCCTGGAGCCGCAGCACACAAAGCGGCCTGGCTGCCCATGGGGGCTGCACACCCACGGCTCCCACCCAAGGGCTCAAGTCCAGCAAGCAGTGGCCATGAGCAACCTTTCCAGCCAAGCTCTTATCTCATGCTCTGCATCACTCAGTGATCCCGGGGGGACCCCAGTGGAAGTCCCCGGGCCAGCCCAGAGACCCCCAGGGCTTGTCCTGGCCAGTTCCAGTGGACATGCATCTGAGGGCCTCGGCTCGCAGGGTGGACGGGCACACCCAGGCCCGGAGGGGTGGCCTTGCCTGGGTGGGGGCATTAGGAAGACAGCAGCAGGACCCTGTGGGGAGCCCAGGGCCCCCACCGAGCTGGGTGTCCTCTGCAACGGCCCAGAGCGGATATGGGACCGAAACACACGGCTCACCCACCAGGGAAGGGGAGCCCAGGCGAGCCCCACATGCGGCGGTGGGGAGGTGGGAGGGATAGGCTTTCGCGGCCCCACTGGCCACGCTTCAAACACTCTCGCGTCCTCACCTGCCCATCCGCCCGCAGCAGGGCTCCGTGCGGCTCACCCTGAGTCTTGGAGTGAAAAAAATAAATAAATGAGCCCCAAAAAAAGGACCTGACCAGATGCCAAAAGCGAAGATAACACGGGAGGAAGTTTATTTGGATGAGGAAATCCCTAAATGCTGTTGAAACTATGCTTGGAATTGCTCATTAGCGCTTGGGGGGGCGCTTTGAAGGAAGCACAGTCTCCCCGTGGGGCCCCTCCCCTGCCGGGTCCCCCTGCAGTCATCACTTATCTGCAGGAAACGGGCTCCCACTTCTGAATCTGCAGGGCGCTGCCCAGAGCAGGCCGTGACTCACGGCGGGCAGCCGGACAGTTCTCTCAGGGAGGATGGCCTTCCCGGGGCAGCGGCCCTGGCCCCGTAGCTGGGCTGAGTGGCCACATGCTCCCAGAGCGGTGGGAAGAGAACGTTCTGGGAGGTTGGCCTGGGTCACGGCAGAGGGGGGTCCCCGGGGGGCCCACCTGACAATCCTAATGCATCCAGATGCTGCCCTGACTCAGGCTCCAAAAATGTACATTTTTCACCCAGTGTAGGGGGCAGGCAAGGAAGCGAGGGCCAGGTGTCACCCAGGGCCCCGGGACTCTTGGCTATGGCCTGACCCAGGAGCGTGGGGCTAGCAAGAATTTTCAGATGCTCCGTCCGCCTCGGAAATGTACATGTTCCTGCCAGGCCCGTGGCAAGCCCCGGACACAGGAAGAAAGGCCTATTTTTGGAGGCAAGCTTTAGGAGCTGCGGCTCAGATGACCCTATCCCGGCCTGCCCTCTAACTCGGGCAGGAAAAGCTGTCAGGAACGCCTGACTTGGAGGCACACAGAACCTTGCCTTCACTGACAGGAGGGGCCAGGGGTCAACTGCCCCTGAGCCGAGCCTGCCTGGGAGTGGGGACCAGACCATCACTGCGGCAGACCTCGGGGTCGCCGTGCATCAGCTCAGGGCTCGGGGCATTTCCTCTGCCCCCTCCATGAACAGGTCCTGTGGCACCGGGAGCTTTGCACTGAACTCAACAAGTCACGTGACAGCCCTGCTTGTCACGAAAGCCACCAGCCCAGCTTGTGCTGGAGACAGATCACCTCCCCAGGTCCGGAGTGACACACGGGGCCCGGGGCGGTAGCCCAGGCCTCTCAGAGCCCCAGAAAAGGAAACGGGCAGTCAGGTTTTCTCCTCTGAGCAGGAGCTCATTTGGTCCTGGCTCTCCTTGGCACAGCTGGCGCCCACGCTGACCGCCTAGCTGCCGTCCTGCACCCCAGGTATCTGCACTGGGGCCCCACAGCTGGGGCCGGCGGGCGATGTGTGCTGGGCTGCACGTTGCTGTGGTCCTTCAATAAACGGTGCAGCATCTGCTGCTCTGACCACCCTCTTCGCCTCCAGTGCGGCCCCCCTGCCTCCACCCCTAAAAGTTAGGAGCAAAAGGGATGGGGGGTGAAAACCACGAGGGCTGGGGGAAGATGAGGAAAGATTTTCACTTCCCTACCTCCCGGTTCTATGTTTAGAATTTCCACTTCCACTGGCTGTGATTTTCCTCTTTATAAGAGTTTGCCCTCAGCAAGCAGGGTCGCCGAGGCCCCTCAGTTCCTAATTTGTCCTCCAGGACACCTGAGGGTGGGCGTCCCCCTGCCCTCCCCAATCCAAATTTCCCTCTTAAAAGAGAAGTGTCTTTAGACTCCAAAAGACACCGTTCTTGGGCATTTTCCTCCATTTTGAACTGTATGCTGATTTTCCACAATTCCGTTTGTCAGGGGGACGGGGGGCGCTGGACGGCAGTTCCCACAGGAGACCCTGGAGGAGCCTGCAAACCTGCAAATCCAGAGAAGACACAGAGAGGGTGGCCCTCCAGACCCTCCAGAGAGGGGACCTGTACCCCGGATGGCCAGAGTGGGCTGGGAGGAGGCCCAGCCTCGACAGGCAGAGAGCCTGCACACATGAGCAGGCTGCCACTGGCTTCTCTGAGCTTCTCCACAACGCTTCTGAGGCCAGGGCTGGGCGTGACTAGGCCCAGAGTGCGTGTTCTCCTCTGAAAGCAGACTCAGATTTTGGTAGGTAGAGGGAGACTCTCCTTAAAAGGGCACTAATCCTATCAGGTGGCCCACCCTTATCACCTCAGCCAACCCTAATCACCTCCCAAAGGCCTCACCTTCTAATACTGTCACATTAGAGGGAAGGGCTTCAACATAAGAATTTGGGGACATAAACACCTTGGCTGATGCTTGTCTTTGCTCCTTAGATGTGCAGCAGAAATGAAATTGTTGTCCCTTGTCTGGAAAAGTGGGCTCCATGATGGTGGTGGTGCTCACAGACCCGAGAGGAAGCTAGAAAATATGCCTCTGGGGTCCGAGAACCAGCTAGTGGCAGGGGAAAGGACCAGAATCGAGGTTTCCTAGTCTGGAGGTAAGAACAAAGATTCCCAGCTCCCTACTTTCTGGACAAATGATAGGATTGTTTTTCTCATCCCCCTGGAAGTTAGGTGTGGCTGAGTGACTTGCTTGGCTGGTGAAACTTGAGCAGAAGTATTAAGAACCAGTACATGAGTCTGGTCTTGGTGATGGTGGAAGCGTGGTTAGAGATGTCACCTGGGTTCCTGGAGTAAGCACTGCACAGGCCCCCTCAACCTTGGAGATGTAGCACAAGTGAAAAATGAGTCTTTGTCATTTTAAGTCAAGAATCAGTAGGCCTAAAGGCCAAATTTGGGCTCACCACCTGTTTTCTTTATTTAGTTCTAATTGGAGGATAATTGCTTTACAATATAGTGTTGACTGGGGCTCCCCAGTGGCTCACGGGTAAAGAGCCTACTTGCAAATGCAGGAGACGTGGGTTCAATCCCTGGGTCAGGAAGATCCCCTGGAGGAGGGAATGGCAACTCACTCCAGGATTTTTGCCTGGAGAATCCCATGGACAGAGGAGCCTGGCAGGCTATAGTCCATAGTGTTGCAAAGAGTCGGACACGACTGAAGCAACTTAGAACACATGCCCACATTGCGTTGGTTCCTGCCATACATCAACATGAATCGGCCATAGGTATACATAGGCCCCCTCCCTCTGAAACCTCCCTCGCACCTCCCATCCCATCCCACCCCTCTAGGTTGCCACAGAGCACTGGGTTTCAGCTCCCTGTGTCATACAGCAAATTCCCATTGGCTGTCTGTTTTACATATGGCACTGGGTATGTCTCAATGCTGCTCTCTCAATTCATCCCACCCTCTCCTTTCCCCACTGTGTCCACAATCTGTTCTCTATGTCTGTGTCTCTATTGCTTCCCTGTAAATAGGTTCATCAGTATCATTTTTCTAGATTCTGTATATATGCATTAATATACAATAGTTGGTTTTCTCTTTCTGACTTACTCCACTCCGTATAACAGACTCTAGGCTCATCCACCTCACTAGTACTGACTCAAATTCATTTCTTTTTATGGCGGAGTAACATTCCATCGTATATACATGTAGTAGCACAACTTCTTTATCCATTCATCTGTCGATGGACATCTAGATTTCTTCCACATCCCGTCTATTGTAAACAGTGCTGCAATAAGCATTGGGGTATATGTGTCTTTTAGAATTTCACCACCTGTTTTTGTAAATAAAGTTTTATCAGAACACACTTAGGTTTTGTCTGAAGCTACTTTTGTACTATAAATAATTGTGGAGGAGTTGCCACAGAGATTGTATGGCCCACAGAGTCTAAAGTATTTCTACAGAAACTGCTGGCTGACCTTGATTTAAGTCATTCAGATTGGGGATGGGTGTGAGTTGTTTGTTACTATGGCGTGAGCTAGCCCGTTCTGACTAATACGCTTTCTAGTTGGGCTCACATGTTCTGAATGCCATGTTGCACGCTATAACACTCTGACATACCGGATGTATTTGTGTGGCCTTGAAGGTTTCTCCAACCTGTTTCCACTGGCTGGTTGCTGACAGCCCACTATGGTCACTATTTTGCACATGATGAAGAAAGGCTCAGGGAGACAAGTGGCAGTTCTTGAGTTACCCAGGGCTTAACCAGGCCTCTGACCCCCACACTGAAATAGGTCACTGAGTCTTCGTCAGTTTTATCTGCATTGCCAAAGCCGGAACAAGAGCCAGATTAGGAAAGTCACAGGCCTTTCTACCCCAACACCTGTAGTTTAAGGAAACAGATGAAAAGAGAAGCCCATTGAGCCCAGAGCAGAAGTGAGAAGTGGTGAAATCTGGCTTCCCCTCCAGCCCAGCTCCTCTTCTGCTTCCTTTATTTGCTCTCAGTGGCTGCCACCTCTGAGGCTCACGTGGCCTCAGAGGAAACCATCGCCCTCTCTTGTCCCTGGGCCTTGTTTTCCCCATGCCTGCTTGCTGCATGGGTGCTGCAGAGCCAAGCAGGATGGGCACAGGGGTGGGAATGGGCACCCTTCTCTGCCCACCCCAGACATGAGGCTGCTGGTGTGGAATCTGGGGTGCTAGCTCTTTAGAAAGGCCTACGAGAGGCCCACCCGTAGCCTGCGCTGTAATCCTGGCTTCTCTTATCCAGATTTCATGCTTCACATTCCCCAGCCTGGTCCTGACAGGCCCGAAGCTGAGAGTCTGCTCGGCCTGGGAAGGTGGATGAAAGTTTGAACAGCTGCAGAACCTGCCTGCCTGCTATCTCAAGCTACATACTTCTTCTTTTTTTTCCTTCAACCAACCTCTTGGGCTTACGTAACACACTTGGAAGTCAAGGAGCCAAGATTCATTATCAACAGCCCAGGAGGGGTTTGCAAAACACTTGCTATGAAGAAATCTTTCCATTGAGAAAAATTCCCCTGGTGCTCATGCTTCCGGTGGCTCCAGCACGTCGCTGGGGGCTGTGAGCGGCTTCAGAAGGGGTGTCCCCAAGACTCCAGAGCCCGCTGCCCTCTGTTGGCTCTGCGTCTCGATGCTGGCACCAGGGAATGCAGCTTGACCCTTTTCTTGCCCTCTGAGTTAGTCACCGCTGACCTCAAACCAACAGCCGATATCAGTGATGCAGTTCTTAACGACGCACTGGGTCCCTGTCTTGCTTATTTTGCTGGATGCTTTCAGTGGCTGAGGGCTAGGTATTCTTACGTCCATTTTACGGAGAACACTGAGGCGCAGAGAGGTGGGCAGGCCATGGAGTCAGGGCACAGTCAGCATGATCCTGCAGGAGTAAGTGCAAAGGCAGACACCATCCCTTCCCCCAACCGTGGAACAGTCACTCCCAAAATATAACTCAACACGTGAATGTGTTGTTTAAGCCAGTAGCTGTATCGCAAGAGGAAATGAGGGGCTCATCCTGCAGGAAGATGAGGCCAGCATTCCACTCAGCCGTTTCCCTTTTAAGAGAGCAGATGTGTGGTGCTCTGGGCCTTTCCTTGGCCATGTTGTCATCTGGAGCCCCTGAAATCTGAAAGACCAGGGCTGGGGGGCCACGGCCAGGCCCCTTGAGGAGCACAGGGATGCTCCTAAAACAGCCCTTAAGAAGCATCCCTGCTGGAGCGAGGGCTGTTAAAGCCCACTGTCCATCGCTTACACAGTGCTTCTTTCACTGGGTCTTTGGAAATCGGAGCCCATGTAAATCCAAGATGAAACTGTGTGGGTCTGGGCCACAGTTCCGGCTCCAGACTGTGCAGCCGAGGGGCCCCAGCCTCAGAGGGAACTCAATGAATTTGTCAGGGAACTGAAAACAGATGATTTCAATCAGCAGGGGGAAAATAATGACTTCATGGCCACAGTTGACTGAAGGAGGCAGAGTTTGGCTGCCAGGCCCTGCCCGGGAGGCACTTCCAAAAAGCCCAGCCTGTTTCTGAGCCTCTAGTCGGGTCTCCCCTACAAGGGGCCCGCGCCTTGCTGGCCCCGGAAAGGCCAGGACGGAAGGCCCGGTGCCGTAATGGGGGACCGCGAGGCACACAGATTACCCGGGACTTCCCCGCCCCAGCTTCCTCTCCGCAACTGCTTTCATGAATGGCCAGCTTCCCAGGCAAGGGATTGGCTGAACGGCCGGCGGCGAGGCCCAATCAGCGGCCGCGGAACGCCTAGGCTCTGCGTGGGGCCTCGGTCCCCCGCAACTATGAATGGCGCGGCCACGCCTACCTTGCGGAGACCCCTCCCCCAGGGGAATGAGGAGGAGGTTTTTTTTTTTTTTTAATTCCTTAGACCTTTCAAGGTTCTGGTACAATTGTGTCATTCTGAGGCTTGGCTGCGGCTCCTGACAATAGCCCTTGGGCTTCCCTGCGTGGTCAGTGTTGACATTCGAGATCTTGTGACAGTGAAAGGGCTTGAGCAGTTAGAAACTCATTTCTTTGCTTATGGTTCCATCTGACTCCAGTCCCAGAGAAAGCTCTTCAGCCCCCCAGCGTGAACAGGCAGGTTGCCAGGGGACGAGGCAGCGGGGCGGGAAGATGTGGGGCCCATCTCCCTGGCCAGTGCAGGGAGACAGGGGGCTCCCAACACGTGCAAACGCTGGGAACTTGTGCAAAACGGAGGGCTTGGTCGCCGCCCCGCCCCCCCACCCCGATCCCTCTTGGTCACTGACCTTGACCTAGCTGCATGTGCTGCATGCATGTGAAGGCTGGGGCCACAGTGGGGGAACCCAGCCATTCCACTGCATTTCCTGTTAAGTAGGAAAACATGTTCTGTTTGCTGATGTTATAAACCAGGCATGTGTTTACAAATGCTCTTTGGAGAAAACGTGGTTAAGGGGGCCGCTTCCCAGCTCCTCTCCCTAGACAACGTGGTCGTGTGGCTGACAGAGCAGGTTTTGCTCTTCAGGGGGCGACCCCCTTGCTTGGGAAAGTCAGACTCAGCAGAATTCAAAAGTGAGGCAGAAAATTCTCTTGTAATGTGGGTTGTGGCCATGTGGACAGAGCCTTGAATGTCAGAGTGAGCCCTGGGAGAGGAGGAGAGCTGATGAGCTGGGGAATGGTATTTCTGTCCTAATCCATTGCCTCCCGCCCCACTCCGATCCTGGCTAGGGCTCACCATTTCAGGAACTGCAGCATTAACCCTGTGCAAACCGCTTTCTGGAACTCCTGGTTACTCTGACCAACCGACAAGGCTCTGGGGCATCATCCCCATTTTAAAGATGAGAAAACTGAGATTCTGAGTAATCTGCAAAAGGAAGTGGTACAATCTGGAAGTGGCAAGCCCGGAACGGAGCCCAGCTCTGCCTTCTGCTGGAGGAAGTGTACCTCCACGGGGCTGCAAGCCTGCAGGAGCAGTATGAGGATTTAATAACAGTATAGTTAGAGCACTGAGCTCCAGGACTGGCCCTGAACTGCTGTTGAGGCATCCTAACTGATAAGGAATATATCTGTTTCCAAATGTCTAAGAGTCAGACTCTGAACTTCCAGGTGTTTGCATGAATCTGTGAGCTGGTAGCCAGGGCCAGGCCAGAAGAGACCTTGTAGGTTATTGTAGCAGCTATTTCTGCTAGCTGTCTCCTTCCACATTTGTTTTATCTTCTAGTTCAGTAGTTTATAATTTTTAAAATCTCAGGGTCCATTTGCATTCTAAAACTTATTGAATATTTCAAAAAATTTTGTTGATGTGGGTTTCATCTATTGGTATTTATCGCTGTTGTTCAGTTGCTAAGTCGTGTCTGACTCTTTGCAACCCCACAGGACTGCAGCACACCAGACTCCTCTTTCCTTCACTATCTTCCAGAGTTTGCTCAAATTCATGTCCATTGTGTCAGTGATGCTTTCTAACTATCTTATCCTCTGTCGCCCCCTTCTCCTCCTTCCTTCAACCTTTCCCAGCATCAGGAATTGGCTTTTTGCATTAGATGGCCAAAGTATTGGAGCTTCAGCTCCAGCATCAGTCCCTCCAATGAATATTCAGGATTGATTTCCTTGACGATTGAGATTGACTGGTTTGATCTCCTTGCAGTCCAAGGGACTTTAAAGAATCCTCAGTGGAGAAAACATTTAAAATACAAGAGTATAGAAGCATATATTCTATTAGCTAGCAGAAGTGATAATGTTGTCCCATTTCACGTGGTCTCTGGAAAACTCCACTGTATGCTCATGAGATAATGAGAGGGGAAAAGGCAATAAAATTTCAGTGTTATCGTGAAAGTAATTTTGACCCCTCAGGCCTCCTGAGCCCACACATGGAGAACTGCTGTTTTTGTCTCTGAGGAGAAGTTTGAGGCTGTCTGACAACCTGATGGCAGGGTCTCAACGTGTGGGCCCTGGCTGGCAGGCTGTGGCCAGTCGACAGCCATGACTCAGGCATGCGTGTAACACATGTGACGTGTGGACGCTGACTGTGCAGTGAGACAGTGCTGGGAGCAGAGATGATGTTGTGGTGGCCAAGTCCCACCTCTGAAAGGAGGACAGCGAGCTCTCGGGACTTCCCTGGGGGACCAGTGGCTCAGCCTCCACACTCCCAATGCAGGAGGCCCGGGTTCGATCCCTGGTCAGGGAACTAGATCCCACACGCCAGGACTAGAGATCTCACATACCACAGTGAAGACTGGAGGTCTCAACGTGTCTCAAGACCTGGTGCAACCAAATAAATAGATCTTTAAAAATACACACGTAAGAGAAAGGTTGTCGTACATCTACACAATGGCATGTTACTCAGCCACAAAAAGGAACGAATTTCAGTTGTAGTGAGGTAGATGAACCTAGAGCCTGTTATACAGAGTGAAGTAAGTGAGAAAGAGGAAAACAAATATCGTGTATTAACACATATATATGGAATCCGGAAAAAATGGTACAGATGAACCTATTTGTAGGGAAGGAGTGGAGACACAGATATAGAGAACAGACTATGGACGCAGCGAGGGAAGGAGAAAGTGGGACGAACTGAGAAAGTAGCATTGAGATATATACTCTGTGCTCAGTCGCTGGGTGGTGTCCAACTCTTTGTGACCCCATGGACTGTAGCCTGCCAGGTTCCTCTGTCCATGGGACTTTCCCTACAAGAATACTGGAGTGGAATGCCATTTCCTCCTGCAGGGAATCTTCCTGGCCCAGGTATCAAACCCACGTCTCCTGAGTCTCCTGCATTGCAGACGGATTCTTTACTGCTGAGCCACCAGAGAAGCCCATATGTACATTACTGTGTGTAAAATAGATAGCTAGAGGGAAGCTGAAATATAAGACAGACAGAGCCCAGCCCGGTGCTCTGTGATGACCTAGAGGGATGGAATTGGAGGGGGAGGGAAGGAGGCTCAAGAGGGAGGGCATGTATATGTACAGTTATGACTGATTAGTGGTGATGTATGGTAGAAACCAATGCAGCATTATAAAGTGATTATCCTCCAGTTTAAAAAATAAGATAAAATTATACACACACACACACACAAATAAAAAGACAATGAGCCTTCCCCTTCTGCCCTGTCCACAGGCTGGGATGAGATGAAACATGAGTCCGTTCAAGCCTCATGGACCCAGGTGCACCCTGTCCCATCACATTTCCAGACTGGTCCTGGATTGCCTACCTGGGCCCCGATGAGAAAGAAGAATCAATTATCTGGTTTGAGCCACTCTGTTTTGGGGTCCCATTGCAGTGGTCTAACCTGCCCCTTGATCAGCACGTTACTTTATGCGTCTGGGCCCCAGCCCTGAGCTCTCTGGTCTCATTGTGCCTGCAAGGATGGATGAACTCCCCATTGGTTGAAGGTTGAGTATACAACCCTGGGAGGGGTTGGAACACAGGTGGGCGAGAGACCCAGTGACAAGTGAGCCATGGCATGTCCCAGCAGAAAGCCAGCTTGGAAGCCGAACGCCTTGGTGTTGACCAGGCCAGGACTCACTGCCCCGCCACGTGCTGTCCTCCAGAGGCTTGCTGAGAATGCAGGAGGTGGCTGGTGGAGGTGAGCCTGCAGTCTGAGTGGGAGAAGCAGGCGTGGGCCCTGTAGGGTGTGGGCAGTGGATGGGAGTCAGGCTGGGGCAGGTCACATTGCGAGAGAACCAAGGCCCGGCACATGCCTGAAGCCCCAGGACCACCAGGTGTCGCCTGGCCTGTGGATGGCTCTCCTGTTCCCAGTGTGAGACGGGTGTTGAATCACCAAATGCCAGTACCTAGGCTAAAAAGTTGGGTTTTGTTTTTATAAACAAAAACCAGCATCGGTGCTATAAAATGTTTATTTTGGTGTTCAGTCACTAAGTCGTGTCCAACTCTTTTCCATCCAGTGGACTGCAGCATGCCGGGCCTCCCTGTTCCTCACTGTCTCCTGGAGTTTGCCCAAGTTCATGTCCATTAAGTCAGTGATGCCATCTAACCATCTCATCCTCTGCTGCACCCTTCTCCTTTTGACTTCAAACTTTCCCAGCGTCAGGGTCTTTTCCAATGAGTTGACTCTTCATATCAGGTGGTCAAAGTATTAGACCTGTAGCCTACAGGACAGGAAGTCAGTGTTCTACTAAGAAGCCCAGCTCCCCTTCAGCTTTGCCCATGGAGAAGGGCCTTTTGGGAGAGTGGCCTTTTGGCTAAAAGAAGGCTTGGGCAGGTGGGTGAGAGGTGAGGCTTAAGACCTTATTAAACATTTTAGAGAACCCTGGAGAACCCAGTGAGTGCCAAGGATGCACTCGGTAGAAAATATCGGACTCTGCCACTGCCCTCTCCCACATTCCCCTGAAGAGGTGGGTGGGGTGGGCCAGGAGAGCCTTGGATCTGATCTGCGAAGAAGCTATGGGGCATCTGAATCTTGAAGAATGGGTAGGACTCAGGCATCTGATTGGGAAGAGAAAGAGCCATCCGGGTGGTAGGAACAGCAAAATGAGGACCCCAAGTGGGGATCTTGGCTCTGCTGTTCTTGTCTCCCAGATTGGGGGGTCCCTGGAAGCTGAGACCAGATCATATATGTAAAGTGCTCCCAACCCCTGATGGACCATGAAGCAGCAGACAGGGGTCAGGTGATGACCATCCCTGCATTAAATGAGTGAGGCTATGATGGATGCAGGAAGGCGGGGACAGGTGAGAAGGTGAGGCATGTCCCAGAGGGCATGGTGCCAAGTTCCACTGGATGGATGAAGAGCCCTGCAGGCCTGTCTGCCCGTGGGGATCTGGCTGACTTCTCCCTCCTCCAGACAATCTGATGTTCCCAGACGTGGTGGTGGTGGTGGTGTTCAGTTGCTAAGTCGTGTCTGACTCTTTGTGACCCCATGGACTGCAGCGTGCCAGGCCTCCCTACTCCTGACAATCTCCTGGAGTTTGCCCAGGTTCATGTCCGTTCAACCAGTGATGCCATCCTACCATTTCTTCCTCTGTCGCCATCTTCTCCTTCTGCCTTCAAACTTTCCCAGCACCAGGGTCTTTTCCAGTGAGTCGGCTCTTCCCAGGCATGGTAAAGCATGGCAAGAGGAAGACAGAAGTCAAGTGTATGTCAACTGTGGGCACGATGGAGCCACCCAGCAAGGCTAGGGTTTTCCAGAAAACCTGGCCTTTCATCCTTGAATTCCTTTCACTTTTGTTTATTGAGGTATTATTGCTGTGAATCAAGCAACATCCATGCTGGCAATATGCAGCAGTGAAGAGCTGGCAATCTGCAGGGAGAGGGAGACGAGATCTCAGCTGATGGGGAGGGGGGAGTTTCAGACGAAGAACTTGTATCCGAGTCCTGGGGCTGCTGTAATGAACTGCCACGCACTCGGTGGTTTCACACAACAGAAGTTCACCATCTCAGTTATGGAGGTGCGAAGTCTAAGATCAAAGTGTCGGCAAGGTGGTTCCATCTGAGGGCTGTGAAGAAGAAAGCGTCCCAGGCCTGTCCCTGGCTTCTGGTGTTGCCAGCAGTCCTTGGCTTGCAGCAGCATCGCTCTGATCTCTGCTTTCACCTTCACGTGGCCTTCTTCTCTGCATGTTTCTCTGTGTCCTCCGCTTTCCTTCTAAGGACCCTTGTCCCTGCATTTAGGCCCCAGCCCAATCCAGGATGATCTCATCTTGAGATCCTTACTGTAATTATGTCTGCAAAGACTCTTTTTCCAAGTAGTGTCACATTCACAGGTCCTGGGTGGACATATCTTTTGGAGTGGGAGGTCACCGTTTGACCCCCTGCAGGACTCTAAGGTGGAGGAGAGAGGCAGGAAGTACTGCTGAGGACAACTGGAAGGCTTCCTGGAAGAGGTGATGCCCACCTGGGTCTTGAAGGGAATCACTGCTGAGCAGAAGAGGAATCTAGGTAGGAGGAGGCTCAGAGCTCAGAGATGTTGGGCCTTAGCTGGCTAGAGGCATCTAGGGGAAAGGTGGGGGGTCTGGTGAGGGGGGATGTAGGGGGCGTGGGAGGCAGAGGGCTGGGTGCCCCGGGATGAGGCTGGACAGTAGATGTGGTGCGCAGCAGGGGTTCCAGGGGCAGTGAGCGCTTTCCCTGCAGGACGAAGTTGCCAGGAGCAAAGGGGCCACCTCACTGACATAGGGCCTGTCCTGGGAGTGGGTGGAAACACGTGACACGCGGGGGGGAGGTGGAGCCAAGCCTCGGGGTGGTCCCGGGGAAGACCCAAGGGGCAGCTTACGATGTCCGTGGAGGATGCCGCATGACATTCAGTTGGTCTGTGTTGCTGCGTTCCTAAAGAAAAGAGGGGCTCTGGCTTCTTACACTCAGTGCCTGGTTTGCCTGGGCACTGCTGGTGGGCCCAGGGGTTGGCTTCATTGGCACACTGGCCTTAGCCCCCAGGCCTGGACTTGCTCAGCTGCCAGGACCTCCCCAAAGCTGGCCTGTCCTGGGGACACCTTTTCAAGTCCCCAGTACTCACCCACTCTGTACCTAGGACAACAGAGGCTGTCAGGGCCTTGGGCAGGGGCACCCCACCACCTGGACCCTGCCTGGGTCTCACCTAGGTCCTGGAGCCAGTTTCTGGCTCCTTGAGGAACAAGAGGAGCCTTTAGGACTTCCTCGATTCTGGAAAGGCTGAGGTTTTCCCACCCGCCCACACCTGAGCCACCAGGGTCCTTAGCAGGGTCTGGTCTGGCCAGGGCTGACCCAACTCCATGCCCACCCAGAGACAGCGGGGATCACACTTTTGTATGCAGTTTCCTTTAAGTACTGGGGTGCACGGTGGGAGGAGGCTGGCTCCACCCCTGCCGTATGGCCTTGCCTTAGACCTTTCATCTCTCCCTGACTCAGTTTCCTCCTCTGTGAAATGGGGCCATCTGCCTTCTTTGCAGGGTTGATGGAAGATGTCATGAGGGGTGTATCCATTGATCAAGTCCAGTCTGTCTGGGACCCCCACAGCAATCAGACCCTGAGCTTGGTTGAGGGGACACAAAGTCAGATGTGATGTTGGGGGGCTGGAACCCCCCGGCCGAGTACCTGTCTTCACTTGATGGACTCCCTGATGTCCAGAACTACCCCCTGCCCTCTCCAGTAGGTCAGGACACACAGTCCGGTTGTCTGAGGAAAGGGGGACCCATGGACCTCAAGCAGTGTGGGAGCAGCTGTAGGTGGTATACGGAGAGGAGTGGGCTCCCTCGAGGTGAAGCCCCCACCTCCCATCTGCTGGTCCCCTGCCTTCAAAGAAGAGCCGCACCCCTCCCGTCTGACCCGACCCCAAGGGGACTGCTCTGTGGTCTGCAAGGTGAGGCCTGCAGCTGCCAGCGCACCTCGCCTTGGCTGGCTGTGTCTCCGTGGCCCTTCTCACCTCTTCTCTGAAGGATAAGCAGGAAGCAGAGGTCCTCCTGAGATGGGGTGGAAGCACCCACAGTTCTCTGGAGAGTTTTTAGGGATTAGTCACTAAAGGAACTGATGTATCTGAATCTGGACCCTTTCCCTCTCCAGGGGACCCTCCAGCCGTGAAACTGGGGCAGTGTGTGGGCTGGAGAACCTCCTGTTCCCTGTCCCTGTCTCTCTGTGTCTCTCTCCCTGTCTCTCCTCCTATCTCTGTCTCTCTTTGTGTCTCTCTGTCTCTCTCTCTCCCCTGTCTCTGTCTCTCCATCTCTCTGTCTCTGTCTCTCTCCGTCTGTCTCTCCGTCTCTCTCTCTCTCTCTCCCTGTCTCTCTGTGTCTCTCTCCCCATCTCTTCTCCTATCTCTGTCTCTCTTTGTGTCTCTCTGTCTCTCTCTCTCCCACCATCTCTGTCTCTCCTTTGAGTGCAGAACCGCAGCCTCCAGGCCCTTTGCACGGAGCCCTGGGAAGCTAGGCCTCTGCAGCCTCGTCCTGGGCTTTATTCATCCCTTGGTTAGTTAGCAGTGAACCTGTGGCCCCAGGAAGCGGCTGAGGGGCTGGAGGGAAGGGCAGGATGGCTGGGCAGACACAAGAAGCCGGGCTGGGGTGGGTGGGGGTCAGTGGCATGGGAGGCTTATCACATTCCTGGGATGCCGGGTGGGGAGGGCTGGCCGGCCATTTGTCCGTACCTGTTGGCCTTTCTTGGCTGTGAAAACCACCCCGGGGACCACACCATGGCCTGGCGACACTGTCCCCTGGGAGACTGGCAGCTGGACCCAGAAGGGATGGGCTCAGTCTCCAGAGTCTGCAGGCCTGGTTGCCACCCCGGGAGCTCCACCTCTGGGAACCAAGGGCCCCTGGGAAGTGGGGGTCAGGATGCAGTGGACCCCTGGGCCAGACCCTGGGTAGCTGGGTCTGGAGGAAGGGCCTGCAGCCCTGGATGTGGGGGGCTCATGACCCGGTGTGGAGAGAAGGGCTGGGAAGGGGTCAGATCGCCGACTTCAGCTGTTCTAGGAGCACATCTGTTCAGCTCAGCATAGCTGCCAGAGGGCCCCAGCAGGAGCTGAGCTGGGAGAATCACCACCCTGCAGAAAGGAAAATAACAAATAACAATAATATCATGTTGAGACTGATGCTGAAGCTGAAGCTCCACTTCTGTGACCACCTGATGTGAAGAGCCAACTCATTGGGAAAGACCCCGATGCTGGGAAAGATAGAAGGTGGGAGGAGAAGGGGACAACAGAGGATGAGATGGTTGGATGGCATCACCAACTCAATGGACATAAGTTTGAGCAAACTCTGGGAGGTAGCGAAGGTCAGCGAGGCATGGCTGCAGTCCATGGGGTCACAGAGAGTCAGGCACAACTGAGCAACTGAACGTCAAATTCATTTTTGAGGCATGAGGACCCAGGGGCTAAAGCCGGGGCTACAGGATCAAGACAGACGGTCCAGAGACCAGAGGGAGGGGCGATGACAGGGGCTGGAGTGTGGGGAGTGTGGTCTGGGTTCCGATGCAGCTCGGAACCCAAAAACTCCTGTGGCGCTCAACCCCACAGCTGCAGGAGGGCGGCCCTGCTGGAAGAATGTTGCTGAAAACCATCGCCCCTGCTCAGGAGGCAAGTGGTCTCTGGCTGCAGGCTGGCTCCAGGCTTGTGGGGTTTGCTTGGCAGAAGAGGGCCGGAGCTGACAGCCACTCCGGGACCAACTCCCACAGCGCACACGTCTGTCCCCCGGCTGCCTCTCTGCCCTTCCCTCGCTCCTCTGCATCCTCGCTGCCTTTCTGCTGGTTTGGGAGGGCAGGCCAAGCTCTCCCCATTCCCAGGACCTCACTCTGCCCCTCTGCTGTCCAGGGCTGGCTCTTACTTTTAATTCTGTTCAGAGAGGCTGTCCCAGACCACCCATTAAATCCCCACCCCACCGTCCTCTATTGCCTTCTGGATTCACTCGCTCTTGCTGCACAGACAGCATGGCTTAAATAACAGAAATGGACGGTCTCACGGTTCTGGGGCCACAAGTCCAGACTGGAGCTATCCGCAGGCTCGGTCCTTCTGAGGGTTTCGGGGGAGGGTCTGTCCCAGGCCTCTCTCCTCTGGGCGTGGACTGCTGTCCTCTCCCTGTGTCCTCACTTGGCGGTCCCTCAACGGATATCCGTGTCCTCCTCTCCTCTCCTTGTGAGGCCACCCATCCTGGGGGTGAGGACCCACCCCAGCGACTTCTCTTTCCCTCGATGACCTCTGTAAAGACCACATCTCCAAATACAGTCACATTTTGGGGTACTGGGGGTAGGACTCCAACATGAATTTGGGGCAATGCAACTCATCCCAAAGTACCTTCCTTTGCCTTATTTTCTGGACTTGGCTTTCGTTGTGTATCTATCTTGTTTTCTGTCTCCTCCACTAGAACATCAGCCCATACGGATGTGGTTGCTGTTCCTAGTGCCAGCTCACTTGGGTCCTTTAGCAGCTGCTTGCTGAGTGGCTAACGAGGATGTGATACAACGCGCAGACTCACCTGGCCAAGCAGGACACGCGTCACCTCTCAGTGGCACAGGGTGCCTGGGGCTTCCAAAGCTCCTCGGTCGCCTGGTGAGTTGGGCAGCCCAGCTGGTCTGCAGCCCCAGCCACCCTCTGGTTAAGGGGCTTCCTGGAAGTCCAAACAAGCCCACACCAGGAAGCATCTGACAGCTGCGGGGAGGCTCAAGTTCACACTCCCTGACGAGTCACTGCTCGCTTCAGCTTTGGAGCCCAAACCCATCCCTGTTCGGCATGAACTGACGCTTCAGATAACCCGGGAGCATCTATCCACAGGACAGCTTTCCTCAGGGCCCCCTTCTCACCCGGGAACCTTCTTTCCCTGGCTACCTCTTTCCCAAATTAACTTCTAAGCGGCCTTTGGGAGATTCCAGTGGATTATGCAAAAGGGGTTTGCCAGGGGATGGGGGCCTGTTTGAAGACTTCTGAGCCCAGCGGCGGCAGCGAAGGCAGGCACTGCCCAGGGGACAAAGGCCTTGCCTCTTCCTCCAAATGAGGAGACCAGATTAACATCCGCTCGAGGCTCCAGGCTCTGCTGCTTCCCCAGGGTTTAGCTAATTCGGAGGCCTGAGAGCCTTGGAAGAGAGTGGCTGGAGAAGAAAGGGATGGACACAAAAGGGGAAGGCCAAGAGGGCAGACTGTAAAAACCCTCAAGAATGCAATTTGCTCCTGGCCACACCCTCTCGCCCCACTGCCCACCCCGGGCGGGCGGAATTCTGCAAGGGGGGCGGCGGGAGCTGGCCCCTGACCTGGGCCTGCAGCTCGGGTTTCTAACATCTGCCCCTCTTCCCCGGGGTAAGGATACAGCAATTGCTTAGGGAGCAGCCCCAGCCTCGTACAGGTTACTTCCTGGAGTCTGGCTTTGCAGACAGGGCACCAGGCTCAGAGAGGGTGGGCCAGTTGCCCACGGTCGCACAGCCTGGGCAGTCCGAGGCCCACATTTCCTGCTAGACCCCAGGCAAGGGAGTGACTCAGGATGGAGATCCCTGGGAAGTCTGGGCTGCAGTGACCCTGCCCACTCCCAACTTGTGGGGCGTGGCCCCCACAGCCCACAGTCTCTAGGGGTGGGGTCTGATGCCTCCTCCCTGCCTCCTTTCTCTGGGGAGTGTTATGAAGGGTATTTGGGCTTCTGGAATCTGGAAACCGGAGGCTGGCTCCAGCCCCTCCCCTTCAGGCCAGCAGGCCACCCTCCAGGAGCCCCCAAGCTTCGCCCCATTCCTGAGCCCAGGCCTCCTGCTCGGCGCCTTTGTCTGGCCTTGGGTTTCAGAGGCTGCCCTTTCCTTCTCTCGCAGGTCTCAGGTTTCACCTCTTGCTGGGAGGATCCCTCCAATTCATGAACCGGTGACCTCCCAGGAGAGGGTCTGCCCACCCTGCACCATCAGGCCCTAGGAATTTATTTTGGGGCCCTGGTTCCCAAGGCCCCCAGGCTGGAAGCAGGGGCTGGGAGAAGGGCCCAGCCTGGGGAGTCCAGCGGCCTCAGCCGGGCGGGGTTGGGATGGGGCACTGTCCAGGGGTGGGTGGGAAGAGAAGGAGCCAGAGGGTCCCCAAGGAGCCGATCGCCTTGCAGCTTTCTGTGCCCATCTGGACATACCATCTTCCAGCAGAACACCAGCGGACGAGAGGCTTCCTTGTGGGAAATTCAGAAAACAGAACAGGAGAGAAGATGGCAGGAGTCCCGGGTGGACCTCCAGGTTGCTCAGGTCCCGGAGGGAAAGCTTGAGTGTGCGGCCCAGCCCCCTCCCTGATGGTGAGGCTGCAGCCCTGGTCCCTCCCAGCCTCAGTTTCCCCGGGTGTAAAATGGGCTGATGGAGTCAGGCTCCTCCTGGCCTTGGCCCCCTGGCTCCCCATCTAGTGCAGACACACTCCCCCTAACCCCTTCCCAAGGGCTTCTTACTCCCTGACTTCACCCTCCCACCAGCACCTGCTGTCACTCCCTCTCTGTTGAATGGGGTCCTCTTGGCCCTGGTGGCTAAAGAATCTGTCTGCTATGCAGGAGACCTGAGTTCAATCCCTGGATCAGGAAGATCCCCTGGAGAAGGGCATGGCTACCCACTCCAGTATTGTTGCCTGGAGAATTCCATGGACAGAGGAGCCTGGCGGGCTACAGTCCATGGGGTTGGGAAGAGTTGGACACGACTGAGTGACTAATGCTTGGCCCACAGATGGCCCAGGTACCTCTCATCTGGGGGGCATCTGTTACCTCCTCATCGCCCCACCAGCTCCCCCCACCCTCCTCGGCACCCATCTGCCCGTGCCTTGCCCACCCCACCAGAAGGGCCCGCATCAGCCACCTCTGTTGTTGCCAAACCCCAGGCCACTTCTCTGCCCTCGCCTTCCTGGGCAGAGAGAGTCCATTCAGGAGGCTACCTGCTCCTTCCAGCACGTTCTTCTGCGGGCCTCTCTGACTCCCCTCCCCCTCTTTTCCTCCCGCCTCAATCCTGCTCCCCTGCAGACCCCTAAATGGCAAGGATGTAGTAAATTTGTCAGGAGCAGGGCAATGCTCTGGGCCTAGGGGACCACGTGCCTGAAACACCCAGGGGGTCCCTGGGCCCCTGGGACTTACAGTCTTCAGGGTTCCTGGGGGGTTGGACCAGGGTTTCTTTCCTATCTCTCCATCCTTCTCCCTGGGTGATCTCACCAGTTCCCATGGATTTAAATATCCTTAAGCTGATGACTTCCAAATTTGTCCCTGCAGCTTTGACTGCTCCTTTGAACTCCGACCCGCGTATCCGGCCGGCCACTTGACATCTCCCTTTGGGGTCTCTCAGACATGTCAAACAGCTCATGGTCAAGCTGGACTTCTGGATTTTTCTCCCCAATCTTTTCCCAGCCACCCCCACCCCATGGTCCCAGGCTTAGCAAACCCTACCGCAAACGCTCCGCTGGCTCCCTCCGGAAGACTCTATGTTTCCCTGGCTTTCCCCCCTGCATCCTCGCTCCCAGGACTCCATCCCCAGATGTAAGCATTGCATTTCTGTAGACCCTTCCCCTGTGCACACCTTGGTCCTGCCTATACGGCGTGATGAGGCTTCATGGAAGTCAACCAGGGCGTTGCGGATGGTGAGAGGCAGAGTGTGGGTGGGAGCCACTCTAAGTGAAGAGACAGAGAGATCCAGGCCGCCTTCCTCTTCCGCGGAGTGGCTGCTCCCCACGCCCCAGGGCCTTGTGCTCGGGGTGAAGTTGGTCCCCTGGGGGAAGGGGGCAGAGGGTGGAAATGGCTTGCAGGACACCAGGTCCGGAGAGTCGAGGCCACCCCGCCCCTGCTGGTGCCTGCACAGTTAACCATATCGGGGAAGTCCCGGTGTGTGGCACCGGCCTTTGGACTTGGGGAGCACGTGAAATCAGATCAGAGTAAAATTGTGCTTTTTTTTTTTTCTTTCCTGCCTGTCCTTCACCTGGTCGTGGAGAGCACTGAAGGGGCTGCAGTGCTGCCCACCTGAGGAAGGGGTGTGGCTTCACCCCCTGCCTGACAGGTGGGGAAACAGAGGCTCTGGGCATGCCTAGTGATGCCAGCCAGCCCCACCTCCCTGCACCGCACTGGCTCCCTCCCAGCCTCCCTTCCCTCCCACAGCAAGCAGCTCGCAGCTCCAGGCCCAGGTGGTTCCCTGCAGCCCTGCGGAGGGAGAGAAAGCTCCCTGCCCCTCCTGGGGGCCTGCTCCAGAGCACAGGGAAGGGACGGCCACACAGTGGAGGTCACACCTCCTTAAAGTGAAGGCTCCACAGGCTCAGAGCTTCCCCAGCCACTGGCAGGGAGAGAGGGGCTGCCCAACTGGCCCCCGCCCCCGCGGCTAGAGGGAGAGAGAACGGCAGAAGCTGGGGCATCTCTGCTGTGACTTCAGCTTTTTGAGTATTGATCTTTTCAACAGACTGTTTGTTGAGCGCCTACTGCGTGCTGGATCCTGTGCCAGGCGCAGGAAATAGAGCTGGGAGCGTGAGAGGCAGGACCGAGGATGTGTTCTCTGGTGGGAAAGACAAACCCTGAGCAGAGCACTGTGCCATGCTGCCCTGTACCCATTTGCTCTTCTCACGAGAAGCCAAGATTCAGCGAGGTTAACTGACTTGCCAAAAGTCCAGCATAGAGGCAGAAGATCCAGGATTCAAAGTGATTTAGCCTCCCACCCACCATCCGGTCGTTCATCTGTCCATCCATCCGTTCACCCACCCGTCCACTCACCATCCTTTCATTCGTTCACCTACTGAGTACCTAGAGGGTGCTGGGCCCCATACTAAGGTGCTGGGAATGAAACAGAGGACAGAATAGAACCGAAGGTCACATGCTGGTGGAGATGAAAAGGAAAAGCGTCCAGATTAATCAGACAACTGAACAGTACAATCAGAAAAATAAGCAGGGGCTGTCCTGAAGAGGAGAAGGAGCCAGCACGTGAAGGGCAGTCACAAACGTGTGTGTGTGTGTGTGTTTCTGTGTGCTCTGTGTGTCTGTACACACGTTTGTGCATGCACGTGCGTGTCTTCCATGCACACGTCTGTGTACATGTGTGTATCTTCATGTGTGTGCATTCATACGTGTGCACTGGAACGTGTGCGTTGCACTCCTGACAGAGAAGTGTGTGCGGGCAGAAGCTCTGAGGCAGGAGGACATGGTGGGATGTGGTGCAGAAACAGAAAGACCTGTGTGCCGGGGGTGGGAGTGAGGGGACAACCGGAGGGGGCGGTACGGAGGCCAGGCTGCGAAAACCCTGGGAACAGGACCAAGAGTTTGAATGTTTTCTTTTTTTTTATTTATTTTTAAATTGGAGTATAATTGCTTTTCAATGTTGCATTCGTTTCTGCTGCATGGCACTGTGAACCAGCTGTATGCATGCATATGTCCGCTCCACCTTGCGCCTCCCTCCCACCTTCCCATCGCACCCTCTAGGTCTTCACCGAGCACCGAGCTGAGCTCCCTGTGCTGACGGCTGCTTCCCACTGGCTGTGTCACGCGGGGTAGCGCACACGTCACTGCTACTCTGTCCGCTCACCCACACTCCCCTTCCGCGCTGTGCCCGCAAGGCCTTTCTCTGTCTGTGTCTCTATTCCTGCCCTGCAAATAGGTTCATCTGTACCATTTTCCTCGATTCCACATATATGTGTTCACGTAGGATGCTTGTTTTTCTCTTTCTCACTTACTCCACTCTGTATGACAGACAAGAGTTTGAATTTTACTTTAAAAGCAAAGGGAGACATTGGAGGAATTCACATTGGGTTTAAAAAAAAAGAGCAAACTCCTCTGGCTTCTATGGGGGGAATGACTTGAAAGGGGGGCATTCGCGGAAGCAGGGGACCCTGCATCTGCCCAGGGGAGAGAGGACTGGGGCTCTGGAGAAGACCCATGCTGAGCTCCTAGCAAGGAAATGACACCCAAGGTAAAAATAATATGGGGGAGGGAGCATTGACCACTACAGGATAAAAGAATAGTGAACTTGAAGATGGGGCACTGGACATCCTCCAGAACGAGACGCAAGGAAAACGGAGATAAGGAGGAGCAGAGAGCCTCCACGAGGTCTGCGACAACACTGAGCAGCCGGCATCCTTGGAACTCTGTCCCTGACCGTCACAGAGCTGCCGCCACCCACTGCACGCGTGCCAAG
Source organism: Bos indicus (assembly GCF_029378745.1). NCBI lineage: Eukaryota > Metazoa > Chordata > Mammalia > Artiodactyla > Bovidae > Bos > Bos indicus. The sequence goes on along the minus strand of NC_091788.1, from coordinate 47,234,213 downwards.
TCGCTTCAGTCGTGTCCAACTCTATGCGACCCCACGGACTGTAGCCCGCCAGGCTCCCCTGTCCATGGGGATCCTCCAGGCAAGAACACTAGAGTGGGTTGCCATGCCCTCCTCCAGGGGATCTTCCTGATCCAGGGATCAAACCCAAGGATCTCTTACGTCTCCTACTCTGGCAGGCGGGTTCCTTTACCCATGAGCCACCAGGGGAGCCCACCTAGGAGAATGTCTAAAATCCCAAAGCTTGGCTGTTCTCAGTCCTGGTGTGGATGTGGGGCTGCAGGAAATCCCCCTGAAGGTGAGAGCTTGTAAAAGTGTGGCCACTTTGGAAAGCTCTCTAGGATAGTCTCCAAATTTAAATGCCCACCTCAGCTGCTCCATGCCTGGCATTTACCAAAAAGAAGTTAAAATGCACAGCCTCCTAAAGTCTTGCCCACAAATGTTCATACTAGCTTTATTTGTAATAGGCCCAAGCGGGAAAAAAACCCATGCCCATCAGCCAGTGAATGGCTAGTACAGGCCTTGGGGGTGCGGTTGTCTAGCTACTGGGGCAAGAACAGAGCCTGGGCACCCAGGTTCCCGTCTGATCCTCCGCTGTCCCTCTGAGGGCACTGGGCAGGCCGTGTCCCCAGCCACAGACTCTGCTTCTACCGTGGGGTGGGTCTGGGAGCCTGACCTGACTCGCCAGGCTCTGAGTGGCCCACGTGATGTTGCCGGGGGAGCTCCCAGAAGTGAGGACACCGGGGAGGTTGGCGCAGGCCTGGGCCGGCTCAGGTCTGGGTGACACGCTGAGCCTGGGTCAGTCCGATGGCAGGGAGGACGCGGAGACCACAGGGCTCGTCCCCAGCAAGGCTGCATGTGCTGGCGAGGCAGGCAGGGTCAGGGGTCATGTTTGATAATGGGGGAGCCCAGGCCAGGGCCTCCTGGCCACACGGCTGTCCAAGCAGCGTGGGCGGGCGGCCCCTTGGATGGTGCTGGGACAGAATATCAAGGCCTGGTCACTCACCCGGCCAGTCACGCAGGGGCAGTTTGAGAGGACAGCGAGGCAGAGCTGACCTACAGGGCGGGGCCAGGGCCAGAGGCAATTAGGGGAGGGGGAAGCTAAAGCCTGCAGCAGAGTCTGGCTAGAAGAGTAGACAGCTTATGTCTGGATGTGAGTGGACCAAGGCCAGCCAGCTGGACCCCAGGGCCCCTGGGCCCTCCGCACTGTGGTCAGCTCTAGGATCCCCAGCGCGGGCTCTGCAGCCGAAGCAGCGCTGTGTCCTCTCTGTGTGCCGCCTGGTACCTGCATTCGTGGTCTCCATGGAGACGCCCACACACGCTCTGAGCTCCGGTGGCGGGGAGGGCGACCTTCGGTCCATCGTGGGAGTCCCCGTGTCCAGCACGTCGTCAGAGTCCTTCCACTGTGTGCTGGGTCCACAGCAAACGGGTGAATGAAGGCATCAGCCCACGAGAGCAGCTCTGCCTCTCGACGGTGAGCTTGTCCAAGCAGGATCTGTGCCTGGTTCCAGAAGGTCATTCCGGGTGCTGGAAAGTAACACCCTAGTTAAAAGCTTCAGGACTTCCCTGGTGGCCCAGTGGTTAAGACTTCACCTTCTAAAGCATGGGGTACGGACGGGTTCGAGCCATGGTTGGGGAGATAAGATCCCACATGATTTGGAGGCAAAAAAATCACAAGACACAAAACAGAAGCAATGTTTTAAGAAATTCAATAAAGCTTTAAAAATGATCCATGTTAAAAAAAAAAGTCTAAAAATAAACGCTTCGTTTGGGTGGGTCCTGAGTCCAGGCTCGGGTTCACGAGCCTTCCGTGTTGCAAGCCTGCAATCACAGTGACCTCTGGGCAGAGGTGTCCTCTTCCTGATGGAATTACTGAACTAGGGGTGTGAGCCTGGAGCAGCTGCCCATCAAACAGGGGTACTTGCCTGAGACTGAGGCCGATGCAGGGAGAACAGATGGACAGACAGAAAGACCCGGGGTCCCGACAGCCTCCTTAGAGCCCCTGGGTCATTTGGTGTCCAAATTCTGTCTCTGGACCATCTAGTTACTCTGGCCGATCAGTTTCCATTTTCACCTGAGGGTGGGGCTTTCTGTCAGTTGCAGCCCAAACTCCTAAGGCAATGCACACACACAAACATTTTTAATGTCAACAAATAGGTATATAATTTAAAATATTTAGTAGCCCATTTAAAACATTTTTATTATGGTAAAATTTGTCTGCAATGCAATTCAGTCCTAAAGCACGCAGTCATGTGAGTTTGACAAACACAGTGGTGTATCCTGCACCGCAGTCAAGACACAGGCCGGTTCCAGCGCCACAAAAGCCTCCCGCAGCTTCCCCTTTGGAGTCAAACCTTCCCCGTCCTCCCTGGACAGCACAGATTGGTCCCGTCGCAGCAGCTTAGCACTCTGAGGATGTCCTGCAAATAGAATCCCCTGCTCTGAGGCTCCTCCCCATTGTCACCCGTCTCAGGTCCATCTCAGGAGGTGTGTGTGTGTGTGTGTGTGTGTGTGTGTGTGAGACCAAGCAGTTTCCATAGCTCCTGTGTTCCCAGTTGAAAGGTGTTTGGATCGTCCCAAGTTTGGGGGAATTCCGAGTAAAACCACCACATCCGTGTGAGCAGGTGTCTGTGCTCGTGTGGGTCAGTGTGTTTCCCCAACTCCAAGAAAGTGTGAGGGTCTTGAGGTCAGGCTGTTCAGACTCTTGAAGGGCTGTCCTTGGCTTTGCCATCATGCTCCAGACCCAGATTTATCCTGCAGGTGACAAAGAGAACCATAGGGAGCTTTCTCTCTCCTGATATCTGAGAAAGGGTTCTGGAAGGGACCAGCCCATCCTTCCTTTCAGCACGAAGCCCACCATTGAGTAAAGGGATTCGAGTGTTCTGCAGGGCAGGATGGTCCAGCTAACCTCTGGTGGTGGAGATCACAATGATGGTCGTGGTGATGACAAGGACCTCAGGACCCCAAAGTGCTGAGTCCTCAGTGTGGCTCTGACACCCTTGCTCCCATCTTCACAGAATCCCAAGTAGGTGCGACTTCCCAGCACAACTGCAGAGATGCCTGAAGTTGTCTTCAAAGAGGGGGTGGGGGTCGTGCCTTCTCTTCCTTCCCCTGCTCTGCCCTGCCCCCTCCTCAGGGGTCTGCAGTAATTATCCCGGAAGGGCTTTGGTGCCGCCTCGTTAGCCCTGTGGCCCCCTCACATTTGGTACCTCCATCTGGGATTAACTCTCAGGCTGGGCCAGGGTTCCCGGAACGCCAGCCCCTCCACTTCCAGCTCGCGGCCGGCCCTGGGCCAGCCCCTCACCACTACCCTCCATCTCACCCCGGCCGCCTCCTCAACTCAAAGGACGGCGCCGACTCTGGTGAACCTGGTTAGGAATGGAAATACTTTGCTTGGAGGCCGTCCAGCGGGAGGAAGACTGAAGCATTGACTGACTGGCTGGGACTGAAGCACCATGGGAGCCAGACGTGGCCGAGCTGGGGACGGAGGGACACACGGGGGGCCTCTGGCAGAGTTTGCTGACAGCAGCCGCCGCCCAGAGCCGGGCCTGGCCAGTCCCGTCCCTCCATCCAGCGTGGGAGCAGCTTCTGGGCCTTCAGGTTGGACCTCACGGCTCGGGATGCCAATCCCTGCCCCCGACATGCTGACAGCTTTTATTCATCACCTCGATGTGATTTTGCACCTCTAGTTTTCCCTCTTGATGATTTTCTTATGTTTCCGGAGAGTATCAGGGGTAACTGACTCACTGTGGGGCAGGTGTCTGTACCCTGACTTAGATTAGACATTTGGATAGTGTCCCTTCATTCATTCATTCAGCAAATGCCGGCAGAACGTCCCTCAGAGCCAGACACTCTTCAGGGTGCTGGGGACCCAGCAGGGAACAACACAAGTCTCCACCTCTGTGGAGCTGACCTTTTGTACTTCAGGCAGATGAGCAGTAACTAAATCAACAGTCCATCATCCTTCGTAAAAGGCGAAAGATTTATGCAATCCGGGGGCAGGGGGAGAGAGGGATGGACCAGGAGTTTGGGGTTGGTGGATACAAACTACTACATTTAGCATGGATAAGCATCACGGTCCTGCGTATAGCACCGGGGACTATATTCAGTGCACGTGTGTGCACGCTAAGTAGCTTCAGTCACGTCTGACTTTTTGCAACCCTATGGACTGTAGCCCCCAGGCTCCTCTGTCCATTGGGTTTCCCAGGCAAGAATACTGGATTGGGTAGCCATTCCCTTCTCCAAGAGATCTTCCCGACCCAGGGACCAAACCCACATCTCTTATGTCTCCTACACTGGCAGGCGGGCTTTTTACCACTAGCGCCACCTGGGAAGGCCCACAGGTAAGGTACACTCTTGTGTTAACTTCTAGTGTAAAGCATAGTGATTCAGTTATACACACACGCATACATATTCTTTTTCAGATCCTTTTCCACTAGGGTTATTATGATTATTACAAGATATTGGATATAAATCCCTGTGCTCTACAGTAGGTTCTTGTTGTTTATCTATATTATATTCAGTAGTTTGTAACTGCTAATCCCAAATTCTTAATTTTCCTCTTTGCTTTTCCCTTTGGCAATCATAAGTTTGTTTTCTCTGTGAGCAAGCAACCCATTCTTGAGACCCCAGACACACCCACCAACCCCCTCTCAATCCGTGCCTGACGAGTTCCATCTCTTGGTGTTCTCAGGATGAAATTTATGTGTGCATCTTAGATTCACCATGTACAGCATTATTATTAAAATTTTTTTTTACCAAAACATCTAATTATGAAAATAAGCAGATTGGAAGCATTAGGTCAGTATCGGGATAGGTCATGTGCAGATATGATGGCAAATACAGGTGTGCAGAAGTCTGAAAATGTCACCCAAGTGTCTGACGTCTTGGGGACTGGGTGTCGTCTCACTGAACCCTCACAAGCATGCATTCCAGACTGAGTCTTAGCTCTCCATTTTATGGAGGAAAAAAGGGACTCTGGGGCAAGCATGATGACCAATGACCACACAGCACTGGTGTGACCTTGGGACCCTCTGATTCTGTCCTTTCACTCTTGACACGCCTGGGTAACAGAATGGCCATGTTACATTTTTAAATCCAGTGTTCTGTTTGTATGCAGCTTGTATGCAACAGTTCTGGTGACTTCTGAATGTAGATTTTAAAATGTTCACAACATAAAAGTTGAGAGTTATGATTTACTTGACAGGAATGTTTAGGACTTCAAGCCTGGGAGGCAGCATCTCAAGTGACTCTGGGAGAACTGCTCCGAGGAAGTGAGGAGGGGCCAGGTTACAGAGAATTTCGCAACAAAGGGCAGGTCCTCTGAACATCAAAAGATGATTGCTAATTAAAGAAAACCAGATATCCCAAGTTAAGGAATTTAGAGCTCGTGTGGAAAGATGCAAGAGTGTGGGTTCACTGAAGTCATGTCTTTGATATGCAGCTCTGCTATCTAGGGCCAGTATCCTGTGTTTTCACATCCTGAATTTCCTCAAGGCTCACCCTAGGGAGTGGCTGCAGTCTGATGGCTGCTGGACGGCAAGCATTCTTTCCTTCCTGAGTTCCTTCAGGGCTCACCAGCTCAGCATCCATGGCAGCGGCAATCACTAACTACGGTTGTGACGTCCTCTGTTTACTGATAAGGCAGGAAACACTGCACTTCTCACATGGAATCACAGAACCTTACATTGGAAGGGACTGGAGACCATTTTGTTGATACCTGCTCCCATGGAGGGGGAAGCAGGCCCAGAGGGGAAGGGACCTGAGCAGGGTTAGCTGGTGAGTCAGGGCACAGTTGAGCAACGTGCCCCCAGGCAGGCACTAGCCCTGCCCATGCTCCATGCCCAGCCAGGACACGGGCCAAGGACCCAGGCATTTCCCACTGGACCCACATTCCCACAAACCTTGGCTCTGGGTGCTGCAATCCCATGGCTGCACCCAGGGCTGAGCTGGCTTTCCCCAGGGTGGGGCGGGCTGGGCCTTTCTGCTGAGTCACCAGCAAAGCACGGGCCTGACCACAGGACATTTTTGAGATTCCAGGTCTGACTCTGCAGAGGCCTTGGCCCTGCAGCAGGTCCGGCCTCACCCGGCCCAGGATCACTGCGGGAGACAGACGGGGAAGCAGGGGTGGGGTGTCCATCCCAGCCTCTCTCTCTCACTGCCCCCCCAGGGATGCCAGGCCAATGGGCTCCGAGCCCACAGCCAACAGGAGGAGACACGCCGTCATGGCTGGACTTCAGACAGAAGAAGGATCGATTGAGATTGAAAGGGCTCAGGGCTGCCCTTTCACATACTTTTGAATTTTCTCAAAGAAGACTCATTAAAGACATTTTCATCTGTAATAATTCCTTGACACGGTTTAAAATTTAAAAAGTATTAAAGAGAAAGTACGTGGTATAAATTCTCCTCCCCGGGTCCTCCAACCCTCCGCCACTTTCCTCCAGACAGGCAACCAGTGCAATCAGTTTCCCTTTATATCCAGGTAAATATTTTATGCATATTTCGATACAGATGAATCCTCTGCACTGATAGATATATGAAGGCATGTGCATACGCACCCACACACATATGCATATTCATTGTTCAGTGTCTAAGCTGTGGCCAACTCTTTGTGACCCCACGGACTGCAGCACACCAGGTTTCCATGCCCTTCACCATCTCTATAAGTACACATACGGGCTTCACAGGTGACACAGTGGTAAAGAACCCACCTGCCAATACAGGAAACACAAGAGATCCTGCTTCAAGCCTGTGGTCAGGAGGATACCCTGAAGAAGGAAATGGCAGCCCACTCCAGGATTTTTGCCTGCATAATCCCATGGACAGAGGAGCCTGGCAGCTGGACGACAATCCTTGGGTTCGCAAAGAGTCGGATACAACTGAATATGCACACACACATACAGGTATATATGGACATATAGCTGTCTCTCAGTATCTAGGGGGAGTGGATCCAGGAGCCCTGTGGATACTGTTATCCTCAGATGCTCAAGTCCCTCATATAAAATGATGTAGTATACGCCTTTAACATGCTCACTTCCTGAATACTAGAAATTAACTCCAGATTACGTACAAGAACCTAATACAATATAATTGCTTGGAAACAGTTGCTGGTATGGAAAATTCAAATTCTGCTTCTCGGACTTGTCTGGAAATTGTTTTTCCTCAGTATCTGTGATGCATGGTTGATGGAATCTTCAGACAAGAAAGCTGTAGGTGCAGAGAGCTGACTGCATATTCTTTTCCCCCGGAGGAAGCACGTCCTTGCCTCTGAAGGTGGATTTAGCTTCCGGTGCTTGTGCTCAGTTGCTCAGCCATGTCCGACTCTCTGCCGCCCTTTGGACTGTCGCCTGACAGCCTCCTCTGTCCATGGGATTTTCCAGGCAAGAACACTGGAGTGGGTTGCCATTTCCTCCTCCAGGGGATCTTCCCAACCCAGGGATCGAACCCACCTCTCCTGCGTCTCCTGCGTTGGCAGGTGGATTCTTTCCCGCTGAGCCATCAGAGATTAGCTTCCAAGGAACATTGCTAATATGTGAGAAGTACTGAGGAAGCAGACACTTGACAGATGTCTCTGAAGCCCCTGCAAGGCTTCTCAGGTGACTCAGTTGGTAAAGAATCTGCCTGCAATACAGGAGACTCAGGTTCTATCCCTGGGTCAGAAAGATCCTCTGGAGAAGGGCATGGCAACTCACGTCAGTATTCTTGCCTGGAGAATCCCACAGAGGGGCCTGAGGGGCTACAGTCCATGGGGTCACAAATAGTCAGACATGACTGAGCAACTAACAGTTTCACTTAAAGGCAAGCAGTGACCCTTTCCTGGCAGAGATTGTCAAGAGGGACAGTGTGGAGTTGACCTGCACAACCCTGGGGTCCTGGGATGCTGGACTGCTCTGTGCCTTAGTGTCCCCTCTGTGAAATGGGAATAAAGCCAAGCCCGTGCCCAAGGGCTCTGTGAGAACCAGTAGTGCCCACATGAAACAGCATGAATCTGTGAGTAGGATACCAGGGACCGCCCCCACCCCAGATATCCAGATGGTCAACCTCTCACAGCCCAGTAGCCTCAAGAGCCCTAGGCTGGACCACTGTCTGCCATGCCCGGGGGAGAAACTTCCTCTGGACATCCTGTGATTAACCTGCGTGTGTCAGGGTGCCTCACAGCCCATGGATATCTGGAGGATACGTTAGGACAAAACAAAGCCCACAGGTTGGGAGGGACACTTGGGTCTCTGAACACATGAGGCACCTCAAACTGAGGTGAACAGCACTTCTCAGAGTGGTGAGGGGGATTCTGCTCTGGCTGGCAGGGTGAGAGGACCTCAGAAGTTGTTCCCACCACCTCTCCAAACTTCAGTCCAGCTTCCCTGGGACCACATTTGCAATAGGAAGATTATGCCACCCTCATATATCATTTTAAGCCTTCCAGTGGCCACACTGAAAAAAGGAGTAGGAGAAATGCATTTTAATAATATACTTTATTTAACTCAATATATGCAGCCACGAAATTAAAAGATATTTGCTCCTTGGAAGGAAAGCTGTGACATAACTACACAGCGTATTAAGAAGCAGAGACATCACTTTGCCAGCACAGACCCATCTAGTCAAAACTATGATTTTTCCAGTAGTCATGAATGGTCCCAAGAGTCTGACCATAAAGAAGGCTGAGTGCTGAAGAACTGATGCTTTTGAATTGTGGTGCGAGAGAAGACTCCAGTCCCTCGGACTGCAAGGAGATCAAACTAATCAATCCTAAAGGAAATCAATCCTGAATATTCATTGGAAGAACTAATGCTGAATCTCCAATACTTTGGCCACCTGATGTGAAGAGTCGAATTATTGGGAAAAACCCTGATGTTGAGAAAGATTGAAGGCAGGAGGAGAAGGGGACGGCAGAGGGCAAGATGGTTGGTGGCATCAGTATCTCAATGGACATGAACTGGAGCAAGCTCCGGGAGTTGGTGAAAGAAGAGGAGCCTGGTGTGCTGCAGTCCCCGGGGTTGCAGAGAGTCAGACACAACTGAGTGACTGAACAAAAGCAGCAACAATTCATCCCATCATTGCAGCCTGTAATCACTACTGTGGTTACTGATGAAACACTTTGCAGTCCTTCTTTCTGACCACACCTTCAAACTCTGGTGCCTGTTCTGCTTTCCCAGCATGTCTCAGCGCGGGCCAGCTACGTTTCAGATGCTCAGGGGCCACCCCTGGCCAGCAGCGGCCATACTAGGTGATGCAGAGCGTCCTGGGACCATGGCAAGGAGATAGGACAGTTCAAGCTTGTCATCTCACCTGCAAGTTCCCCCATCCCCAGCTCCTCTCCTGGGCAGAAGCAAAAGTGACCCAGGTCCCCAGAGACAGGCAGGTGTGCTCCTAGGAGAATTCCAGCAGGGCCCAGGCTTTCGGGGTATCTGTGCCCTGCCAAATCCATGCCGTGGATGGCTCTGCTGCCTGACTCCTGCGCTGTCCCCAGGCCCTGCTAGGGCCGCCTTCCTGCCCGACGGCCAGCCCTGCCTAGGTCTGCAGGTGGGCCCTGGGGACGTGCCACCCCGGCAGCCACTCGTGAAAAGCCTGCCTTGTGTGCCCAACTGTGCCTCGGCCACCAGTGACGTCACCCAAAGCCCCTTCCTGTGAATTCCAATTTTGAAGTTTGCCCTGATCAGGAGCAAGTTTCCCGTTGCTGGCTCACCTATGGGGAAACGCACAGGACGCTGAGAGGCCCTTCTGTCTGGGGCTCGGAGGCGGGTGGTGGCCAGGCAGTAAGTGGCCCTTCCTGGGTGGTGGGTGCAGAGAAAGCGTCCAAGTTCAGGCTTAATGAAGCCAGGTGTCCCAGTGGTAAAAGAATCCGCCTGTCAATGCAGGAGATGCAAGAGATGAGGGTTCACTTCCCGGGTCTGGAATATTCCCTGGAGAAGGAAATGGCAACCCACTCCAGTAGTCTTGCCTGGGAAATCCTGTGGACGGAGGAGTCTAGTGGGCTGCCGTCCATGGGGTCGCAGAGAGTCCAACATGACTGAGTGATTGAGCGTGCGCACGCGCGCGCGCACACACACACACACACACGAATCATAATCACCCAGTGGAGGCAGGTTCTGCCCATCGCCTGCAATGGACTTCATTCATTCATTCACTTTTTTCTCAAGCACATGCATTGATCAGGGCTGTGGACCCCAGAGAAGCTGGGCCCCAGAGGAGGGGGCTGGGAGAGAGCTAAGAGGGTCCTGCTCAGGCCCAGACCCTCGGGGGGCCTGGCCAAGGTGAAATCAAATCCTGTTCTTTTTTAATTTGTTGGTTTTACAGGAAAACCAGGCCATAAAGAGGGAACTTGTGCTAATAAAACCCGCGAGATTCCCGAGAAGGGAAAGGCAGCTCAGTTGGAGCCTGCCGGTTTTCGGCCCTTGAATCTGAAAGGGAGTCTGGGGAAATGCTAATTTTGAACTTTTCCTACACCCTTCCTGCCTCTGGATGCTGAAGGCTGCCTCGCATTCCTGCGCACAATCAACTGAGGGGAAAGAACAGCATCACTTCAGGACAGCGTCAGCTCGCTTTTCCCTGATGGGCGGAAAAGCAGGGTCTGCTTTAAAAGACACGTCATGTTCTTATTATTTTTTAATTTCTTATTTCTATTTTTCAGCCTTCCTGAGTGAAAAAATACATTCAGGGAATCTGAGCTTGGCCCCTAATTTGGAAAGACCATGTGATCGACTTGGGGGAAAAAATAGGCCTTGATCTGGGCGTCCTAAGAAGATGATAAATTCCGTCTCCTCTAGGGGCTCATCAGAATCTGCCTTCAATGCAGGAGAACTGGATTCGATTCCTGGGTCGGGAAGATCCCCTGGAGAAGAAAATGGCAGCCCACTCCAGTATCCTTGCCTGAAGAATCCTGTGGACAGAGGAGCCTGGTGGGCTACAGTCCATGGGCTCACAGGAGTCAGGCACGACTTAAAGACTGAACCACCAGGAACTGTCTGGAAAGCCCATGGAGAAAGGACCCTTGACTTCCTGGAGCGAGTGGGGAAGAGGGGCATGCTGGTCACGGCTGAGAAACAATGGCCCTTAAAGGAGGGTGACCAGGCCCCCAGGAGGCCCCACCTGTCCGCTGCCTGCTGCCGTCACTGCCGGCCACCTGGCGGGGAGGGTGTCCGCAGCGTCACATCTGGAGTGGGCCTGTGGGAGTCCAGCAGTGGAGACAGGGGCCCAGCAGGGTCTCTGAAAGTGATGGGCATGGGGTTCCTGTCCTCCTCCTCTCAGGAGTTAGGCCGGAAAAGGGGGGCTTCATAACTGCACTGCCCCTCACCCAGCCCTGCCCCAATAGCCCACCCACCCACCCCAGAGCAGATTGCTGCATGCAAAGGGCCAGGGTTCTGTCTGCCCCCCACAGGGAGGGTGGGTTTCAGCCCTGCCACTCCACACAAGCTCATAGCCAAGAGGGAAATTAAGGAGGGGGTGCCCCACTGTGGTCTCTGCCTCAGAGACCCCTCCACCAGTCCTCTCAAGGCAGGGTGGCTCTCTGTCTCCCTGAAGGCTTCGGGGGGGGGGGTGGCTCTGTGCTGAAAGCTGGGGTGAGGGGGGGACTCTACTTACCACAGAGGGCAGCGCCCGCCCCTACTCACAGGGTCCGCCAGCCAGCTCACCTCCTGGGGTGTCCCTGCCTGCCTGGCCCTGCTGGCGGCTGTGTGCGAGCTTGAACCCAGCAGCATTTCTAGGGCTCCATGTGCGTTCTTGAGGTGGCTTTGTTTAGTCACTAGGTCGTGTCTGACTGTTTGTGATGCCAGGCTCCTCTGTCCATGGGATTCCCCAGGCAAGAATGCTGGAGTGAATGGCCATTTCCTTCTCCAGGGGATCTTCCCGAACCAGGGATGGAACCCACATCTCCTGCATTGGCAGACAGATTCTTTCCCGCTGAGCCACCAGGGAAGCCTGTTCTTGATGTGAGAATGCAAGAAAAGAAGGTCCCTGTGGTCCCATTCACAAGCCGAGCTGGCTGCACGTCCCGCTGGCACCCCTGGGGGGTATGTGGGGTCTGGACTCCAAGAGCCATGTGGGGCAAGCCTGGGGCTGGGAGAGGCTGTGACTTTCCCCAGGATGCCAGCCATGAGGGCACTGTGCAGCTGTGCCAGACCTTACTTCTCCCCCCTCAAGGTATGTCCCCCCACACCGTCTTCCACACCCTGGGTCTAGAGGACTGACTGCAGCTCACTCACTCGTCCATTCGTTCCATGTCCACGGACGAGCACCCACCACTGACTCAAGTTGTCCAGGGTGGCGGGGTGGCTACCTGGAAGGTTGCTGTGACCTCGCAGGTGAGTAGCCCGCAAGGAAGCATGGGACAAAGGGCGAAGCTGAAACTGCACTGCCAGCCCTGACTGTTATTAAAGGCTGCTGGCTGGGGGGCTGCTGAGCAGGGGCCGCTGTGCTGAAGCACAGGGACAGCGGTCACACAAGGCCTGGAGCGAGGCAGCAATCTGCCTTCTGAGAGCCTTCACGTCTTCGCCTTCACCCAACACTGGAGCCTCCAGCCAGCTTCAGAGACAGGCAGGTGTTCATGCCTCTCACAGAGCAGGAAATGGAGGTTCAGAGAAACTGCTTCGGTTGTCTGAAGCCACACAACCGGTGAGTGGAATAAGGGGCAGAGCTGGGGTTTGAGCCCTAATATTGACACCACTGTTGTTGCTCAGTCGCTAAGTCATGTCTGACTCTGTACGAGATCATAGACTGCAGCGCGCCAGGCTTTCCCATCCTGCACCATCTCCCCAAGCTTGTTCAAACTCATTTCAGTTGAGTCAGTGATGCCATCCAACCATCTCATCCTCTGTCATCCCCTTCTCCTCCTGCCTTCAATCTCTCCCAGCATCAGGGTCTTTTCCAATAACTCGTCTCTTCGCATCAGGTGGCCAAGGTATTGGAGCTTCAGCTTCAGCATCAGTCATTGCAATGAATATTCAAGACTGATTTCCTTTAGGATGGACTGGTTGGATCTCCTTGCAGTCCAAGGGACTCTCAAGAGTCTTCTCCAACACCACAGTTCAAAAGCATCGATTCTTCAACGCTCAGCTCTCTCTATGGTCCAACTCTCACGTCCATACATGACTATTAGAAAAACCATAGCTTTGAATATATGGACCTTTGTCCTCAAAGCGATGACTCTGCTTTTCAATACGCTGTCTAGGTTTGTCAGAGGAGCAAGCGTCTTTTAATTTCATGGCTGCAATTACCGTCCACAGTTGGAGTTCTGAAATCCAGGCCCCTCTTATTCTGCAGGAGCTTCTACATGGAGACTTGGGCAGGGCCAGCCAGACGGGGCTTCTTCCAGACCCACTGCTGTCCCTACGTGACCAGCACAATCCAGCCACAGCAGGGCCTTCTGTGGGCCATGCAGCAGGAACAGGGTGGGCACAAAGCACTGCCTCCCCATATCCTCTGTACACCAGCTCCCGGTTCCTGCAGCCCTGTCAGTAAAGCTGCCTCACTCTGGACAGGAGGAGGGATGGGACTTCCCGGGGTCACATGTGGGGGCTTCATCCCCCCCTTCCTGGGCCTGGGTGAGGGGCAGAAAGGAAGGCAGGTGTCGGGGTCCCCAGAAGACATCCTTGGCCCACAACTCCAGGCCCTCCTTGGCCAGGTCTCTTGGCCATGCTCTTGGGTGGAGGGGTGGGAGGCAGGACCCTCTGTCTTCCTGTCTCCTGTGAAAACAGCAAGTTCAGAGGGGAGCAGAGGGGATGAGGGGGACTGGGGGAAGCTGCCCTGAGTGAGTGGGCTTAACCAATAAGGCCCAGGGGAAATCAAACCACCAAGAGGCTGTAGGCCCCGGGGGGGCTAGACTGGACACCCCGAGTCTGGCCCAGCCTTTTGAGCTAAATCTGGGGCCTGGCCCAGCATCACCATTACCCAAGCACTTATGGATCTCACAAGGGCTCTGAGGTCGCCCCAGTCCAGTCGGGGGTTATGGAGTAAGGGTGTGATCAGACGTCAGATGCCCCAACCCCTGGGGCCCTGGGCAGCCGTGGTCAGGGCAGGATCTTTGAGGGGCCAAGGGGCTATAGACTTGGGCGCGGGCAGACCTGGGTTCTATTCTGGTACCTCCCTGGGCCTCGGTTTCCCTCTGCACGTGCCTCTTGGGTGGCCATGGAGGCGAGTGGTCATCTCTGTGCAAAGCCTTGGCCCTTGCCTCATACAGCCCCAGGAGGAAGCGGTCACCATGGGTTATGGATTCCTGTCGGGGAAGCGGGGTCACAAGGTGTGGAAGGGGGCTAGGGGAGCTGGCTCCGAGGCGCCAGGCTCCACTTTCCCTGGCTTTCCCCACATCTTCTCCTTGGCCACTCAGCTCCCCCATCCCCCCAGCCACCACTTCCCCTCCTTACACGGCCAAAGAGCTGCTGCCGGACTGTGCATTTCTATTTCTGCACCTTCCGCTTCCTGCCCCATGGCTGGCCGGCCACTGCGGAAAGTTCTGGAATCTTCAAGGCCAGCTAGTCCTGGAGCAGGACGTGGGGGCCTCAGATTTCCTCCTCCCAGTGGCTCCTCGGGTGTCCTAGGACCGGGCACCCTGGATGTCAGGGAAGGCCTAGGATGACTGGAGGAGTGCATCACTGTGGAGCCTGGTCCCTGGGCTGGATGTGAACCCACGGAGGTGGGGCTGCTGCCTTCAAGGTCAGCACCCACCCAGTCAATCTGTTCAAGGCACCCACCTCCCATCCCATGTGGGTCCAAGCTCGGGGTGCAGTGTGAGCAGACTGTCCAGTTGTACTCCCTGTTGCTTTCGAAACAATCTACCTTGAATTTGAGGGGGTCGTGAATGATTTGCTGAAATTCACATTGCTAAGGAAAACAGGCAGGGGCACTCGAGGGTCTGTGCTTCTTCCCACCACGTGAATAAGTGGATGATTGTGTGTGTGTGTGTGCAAGAGAGAGAGAGACAGCGAGATCAAAAGAGAGAGATGAGAGGCAGGCCGAAGCCATAATTGCATAAGACCCGAGGAAGCAGGCAGAGGCCACCAGGGCGAGTGGACCGGTCCAGGAAGGCTTGCTCAGGGCTCCATCCGCAGTGTTTCCTGAGCACCAACGCTGTGCCAGGCTCAGTGGTTCATAGGCTTCCTCCTGGTCCTTAGGGTTGACCCCCCTTTTCTCTGGTTAAGTGGATTTGGGGGAACATGGAGTGCAGGCAACGGAAGTCTGAATTACAGAGCACTTTAAAAAAAGGAGTGCTCCTTTGTCCGGGTGCGAATTCCTGACGTCACCTCAGGGGTCAGTCTTAGAGCCCAGGTAAGACCGTGCAGGTGTTTGGCTGGGTGGCTTGGCTTTGTCAGAGCTGGCGCTGTAAGGTTGAGGGGGCGCTGGACTCCCAGCCAAGCAGGGTCCAGACCCCAGCTCATGTGCTGACCGAGGCCTGGCCTTGGACTACTCACATCCCCCTTGCTGGCCCTCCACATTGTCACTGTGCCGGGAGCCGCTGGTCCCCACTGGGCGCGGCTGAGCCCACATCACCGCCTGGAGGGCTACAAGTCCCTTTCTCTGTTTCTCACTTGATCCCCCTAAAAGCATCTCTGAATTATCTGTTGCATCTAAATTTAATTGAATCATAGATTTCATTTGTTTTCAAATAAACTTTGTCTTAAAGTAGTCTCATTTAGAAAATGATCAGAGCTCATTGTAAAAAGCAATAGAAGAAGCAAAAACACCTTAAAGGGTCACCCGCCCCCCTAGAAATAAGTCTTTAAAAAATATCCCCAATTGGCCCTTGCAGACAGAGAGCCTGTTTAAAGATGGGGTTGTTCTAGCCACGTTTTTTTTTTTTTTTCCTGTAACCTGTTTCCCCACAAACTGGTACAGCAGAGGCATCTGTGCATGTCAATAAGTAAGCAAAGATTGGCATCATTGTTTTAATGCTCAGAGCATCCATTGCCTGGTTGTATCGTCATCCTATTAATGACGCTCTTGTTGGCAGAGATGAATGTAGTTTCCAATCTTCCCATTATAAACGCCCATGTGGAGCAACCTTGGACACAACCCTTTACATTTATGGGAACTGCTCTGTAGGGCAAATTCCTTGAGGTGGGATTTCTGGGTTAAAAGTTTTGCAAATTGTGTATGTTGACACCTATAGAAGGGTTTCTGCATTTTTCAAAACAGTAAAAATTCCTGTCTGGTGGACTCTTAATGTGGCACCACAGTGTTCTTTATGAATTCAGCCAGTGCCTCCTTTATTAAAAATAGCTTCTCTGGGCCTTCCCTGGAGGTCCAGTGATTAGGAATTTATGCTACCACTGCAGGGGACCCTGGGGCTCAGTGGGTAAAGAATTGGCCTGCTATGCAGAAGACACAGGAGACACCAGTTTGATTCCAGAGCGAGGAGAATCTCCTGGAGGAGGAAATAGCAACCCACTCCAGTGTTCTTGCTTGAAACATCCCAAGGACAGAGGAAGCTGGAGGGGTACAGTCCACTGGGGTGCAGATCTGATCCCTGGTTGGGGAACTAGGACTCCATATGTTGTACAGAACAGCCAAAAATTTTTTTTTAATTATTTAAAAAATAACCTCCTTGTTATCCCAGTGTACCAGCCCTGAGCACCCTGCCTCATGCATCAAACATGCACTGGGATGACCCTGAGGGATGGGATGGGGAGGGAGGTGGGAGGGGGTTCAGGATGGGGAACACATGTACACCCATGGCTGATTCATGTCAATATATGGCAAAAACCACCACAATATTATAAAGTAATTAGCCTCCAATTAAAATAAATAAATTTAAAAAAATAACCTCTTTAAATGATTATAAAAGTAACACATCTTAATGTAGAAAATCTGGGACATACATACATGAATCATGAAGGAGATTGAAATGATTTGATAATCCATACAGACTTAACCTATCGATCTAGCTATTGATCAGTCTATTGCGTTAACATAATGTTTATTTCACCAAATGTCATATGACGTCACTGCCCTGTGTGGTTAAACAGCTTTTGATAAGTCAATTAAAACACACTTTGGGGGCATTATCTGGAGAAAACTAATTGGAAAAGATACATGCACCCCAATGTTCATTACAGCGCCATTTACAACAGCTAAGATGTGGAAGGAAGCAATGTAAGTGCCCATTGACAGACGAATGGATAAAGATGTGGTATACATGTACAATGGACTGCTATTCAGTCATAAAAAAGGATGAAATTATACCATTTTTAGCAATATGGACGGACCTAAAGATTATCATCCTAAATGAAGTAAGTCACAGAAAACTAATCAAACTCATCACATGGACCACAGCCTTGTCTAACTCAATGAAACTATGAGCCATACTGTGTAGGGCCACCCAAGACGGATGGGTCATGGTGGAGAGTTCTGACAAAACGTGGTCCACTGGAGAAGGGAATGGCAAACCACTTCAGTATTCTTGCCTTGAGAACCCCATGAACAGTATGAAAAGGCAAAAAGATATGATACTGGAAGACGAACTCCCCAAGCTGGTAGGTGCCCAATATGCTACTGGAGAAGAGTGGAGAAATAACTTCAGAGAGAATGAGGAGACAGAGCCAAAGCAAAAACAATGCCCAGTTGTGGATGTGACAGGTGATGGAAGTAAAGTCCAATGCCCTAAAGAGCCATATTCCATAGAAACCTGGCATGTTAGGTCCATGAATCAAGGTAAATTAGAAGTGGTCAAACAAGAGATGGCAAGAGTGAACATCGACATTTTAGGAATCAGTGAATTAAAATGGACTGGAAGGGCGAATTTAATTCTGATGACCATTATATCTACTACTGTGAGCAAGAATCCCTTAGAAGAAATGGAGTAGCCCCCATAGTCAACAAAAGAGTCCAAAATGCAGTACTTGGGTGCAATCTCAAAAAAGACAGAATGATCTCTGTTTGTTTCCAAGGCAAATCATTCAATATCATAGTAATCCAAGTCTATTCCCTGACCAGTAACGCTGAAGAAGCTGAAGTTGAATGGTTCTATGAAGACCTACGAGACCTTCTAGAACTAACACCCTAAAAAGATGTCCTTTTCATCATAGGGGACTGGAATGAAAAAGTAGGAAGTCAAGAGATACCTGGAGTAACAGATAAATTTGGCCTTGAAGTACAAAATGAAGCATGGTAAAGGCTAACATAGCCTTCCCAAGAGAACACACTGGTGTAGCAAACACCCTCTTCCAACCCAACACAAGAGAAGACTCTACACATGGACATCACCAGATGGTCAATACCAAAATCAGATTGATTATATTCTTTGCAGCCAAATATGGAGAAGCTCTATACAGTCAGCAGAAACAAGACTAGCTGACTGTGGCTCAGATCATGAACTCCTTATTGCCAAATTCAGACTTAAATTGAAGAAGGTAGGGAAAACCACTAAACCATTCAGGTAGGACCTAAGTCAGTTCTCTTAGGATTATACAGTGGAAGTGAGAAATAGATTCAAGGGATTAGATCTGATAGAGACTGCCTGAAGAACTATGGATGGAGGTTCATGATTGTTCAGGAGGCAGTGATCAAGACCATTCCCCCAAAAAACAAATGCAAAAAGGCAAAATGATTGTCTGAGGAGGCCTTACAAATAGTTGAGCAAAGAAAAGAAGCAAAAGTCAAAGGAGAAAAGGAAAGATATATCCATTTGAATGCAGAGTTCCAAAGAATAGCAAGGGAGATAAGAAAGCCTTCCTCAGGGATCAGTGCAAAGAAATAGAGGAAAACAATAGAATGGGAAAGACTAGAGATATCTTCAAGAAAATTAGAGATACCAAGGGAAAATTTCATGCAAAGATGGGCACAATAAAGGACAGAAATGGTATGAACCTAACAGAAGCAGAAGATATTAAGAAGAGGTGGCAACAGCAATCAGAGAAGAAAAAGAAATAAAATGAATCCAGATTGGAAAAGAGAGGTAAAACTCTCACTTTTTGCAGATGACATGATCCTCTACATAGAAAACCCTAAAGACACCACCAGAAAATTCCTAGAGGTAATCAATGAATATAGTAAAGTTGCAGGATATGAAATTAACACACAGAAATCCCTTGCATTCCTATACACTAACAATGAGAAAACAGAAAGAGAAATTAAGGAAACAATTCCATTCACCATTGCAATGAAAAGAAACAAAAGACCTATATATAGAAAACTATAAAATACTGATGAAAGAAATCAAAGAGGACACATATAGATGGAGAAATATATCATGTTCATGGATCAGAAGAATCAATATAGTGAAAGTGAGTATACTACCCAAAGCAATCTATAGATTCAATGCAATCCCTATCAAGCTACCAATGGTATTTTTCACAGAACTAGAACAAATAATTTCACAATTTATATGGACATACAAAAAACCTCAAATAGCCAAAGCAATCTTGAGAAAGAAGAATGGAACTGGAGGAATCAACCTGCCTGACTTCAGACTATCAACCTGCCTGACTACAAAGCTATAGTCATCAAGACAATATGGTACTGGCACAAAGACAGAAATATAGATCAATGGAACAAAATAGAAAGCCCAGAGATAAATCCTATGAACACCTTATCTTCGACAAAGGAGGCAAAAATATACAATGGAGAAAGACTCTTTAACAAGTGGTGCTGGGAAAACTGGTCAACCACCTGTAAAAGAATGAAACTAGAACACTTTCTAACACCATACACAAAAATAAACTCAAAATGTATTAATCTAAACATAAGACAAGAAACTATAAAACCCTTAGAGGAAAACAGGCAAAACATTCTCTGACATTTATCACAGCAGAATCCTCTATGACCCACTTTTCAGAGTAATGGGAATAAAAGCAAAAATTAACAAATGGAACCTAATTAACCTTAAAAGCTTTTGCACAATGAAGGAAACTATAAGTGAGGTGAAAAGACAGCTTTCAGAATGGGAAAAAATAATAGCAAATGAAGCAACTGACAAAGAATTAATCTCAAAAATATACAAGCAGCTCATGTAGCTCAATACCAGAAAAATAAATGACCCAATCAAAAAATGGTCCAAAGAATGAAACAGACATTTCTCCAAAGAAGACATACAGATGGCTAACAAACACATGAGAAGATGCTCAACATCGCTCATTATCAGAGAAATGCAAATCAAAACCACAATGAGGTACCATCTCACGCTGTTCAGAATGGCTGCTGTTAAAAAGTCTACAAAAATTAAATGCTGGAGAGGGTGTGGAGAAAAGGGAATCCTCTTACACTGTTGGTGGGATTGCAAACTAGTACAGCCACTATAGAGAACAGTGTAGAGATTCCTTAAAAAACTGGAAATAGAACTGCCATACGACCCAGCAATCCCACTGCTGGGCATGCACACAGAGGAAACCAGAACTGAAAGAGACACGTGTACCCCAATGTTCATCGCAGCACCGTTTACAATAGCCAGGACATGGAAGCAACCTAGACGTCCATCAGCAGACAAATGGACGAGAAAGCTGTGGTATATATTCACAATGGAGTATTACTCAGCAATTAAAAAGAACACATTTGAATCAGTTCTAATGAGGTGGATGAAATTGGAGCCTATTATACAGAGTGAAGTAAGTCAGAAAGAAAAACATCAATACAGTATATTAACATATATATATATATATATGGAATTTAGAAAGATGGCAATGATGACCCTATTTGCAAGGCAGCAAAAGAGACACAGATATAAACAACAGTCTTTTGGACTCTGTGGGAGAAGGCGAAGGTGGGACGATTTGCAAGAATAGCATTGAAACATGTATGTTACCATACATGAAATAGATCACCGGTCCAAGTTCAATGCATGAAACAGGGCACTCAAAGCTGGTACACTGTGATGACCCTGAGGGATGGGATGGGAAGGGAGGTGGGAGGGGGTTTCAGGATGGGGGACACATGTACACCCATGGCTGATTCATGTCAATGTATGGCAAAAACCACTACAATATTGTAATTAGCCTCTAATTAAAATAAATAGATTAATTTTTTTTAAAAAGAGAAAAGGTGGCAAGAATATACAGAAGAACTATACAAAAAAGATCTTCATGACCCAGATAACCATGATGGTGTGATCACTCACCTAGAGCCAGACATCTTGGAATGTGAAGTCAATTGGCCTTACGAAGCATCACTACAAACAAAGCTAGTGGAGGTGATGGAATTCCAGTTGAGCTATTTCAAATCTTAAAAGATGATGCTGTGAAAGTGCCACACTCAATATGCCAGCAAATTTGGAAAATTCAGCAGTGGCCACAGCACTGGAAAAGGTCAGTTTTCATTTCAATCCCAAAGAAAGGCAATGCCAAAGAATGCTCAAACTACTGCACAATTGCACTCATCTCACACACTAGTAAAGTAACACTCAAAATTCTCCAAGCCAGGCTTCAACAGTACATGAACTGTGAATTTCCAGATGTTCAAGTTGGATTTGGAAAAGGCAGAGGGACCAGAAATCAAATTGCCAACATTCGTTGGATCATAGAAAAAGCAAGAGAGTTCCAGAAAACATCTACTTCTGCTCTATTGATTATGCCAAAGTCTTTGTGTAGATCACAACAAACTGTGGAAAATTCTTCATGAGACGGGAATAACAGACCACCTTACCTGCCTCCTGAGAAATCTGTATGCAGGTCAAGGAACAACAGTTAGAACCAGACATGGAACAACAGACTGGTTCCAAATTGGGAAAGGAGTATATCAAGGTTGTATATTGTCACTGTGCTTATTTAACTTATATGCAGAGTACATCATGTGAAATGCCAGGCTGGATGAAGCACAAGCTGGGATCAAGATTGCCAGGAAAAATATCAATAACCTCAGAAATGCAGATGACACCACCTTTGTGGCAGAAAGCGAAGAGGAACTTAAGAGCCTCTTGATGAAAGTGAAAGAGGAGAGTGAAATAGATGGCTTAAAACTCAACATTCAAAAAATGAAGATCGTGGCATCTGGTCCCATCACTTCTTGGCAAATAGATGGCGAAACAATGGAAAGAATGGCAAATTTCATTTTCTTGGTCTCCAAAATCACTGCAGATGGTGACTGCAGCCATGAAATTAAAAGACGCTTGCTCCTTGGAAGAAAATCTATGACCAACTTGCTGCTGCTGCTGCTGCTAAGTTGCTTCAGTTGTGTCCGACTCTGTGTAACCCCATAGACGGCAGCCCACCAGGCTCCCCCGTCCCTGGGATTTTCCAGGCAAAAACACTGGAGTGGGTTGCCATTTCCTTCTCCAATGCATGAAAGTGAAAAGTGAAAGTGAAGTCGCTCGGTCGCTTAAACAGCGTATTAAAAAGCAGAGATGTTACTTTGCCAAGAAAAGTCCATCTAGTCAAGGCTATGGTTTTTCGAGCAGTCATGTATGGATGTGAGAGTTGGACTATAAAGAAAGCTGAGCGCTGAAGAATCGATGCTTTTTAACTGTGGTGTTGGAGAAGACTCTTGAGAGTCCCTTGGACTGCAAGGAGATCAAACCAGTCAATCCTCAAGGAAATCAATCCTGAAAATTCATTGGAAGGACTGATGCTGAAGCTGAAACTCCAAAACTTTGGCCACCTAATACGAAGAACCGACTCATTGGAAAAGACCCTGAGGCTGGGCAAGATTGAAGGCAGGAGGAGAAGGGGATGACAGAGGATGAGATGGTTGGATGGCATCACCGACTCAATGAACATGAGTTTAAGCAAGCTCCGGGAGTTGGTGATGGATAGGGAGCCTGGTGTGCTACAGTCCGTGGGTCGCAAAATGTTGTACACAACTGAGCAACTGAGCTGAACTGAACTGAAGTAAGCCAGGTAAAAACAATATCATATGATACCACTTTCATGAGGAGTTTAAAGATGACACAAATGAACTTACTTACAAAACAGAAACAGACTCACAGATATACAAAACAAACTTCCTGGTTGCCAAAGGGGAAAAGAAGGAGGTGGGAATAATTAGGAATTTGGGATTAACAGATAGCATACTCAGTTCAGTTCAGTTCAGATATATACTGCTATATATAAAAGAGATAACAGGAACCTACTGTGTAGCACAGAGAACTATGTTCAATGTCTTATAATAATCTATAATGGAAAAGAATCTGCAAGAGTACATATACATATGCACATGTGTGTGTATAATTGAATCACTTGTCGGAAACTAATACATTGTAAACCAACTATTGGTTCAGTTCAGTAGCTCAGTCATGTCCAACCATCTCATCCTCACTCTTCCCTTTCTCCTCCTGCCTTCAATCTTTTCCAGCATCAGGGTCTTTTCCAATGAGTCAGTTCTTCATATCAGGTCGCCAAAGTTTCAGATTACCTATACATCAATCAAAAAAAAACACCCACCTTTTATTTACTAATGATCATTGCAGGAAACCTGGAAAATTCAGGGCATTCTAAAGGAGAAAATACGCAACAGCCCAGATGGGCGTCCCCGTGCCAGCTCTGTTTACTTGCTGGCATGTTCCCTCCAGTCTATCTGTTATGCAGACGCAGACTTACTTGTTTTGCATAATTACTGTCAGATTGTGGTTGCAGTTCTGTCTCCTGATTTTTCACGTAACAGATCCTGATTATTTCCCCATGCTGTTACGCAGTCTCTGAAAACATGATTTTTAATGGCTGAATACTATTTTACGGAACAGAGTGTTTAATAAATGACCTGTTCTTTGCTGTTTCCAGCTTTTAGGTATTACAGGTACTGCCGTGATGTTCACCCTGGTACCAAAGTCTATGCACACACATGGGAGGGTTTTCTCAGGGCGAATTCCTAGGAGTGAGATTGCCAGGCTGGCTACATGTTGCCAAATTGTCCTCCAGAAAGCTGCTAGCAATTACATTCCCAGCGGCGCTGTAAGAGATTTACGGCCACCAACGCAGCAGAGCAACATTATTTTGTCTCTGATGACTGCAAATGGCATCAGGATGTTTCAATGGGTACTTCTCTGCTCAGTAGTGAAAATGAGCACCTTTTTTTTTATAGGATTATCACCATGCGTATTTCATGCATGAAATTCCTATTTGTCTTTTATCCAGCCATCTATGCCTTGTTCATCTTACTGATTTGTGAGTGTCTTTTGTACATGGAGACTACGTCAGTCTTTTGTGTGTTGCAACATTTCTTAGCATCTCTGGGCTCTGTTTTGGGTTTCTCTCCTTAATATAAAGGAGGCTGTGTCCAGTCAAATGTCTTGAACTTCTTTATTGTTACTGTTTTGGATTTTTTTTTTTTTTTGAAATAAGATTCAGAAAGGTCTTTCTCAACCAGAGATCAGTTCACCGTAGATTTCACTTTTCTGTGACAAGGGCTCAGTCACACCTCACCTGGAATGCGGAATTTTTCAGGGAGTGCAACAGTGATGTACTCTCAGCTTCCATGGGGGTACCTGCTTCACTGGGGGGAGGGGCCTGCTGTGGGTGGATGCCTGATCCCACCTGGGGTCTATGCCAGAGGCTGTGGAGCCAGACTGCCCTACCGTTTCTCTGCAGAAGGTAGCACAGCTCAGCAGATTCTGCATGTGCGCTGTGGACCCTGGGCCTCCACCCCGGACAGAAGGCTTCAGCCTTGGCCTTGAAAACATGGCCATCACCCGGACGACCAGCTGCAGCAATAGGACTAGAGAGCACCCTCTCATGCCCAGGTGTGAGACACCCAGGGTATCCATCCACACGCGAGAGAGGCTCTGCCTGGGGTGGAGAGGTTGTGACCAATTGGTGGGATTTGGGGGTTGCACACAGCTGTGGTCTCATTCACATCCATAGTGAGTCCTGGGGTTATGCAGGATATTTCTTCGAGTTCTCATATGGTTCTGTACTTTACAGCTATTCATGAGTCCGTGTGTTCATTCATTGACTCGTTCAATTGTTCACTTTGCTGGGAGCTGGGGATTCAGTGGCGAATGAACTTAGGAGTCAGAGAGTATCAGCCAACAAAGGATGTATAATATCAGCTCAGACAGTGGGGGGGAAACTGGGCCGGGGACAGCCAGTGGGGCCCAGTGTGGGACCATAGATGTGGAGGCAGAAGGCTTGTTCCAGTAGACATTTGAGAAGGGTCTGGCTGAAGTCATCAAGCCGTGCAATGGTCTGGAGTCAGGATTCCAGGCAGGGGGCTGTGCAGACAGAAGCTCCAGGAATTTATTCTGGAATCAGGGATGAAACCGGGACTCAGCTTTAATAGACCCTAGGCCCCCTTATTAACTGGCTCCATCTTCCCCGTGAATTTGAAAGGCTGCCTTCATAACACACTAAATTAGTATATGGAGTAGGCACTGTTCCGGGGCACTGCATGGGGGTCTGTGTGAAACCTCACTTAAGGAGCTATGGTGGGGCTGGGGACTGGGCAAAGAGAGACACTGATGGATCCTTGGGACACGTGGGCGTCATCCTCAGACTCTGGAGTCTCCTGACTCACAGGCTGTGCCTGGAAATACATGGCTTTTAGCCCCACTAGAAGCCAAAGTCCAGTCCTCACGCTTTGGTTTGAACTACTATATAAGAATTCCTAGAAAGCGCAAGCATTTCCTTCTGCCTCCCCACCCCGACACCCCTCCTGCCACTCCCCTGGCCCCAGAGTTCCTACAAGTCAGTTCCAGGGAGATCCAACTGCTCCTGGAAGGCAGATTCCCACTTGAAGGAGCCCACATGCCCCGCCTTGACGGTAGGGCTTTCTAGGCGGGCACTAGGGGAGGATTTGCTCGATGGGGATCCTGGGCCGCTGGAAGCAGATCTGGGGTGGCACCCCTTCCCTGTAAGGGGGGGCCTCCCAGGAATGAAGCCCCCTCCGTTTTGGAAACAGCGTGCATGTGTGGAAGGCCAGGGCATCCACACATCCTGTCCTGCCTCCCTGGGTCAGGTGGGGTCAAGAGGAAACACGCTCTTCCCCAGGTCACTCAGCAAGTACTGGCAGAGCTGACTGGGCCTGCTGGGAGAATAGAAATGGAAATTAATCATGGCTGGCCCCAGGTGGGAATGAACTGATGGGAATGAACATCACTTGGCCTGGTTCATGGAAGAACTGTGCTTTCAATGGTGTCAGTGGGTACAGTCTAAGTTATTTCCCTCCAGAATAAAGGTGGATTTACCAGGACACAAATAGGTAAAATCAGAAAGGAAAATGGGGATATTTCTACCAACCTTACAGAGATAAAAAGGATTATAAACTAATACTATGAATACCAATGAACTAGATAACCTGGAATAAATGGATAATTTACTTGCAATACAAAAAATACCTAAACTGACTCAAAAAGAAATAGAAAATCGAAATAGATCTATAATGAGTAAGGAGATTATATTAGTAATCAAAAACTTCCCAACAAAGAAAAACCCAGGACCAGATGGCTTCACAGGTAGATTCTATCAAATATTTAGAGAAGAATTAACACCAGTCCTCAAATTCTTTCAAAAGATTGAAGAGGATGAAACACTTCCTAAGTTATTGTACAGGGTCAACATTACTGTGAAGCCAAAGTCAGATAAGGACCTTACAAGGAAAGGAAACCACAGACGAATATCTCTCATGAATAGAGATGCTAAATTTCTTAACAAAATATTATCAACTGGAATCCAGCAGTATATTAAAAAGATTATATATCCCATCCAAGTGGGATTTACCCCAGGAAGGCAAGGTTGGTTCAACATAAGAAAACCAGTCAGTGTTAGGCACTACAATACTAGAAGGAAGAAAAAATTACTTGTGATCTTCTCAGTTATCTGAGAGAGATATTTAACAAAATCCAAAACCCTGTCATGATAAAAACTCTAGAAAAATTAGGAGTAGGGAGAAAACTACCTCAATGTGATAAAGGATATTAGTGGGAAAAAGTATGACAAAGCTAATGTCATAGTCAGTGGTTAAGGATGAAAGTGTCACAGTAAAATCAGAAACAAGACAAGGATATCTGCTTTTACCGTTTTTTATTCAACATGGTACAAGAAGTTCTAGGCAGGACTGTTAGGCAAGAAAATACATAAACAGAAGGTATCCAACTTGGCAAGGAAGATATAAAATTATCTGTTCACAAAGGACGTGATCCTATGTCCTAAAAAAATCCTAAGGAATCCACAAGAAAACTCCTAGAACAAACAAACAAATTCAGCAAAGTTGCAGGGTAAAATATCAGCACACAAAAATCAGCTGTGCTCTACACACCAGCAACCAACAATCTGAGCAGGAAATTCAGCAACTCCATTTCCAGTAGCTTCTAAAAAAAAAAAAAAAAAACATTTAGGAAGAATAAATCTAACAAAGGAAGTGAAAGATTTGTATGCTGAAAACCACAAAACATTGCTGAAAGAGATGAGAGAAGATCTAAATAAATGAAAGGACATCCCATGTTCATGGATAGAAAGACTTAACATTGTTAAAATGTCTCTGTTACCCTAAGTGATCTATAGGTACAATAATTCCTATGGCAAGTCCAAGAAACTTCTTCATAGAAATGAAAATGACGATCCTCAAAGGCATAGAAGTTGCAAGGAGCTTCAAAGGGTCAAAATAATCTTGAAAAAGAAGAATAGAAGTTAAAGAACTCCCACAGGGTGGGAACAACTTCAAAACTTACTACAAAGCTATAGAAATTAAAATGATGCAGTGTGGAACTAGCATAGGACAAACACATGGACCAATGGATTAAAATAGAGCCAGAGATGAACACTCACATACATGGTCAGCTGATTTTTCAACAAGTGTGCCAAGAACACTCAGTGAAGAAAGGACAGTCTTTTCAACAAATAGTTCTGGGAAAACTGGCCATCCACATAAAAAAGATTGAAATTAAACTTTTACCTTACGGTATAGACAAAAATTAACTCAAAATGTAGAAGGAAGGGATAGTTAGGGCTTTGGGGATGGACATGTACACACTGCTATATTTGAAATGGATCATCAACAAGGACCTATTGTGTAGCACAGGAAACTCTGCTCAGTGTTACGTGGCAGCCTGGATGGGAGGGGGGTTTGGGGGAGAGTGGGCACATGTGTATGTACGGCTGAGTTCCTTGGCCGTCCTCCTGAAACTATCACAGCATTGTTAATTGGCTATACTCCACTAGAAACAAAAAATTAAAAAATTAACTCAAAACGGATTGACCCCTAAACAGCTAAAACATAAAACTCAAGGAAAATATTTATGACACTGCATTGCACTATAGTTCTATGGCTATGACCCCAAGAGCACAGGTAACAGAAGAAAAAATATATAAATTAGTCTGAAAGAAATTTTGTGCATCAAAGGACATTACTGCAATCAAGAAAGTAAAAAGATACCCTACATGATGAGAGGAGTATTTGCACATCAGTCCTCCGACGAAGGCTTAATATCCAAATATTTAAAGAACACCTTTAACTCAACAACAGCAAAAACACAATTGCAAAATGAGCAAAGGACTTGAATAGACATTTCTTCAAGGAAGATCTAAAAATGGCCAATAGCCCAAGAACAGATACTCATCATCATCAGTCATTAGGGAAATACAAATCGAAACCGCAATGAGATTCCACCCCAGACCCACTAGGAAGGCTGTCATTAAACAGAAGCGTGGGGGGAATAACAACTGTGGTGTGGATGCCGAGGAACTGGAACCCTTGAGCACTACTGGTGGGAATATAAAATGATGCAGTCACTGTGGAAAACAGTTTAGTGTTACCTCAACAAGTTAAACACAGAACTACTGAGCAACATGACCCAGCAGTTCCCCTTCTAGGTAAATACCCCTGAAGAATGCTGGGACTCTATAATGGATATCCGTGCATCAGTGCCTACAGCAGCATTACTCACAACAGACAGAAGGCAGAAACCATTGAAGTGTGCACCAGTAGATGAATGGATAAAGGAAACGTTGTCGATACCTACAGTGGAATAATACTCAGCCATAAAAAATGACTTCCCTATAGCTCAAACAGTGAAGATTCTGCCTGCAATGCCGGAGATAAGGGTTTGATCCCTGGATTGAGAAGATCCCCTGGACGAGGGAATGGCAACCCACTCCAGTATTCTTGCCTGGACCATTCCATGGACAGAGAAACCTGGCGGGCTACAGTTCGTGGGGTCGAAAAGAGTTGGACACGACTGAGCAACTAACACACGTGTAAAAAGGATTGAAACTCTGAGGTATGCTACAAGGATGAACCTTGAAAACATCACGCTAAGTGACAAGCCAGACACAAAAGGACACATACTGTATCCCATTGATATGACTTCTCTGTTTATATGCAGCCCCTAGAATAGGCAGATTCATAGAGAAAGACAAAGGTCCGAGGGTGAAAGGGATTTGGGGCTAGTGGAGGAGCTGGAGAGAGTTCAGTGGAGCTCGAGGGTCCTGATGGGCAGGGCCCTGGAAGGGCTGGATGTCATGTTGTTCAGTCGCTAAGTTGCGTCTGACTCTGAGACCCCAGGGACTGCAGCATGCAGACTCCCCTGTCCTTCACTATCTCCCAGAGTTTGCTCAAACTCATGTGTGTTGAGTCAGTGATGCCATCCAACCATCTCATCCTCTGTCGCCCTCTTCTCCCACACCCTCAGTCTTTCCCAGTTACAGGGTCTTCTCCGTGAATCAGCTCTTCACATCAGGTGGTCAAAGTATTGGAGCTTCAGCTTTAGCATCAGTCCTTCGAATGAATATTCAGGATTGATTTCCTTTAGGATGGACTGGTTGGATCTCCTTGCAGTCCAAGGGACTCTCAAAAGCCTTCTCCAGCACCACAGTTTGAAAGCCTCAATTCTTCCATTCTCAATCTTCTTTATGGTCCAACTCTCACATCCATACATGATTGCTGGAAAAACCGTACCTTTGACTACACGAACCTTTATCAGCAAAGTTGCTTTTAACACACTGTCTAGGTTTATCACAGCTTTTCTTCCAGGAATCAAGGTTCTTTTGATTTCATGGCTGCAGTCACCATCTGCAGTGATTTTGGAGCCCAAGAAAATAAAGTCTGACACTCTTTCCATTTTTTTCCCTGTCTACTTGCCATGAAATAATGGGACAGGATGCCATGATCTTAGTTTTTTGAATGTGGAGTTTCAAGCCAGTTTTTCATGGGGACTCAGAATGTTCTTGGGTTTTGAGTTTTCAGCGCCCCTGCTTCCACCCACCCATCTGCCATCACCTACCAATCCTCGCATCCACCCTACTCATTCATCCACCCACCTACCCATCCACTCATCCACCCATGCATCGCCATCCACCTCCTATTCATTGTTTTTCCACCTGTGACTGTTAATTTTGTGTATGAAGTTGACTGGGCTCCAGGGGCCCCAAACATTTGATTAAACATTATTCTGTAGGGGTGTTTCTAGATGAGAGTAACATTTGAATCCATCGTCTGAGTAAAGCAGATTGAAAGTGCAAGTCGCTCAGTCGTGTCTGACTCTTTGCAACCCCATGAACTATACAGTCCATTCAGTTCTCTAGGCCAGAATACTGGAGTGTTCCAGCACTCGGTGTTCCAGGAGGGCAGCTGTTTCCTTCTCCAAGGGATCTTCCCAACTCAGGGATCAAACCCAGATCTCCCACATAGCAGGCAGATTCTTTACCACCTGAGCCACCAGGGAAGCCCAAGAATACGTGCAGTGGGTAGCCTATCCCTTCTTCAGGGGATCTTCCAGACCCAGGAATCAAACCAGAGTCTCTTTCATTGCAGGTGGATTCTTTACCAACTGAGCTACCAGGGAAGCCCCAGACTGGATGGGCCTTGTCTAATCAGTTGATATAGACCCAGGTATCTGAATAGAACAAAAGGCTGTTTCCCCTGAGTAAGATGGAACTCCTCCTGCCTGAGTGACCTTGAGCTGGGACATCAGCCTTCTCCGGCCTCAGGCTGAACCGTCTCTCTTCCTGGATCTCCAGCATGATGTCCTCTGGACTAGAACCACACCATGAGCTCTCCTGGGCCTCAAGTTTCTGGACTCAGACTGGAGCTAAGCCACCAACTCTGCTGTGCCTCCAGTCTCCCAGCTGGGGCTCTTGGGACTTGTCAGCCTCCATCATCTCATGAGCCAGTTCCTTATGATAAACCTCCTCCTGTACACACACCTATTGGTTCTGTCTGTCTGGAGATTCTGACCATCCCCATCCATCCACCTCGTAGCATCTCTTACGTCTCCCCTGGATGCTGAGTCCCATGCTGTGTGCTGGGACTCTTGTCAACATGCTTCAGACACATACACGAAATCCCACGGAAGCATGTCTGTGCACGCGTGTGCTCATCTGCACACCAACAGACAGATTCGTTGGCCCCCCACGCCCGGCACAAACGCGCAGACGGTCAGAGGCTGAATGTACATCCATGCAGAGAGGTGCATCCCTCACAGACGGTCCCAAGGCACAGACACCTGTGACCGACGAACACAGGTGCCAGGCGTGTGAGCTCAGCCCGTACCTGCGTGCAGCGGCGGGACCTGCCGGGTGAACATCACACACACCCGTGTGTGCAGGGGAAGCCTCGGGCGTGCCCATTTGTGAACACACGTGGACGCCTGAGACTAACACGCTCAGGTGCGCGGATGGTCTCTGGGGCATGCACACACTCCCTCCCCCGGCCCACACGCTCACGCACATGCTCACACAGACCCACAGGCGTGTTCTCAGGGCCCCACGGCCACCCGTGGTGGTGAGAAGTTTCCACGTCCCACTGCCAAGCAGTTGCCGGTTGGAAGTTGCTTCATTGCTGCTGAAGCCCAGGACCCATCAGCAGTTTCCAACTCAGGCCAGCTCGTGAGGTGGGTGCCCTCAGGGGCCTTGGCTGCCTGGTAACCAAACCCAGGCTGGCGTCAGGAACGCAGGCAGTGGGAGGGGGGAGGGAAGCGTGTTCGCCCAATAATCTGAACTGAGCGTGGGGCTGGCCGTGCCCACTGTGGGCACATGAAAGGCAGGTGGTGCTGGGCTCCCTCCCTGCTCCTCACGTCACCCCCACTCTTGGCCCCTAGGAAGCCCCCCTGGGGACTGGACCCCCTGGCTCCCCATGTGCTCTGACACAAGTGCCCTCCGAGGGGTCCTGGAGGCTCCCCGGGCCGTCCCAGCCCCACAGTCCTCAGCTCTGTGGGCCCCTCGGCCTTGACCGTCCTCAGCTGGACTTGCCCCCTTGCCTCTGCCCCGCACCCCCAGCCTTCCTTCATCTCTTCTTTACCTGGGTGTGCTTTCCATCACCCCTGAGCCAGGCCTTGGAACACGGAGGCTGGAGAAGCCGGTTGGACTGGCCGGCGTGCTGAGGAGGGATGCTGAGGATGGACCCGGGAGGTAGGGCAGGGATGCTAAGATGCATCCGAGGCGGCCACATCAGAACGATGAGGGAGCATGGATGTGCGGCCACCGTGACCCAGGTGGATGGGTCAGCTCTGCTCTGAGGACGTCTGTGGGCTGTGAAATGTGAGCTTCCGGTTGCCCTGCAAGGAATCCCCCCACCCTCGACTTAGAAACAAGGCATCCTTAGAGTCTGCTTCCCCAAGTGGTCCCACCGTCCCTCCCCACGGACGCTGACCCTCCCCGTGGATGCTGACCATCCCCGCAGACGCTGATCCTCCGGGCCATTTCCTGGATGAACCTCGGTCCCCCACGAGGGGGACTTGCGTGGACCATCTCTGCCCTCCCCTCTGCCTCCCACTCTAGCCTGGAGCTCTAAGGCCACATCCTTAGGGTGGGCCTTCCCTCACCTCCTCACCAAGACAGCTCCACCTGCGACCAGCATTCAGAGCACCACGAGCCAGTCTCTTTGCAGAACTCAGCACTGTGCATGTTTTCTATGCATTTGCATTTTTAATTTAGTTCCCTTTGGGAAGGAATCATGTCTGACTTTGGTCACCACGGCACTCCTAGAGTCTGGTATACAAAAGATGCTCAATAAATAATCGTGATGTGAATGGAAAAGGTGGGGGTGGGGTGGTCTGGATCATCTCCGGAGCGGGCAGAGAGCCGCACTCTATGACATGAGCTGGGTTCTGTGTCATTTCTTCGCCCTAGTCAGACTACTTCAGTGCCGGGACCCGAAGTTCGGGTGCTAGGCCATCTCCTCCCCTCTCCTTAGGGAGAGGGGCCCATGTCCCAGTTTCTCGGGCTGGCTGCCATCACAGCCCCTCCCCTGCTGGGTCCCACCCCAGGCGACCTCTCAGCTCTCAGACTCAGGCCAAGTGGAGACGTCTCCTCTGTCCGCGTGGCCTCCGGGTATACGTGGGGCCCCTGTCCTCCCCCAGCTCCTGGGTGCAGGCGCGAAGGAGATGCTGAGATGCCCTGAGTGTCTCTTCTGTAACCGTGCCCCCGGGGGTCCAGGGAGCACTCAGGCCACAGGGAGGAGGAGCAGGGGGCGCCCGCTTATCCTCACCCCTGGGCTCCTCTTCAGGCTGCCGGGGGGCTGAGGCCCCCACAGAGCTCTGGAAAGATGTCATCAAGGGGCACGCTTTGCTCCCTGGATGACTTTGACCTTCAAAGTGAGTTTTCTGGGCTGGTTCTGTTGGGCTTTTCTGGAGCAGGAGAGGTGCGTGCTCAGCCAGGCGGTGCCTCTGGGCCTCGGGACGGGGTTGGGGAGAGCTCTGTAGGCGGGGCTGGAGGAAGGAGGGGGCTCCCTGGACTATCACAGGGGGGCTTAGGAGCCAGGGCACCCTGGCAGGGGTTTCTGCTGCCTCCACCCTGCTGTCCATCTCTGGGACCTGCTCTGAGAGGTCCTGTCCGTCAGGGCGGGGGCCTTGTCCACCTGGAGACTTGCTCTCTGCAGTGAGGAGGGGGTGAGGACTGGCACTGCAGATGGCAGAGGCTGGCAGAGGAGGGCCCCAGCCCTCTCCCCAGATCCCTTCCCAACTCTGCCTGTCAGCCTGTTCAGGTGCCACCAGCTGCCAGCCAGCTTCCTCCCCAGCCCCTGTGCCTGCCCGTCCCGCTGGGGCGAAATGGCTGAACTTTGACAGGAAACATCCTGCTTTGTGGTTGGGGGTCTTGGACCTGCTAAACTCAGGGCTCATGTCCTCAGGACTCCCGGCTTGCAGAGAGACCAGCCCCACCCTGCTCTGCCACCACCCCTGGCAGAGGGGCTCTGACCCTGCTCCCAGGGGCTGCTCAGTGGAGGCACAGAGTCTTTATCTGGTGCAAGAAGCTGCAAGGATCCCATCAGGGCCCCGGGGGACCTGGCTGTTTCCCACAACTTTCCTCCCTGAGCCCGGCGGCCCCCCGAGGCCCTCTGGGGGCTGGGAGCAGAAGTGGCCTCGTTTCCCAGGCCCGAGGAAGGGCAGAGGCTGTGGGCGGGCCCTGCGGTGCAGACGGCCTGCCGGAGTCTCTCCGCCTGTCCCCACAGCTTGGGGTTCAGGCAGGGGGAGGGGCCTGGGCAGGAGGAAAGGGTATGCAGGGCAGGGCCCAAGGATGGGGGCCGAAGCAGGCGGTCTTCCATCCCTGGTTCCCCATTGCCCCCGGAAAGCCCACCCTCCATCCACGGTACAGGCCCAGCCCCTCTAGCCCCACGCCTCCTTTCAGATCCTCCACGGAGCCAGGCACCCCGGGGCCTTTGCACAGAGTTTCCTGACCCTGGGATACTTCTCTGACTCCCACTTTTGCACCTGGCCATCCCTCCCTCTTTGGGCCACCCCCAGTCTCAAATCAGACTGGGTGCCCACCATAAGCTCATCCACTCCTTTATGGAGCCCTACAATTTTAGCTTTCTCCATCATTTATGCCACCTTGACTCTGCCCACTGGCAGACTGCTCGAGGGCAGGGGGAACTGTCCTGCCCGTGGATACACCCATGCCACAGGGCCGGAACTGGCCCCGGACACTCAGAGATGGTGGGAGGGCGGAGAGCCGCCACTCACAAGTCCAGTTGCCTCCTTCCACAGACGTTGAGGGCTTCCCTGGTGGCTCAGACGGTGAAGAATCTCCTGCCATGCAGGAGACCTGGGTTCGATCCCTGGTCGGGAAGATCCCCCGGAGAAGGGAATGGCAACCCACTCCAGTGTTCTTGACTGGAGAATCCCACAGACAGAGGAGGCTGGCAGGCTACAGTCCATGGGGTTGCAAAGAGTCTGACACGACTGAGTGACTGACACTTTCACTTTCACAAAACCTGAGCGTCAAAGAATTGATGCTTTCAAATTTGTGGTGCTGGAAAAGACTCTTTTGAGTCCCTTGGACAGTGAGGAAATCAAACCAGTCAATCCTAAAGGAAATGCACCTTGAATATTCACTGGAGGGACTAATGGTGAAGCTGAAGCTCCAATACTTTGGCCACCTGATGGGAAGAGCCAACTCATTGGAAAACCCACTGATGCTGGGAAATATTGAAGGCCTTTCCCCAGCAAGACTCACATCTTTCCACCTGCCTCAGCTGGAGACACCTGGCCAGCCACCTCACTGTGCAGGGGTGCACCCCCTCATTCAGACTTCCACCCAAGCTCCGGGGGCTTCTGGCTTCACCTGACTACCTGTGGGGTTTTGCTGCCCTTTCAAATCAATTTAACAAGGATCCTAGGACTGCAGCTTCAAAGGCCACTTCTCAAAAGACCTCCTTTTCATTCAGGCTCCCCTCTAAAGATGGTGGCGCCAGTTTTGCAGATTAATAAACAGGGCTGCTGCGGCCGAGTGCGTGAAGCTTCCATCAGGATCCTTTGTGTGGCCCCCTGACCCCAGCCACCAAGCTGGGACCCTGGCCCCCCGACAATGCCCATCCAGCCTGGGTGGCACTGCACGATCCCACTTGAAAAGGCCTTTCGCCGGGGCTGCCTTTTAAGAGGGGACAGTTGGCAGGAGGCCTGGCGCCTATTCATGCAGAACGGCAGTGAAAAGTGCTCGGAGCCAGTGTCAGGAGTGGGCAGCGCCCAGAGCAAGGGGCCGCCAGGGCTGCGGGAAGCCGGTCGCTAGGCGACGGGGCCCCCAGGCATCTCCCGGCTGCCTCTTAGAGCTCCCGAGAGGGCCCTGTCCTGGCCCCACTTGGGCGCCCAGGAAGGAGGACCGGGGTGCTTGGGATCCTGCTCCCTGTCTCTTTGCCAGGTTGGCCAGGAGGGGCTGGGAGACGAGATTCAGCTGTGTGCCCTCTCTGGGCCTCCTTCAGTGATGGGCTGCGCAGGATATTCCCAGCATCCTTTGCTGCTTAGATTCTTCAAGGGTCCAGCTCTCCAGGCAGGAGCTGGATCTTTGAGGTGGGTGGAGCTGTTTGGTTGCTAGGTGGAATCTCTGCCCACATGCTGCCCCAGCCCCATGCTCTGATTTCTGGCTTCTCCCTCTTGTCTCGAGCATCCTGATAACCCTCCACTCTGCCCTCCACCCCCCAGGGATTTAGCTCTAGGATGAGCCCTGGGGACCCTTGGAGCCCTTGACTGGCCAGAGTGCAGCTTGGTCTACTTTAGATGAGGGCCACCACGTTCTCTCTGTCCAGTCTCAGGCCATGTGACTGACCCTCTGCCAATAACAGGCCTGCAGCTCTCCCTGTCCTGGCCTTCTCTTCCCCTCCCCTTGCACATCTGCCTCCCAACCCCATCCGTCACCACCCCTCCCCTCCCTCCTCCATCCTCTCGCTGTCTGTCCTGCTGCCCCTTGTCCCTCATACCCGTCCTAACGTTCAGGCTCTGCCCTCGGCCACTGACCTGACCTGCCCCCTCCAGGCACATGCCTGCCGCTGTCTCCCACATGCTATGTGGGATGTTAAGGCTGAAGGGGTCAACAAAACCCCTCTTTCCAGCCACCCCCAGACATAGAAGGGCAGGGCCTGATGCCCTCTGAAGAGAGACCCCCAGGGCCCAGGGGTGGGACAGTTCAGGGTGGAGGCATGTCACCTGCATGCTCCCACTTTCTTGTGGGAGGAGCTTAGGCGTGGAGCCAGGAGATAAGAGGAGGCAGGTGCAGCATCTCCCCTCCTAGCCCCAGCAGATCGCCTTGAGGAGATAGAATAGGATTGAATGGTTGCCTTGTGTTGAAGTAGCAGAGGCCTGGAGGGTGGCGGGAGCAGGGAGAGGAGAGGGTTAATCCCCCCTCACACCAGCTCCTAAGAGCTGAGTACTAAGTTCTTGGGAGTTTGAGGAGCTGGCTGTTAACCATGACCAGGATAGAAAATCAAACTATACAAGCTCAGGGTTACATAAAACCGATTAAAAAGTCACTGTCATGTGCTCAAACCTCATCACTTCCTAATTATTCTACTAGTACCTATGCTCTGACCTCATATGGTCTTCAGGTCCATAGATGGACATACACACTAGTGCAGCTGTACGCGCCTGCCAAATTCTGCTCAGTGACTTCACTTTGGCAGTTTGCTACCAGCCATCATGGGAGTATTTATACTGTGGAAATTGGCATATATGACCGATGGCTTTGTTAACTGTACATTTAAGAATGAGCTGGAGAAAATGTCAATGCAGATTAAATTGAAGAGTGTAGCATTTGGGGGCTTCCCAGGTAGCGCTAGTAATAAAGCACCTGCCCGCCAATGCAGGTGACATAAGAGATGTGGGTTCGATCCCCTGGAGAAGGGCATGGCTAGCCACTCCAGCATTCTTGTCTGGAGAATCCCACGGACAGAGGAGTCTGGCAGGCTATATACAGTCCATGGGGTCACAAAGAGTGGGACACAAC
Organism: Bos indicus; assembly: GCF_029378745.1. NCBI lineage: Eukaryota > Metazoa > Chordata > Mammalia > Artiodactyla > Bovidae > Bos > Bos indicus. The sequence goes on along the minus strand of NC_091788.1, from coordinate 47,196,729 downwards.
TGAAGTGACTTAGCATTAGCGTTCTGTAGCTGTTCTAGTGTGAACAGCATAGGAAATTGGATTCAAATTCAAAGCATAGGAATTCCAGGATTCAAAACCAATTACCCCCATTCAGCAAAGAAGTAGCTCCCATTCTTGACAAATGAGTACAACTCCAACATTACATCTCTCTTATTTTACTTAGGTGCTAATCACCTCTGCAAGGTGAACGAAGATGTCCACCAACAGGATGGCACCCATTCATAAACAGCAGAGTAAATTGGTGACCGGAAGTTGATGACTGAAACTGACTGGAAAAGACCAGTTTTTATCCCAATCCCGAAGAAGGGCAATGCCAGAGCATGTTCAAACTACCGCAAAATTGCACTCATTTCACATGCTGGCAAAGTAATGCTCAAAATCCTCCAAGCTAGGCTTCAACAACATATGAACTGATAACCTCAAGACGGACAAGCAGATTTAGAAAAGGCAGAGGAACCAGAGATCAAATTGCCAATAGTCACTGGATCATAGAAAAAGCAAAAAAAAACTCCAGAAAAACATCTATTTTGTTTCATTGGCTATGCTAAAGCCTTTGACTGTGTGGATCACAACAAACTGTGGGAAATCCTTAAAGAGATAGGAATACCAGACCACTTTACCTACCTCCTGAGAAACCTGTATGCAGGTCAAGAAGCAACAGTTAGCACCGGGCATGGAACACGGACTGGTTCAAAGTTGGGAAAGGAGTGCATCAAAGCTGTATATTATCACCCTGCTTATTTAACTTATATGCAGAGCACATCATGTGAAATGCCAGACTGGATAAAGCACAGACTGGAATCAAGATTGCTGGGAGAAATATCAATAACCTCAGATCTGCAGATCACCCTTATGGCAAAAAATGAAGAGGAACTAAAATCCTCTTGATGAAGGTGAAAGAGGAGAGTGAAAAAGTTGGCTTAAAACTCAACATTCAAAAAACTAACATCATGGCATCTGGTCCCATCACTTCATGGCAAATAGATGGGGAAACAATGGAAACAGTGACAGATTTTTTTAATTCCAAAATCAGTACAGAAGGTGACTGCAGCTGTGAAATTAAAAGACGCTTGCTCCTTGGAAGAAAAACTATGACAAACCTAGACAGCATATTAAAAAGCAGAGATATCACTTTGCTGACAAAGGTCTGTACAGTCAAAGCTATGGTTTTTCCAGCAGTCACGTATGGATGTGAGATTTGGACCATAAGGAAGACTGAGCGCCGAAGAACTGATGCTTTCGAACCATGGTGTTGGAGAAGACTCTTGAGAGTCCCTTGGACTGCACGGGGATCAAATGAGTCAATCCTTAAGGAAATCAATCCTGAATATTCACTGAAAGGACTGAAGCTGAAGCTGAAACTCCAATACTTTGGCCACATGATGTGAAGAGCCAATTCACTGGAAAAGACCTTGATGCTGGTAAAGATTGAAGTCAGGAGGAAAAGGGGATGACAGAGGACAAGATGGCTGGATGGCATCACCGACTCGATGGACATGAGTTTGAGCAAGCTCCGGGAGTTGGTCATGGACAGGGAGGCCTGGCGTGCTGCAGACCATGGGGTCACGAAGTGTCCAACATGACTGAGTGACTGAACTAAACTGAAAAACATTTGATGAACAGTGGTAATTCTTAATCATCTTCATGTAATGTAATTTATAAACATTTCCTCTTATGGCTGGCCTTCCTGTGTCTTGTTTAAGAAATCACTGCAGTTTGGGAGAGAATGGATACATGTGTGTGTAGGGCTGGTGGGCGTCCCAGGAGGTGCTCGTGGTAAAGAACTCACCTGCCACTGTAGGAGACACAAGAGATGTGGGTTCGACCCCTGGGTCAGGAAGATCCCCTGGAGGAGGGCATGGCAACCCAGTCCAGTATTCTTGCCTGGAGAGTCCCATGGACGGAGGAGCCTGGTGGGCTATGGTTCATAGAGTTGCAAAGAGTTGGAAATGACCAAAGGCACTGAGCATGCACGCACATGTGTATGGCTGAGTCCCTTTTCTGTCCGCCTGAAGCTATCGCAGCATTGTTAATCAGCTATATTGTAATATGAAATAAAAGCCTTTTTAAAAAAAGAAATCATCTGCTCCATCGTCATAAAGACCTTCTTTTCTATTTCCTGTAAGTGTCCCATCAGATCTGGGATCCATCAGGAGCTGATCTGTGTGTTGCAGGGTGAAGGCCAAGACACAGCTTCTCTTAGGAGGACCCATTAACCCAAAGTCACGTAAAGAAAAGGCCTGCCGTGGCCCCTTCGGCCTGGCACATGAGCCCCTGTGGGGCTCCCTGAACCATTGGTGGATGGGGTTGTCTGGACCAGTGCTGCACTGAGATACTATTGCCCTGTTACTGGCCTTGAAATTTGCCATCAGCCCTCAGCTTGTTTAAGAGCTTCACTCGTCTTGGCCCTTTGCAATTTCCCATGAATTCTGGAGTCTGCCTGTCAATGTCCTGCAAGAGAGAGTTTGCCAGGAAAATATGGAGTGAAGCAAAGCATGTCGCCGGAAGAGGAAATCAACTCACACAGCCGTTCTTCCAGGAAAGTGGCACCGTCCTTGTTTCAGACCCTGGGGATCAGAGCTGAGCAGAATGGCATCATGCCACGGCCCTGGGACGTGGGGCCTGATGCTGCACACGGGGCACTGATGAGGAATTTGAGGTCTGATGGGAAAAGGTCAAGGTCACAGAGTTAAGTGCAAGCAAATGAATGCTAAAGCCCATTCATTCATTCATTCCACACATAGTAACTGAGCACTGTGCTGAATGCTGGGGTCCTGGTCCTTAGTTCTCTATATCTGCGCAATCTTTAGAACCAGAGAGACCACCGGAAAGGTGAGAGGAGGAGCCGGGGCAGAGATGAGCAGGGAGGCCACAGCCACTGACCTGCTTACCCACGGGGTAGAGGGAAACTTACAAATGGGAGGAAGGAGGAGATATTTCCAGGGTGAAGGAACAGCACGTGCAAAAGCCAGGAGGCACAAGAGCACCCCATGTGCTCAGAGACCCCAACTGACTCCTTGAGACGAAGCAGAGGAAGGAAAAGACCACGGGTGGTGGGAGGTCCCTGTCGAGGGGCCAGGCTCTGTCCTGGCGATGGAGGCGCCCTGGAGGGAGCAGGAAAAGCCAGAGTCCCCAGAGCAGCCCCGGCCTGTCCTGCGGAGGGGACAGCTGCCTGCGGAGGGGACCGTGGCCTGCAGCAGACCAAAGGCGAGGGGTCTGGGAGGAAGACCACAGAGGCATCAGCGAGACTTGAGGAGCCGGGATAAGAGGACACAGCCGGAGGCAGGGAGTGGGCTGTGGTGGTGGAGGGGGGGCGGTGCCTGGAGGAGGGGTCACGGAATCGGGGTAAGGAGGCAGATCCCCCACACAGATGCCAGACGGCCAGGCTTAGAGGATGTACCTGCAGGGGCGTCTGACCTCTGGGCACAGAAGCTGGGTCAGCATGGGGCGGGGGGAACGTGGGTGCAGCTTGGCGTCAGAGGTCTCCGGGCACCTCTGCCTGGGGTTCTGGCCTCAGCACAGGCCTGGCACACACCAGGTGCTCTATGAACCTCGGATGGATGGATGGATGACAAATGAATGAATGAACCAACGAGAAGATTCTCCATTCACAAGCTCAAGCCGTGTCCTGCTCCAAAGCCCTGTCTGTCCTTTCATCTGTCCCCCTGCTCCCCACCAAAGCCTTCGAGAGAGGTGGGGTGGTCCTTGGCCGCACGCCTGCCCCCTGCTGTGGCCTCCCCTCTCCCTGGATCAGCCTGGGGGCCCTCGCACCTGCCCCCCCCACATGGTTGCAGCCAATGGACCACTCTTTTAGGGGGTTATTCCAGCTCAGTGAGGGTGGCAAGCCAGCACCTGGGCATCCCTGGGTGCTAGCACTCCACCCAGCTGCAGCCCCGGACAAGACGGGACGCAGGTGAACTCCAGGGCCAGGAACACCGTGGGCAGTGCTGCCCTCCCTCCGCCTGCCACACCCCCGTTTACAGCCGTGGGAACAGAGGCCCGGAGGCAAAGGGCCAGCCCACGGTCCCAGCCCCTCCCCCCGGGCAGGGCTGCCTTCCAGACCTGGCGTCACACGGCCCACGCAGGGCTCATGCTCTGCCGTCACCGTGTTGAAATTCCTGATAGCTTTCGGGGCCCGGCGCCCCCTCGTGCCCATCACTGCCCAGCTGGTCCTGAGCCTGGGCACCTCTTCCTGGTGTGTGTGTGGTGTGCGGTGGGGAGGGGGCGCTCCTGGGTTTTCCTTTCACTGGAAGGCAGTTGTCCACTCCAGCACACAATGTCCTCTGATTGCATGCCAGGAAGTACATGAATAAAGGGCAGGAAAAAAGGAAACACTCAAACCTTTCCTGGTGAAAACGGAGCCCGTTTTAGCTCCGACGTCAGGGCGTCTGCGTGCCTTTGCCAACACTGGGGAGGAGTGGAGCCATGTGGGTCAGGGGAGGGCCCAGAAGGGCCCCTCAGGACACAGGGCCCGTGAGCTCTGCTTGGGGACCACGCGGAGCCACGGGCTGGGCAGTGGCCCCCAGGCCCCCAGGCGGGAGGCAGGGCGCAGACCTGGAGCCCTGGAAACTTTGCTCTGGTGGGGGCGCCTTTGGGAGAATCACGGGCCGTCCTGGGCCTCCTTTGGCTGGAATCTCCCGCTCGCCTGCCTCCCGGCGGGAGCCAGTAAGGGGCAAGGGGATGGGGAGGCTGTTTTCACGGGCTGGTTGGAGCGAGGTGAGAACCCTTCCATGGAGCCCGGCTCACCCACGTGCTCCATGAACCACAGCTGCTAACTGAGTGCTGACCCCCGGAGCCCTCCCTTGGGGTACCCCACCCCACCCTCCACAGCAGGGTCTTCTCTGGAGGGGCAAACGGGAAGCTCATGCCCTGGCAGCCGTTTCAGAGATGAGGTTGACTGCCTCGGTCCCACAGAGACCACCGTCTGGTGGTCTGAGCCCCTCTGGCCTCCGTCCACCGGCTTTCCGCGTCCACTGGGCGCAGCCTCAGGTGGGCCATGGGAGGGGCCCGGGTCAGGCGCCACTGTGGGGTCCCAGGGTGTTTCCCCAGCCGAGCCCTTTCCAGGGCGGAAACCACCATCCTCCGGCCACTCGGGCCCCTCGGAGAGCAGGCCTCTAGGTGAGGGGTCCGCTTTTCCCGGGTGTTGGAAAGCTGGGGCCCTCACGCTGGATTCCTCCCTGTAATCGGCTCCCACTGCCCTCTGCAAGGGGGGCCACAGGACAGCAGGGCAGACAGCGCTTGGGGCCCAGCTCCACACCTCCTTCCTGGACGGAGGGGCCCTCGTCTGACCTGAGGCTATGTAGGGCTGTGCGCTGCCTGAGATCGGGGGGAGGAAGGGGCACCTGGACTTGGTGTCAGGGCCGGTGAGGATGGGTCTCTGGCCTTTCTTTGCACATTAGAGAGCAAGGATCTCTGGTCAGCGGAGGTCCTGGTGGGTCCGTGATGGACACGCTGTGTGAATCAGACATCAGCCTTTATTTTTTCGAGCTGCTCAGATACTGCAGCATCGGCTTCCCAGGTGGCCCAGCGGTAAAGAACCCGCCTGTCAATGCAGGAGACGCAGGAGACCCGGGTTCAATCCCTGGGCTCGCAAGATCTCCTGGAGAAGGGAATGGCTACCTACTCCAGTGTTCTTGCCTGGAGAATCCCAAGGACAGAAGAGCCTGGTGGGCTTCAGTCCATGGGGTCACAAAGAGCCAGACATGACTGAGAGATGGAGCACGCATGAACGTTACTGCAGCATAACCAGCTCTATCCAGAGTGCTACACAACCAAACTCCACTTGACTGTGCAAGGGTCCCAGGGCAGCTAGGGGTCTGAGACTGAATCTGCTTGCTGGACACAGAGCCTACAGGCTTTGAGGTGGACCACACGCATGTTTGTGCTGGTCGCCATCACTCCTCTCGCGATTTGGCAAGCTGGCAATTCTGCGGTTTCCTGATCCTTCATCTTTAGCATCGCCTGGCTGTCTTCCTTCTTGCTGTCCTTCCATCCTTTGCTTATTCTTTCTTTTTTCACAGCTCAGGTCGTGGCTGGACTCTGAGGTACCCTCTGTCAGGCAGATGAGCCTCCTGGGACGCTCGCTTATAAAGGGCCCCCTTCTGCAGACAGCCTGAGCCCCCGATGGGCAGCAGTGAGCAGCTGTATGCATCATATTGCCCCAGGCAGCGGACCTCTGGCCCCAAGCTGGCCCCTCCACTGCTGCCACAGCTGCCAGCCCAGCCTCTCTGGTCAATTATTTCTTAGGCACGACTCACCCCTACCCCCAGCTCCGGGCTCTTTGGGGATGACCCTCAGGAGCCTGGCATGAACGAAGCACCCCATGTCTGGCTATGCTCCCAGTGCTTCTGAGACCACCCATGGGGGTCTGCGGGATTGGGGTCCACCTCTCGGTGCTAGTGATGGCGGCCCAGTGTCTGCGGACCTGGCGCTGGCCACCCCTTGCTGGGTGGTTCTCCTTGGGGTCTGGAGCTCAGTGCTGTGGGGCCAGGGTATGCCAGTGGCCAGAACCTCTGGGCTGGCCTGACTGGCTGCTGGGGTGAGCTAGACATTCCAGGCCTCCTGGCCCCTCCCAAGGGGCCCCCCGTTCCTGCTGGAGGCAGTGCCCTGGTTCTCTCCGCTTCGGAGAAGTGTGCTTCAAGAGCCAAGGAGGTCACAAGGCTGAGAAGGCGTCCCGGTGGCTGTCCGACCTCCACAGACCTCACCCCTGTCACCCCTGGGTCGGCCCGCCTGTGGCCTCTTCTGCAGGCCCCAGTGTGGGCTGGCTCCCTGGCTGACCGAGGTCAGTCCCCACACAGCCCCAAGCTCCAGGCAGAGCCACCCAGGGCCCCTTCGTGGGCTCTGGAAAGATCAACAAACAACTCCAAGCGGTGGAAATTTCTCTGGCTCTCCAAGTCCAGACAGACAGAGCTGGGACAGAGAGGCACTGCAGACAGGGCCGCCCCGGCGAACAAGCCGCTGCCTGTGTGCGGGAGCTGTCCAGACGCCCCCGGCCACCGGGCGGCCAGGAGACACAGACGGCGTCTGTGCTAAATGGGGCAGAGCCCGCTGCCCGCCCACCCGGCAGTGGCTCCTGGACCCGCCAGGCCCGCACAGAGCGGGGAGCCAGGAGGCTGGAGACCCAGCCCCACCTTGTACGGGGACCCTGATGGGTCCCTACCCTGCGGAGTTTGGGTCCTCACCGAAGGGGCGGGGGACCTACCTGGCATGGGGATGTGAGCTGGGCTGGCTCCCAGTTAGAAATGGCCTCTCAGTCTGGATCCTTGGAGAACAGGAAGAGCTAGTGCGCATCAGGGCTTGTGTGCCGGACATGGCTCTCGGGGCTCTTCCTACAGTGTCATCTTGTCGTCTGCTCTCAACGAATGATGTGTTAGGCCCAACATTATCCTCCACTCTAGGGATGGAGAAGCTAAGATCCGGAGAGGCTCTGTGGTGGGGCCAGAGGGAAACCAGGTCTCTGGCCTAGCTCTGCACACTGCAGGGCCCTCCCTGACACTTGGGGAGGCCCCTCCAGGGTGCCTTCATCAAGGGTTTACTTCTCGGCCTTGTGCTTTCAGAGGGAAGAAAGAGAAAGTTACGCACAGCTAGAAGGCACCTGTTGTATACAGTCAGATTCTCCCTGCCCCTCTCCTTCACCACCTCCAGCATCACCTGCAGATCAGGACCAGCATCACCAGCGATGCCTCCAGCAAGAGCATCAGCGTCACCCCCAGCGTCACCTCCATCATCCCCAGCATCACCTAAGTATCACCTCCAGCATCACCTCCAGCATCACCTCCAGCATCACCTCCAGCATCATCTCCAGCATCATCTCCAGCATCACCTCCAGCATCACCTAAGTATCACCTCCAGCATCACCTCCAGCATCACCTCCAGCATCACCTCCAGCATCATCTCCAGCATCATCTCCAGCATCACCTCCAGCATCACCTAAGTATCATCTCCAGCATCACCTCCAGCATCACCTCCAGCATCACCTCCAGCATCACCCCCCAGCATCACCTCCAGCATCACCATCAGCTCCGGAAGTCTCATATCCAGGAACGACCTTGGGCCCCACAGACTGGGCTGGCTGGTCACCCTAATCCTACAGGTTGTGTGACACTGCCCTCACCACCTGCTGCGGGGTGAGAGCACTTCACCGCAGTACCCAGTGTGCCCCATCTTTGGTATTTGAGTTCTGTGGTTGACGCACACCCTCCTGCCTATTTTCTGCTGCTGTTTCACTGAATCCCCTTAACACACCTGAGGCAATGGAGGAACCCAGATGAGGTTTGTGGGAACCCAGATGAACAGAAGAAAAAGGAGCTCTGAGCAAGGGTCTGGGGTCCCCTTCTCTCAGCCAGCAGAATTTGGTCCCATGTAGATTTTAACTCAAACAGAAAAAATCATCTGCAGCTAATATCCCAAATGGGACATTGCATGTCATTTCAAACAGAGCTGTATGTTTGAAATGGGCAGTATGGGCGGGTATGGGGCACCCTGGCACCCCAGCCCCAAGGAAGCCAGGATTCCAACCATCCCAAAATCTAAATCGTCTCCAAGGCCCTCCCCTGCCTTGTCCTTCTAGCCCTGCCCCTCTCCCACGCCCAGCGCTGCACCCTGCCCGCTGTGCTCAATTCATCCTTGCCACCTCCCCACTTGGTCATCAGCCCCTGGCCCCCACTCTCTTGCCTGCTGCTCCCCAGATGAAGGCTGAAGGTCCAGTGGGCCCCGTACACCTGATCGCCTTGGATGGTGGAAAGTAGACACCTTCTGGAGGTACCGTGTCCTCATGCAGAGGACTCCCACTAGCCGGGGACATTTTGGGGACAGAGCCAAGAAGCTCTGAGAGCACCAGGAGGTCACGTGCATTCGGGTTCTGAGTTTCTAGTCCCAGGGACCTCCCAGCAGGTGGTGGGTACAGGTAACAGAGGAGGGGGTGCCCGAGAGGTGAAGTGGGCCACCAGTGTCACCAGCTGGGAGCACTGCCACTGCAATCAGGTCAGTGCTTTCTGTTTTTTGCAACTTTTAATTTTGGTGTCATTTCACATTTAGGGCTTTCCTGGTGGCTCAGACGGTAAAGAATCAGCCTGCAATGCAGAAGATGCAATAAGACATGGGTTCGATCCCTGGATCACGAAGATCCCCTGGAGAATGAAATGGATACCCACTCCAGTATTCTTGCCTGGGAAACCCCTGGCCAGAGAGGAGCCTAGTGGGCTACAGTCCCTGGGGTCACACAGAGTAGAACACAACTGAGGGACTGACACTTTCGCTTTCTCTGTTGAGAGACCAGGTCAGTCACTGGGGTTGGAGGCTCAGGGCCCCCAGAGCAGCCCCTCCTGGCGCCCGAGGTCGGACCGGAAGCGGGATGCTTGCCTCTGCTGCGTTGCGCCCGCCGAGCTGGGCACCCACCCCTGCTGGCGTCCACTCCCTCTCTGCCAGCCCCTGGATGGAGACCCCTCCCCGTCTTTCCCAGTTCATGACCTCTGCCGGCACAGACACCACGAGAGGTGGCGGGCCAAGGGACCACGGATGCTGGCCATTCCCTCAGCTCAGCGGGAAGGAGGTCCGCACGGGACCCCGACGGCCTCAGCTCAGCTGCAGTGCGGGAAGGGCACCAACTCACTCATCCCCAGCCCGGAGGTCACCCCCAGTCACCCCTTCCCCTGGGGTCTCTGGGAAAAGGCCTGGGCCACGGGAGTCCCGGCGGGAGGGGGAGCCCCGCCCTTTCCGCGTGGCCGCTGCAGGACATGACCTCACCCTGCGCCGGGCAGCTGGGCCCCAGGCCAACGCACTGCGCTGGGAACGTGCTTCCCGCTGCTCAGACCCATAGGAAGGGGACGCAAACCGGGCCCAGAGGAGCGGGTCCCACAGCCTTGGCCTCTGCTGGTGCCATCCCGGGTGGCCTGTTGGGGTGATGGCCAGGCCCTCTGGGATCGTGGTGCCAACCCGCCTGGACCCTGGGGTGCTGGCCCCCTGCAGCAGCAGCGAGGGAAGGGAGTGCGGCCTCTGCGGAGCTGTAGGAGATCTGCAGGAAACGGACGCACCCAGAGGAAGCGGCTGGTGGGTCAGCAGCGGCCCGGCCACGTGGAAGCATCACCCCCCACTCGCCCCACCCCGCCCACAGCGGGCGCCAGAGGGGCGGGGTCGGGGGCGGAGCCTCACGGCCCGAGATGCCCTGTCCAGGGCACCAGGGGCGGCTTGGGAGGAACCCACAGTGAACCCGGCCTGGTTTCCCCCACACTGTAGAGGTGTTATCAAGTCCAAGCTCACTCTATTCGCATCGGAGAGATGAGGTGCTGAGGCAAGGAAGAGACTTTAATCGGGGAGCTGGCAGACCAAAGAAGATGGAAGGTTAACGCGTGCAAATAACCATGTTGTTGGGGTCTGGATTCTGGGTTCTGTTGTAGACTAGAGACAAAGGAGCAATGAGGAACTCAAGTCAAAAGGAGGAACAGAGAGAGAGAGGCAGTGGGGAAGTAAAGTGGAGGGGGCTTCAGTCTTGCAAAACATCTCCAAGGGGATGGCCAGCCTTTGGAGAAATGGGTGTGTTAATCTCGTCTATTCACAGGTTCAGTTCAGTCACTCAGTCGCCTCCGACTCTTTGCTACCCCATGGGCTGCATCACGCCAGGCCTGCCTGTCCATCACCAGCTCCCAGAGCTTGCTCAAACTCATGTCCATTGAGTCGGTGATGCCATCCACCATCTCATCCTCTGTCATCACCTTCTCCTCCCACCTTCAATCTTTCCCAGTATCAGGATCTTTTCCAATGAATCAGTTCCTCGCATCAGGTGGCCTAAGTATTGGAGTTTCAGCTTCAGCATCTGTCCTTCTAATGAATATTCAGGACCAATTTCCTTTAGGATTGACTGGTTTGATCTCCTTGCAGTCCAAGGGACTCTCAAGAGTCTTCACTGGAGAAGGCAATGGCAAACCACTTCAGTATTCTTGCCTTGAGAATCCATGAACAGTATGAAAAGGCATAAAGATACGGCACTGAAAGATGAACTCCCCAGGTTGGTAGGCGCCCAATATGCTACGGACAAGAGTGGAGAAATAACTCCAGAAAGAATGAAGAGATGGAGTCAAAGTGAAAACAACACCCAGTTGTGGATATGACAGGTAGGCAGGGAGGGACAAACTGTCTCTCCATGAGCCTAACAAAGGCACTTTACAATCCAGCAGAGGGGCAGGGTCCTCCAGGCAAGCCACTGAGTATGATTAAAATAGCAAGAGCAAAGTCAACTTGCTTTACGAAAAGCAAGTCAAGGAAAGTTTCCAACCTGGAGTCAGAATTGGCTTCCTCCCTGCAACGTAGGTGCTGGGTCCAGTGTCACAGCCAAGCAAACGGGTGAGAGCTGGAGTTCCACCCTTCCAGGGACACCGTCCCACCACCACCCCCAGAGGAGCACGTCCGCTGTCTGCTGCCTGGTCCCACGTCCCCAGGATGGGTGTGGGCCCCTGGGAGATCAGGGTCCTGCCCCAGCCTGGTCAGCAACTCCCAGGTGTGCTGGCTGAGTGCTGGCCTTCAGGGTCTGTTTCCTCCCCACGTGAAGTTCATGCCCTGCTCCACGTTGCTCCCATGTGAGTCTCCAGGCCCCTATAGCAAAGTCCCACAGACGAGGCAGCTCAAACAACAGACATTTACGGTCTCCAGTCCTGGAGGCTGGAATCTGAGATCTGGGTGTGAGCAGGGCTACTGTCTCCTGAGGCCTCTCTCCTGGGCTTGCAGACAGCCGTCTCCTCCCTGTGTCCCCCACGTCCTTTGTCTGTGTCCTGACCTCCTCTTCTTATAAAGGTACCAGTCCGGTGGGATAAGGACCCACCCTAGTGATCTCATTTTATCTTAACCACCTCTTTAAAGACCCCCTATCACCAAATACAGTCACATTCTAGGGTGTTGCGGGGGTCAGGACCAAAACATGTGAATTTGATCAGACACAATTCTGCTCATACTCCCCCTGCCCAGAGAGCAGAAGATTGCGCTCTCGGCTCATCACGCATGCATTTACCCCACAGATGTCGGCCGAGTGCCCTCTGTGTACAGTGGAGAGGTGGCTATACGATGGACAGGATGGAAGTGGCCTGTCCCCGAGGGGCTTCCTGAGTGGGAAGCCAGGAAGGAAAGGCCAGATGAGGTCGGAAGCAACCTAAAGGTCACGTGTCTGGGGTCACGTTTTGCTCCTCTCCTCTCCCCCCGCCTTCCGACATCCCACTTCAAGCCAGCCCCTGACTCCTGACCTGCTCACCGCTGGATGCTACCGCCGTCCTTGGCCCACCACCCCCGGGTCCCAGCCCCTGCAGGGATCCCCACTGGCCCCTGCTTCTGTCCCCCTGCCCCAGGCTCTTCTCGGCAGAGAGTCGGGGGTTCCAGCCCATCAGTGTCAGAAGCTACCTGCTGCTCATTCCCGCCAGGGAACACACCCTGGTCCCCAGGACGTCCTCGTGGGCGGCTGCTACCGCCGTCTGTCCTGGTCTCCACCACTCTCCCCCTTTCACCTGCGCCAGCACACTGGCTGCTCCTGGCTTCTTCTCAAACCTACAACCATGCTCCTGCCTCAGGGCCTTGGCACTGGCTCCTCTCCCAGCCCGGGGTCCTCTTTCCTCTCCTTTTTCAAGGATGCTGCCTTTTGTCAATTACAAATTGGCGCTTACTAAGAGCATTGCCAACAACTGAACAAAAAAAGCATTTGCCATCTGCCTCTAGGGAGACTGAACCCATGAGTCAGTTCTTTGCATCAGGTGGCCAAAGTATTGGAGTTTCAGCATCAGTCCTTCCAATGACTCTTCACGACTGATTTCCTTTGGCCCTGACGGCTTTGATCTCCTTGCAGTCCAAGGGACTCTCAAGATTGCTGCTATAGCTGTTAACCTTCAACAACCCCTGAGGGAGTTCAGGGTGGAATGAGGCACTCTGCTGCAGGGAATCTGGTGGGACAGGTCTTTAGATAGTTGGATATTTTTAGGAACAGATTTTATTAGCTCAATCCTCGTATCTCCTCATATCGGAAGAAGCACTAAATCCCTTCACGGTGCCATCAGATCCTCATGACTAATAAAAAACCTTTTGTAAAATGAGTGCTTCATGGTACTGAACTCCCCCTTCACCAAAACCTGGTATACTGCCCTTCCCCCCTGCCGTTTTGGAGCGGTCTCTCAGAGATAACTGAGATGCTGCGTCCTGGGCTGCAGTCCTCGTTTTGCCCCAAATAAAACTTAATACAACCCTCAAGTTGTACATCTTTTTAAGTTGTCACCTTGACCACCTCATTTGAATTGCCCCCACCAATCCTCTAGATCCCCTTTCCTGTCTATAACACTTATCACCTGCAGGTCACATAATTTTCTTCATTATTTTGCTTGTTGTCTAACTCCCTCGACCAAGATGTTCCCCCTCCACCCAAAGGCAAAAAGCTTTATCTGTGTTTTTACTGCTGGATGCCCAGCACCTAAAGTAAGCCTAAGACTCAGTACACAGTTGTTTGTGAATGTCTGTGAGAAGAAATTATTTTGCTTTTCCTCAAGGGTCAGCAAATGTTTTCCGTCATGGACCAGATAGTAAACACTTTCAGCTTCTACCTTACACGATCTCTGTGGAAACTAACCAGTTCGGTTCAGTTCAGTCGCTCAGTCGTGTCCCACTCTTTCTGACCCCATGGACTGCAGCACGCCATCTAGGCTTCCCTATCCATCACCAACTCCTGAAGCTTACTCAGACTCATGTCCATTGAGTCGGTGATGCCATCCAGCCATCTCATCCTCTGTCGTCCCCTTCTCCTCCCACCTTCAGTCTTTCCCAGCATCAGGCTTTTTTCCAATGAGTTGGCTCTTCACATCAGGTGGCCAAAGTATTGGAGTTTCAGCGTCAGCATCAGTCCTTCCAACGAATATTCAGGACTGATCTCCTTTAGGATTGACTGGTTGGATCTCCTTGCAGTCCAAGGGACTCTCAAGGGTCTTCTCCAACACCACAGTTCAAAAGCATCAATACTTCAGTGCTCAACTTTCTTTATGGTCCAACTGTCACAACCATAACATGACTACTGGAAAATCCACAGCTTTGACTAGATGGACCTTTGTCATCAAAGTGAAGTGAAAGTCGTTCGGTTGTATCCCTTTGCGACCCCATGGACTATACAGTCCGTGGAATTCTCCAGGCCAGAACACTGGAGTGGGTAGCCTTTCTCTTCCCCAGAGGATCTTCCTAACCCAGAGATTGAACCCAGGTCTACTTCGTTGCAGGTGGATTCTTTACCAGCTGAGCCACAAGGGAAGCCCAAAGAATACTAGAGTGGGTAGCCTGTCCCTTCTACAGGAGATCTTCCCAACCCAGGAGTCAAACCAAGGTCTCCTGCATTGCAGGCAGATTCTTTACTATGAGGGAAGCCCAGCAAAGTAATGTCTCTGCCTTTTTAATATGCTGTCTAGGTTTGTCATAGTTTTTCTTCCAAGGAGAAGTATCTTAATTTCATGGCTGCAGTCATCATCTGCAGTGATTTTGGAGCCCAAGAAAATAAAATCTGTCACTGTTTCCATTGTTTCCCCATCCAACTCTACCATTAAAAAGCAAAGTAGCCAGAGGCATTGAGCATGTGAATGGGCGTGGCCATGTTCCAATAAAACTTTATTTACAAAAGCAGGTAACAGGGCCGGATTTGGCTATGGACAGAAGCATGCAGACCCCTGGGTTATCTGGTGAGCCAGAGACTGACCTGTACTCGCTCACCCACACCCTCCCTGGTGCCCTCTCCTGTCCTGTGCGCTACACAGGTATATTCCCCCCTCCCGGCATGTCGGTGCTGTCCAGCATCCACAGCGCTTGGCCCTTTGCATTGTTTGAGTCCCCAGGGAGGGGGCTGTCTAGAGCTGATCCTCCCCACTTAGCAAATACCAAGGTTGGCAAGCTCAGAGGGCGACAGCTGGAAGGCATTGAGCCCTCTTCCCTCCACCTTCTTTCCCTGCTTTCTGATGTTCCCCAGCTTCCTCCCATCCCTGCCCTCCACAGCCAGACCCAGACACCCCTCCAGGATTCCATTCAAGCCCCTCCGCATCACGTGCCCTGAGTCCTCTGTCCCCCAGGTGGGCCTCTCTGGCCCCTAGAGCTTCTAGGGGAGGTGCTGGGTGCTGAAGAAGTGGCTGGTTCAGACACAGGCTGCTGTCAAGTACTCTCGGGCTCCTGGCCAGGGCCGGGGTCCCAACTGGGTGTGGACCCTGCCTGTGGTCTAAATGTCCTGACTTACCTGCTGGGCTATCAGTCTTCTCTGATAGCTCAGCTGGTAAAGAATCCAGATCCCCTGGAGAAGGGAAAGGCTACCCACTCCAGTGTTCTGGCCTGCAGAATTCCATGGACTGTATAGTCCACGGACTCACAGAGTCGGACACGACTGAGCGACTTCCACTTCCACTTCCTTGCTGGGACCCACGCTGTTAGCACAGGGTCCCCGGCCTCTGCTCCTCTCTCCACATCACCCCCGTCTGCCATTTCTCTGACAACTGCTTCTCTGTTCAGCCTCGTCTCAGGCACGGCCCAGGGTGGATGTCCAGTCCTGACTCTCCACAAGCTTTTCATGGAAGCTTCATGACAAGTCGCAGTTGTCTCTGCATCCCTCAAGTTCCAATTCTTAAAGAACTGGTCCAGCAGGCCACCGGTCAGCCCTGGTGGTTGCTCAGCTCGCATGTTCCTCTGTGGCCCAACCAGCCTTGGCCATGGAGCAGGGGGCAACACACCACCGAGGTACCCTCTAGCAGCCCGTTACACGTGGCTAGTTCCAAGATCCTGGGTGACGAGGTGGCCTTCCCCCAGCCTCAGGATCAAGAACTAGGTGACACCAGATACCACCTGGAGGGCCTCCAGGGCCGGAGGAGCTGAGCGCCCCGCCAGCTCCCTGCTGACATGACGATGACCAAGATCATCTCTCCTATCTCACAAAATTAAGCTCTGGATTAGTTTCCTGGGGCTGCTGTAAACAAGTTGGGTGGCTCAAAACCACAGAAATTTATTCTCTCGTGGTTCTGGAGGCCAGATGTCGAAAATCAGCTATATTTGGCTAAAATTAAAAGTGTCCCAGAGCCATGCTCCCCCTGGAGACGCTGGGGGATGGTTCTTCCTCACCTCCCCCAGCCTCTGGGGTCCCAGGCATCCCTGGGCTTGTGGGCACAGCCCTCCATCCCCACCTCCATCTTCACACGGCCTCCTCTGTGTCTGGCTCAAAGGCCCCCCGCCTCTCTCCTAGCAGGACATGTGTCACTGGAGGCAGAGCCCACCTGCACAACCCATGGTGGTCTCCTCCCAACTCCTAAATTTAAGCTGGGAGTCTTTTCCTCAAGGAGATTCTCAGAGTCGCATCTCTATGAAAACAGACGCACTGCCAGCATCCCACATATGTGATGTTCAACAAACTGTAGGAAATCCCACTGGAAAGAGAGGACGCGTGGAGGAGAAGCTTGGCCGTGTCAACCGAATCAGGGGCGTGGAAAGTCAGACGGTGTGACATCCTTGCCAGCTCCCAGCCCTCATCCCAGGTTTGCAGAAAGTCAGTCTGGCAGCAGCGAGGGCGGCAGAGTGAAAGCAGAAGTGTTAGTGGCTCAGTCGTGTCTGACCCTTTGCGACCCCATGGACTGTAGCCCTGCAGGCTGCTCTGTCCTTGGAATTCTCCCGCCACGAGTACTGGAGTGGGATGTTGTCTCCTTCTGCAGTGGATCTTCCAGACCCAGGGATCAAAACTGCACTGTGGGCAGATGCTTTACCGTCTGAGCCACCAGGGAAGCCCCAGCAGAGAGAAATGGGAACTCAGGCCCCACCAGATGATGGGCGGGGTCGCTTCGGGTAGCACCATGGCCTTGTCTGGTGGAGCTGGGGCTCTGTCCCCCCCCGGCCCCTCAGCTCTGCTCGGAGTCCCTCACCTCATCCTTCACTCGTGTGAAGATCAGCGTGAGAATGTCCACTGCAGCTTTTTAAATTGAAGTCTAGCTGACTTACAATGTGTTTGTTCCAGGTGTACAGCAGGTGATTTGGTTATATATATATATATGTATATTTATTTTTTCAGATTCTTTCCATTAAAAGTTATTACAACGTATCAGATAGAGTTCCCTGTGCTATACAGTAGGTCCTTGTTGATTTTATACATAGTAATGTGTATCTCTTAATCCCGAGCTTCTAATTTATCCCTCTTCCCCGTTCCCATTTGCTAACCATAAGTTTGTTTTCTCTGTCTGTGGGTCTGTTTCTGCTCTGTAAATAAGCTCGCTCATATCATTCTGTGGATTCCACCCGCAAGTGGCATCATACGATACTTGCCTTTGGTTTACTGCAGTTAGGGTGATTATCTCTAGGACCATCCATGTTGCTGCAAATGGCGTGTGTCCTTCCTTTTTCATGGCTGAGTAGTATTCCGTTGTGTATATGAACCACGTCTTTCTTGTCCATTCATCAGTTGACAGGCCCTTTGGTTGGTTCCACGTCTTGGCTATTGTGAGTAGTGCTCACTGCAGCATTCTAACAGGACATATGGAAACAGCGTAGGTGCCCAGCCACAGGAGGACCGGGCTATTTCCACACAATTACGTATGATGGAGGAGTGGAAGGGAACCAACAGGAGTTGCCTGTATCAACACGGGTGACTCTCACCAGCATAAACGGAAGCTAAGGAAACACAACTTCAGAGTCAACGTGGGGTCCTTGAGGGTATCCTGGAGCAGAAGGACATTAGTGGAAAAACCTAAGATCCGATAAGAGCCTGAGATTTAGGTAATAGCATCATATGGAACTGCATTCCTTACCTGGATGAGTGGGTCAGGGGGTTCTAAGAGGTTAACCCTAGGGAAAGCTGGGTGAAGAGCACAGGGGACCCCATGCTGCTCCTCTGCCCCTAGCCAGCCCTGAGCTCGCATCTTTGGGCCCCGCCCTGGCCGCTGGACCTCATGCCTTCACTTGGGACTCTGCTTGCTCCTGGCCCCACATCCTCGCTTCTCGAGCCCCTGCCTTGACTGCTGCTGCTGCTAAACCAGTTTAAAGTGAGGCACATAGCATGCCAGGCGTGAATGCCCCCTGAGGGTCGAGGGGTGGCGGGTCGGCTGCCCAGGCATTAGTACCCAGAGGAGTTCCCTGCTCTGCCCTGAGAGGGTGTGTTGGAGATTCTGTAGGAGCAGAGAGATCCACAAACATGGTGTGTTCCCCTCTTACTAAAGTGATGCATCTCATGAAAGAAAACCTGAAAAGTGCAGGGAAGCAGAAAAGTTAAAAACACAAGTGCGAAGAATGAGCACAGGCCCACCCACCCCACCTGATTAACCGCCAGTCACCCAGTCGCTGAGACTTCCTCCATTTCCTCCAAGAGCAGTTACCAGCTCACAGGGGATGGAGAATTCAAGGCTCGGTGGCCAAGACGTGACCCAGTGCGCTGCGCATGCCCTTCCTCCCCCAGGAGGGCAGGGGGTTCTTTCTGTACTGTGTTACTTTTTGTAAAAATCCTATCACACCAACATTCAATAGCGCTTGACCTGAGTCACTCTGGGAGCGCATCATTGATTCCAGCACTGGGTTTATTTCTCCCGCCTGCCTGTCCTCTCTGCAAAGAGGCACATTCCCGCTGGGTGGGGACCACGGTGGCAGCCTCTGAGATTCAGTTTTCCCCGCAGCTGATCTGCCCGCAACACAATCACGTGGCCATTGTCTCAGTGACCCTCTGGGGAGGAGCCAGCACCTGTTGGTGGAAAGGACTTAAGATCCCACAGGTGGAAGAGACGCATCCAGGAGAATCAAGGGCCACACGTGGGGACTCCTTGCCTCTCCAGGGACACACGGCTCATGCTGCCCCCATTCCTCACACTGATCCTGCAGTGACCGTCACGCTCGTGGTCTGTCACATCTGTTGGATCGTTTCTGCAGAGGAATTCCCAGCTCAGAACTGAGCTTCCTGGTGCCGAACATGGAATGGGCAGCAGTTCGCCTGGCAAGGAGCTAAGGTGGGAAGCAGGTGCTTGCTGGATGGGGAAAGTGTCACAGCAGCATCTCTCCAAGATTGATCACCCTGTCTGTAAAAAGGGGAAAACAGCCCTGACCTCCCAGAGCTGCTATGGGAAAATTTTACTAGAGATCTTAGGATTTTAATCCAGGAAGACCCAATCTTCTCTTGGTGCATTCTACTAGTGGGGAAAAAATTGTTTCTACATCCCCAATAAAATATATATTTATTTCAGTGTGTGCACATGTACTTTGATCAGACCAATCAATGATAAAACACTAGAAAACACAATAATATGGAAATCTAAAAGAGTTAAGTTTTTTTTTAAGCCTGCCAACTCAATTCTTTAAAGGTTAAAGGACTCGTAAAGTTTTCTATTTCTTCTTAAGTTATTTTTGGAACATTAAGATATCACTCTATAATCATGACTTTATTTCTTTTTGTAATTAATGTCATTTCTGTTTGAGATGTTTTTAAGACCATAGTGGAACAACGGACTGGTGCCAAATTAGGAAAGGAGTACATTAAGGCTGTATATTGTCACCCTGCTTATTTAACTTTTATGCAGGGTACATCATGCAAAATGCTGGGCTGGATGAAGCACAAGCTGGAATCAAGATTGCCAGGAGAAATATCAATAACCTCAGATACGCAGATGATGCCACCCTAAAGGCAGAAAGTGAATAGGAACTGAAGAGCTTCTTGATGAAAGTAAAAGAGGAGAGTGAAAAACCTGGCTTAAAACTCAACATTCAAAAAACTAAGATCATGGCATCTTATCCCATCACTTCATAGCAAATAGATGGGGAAACAATGGAAACAGTGACAGCCTTTATTTTCTTGGGCTCCTAAATCACTGTAGATGGTGACTGCAGCTGTGAAATTAAAAGACACTTGCTCTTTGGAAGAAAAGCTATGACAAACCTAGACAGTATTAAAAAGCAGAGACATTTCTTTGCCAACAAAGGTCTGTCTAGTCAAAGTTATGGTTTTTCCAGCTGTTATGTATGGATGTGAGAGTTGGACCATAAAGAAGGCTGAGCACCGAAGAATTGATGCTTTTGAACTGTGGCGTTGGAGAAGACTCTTGAGACTCCCTTAGACTCCAAGGAGATCAAACCAGTCAACCCTAAAGGAAATCAGTCCTGAATATTCATTGGAAGGACTGATGTTGAAGCTGAAGCTGCAATACTTTGGCCACCTGATGCGAAGATCTGACTCATTGGAAAAGAGCCTGATGCTGGGCAAGACTGAAGGCAGGAGGAGAAGGGGATGACAGAGGATGAGATGGGTGGATGGCATCACCAACTCAATGGACATGAGTTTGAGCAAGCTCCAGTAGATGTTTCTGGACAGGGAAGCCTGGAGTGCTGCAGCCCATGGGGTCACAAAGAGTCAGACATGATTGAGCAACTCAACTGAACTGAAATGAAGACCATACTATTGAATGCAAATAAGTTTAGAATTCTTACGTCTTTCTGGTAAATTATATTTTTTATGTTAAAAGCCATTTAATATGACATTAATATAGCTACATTAGCTTCTTCGTGGTTACCTTTTGTTTGATACATATTTTATATTTGTTTGGTCTTCTAAATTCAATATTTCTAAATCCTTATGTTATAGATGTCTTTTGTAAAAGCATAATAGATGATTTTATTTCTTTCTTATGAGTTCTCATAAGCTCTCTCATTTAACTTATGTTTTAGATTCATTTACACTTATTGTAACTAATAGTCTGGTATTCATAATTTCAAACTTTCTTATCTTGGGCTTTCTGCTTTTGCAGTATTTCCCATGATTCTTTTTATATTTTCTCTTTATTTTAAGAGTAATTGACTTTTATTCTTTTTCTTACCCCTTACTCACTTGGAAGTTATATAATAGACTTCTAATGTATTGGTGGTTAATTTACAGTTTTTAACATGCATGTTTGACTTAAGTGTAAAATTAAATATTTCTACCGATTGCTGAAGAATATAAGGACCTTAGAAGGCTTACAGTCTTCCTCTTTTTAATTTTGTATACAGTATTATTTCAATATCTTTCAATAATTTGAAGCTGAAGCTGTAATACTTTGCAAAGTATAATAATAGGTTATGTAATAACTGTATTATAATACAATATTAGTAATTGTATTATTACAATATAGTAATATTGTATTATAATACAATGTACTAATGTTGTATTATAATACAATATAGTAATATTGTATTATATAACAGAATTTTATACAGCAATACTTATTTAGATTTACTTATATGCTCATCAAATTCTTTCTAATTTTTTCAGAGTAGTATTTTTTCAGCGACAGTCTATAGGTGGTAAATTCTGTTTTTTGTCCAAACAACTTTGTTTCACCCTTATTATCTTAAATGATAGTGTATCTGCTCCATAAGGCTCAACCGATCATGATTTTCACCCAGTCTCTCTAAGCGTTATTCCTATCGTCTTTGGCTTCTCTTGTTACTCTCAGCTTAACTGGCTTCTTTGTGTCCGATCTGCTTTATTTTTCTATAAGATTTCTGTGACTTCCAGAGGTCTCAGCTTCTGGAGCCTGAGTGAAGATCACATCGTGAATCAGTGTGACATTACAATTCCTCAGAAGAGGGCACGGGGGGTGGGACTGTGAGGGTGACCCCAGCCAGGGAAATCAAAAGAGCCTGCCCTGGGCAGCGACTCATGACCTGGGTCCTGAGACAGAGCGAGAGTCACCTGAGTGAGGTGGGGTCGGGAGGAGAGATCCGCTCACCCCAGGGAGGGCCACGCTGGTCCACTCACGGATGCCCACCACGGATGCCCGCCACGGCCCTGCCTCCTCCGACCTCACAGCCTCACCCCCAACTGACCGCCATGAGACAGACAGTCCTGCGTTCCTCCCCGAGGCTGGAGGTCACAGACCCGTCCCCAGCCTTCAGTCAGGGAGCCCCGAGCTGTGTCTGGCCTGGGGCCTCCTGCAAGGAAGGAGGAGACCCAGAAAAGCAGCCCCGTCCTCCCGCCCACTGTGCCCTTCCACTGCCTTGGGGACTTCTCGGTGACACTGGGTCAGCAGCCCTCCTGTGCTACCCGCTTAGGCCCCAAGCGCTGTGAGAAGCAGATGTGCACCCGCTTTCGAGGATGAAAAATGGAGGTCTCTGCGAGAACAAGGGGCCGACCTGGCCTGTGGCTGCAGGAGGAGGCGTCACCCTGCCCCTATTCGGAAAGCCGCCCAGATCCCAGGACCAGGACCGCCCGAGGCAGAGGGGCGGCTCCAGCCCTGCCCTGTCCCTCACTTTCCACTCCATTAAAATACCCAGACCCACACACAGACACAGAGACACACACACAGACACACACACAGACACACAGAGACACATAGAGACACACACAGACACAGAGACACACAGAGACACACACAGAGACACAGAGACACACACACAGACACACACAGAGACACATAGAGACACACACAGACACACACACAGACACAGAGACACACACACAGACACACAGAGACACATAGAGACACACAGAGACACACACAGAGACACACACAGACACAGAGACACACACACAGACACACACACAGACACACAGAGACACATAGAGACACACACAGACACACACACAGACACAGAGACACACACAGAGACACACACACAGACACACACAGAGACACATAGAGACACACACAGACACACACACAGACACACACACACAGACACAGAGACACACACACAGACACACACACACAGACACACAGAGACACATAGAGACACACAGAGACACATAGAGACACACACAGACACACACAGAGACACACACAGACACAGAGACACACCCACAGACACACACACAGACACACAGACACATAGAGACACACACAGACACACAGAGACACAGGCACACAGAAACACACAGACACATAGACATACACAGCCACATACACAGACACACAGATATATACACACACAGACACATATAGACTTATACACAGGTTCACACAGACACGTATACACACACACACATATGCACACAAACCCTTAGACACACAGACACGCAGAGATATATACACACAGAGACACCATATAGACACACAGATGCAAGAGATACAGATACACACACGGAGATACACGCGCACACACCACGCACGGCAGTGCCCTTACAGCCACCTGGCTGGCACGGGGCTGTGAGCAGACGGCCTCGGGGGGCTGAATCCCAGGTCTGTGCCTCTCGCACTGTATCCCTGCCAGCCAGCACCCCCTCCCCTGGCACCCTGGGTTCCTCATCGGCAGCACAGTGCCCCAGTGGTCCCCCCACTCTTGGGGTTCTCTAAGGAGGATACAAGGTGACTCAAGAGGAGTTGCTGGAGCAGAGCCCCTGGTCCAGGGACAGTCCAGGAGAAGGTCACCATGGCTGTCACCCTGCCTTGTGGCCTTGCCTGGCCCCTCCAAGGCTGTCGGGGGTCACTGTGCCCAGCTGCCTTGGACCCTCCAGAGGAAGCAGGCTGGGGGCAGTAGCTTCTCTGAGCTGGGGGGCACGGCTCCCCTCACTCCCAGTTCCTGGTCCCCCTGGAGACGACCAAGCTCAGCGAGGGGGCCATGCAGGCTCAGCTTCCCGGACACCTGCATCCTTCGAGCTGCAGGACAAGACGGCTTCAGGGCTCCAGGGAAAGTGCATCCTCACCGGTGCGGGAGGGAGGGTGCTTCTGAGAGCAAGGATCGCCCGCCCGGGGTTCAGCGCCCCTGAAGGTGAGAAAACCAGCCGCAGCGGCTCCTGACTGCCTGCTTCTGACTCTACGCTCTGCCCTCCCCCAGGGCCACTGCCCCTGTGGTGAGGGCCCTGCCCCAAGCCCTCTGTCTGCTGGGGTCCCCAGAGCCTCCTGTTGGGGGCCCTGATTCCTGACTTCAAAACCCCACACTGAACCCACTCTCAGGGGCCTTGGAAATGACCTGGACCCCTGTGGGTCTAAGTACCCCCACTTAATCTATGAATTCCTGTTTGAAAAGTTACAGTTGTCACCCCATCTGGCCCCTAATTCATCTTCAACACCCGTTGCCGCATCTCTCTAACGTGCTGCCCAACTTCCTGAAACGCTCTTCTGACCCGGTGACCCTTCCTCCCCATCCTTCCATGGCTCTTTATTACCCTCAGTCTGTCCTCTGAGGCCTCTGCCACCCCGGAGGTCTGGTGCTGGTGATCCCCCCACGTGCAGCCTCTCCCGTCAGGTTTCCCCGAAACCCTGACGTCCACCAGCCCCCAAGGGAAGGGAAGAGTCTCTCAGTCTGCGCTCCCAGAGGCAGTTTCAAAAGAGTTTGTTTTCTTTCAAAACAGAACGTATCGAGCGTCCGGCTGACCAGCGGGTCTGAGGCCAGAGCCGAGGGAAGAGCTGTGACCACTGGGTGTGCTGAGTTGACAGCGTGGACGGGGCAGTGCCCGCAGGAGCTTGGCCGGATCATGAGCAGCAGGCGCTTCTGATTCTCCCAGGCCTGGTCCACTCCCAGCCGAGGGCGGCGGAGGCCAAGTGTCCTGGCCTCCCTGTGGGTTCCACGCCCCCTGGGGCCGTTGCTATGAGAGCAGCAATGACTCACTCCATCCCTCCAGCCCCTGGCACAGGGGCTCTGGGGGGAGAGAGAACAGTCAGGTGGTTCCCAGTACTTGAAGGTGTGCACTGAGCCCCAGGCATTTTCTCTTCTAAAAAATCCTCGCTGCTCTTACCCTCACTTTACAGATGAGGAAACTGCGGTTCCCAATGCTCATTGGCTACATTCCTGCGGCCTGACCGTCCTGCCTTCCCTCCCGTTCTGCTGCCAAATGCAGAGCTGGGCACATGGCCTCCAGGCTAAACACTACATTTCCCAGACTCCCTTGCAATGAGCCCTGGCCAAGGCAAGGTGAAGAGGTGTGTCTCCCCTCCTTCTTCCCCACGTGGGACGTGAGATGGAAGCTACTCGCAAAGGACAGCCGATTGATAATGTGGAAGGAGGCTCGGTAGCCCTGGGCTCCCTACCTGACCTTTCTCTGGGAAGCTAATTTCAAGGCGGGGCCACTGTGTCTTCAGGCCTTTTTCTTACGCAGTGGTCTACTGACCGATAGATTCATCACTGTGCAGTCCACCTCTGATGTGTTGCTCTGGCAGGTGGAGCCTGAACTGTCTGAACAGCCACGTGAGGGGGGTGCAGGCGACCACACACTGTGTCGTGGGTGGCTCTGGACTCTGGGTACCCAGCCTAGGACCTGGCCCCAAAGTGACTGGTGGGGCCTGAGGGCCCAGGGCCTGCACTGGAAGGCTGCTTTGAGAGGCACAGAATGAGAGAAAAAAAGACCTGCGTTTACTGGTGCTGACAGTGGCAACATGCTGCTCCAGCTGTTCTCTGTGCGGTCCTGATTCACTCACTATTATTATTTATTCTTTTTTATTGATTCACTTCTTTTTTTGCCTACAAGGGGTAGGACACTGGGCTAGGCACTTTCCACATGAATCCAGGCTCCTTTAT
Organism: Bos indicus; assembly: GCF_029378745.1. Lineage (NCBI taxonomy): Eukaryota > Metazoa > Chordata > Mammalia > Artiodactyla > Bovidae > Bos > Bos indicus. The sequence goes on along the minus strand of NC_091788.1, from coordinate 47,171,280 downwards.
TTTTAACAACTCTACTGAGACATAATTCACATACCATGCAACGTACCCCTTTGAGAGTGTGTGAGTCAGTGGTTTTAATATATTCGGGGCTGTGTATCCATCATCATAGTCACTGTTAGTACGTTTTCATGCCCCTAAAGAAACCCCAAGGCTCTTAGTGCCCCCCCCAGTCCCCTCCCCACAGCTACCCACCACTTCCACCCCCTGGCCACCACTAACACACTCTCCACCCCTGCAGGTCCCCCTCTGCGGTCCATATCAGAGGACCCGTCCCGCTACGTGGGCTTTTGTGCCTGGCTCTGAATTTCTCTGAAGACCACGTCCTTGAGGTTCATCCGCACTGTAGCACATGTCCATACCCGATTCCTTTTGGGGGTTGAACACTATTCCGGTGTGCGAGTAGACCACATTTTATTTTCCAGTGCTGGACGTTTAGGTTACCCTCATCTTCTGCCTCTTGTGAACGGTGCTGCTCTGTACACGTGTGCACACGTTTTTGCACGGACTGGTGTTTTCCTTTCTCTTGGGTCTATACCTAGGAGTGGAATTGCAGGCAACTCTGTGTTTAGCCAATTTGGTTTATTCCTGAACCAATATGGTGAAGGCAGAGGGTGGCAGGGAGGGTCAGACGACCTAGCTTTGGGTCTGTCTCTACCGTTTGCAGCCTGGGTGACCCTAGATTTGACCTTGAACGTCAATCGTGGGGAACAGGGGATTGAGGAGCGGGGTGACAGCTGCCGTTTTGGGGTGGGCTCCGTGGTTATTACCTGGCACACAGGGGTGTGACAACACCCCTTGTGGGGGGCTCACCCCTACTGGGGGTCCCCCAGGGTGCCTGGATGGCTTGTCCCAGGAGGTGCTCTGAGTGGTGAAGGCCAGTCTGGGGTCCTTGAGTGGGCCAAGCATCCGGGCCTGGGTTTGGGACTCACAGGTGATGGCTGAACACCCATCCTTGGCCGTAGGCTGAGAAAGAGCAGGGCAGAGGACAGAAAGATCCTCACCCCACCCCCACCAGGCTACCCTGAAACTTGTCTCCTGACCCCTCTGAGCCTGGCCTGGGGGATGCACAGCCCTGCCCACCAGCCCCTGCCTCTCCCATCTCAGCCCCAAGCCTCATCCTTGGGCCCCCAGAAGACTGCTGTTGAGTCCACGAAGCCCTCTGCTGTCCCTCACACCAGTGACGGAGGCTGGTCCTGGCCTGGAGCAGTCATGGGGCCTGGGGTGCTCTCCAAGGGGGGCCCCAGAGCCTCGGTCATCAGGGACTCTGTCCTGCCCCCACCCCCCACGCACCAGCCCTTCTCTGCGATTCCAAGTGAACTTAGCCCCGCTGCGACGTTGGAAGGGACGTCGGCCTGTGTGGGTGGTGGTTGGTATGTGGGCCCAAGGCCTTTGGCCCCTCTCAAAGGCCCGCCTGGCCCCCGGACGCTGCTGGTGGCCCTGCCCTGACCTGGCCACCGTGGGGGTAAGCGTGGCCGGCACTGACCCAGCAGCATCACCTGGGCGGTTCTGCTTTGATCCGGACCCCGAGAGGCAGGTACAATCCCATCCCCACTTTGCAGATGAGCACACTGAGGTGCAGGGAGGGGAGAAATCCTCCCCAGGTCCCTGTGGGAGGAGCCAAACCCAGGACCGGATGCTTTGCCCACTCAGAGACCCCAGATGGAACTTCACCACTCAGAGCACCTCCTGGGACCAGCTCCCCAGGCACCCTGGGGGACCCCCAGCCGGGGGAAGCCCGCCATAAGGTTCTGGGCACCTGGAGATCAACTGATCACCCCAACACTCCTAGACAGCCCTGGATGCCCTGGGCAGGGGGAAGGAGGGCAGAGGAGCCCCACAGAGCCCAGCCAGCACCCAGGCATCTGGGCAGTGCCTGCGGCTGGCACTCTGGCACCGCCCTGTGCTGGGCAAATGGCAGGGCAAGCTGGAGGTCCAAGCACAGAGGACGAGGGCAGCATGGGCCTCGAGACTGTAAGAACTGTTTTGCCCTGAGAGTTGTGCAGTGCGCAACCTGCACGCCCACACAGTGGCCCGGAGCGGACTGGGGCAGAGCTGAGGGCAGATGGCTGCGGGACCCTGGCACACCTGCATCGGGCTGGCCAAGAGATGGAAGCCAGGTGGGTGCAGGCCAGTGGGGAGCTAACCTCTACTGCAACCTTCTCTGATATGCAAGTGAGGCTGTGGGTGGCTGGGACAGTGCCCTCAACCCCGGCAGAGTTGGAACCCCCAAGCAGAAGGCAGTGCGGACCCAGCAGGGCTCTGACCGGGATCCCAATCCCAGCTGCCCCTCGTTCCCACTGTGTGGCCTGGGGACTCCCCCTTGCATCTTTGAGAAACAGGTCTCTTCTCTATGACATGGCAAGCCTCCCGAGGGGAATGTTATAAAGGTCATTAGCATTTAAAGCATCAGATACTAATCATGATAACAAAATGTGAGCTGACTATTTGCTTTGCCTTAGAGGGAGTGTTTGATCACAATTGCCTCATTCACACTGAAATTTGAATCCAGATCAGATTCCAGAGTCTTTGTGACTGCTGTCCCTCCCACCAATAATACTTCAGCAGCTGCCATTGACTGATCAGCTGCCATTTATTGATCAGCCTCAGGCAGGCAGTGGGCAAGGGGCTTTATGTGCTTCATCTTGCCTGATTGTCACAACAGCCCTGTGAGTGAGTACTGTTAATGCGATCTGCACTTCACAGATGAGGAGACTGCAGCTCAGAGAGGGCAAGTGACCTCCCCAAAGTCACACAGCTGGTTTGAGGCAGAACCAGGATTTGAGCCAGGCCTGTGCAACTCTGGGAGATGTGCTTGCAGCCACTCTGTCTCCTAAAAGACTCTGTCTGGTAAAGAAACGCTTGAAGTATTGGCCACATATTAAAATTCTCAAACATATTAATGTTTAAATATTCTGAAACTCACAATGTATGAATTCTACGAACTTAAACTTTGATTACAGAACAAACAGAGAGAATTCTACAGTTAATGGCGACAAAACATTTCCTCTCAATAATCATTTCATTCCTTTACTCTTATGACTTTTCCAGTGGTGAACCTTTATATTTTAATATTAAAAAAGCATGGTATGGGAAATAAAGTCTTTCTTTTTAAGTGTTTGTTTGGAGATTGTTTTAGATTCACAAGAATTGGAAAAATTGTAGAGTTCCAACCTCCCCTTATGTTACATCTTATATGATAAAAAACTATGACAAATCTAGACAGCATATTAAAAAGCAGAGGCATCACTTTACCTACAAAGATCCTTAGAGTCAAAGCTGCGGTTTTTCCAGTAGTCATGTACAGATGTGAGAGCTGGACCACAAAAAAAGTTGAGCGCCAAAGAACTGATGTTTTCAAACTATGATGCTGAAGACTCTTGAGTCTCTTGGATAGTCAGGAAATCAAACCAGTTGATCCTAAAGGAAATCAACCCTGAATATTCATGGGAAGGACTGATGCTGAAGCTGAAGCTCCAATCCTTTGGCCACCTAATTCGAAGAGCCAACTCATTGGAAAAGACCCTGATGCTGGGAAGGATTGAGGGCAAGAGGAGAAGGGGGCAACAGAGGATGAGACAGTTGAGTGACCTCTCTGACTCAATGGACCTGAGTTTGAGCAAACGCAGGGAGATAGTGAAGGACAGGGAAGCCAGGTGTGCTGCAGTTATGGGGTCGCAAAGAGTCAGACACAACTTAGCAACTGAATAACAACCACCACCCATGGTTAAATAAGTCAGAATGTTTACCTTGTGGGAGTAGGCACTGCTGTGGTGCGAGACTTCTGGAGGAATTAGAAATACTTTTCATGTAGATCAGATAATGATTATGTGGATGCACACATAGGTAAAATCTCAAGGATCCTGGTCTGCTGCAGTGGTGTAATTCCCCTGTAGCTCAGCCCCTTGTGGATTATAATTGCTTACTCCAGACGAAATACACATTGTGAAGGTGCTCAAAACTTAGAGCAGAGACCTGCATTAAGGGTGAGTTTTCTTCCTTTTATACTGTCTGTAACTGTGCCCCAAGCATGGACCCTAGTCCCAAATCAGTGCTCTGTGGGGAGCTAAAACTGTGATAGAAACCTTGCCATCTTCCTGGTTGGAGGAAAAGAACCCAGGCTGGCTGGAGTGTGAGGGAGAAATCCTGAGGGAGAGAGCCAAGAACAGGCTCATCCAACCCTGTGCAGGAACCCCCACGAGTCCCAGTCTCACCCTGAGCTATGCATGCAGGATGAACCCAAAACAGCCAAGGTGAGCACCCAGCTGAGCGCTGAAATAAGACATAACCCTCTCCTCCCATAGAAGGCAAGACGAATCTCACGGTCTGAAGCCCATTGGGCTCATTGCAGCTAAAACAAACACATTGGCATTCCTCAGAGGATTTTAGCAAAACCCAGAGTCTGTACAACATAGCATTCATGATGCAATCACACCCATGTTATGATCCAAAATCATTTCACATGTAAGGGAACAGGAAATTTAAGCCCATGCTCAAAGGATGAAACAATCAACAGATGGAAACACCAAGATGATTCAAGCACTGGGATGGTTGGACAAAGAATTCAAAGCAGCTACTACAACTCTACTCAGTGAAGTAAAGAAAAACACATCTGAAATGAATGAGAAGATAGGAAATCTTGGCAGAAAAGGTATTGAGAGAGGATATTGAAATGTTAGACCTAATGAATAAAATATGTGAAATTTTAGAAAATCAGTGGATAGACTCACTAGAATGAAGGTGACAAAGTCAGTAAATCTGCAGACCGTCAAAATTACCCAATCTGAAGAAAATAGAGAAAAAAGATTGAGAAAGAAAATGGACAGATGATGAGGAATCGGAAGACATCAAAAGATTGAACACGTTCTAACTATACTACAGAAGAAAAGGGGGAAGAGGTGGAGTAGAGAAATCTTTGAAGACATATATACTAAAATTTCCCATATTTAGTAAAAGATCAACATTTGTGGACTCAAGAGCTCAGAGAACCCCACACACAATAAATCCAAAGAAACCATATGTAGACACATCATAAATAGAGTGATAAAAGCAAAGAGGAAGAAAAACTCCTGAATGGAGCTAGAGGAAAATGACACATTTTGTATAGGGGTGAGCAATTTCAATGACCTCAGGTTTCTTATTATAAATCATGGGGGCCAGAAGACCCCTCTGGAGTGCTAAAAGTGGTTGGGGGGGTCTGTAAATACAGGATTCTTTAACTCTTGAAGATACTTTTAAGTTCCTTAAAATACAGAGGAATATCTGAAGCAAACTTCAAAACACTGGTGGGGTTTCTTTTGTATGACAACCGTAAAAATTTTTAAATGGGGAGACCTGTAGAAAGGGACCTACACGGTTGAGATCTTTCTATATTTCACTAAAAAAAAGGGGGGGGGGGCTTCCCTGGTGGCTCAGAGGGTAAAGAGTCTGCCTGCAATGCAGGAGACCCGGGTTCCATCCCTGGATTGGGAAGATCCCCTGGAGAAGGAAATGGCAACCCACTCTTGCATTCTTGCCTGGAAAATCCCATGGATGAGAAGCCTGGTGGGCTACAGTCCACGGGATCGCAAAGAGTCGGACACGACTGAGAGACTTCACTTCAGAGCAAAATTAATTCTAATTAGGCTGAGAAAGGTTAGTATGCACACTGCAATTCCAGAAGTAACCATACACACACACACACACACACACACACACACACACACACACACACACATACACACACACACACACACACAGAAACATAGCCAGAAAATCCATAGATAAATTGAAAGTGAATACTAAAATTATTCAAATAATCCAAAAGCATGCAGAGAAGTCAGAACAGAGGAACAAAAAATTAGAAAAGACCAATAGTGTTAATTCTAAACACTCTAATTACATAAAAATAGGAAATTGATCAAATGGATTAAAAAAAAAATTAAGACCCAATTATGTGCTACCAACAAGAGATTCATTTTTCAAACAGGTTTTTTAAAGAGGTTTTTTGTTTGTTTGTTTGTTTTTGTTTGTTTGGCTTTTTCCCTTGCAGTGGGGCTTGCAGGATCTTAGGTCTCCCACCAAGGATTGAACCCATACCGTCCACAGTGAAAACATGGAATCCAAACCACTGGACCACCAGGGAATTCCCTGATTTTAAATATAATGACACAAATAAGTTGAAAGTAAATCAACTAAAAATAATCATAAGGTGGCCAGTGACATATTCGTATTAATTAAGATTTATGCTAAACAGTAAACTTTAAGAAAAAGAATGCTACCAGAGATAGAGACATTTTACTACAATAGCAGAGATGATGAATCAGGAAGATAAAACAATTATACACTTTTATCTACCTAGTAATAGAGCCTCAAAACACATGAAATGAAATCGACAGGGTAAATGGAAGAATTAGACAAGTTCACAATCCTAAAGGGAGATTTTAACTCCTCTCTCAGCAATTAATAAAACAAATATACAAAAAAAAAAAAAAAAAAAAACCCAGTAAAGATATGAAAGGTACAAATAACACTATTAGTCACTTTGATCTAATTGGTATTTATGAAATAGTACACCCAGCAACTGCAGGGAACACACTCCTTTCAAATGCACATTCACCAAGATAGACCACATGCTTGGCCATAAAACATGTCTCGGTAACTCTTAAAGGATGGAAAGCATGCAGTGTCATCTCTGACCACAACTGAATCTAATTAGGAATTAATAACAAGGCATCTAGGAAAACCCCAAATATTTATAAATGATTCATGAATCTACAAACGATTCATGAATTCAAGATGAAACAAGGGAAATTAGAAAGTAATTCAAATTGAATGATAATGGAAATCTACCATATCAAAATCTGTGGGATGCAATAAAAGCCCTGATTCAAGGGGAGCTCGGGACTTTAAACACGCTGGAAAACAAAACCAATCTAAAATGAATTACCCACTGATTCCCCTTGGGAAGCTAGAAAAAGAAGAGCAAAGTAAAGCCAAATGAAGAAAAAAGCAGGAAATAAAAAGAACAGAAACCAGTGAAATAAAGAACAGACAATAGAGAAAAAACAAAGTCAAAGCCTGATTCTTGAGAAGATCAACAAAACTGATAAACTCCTAGCTAGACTGCTGAAGCGAAAGAGACATGGACTGATAAGTGTCAGTACCAATATCAGAAAGTGGCAAAATATTATTATCACAAATCCTACAGATAAAGGATATCTATAGAAAAGGAATATTTCTATACTAACAAATTCAAAAATTTCAATGAAATGGACAAATTTGAGGAAAACTCAAACAAAAAATTGATACAAGAAGAAACAGAAAATCTGATAGCTGTACATCTGTAAACAAAATTGTATTGATTATATTTTTAAAAATCTTCCAAAAAAAGAATATCCAGAGTTAGGTCGTTTGACTGGTTAATTTTATCAAACATTCAAGGAAGAGATAAATTAATTATACACAATTAAAAAATTTTTTTTACTTTACAATATTGTATTGGTTTTGCCATACATTGACATGAATCAGCCATGGGTGTACATGTGTTCCCCATCCTGAACCCCCATCCCACCTCCCTCCCCATCCCATCCCTCTGGGTCATCCCAGTGCACTAGTCCCGAGCACCCTACATCATGCATCAAACCTAGACTGGTGATTCATTTCACATATGATAATTTACATGTTTCAATGCCATTCCCCCAAATTATCCCACCCTTGCCCTCTCCCACAGAGTCCAAAAGACTGTTCAATACATCTGTGTCTCTTTTGCTGTCTTGCATACAGTGTTATCATTACCATCTTTCTAAATTCCATATATATGTGTTAGTATACTGTATTGGTGTTTTCCTTTCTGGCTTAGTTCACTCTGTATAATAGGATGCAGTTTCATTGGCCTCATTAGAAGTGATTCAAATGTGTTCCTTTTAATGGCTGAGTAATATTCCATTGTGTATATGTACCACAGCTTTCTCATGGATTTGTCTGCTGATGGACATCTAGGTTGCTTCCATGTCCTGGCTATTATAAGCAGTGCTGCAATGAACACTGGGGTACATGTGTCTCTTTCAATTCTGGTTTCTTCTGTGTGTATGCCCAGCAGTTGGATTACTGGGTCATATGGCTAGTAAAGTAATGCTCAAAATTCTCCAAGCCAGGCTTCAGCAATATGTGAACCGTGAACTTCCAGATGTTCAAGCTGATTTTAGAAAAGGCAGAAGAACCAGAGATCAAATTGCCAACATCCACTGCATCATGGAAAAAGCAAGAGAGTTCCAGAAAAACATCTATTTCTGCTTTATTGACTATGCCAAAGCCTTTGACTGTGTGGATCACAACAAACTGTGGAAAATTCTGAAAGTGATGGGAATACCAGACCACCTGATCTGCCTCTTGAGAAACCTATATGCAGGTCAAGAAGCAACAGTTAGAACTGGACATGGAACAACAGACTGGTTCCAAATAGGAAAAGGAGTACGTCAAGGCTGTATATTGTCACCCTGCTTATTTAACTTCTATGCAGAGTACATCATGAGAAACGCAGGGCCGGAAGAAGCACAAGCTGGAATCAAGATTGCCAGGAGAAATATCAATAACCTCAGATATGCAGATGACACCACCCTTATGGCAGAAAGTGAAGAGGAACTAAAAAGCCTCTTGATGAAAGTGAAAGTGGAGAGTGAAAAGTTGGCTTAAAGCTCAACATTCAAAAAACCAAGATCATGGCATCCGGTCCCATCACTTCATGGGAAATAGATGGGGAAACAGTGGAAACAGTGTCAGACTTCATTCTTTTGGTCTCCAAAATCGCTGCAGATGGTGATTGCAGCCATGAAATTAAAAGACGCTTACTCCTTGGAAGGAAAGTTATGACCAACCTAAATAGCATATTAAAAAGCAGAGACATTACTTTGCCAACAAAGGTCCATCTAGTCAAGGCTATGGTTTTTTCCAGTGGTCATGTATGGATGTGAGAGTTGAACTGTGAAGAAAGCTGAGTGCCAAAGAATTGATGCTTTTGAACTGTGGTGTTGGGTAAGACTCTTGAGAGTCCTTTGGACCCTAAGGAGATCCAACCAGTCATCCTAAAGGAGATCAGTCCTGGGTGTTCATTGGAAGGACTGATGCTAAAGCTGAAACTCCAATACTTTGGCCACCTGATGTGAAGAGTTGACTCACTGGAAAAGACGCTGATGCTGGGAGGGATTGGGGGCAGGAGGAGAAGGAGACAACAGAGGATGAGATGGCTGGATGGCATCACAGAGTTAGTAATGGACAGGGAGGCCTGAAGTGCTGTGATTCATGGGGTCGCAAAGAGTAGGACATGACTGAGCAACTGAACTGAACTGAACTGAATGGCAGTTCTATTTCCAGTTTTTTAAGGAATCTCCACACTGTTCTCCATAGTGGCTGTACTAGTTTGCATTCCCACCAACAGTGTAAGAGGGTTCCCTTTTCTCCACACCCTCTCCAGCATTTATTGCTTGTAGACTTTTGGATAGCAGCTATTTTGACTGGCGTGAAATGGTACCTCATTGTGGTTTTGATTTGCATTTCTCTGATAATGAGTGATGTTGAGCATCTTTTCATGTGTTTGTTAGCCATATGTATGTCTTCTTTGGAGAAATGTCTGTTTAGTTCTTTGGCCCACTTTTTGATTGGGTCATTATTTTTCTGGAATTGAGCTACAGGAGTTGCTTGTATATTTTTGAGATTAATTCTTTGTCCTTTGCTTCTTTTGCTATTATTTTCTCCCATTCTGAAGCCTGTCTTTTCACCTTGCTTATAGTTTCCTTTGTTGTGCAGAAGCTTTTAATTTTAATTAGGTCCAATTTGTTTATTTTTGCTTTTATTTCCAATATTCTGGGAAGTGGGTCATAGAGGATCCTGCTGTGGTTTATGTAGGAGAGTGTTTTGTCTATGTTTTCCTCTAGGAGTTTTATAGTTTCTGGTCTTACATTTAGATCTTTAATCCATTTTGAGTTTATTTTTGTGTATGGTGTTAGAAAGCAATCTAGTTTCATTGTTTTACAAGTGGTTGACCAGTTTTCCCAGCACCACTTGTTAAAGAGATTTTCTTTAACCCATTGTATATTCTTGCCTCCTCTGTCGAAGATAAGGTGTTTGTAGGTGCATGGATTTATCTCTGGGCTTTCTATTTTGTTCCATTGATCTATATTTCTGTCTTTGTGCCAGTACCATACAGTCTTGATGACTGTGGCTTTGTAGTAGAGACTGAAGTCAGGCAGGTTGATTCCTCCAGTTCCATTCTTCTTTCTCAAGATTGCTTTGGCTAATTGAGGTTTTTTGTATTTCCATACGAATTGTGAAATTATTTGTTCTAGCTCTGTGAAAAATACCATTGGTAGCTTGATAGGGATTGCATTGAATCTATAGATTGCTTTGGGTAATATACTCATTTTCACTATATTGGTTCTTCTGATCCATGAACACGGTATATTTCTCCATCTATTTGTGTCCTCTTTGATTTCTTTCACCAGTGTTTTATAGTTTTGTATATATAGGTCTTTTGTTTCTTTAGGTAGATATATTCCTAAAGAATATTTTATTCTTTTTGTTGCAATGGTGAATGGAATTATTTCCTTAATTTCTCTTTCTCATTGTTAGTGTATAGAAATGCAAGGGATTTCTCTGTGTTGATTTTATACCCTGCAACTTTACTATATTTATTGATTAGCTCTAGTAATTTTCTGGTGGAGTCTTTAGGGTTTTCTATGTAGAGAATCATGTCATCTGCAAACAGTGAGAGTTTTACATCTTCTTTTCCAATCTGGATTCCTTTTATTTCTTTTTCTGCTCTGATTGCTGTGGCCAGAACTTCCAAAACTATGTTGAATAGTAGTGGTGAGAATCTAGTTCCTGTCTTGTTCTTTGTCTTGTTCCTGACCTTAGGGGAAATGCTTTCATTTTTTTCACCATTGAGGATAATGTTTGCTGTGGGTTTGTCATATATATCTTTTATTATGTTGAGGTGTGTTCCTTCTATTCCTGCTTTCTGGAGGGTTTTTATCATAAATGGATGTTGAATTTTGTCAAAGGCTTTCTCTGCATCTATTGAGATAATCATATGGGTTTTATTTTTCAATTTGTTAAAGTGGTGTATTACATTGATTGATTTGCGGATATTGAAGAATCCTTGCATCCCTGGGATAAAGCCCACTTGGTCATGATGTATGATCTTTTTAGTGTGTTGTTGGATTCTGATTGCTAGAATTTTGTTAAGGATTTTTGCATCTATGTTCATCAGTGATATTGGCCTGTAGTTTTCTTTTTTTGTGGCATCTTTGTCTGGCTTTGGTATTAGGGTGATGGTGGCCTCATAGAATGAGTTTGGAAGTTTACCTTCCTATGCAATTTTCTGGAAGAGTTTGAGTAGGATAGGTGTTAGCTCTTCTCTAAATTTTTGGTAGAATTCAGCTGTGAAGCCATCTGGTCCTGGGCTTATTGTTTGCTGGAAGATTTCTGATTACAGTTTCGATTTCTGTGCTTGTGATGGGTCTGTTAAGATTTTCTATTTCTTCCTAGTTCAGTTTTGGAAAGTTGTACTTTTCTAAGAATTTGTCCATTTCTTCCAAGTTGTCCATTTTATTGGCATATAGTTGCTGATAGTAGTCTCTTATGATCCTTTATAATTCTGTGTTGTCTGTTGTGATCTCTCCATTTTCATTTCTAATTTTGTTGATTTTATTTTTCTCCCTTTGTTTCTTGATGAGTCTGGCTAATGGTTTGTCAATTTTATTTATCTTCTCAAAGAACCAGTTTTTGGCTTTGTTAAATTTTGCTATAGTCTCTTTTGTTTCTTTTGCATTTATTTCTGCCCTAATTTTTAAGATTTCTTTCCTTCTACTAACCCTGGGGTTCTTCATTTTTTCCTTTTCTAGTTGCTTTAGGTGTAGAGTTAGGTTATATATTACAATTTTTTTTTTGAAAATGAAGGAAACATTGCTAACTCATTTTAAGGCCAGCAGAATCCTAATATTAAAAAAATGAAAAAGATATATTTTAAAAAACCTGAAAAAGATCTTAAATTAAAAGAAAATTGTGGCCCAACATCCTCATAAACATAGACAGAAAAATCCTTTAAAAATATTACCTAGTCAAATCTCACAATACATAAAAATAATAACATATTAGGTCTAAGTAGGGTGTAAGCTTGGCTAAACATTTGAAAATCAATCAATATAACTTGAAATATTAACTAAATAGAGTTTAACTTCATGAACTTTAAAATAAATACAGAGAAAATATTGCATCAAATTTGATACCCATTCTTAATGAAACAATTTCAGCAAACTAGGAGAGGCCTTCTATTACATTTGGGATGAAATCCACACTCACTCTTGTCACTGTGCTCCTGTGCTCAGTCTCTCAGGCATGTCTGACTCTTTGTGACTCCATGGACTGTAGCCCCAGGCTCCTCTTTCCATGAGATTCTCCAGGCAAGAATACTGGAGAGGGCTGCCATTTCCTACTCCAGGGGATCTGCCCTACCCAGGGATTGACCCCACGTCTCTTGCATCTCCTGCATTGGCAGGCAGGTTCTTTATCACTGCACCACCCAGGAAGCCCACTGGTCTCACTGGGGGTGGGGGACTTCAATTTCCTCAGAAGGGCTGTGTCCTTTCCCCTCTCCAGGCGCTTCTCATTAGAACACATGGAACATCTAGGGTATTAGTGTGGTAGGGCTTCCATCATAACAAGTCTCACAGACTATGTGGCTAAAACCACAGGGATGTGTTATCTTGGTTCTGGAGGCTGGAAGTCCAAGATCCAGGAGTCAGCAGGGCCTCTTCTTTCTCAGATCTCCATCCTTGGATATCTTCACAGAGTCTTCCCTCTGGATGTCTCTGTCTAACTGCCTCCCAGGTGGACTCAGTGTTAAAGAATCTGCCTGCCAATGCAGGAGATGCAGGTTTGATCCCTCGGTCAGGAAGATACTCTAAAGGAGGAAATGGCAGCCCACTCCAGTATTCTTGCCTGGATAATCTCATGCAGTCTAAAAGAGTTGGAAGCAACTGAATAGCTGAGCACACACACCTGTTGGATCAGAGCCAACCCTAAGAACCTCATTTTAACCAGATTACATCTGGTCCATCTAGTCAAAGCTATGTTTTTCTAGTAGTCATGTATGAATGTGAGAGTTGGACCATAAAGAAGGCTGAGAATTGATGCGTTCAAATTGTGGTGTTGGAAAAGACTCTTGAGAGTCCCTTGGACTGCAAAGAGATTAAATCAGTCAATCCTAAAGGTAATCAATCCTGAATATCCACTGAAAAAACTGATACTGAAGCTGAAGCTCCAATACTTTGGCCACCTGATGTGAAGAACCAACTCACTGGAAAAGACCTGATGCTGGGAAAGACTGAGGGCAGGAGGAGAAGGATGTGGCAGAGGATGAGATGGTTAGACAGCATCACTGACTCGATAGACATGAATTTGAGCAAGCTCCAGGAGATAGTGAAGGACAGGGAAGTCTGGTGTCCTATAGACCTTGGGGTCACAAAGAATCAGACACAGTTTAGTAACTAACCAACATCTACAAAGACTCTGTCTCCAAATAAGGTCCCATTCTGAGTGAGGAGTGGGGGAATTTAGGAGGGGGATACAATTTGGCTCATCACAGTCCTTCTAGATCTTTCTTCTCCTTTCTCACTGTACTTCTCACCTTACTCTTTCATCAGGAGGCATTTCCAGGAACCCCAGGCCAGATCAGCCCCCAGTAAAGGACACAAGTCTGGTTCTCACCTCTGGAAAACTCCCCACCCACCCACCTTAGTGTCTGCGCTAATCCAGATCTGCATGAAGAGCCAGGACCCACCTGTGCTCAGTGAGTATTGTTGTGTGAGTGCCTGATGGATGGATGGATGAATGAGTGATTGAATGAATGAATGAGTGGGTGGACCTGGCCATGCTGCTCCTCCACGCCTCCCTGCCCGGACCTGGAGTGTGCCGGGATCTCTGTAGCCTGTGGATTTTAGCGAGTTTGTCCTGCGCCCCCAGGGAGGTCTTGGGAAACCCCAAGTGGCTGTTATTTTACCTTCTGGAGCTGGAAGGTGATCATACAGACCTATGTTTAGCAGCGACGCTGGCTCGAGGCCACTGCCAGATAGACGGGCCTGGATTCTGGGTTCCTGGAGACGAGCCCTCAGGCTTCCCCAGCTCTCCCTGTGGCTGCCCTGACCCACTTTCCCCTGCCAGGCTCTCTGGGTGGGCGGGAGGGCCGTGGAGCCTAGGGGCTGAGTGCTGTGCTGTGCAGGCAGGGCGCTGAGCCCTGACTCTCGAGCCATGGGACAGAAGTTGACTGTAAAATGGAGAGGCAGCCCCCAATTTCTCGGGTCCTATAGGTGCTTCCCGAGGGGGCAGGCACCACCTGCCATGGTGGGAAGGAGCCCTAGAGAGCTGGGTTTGAGTTCTGTTGCACTCCATGCTGGTTGGGGGCCCCGGGCAGCCCCCTGGACTTTACTAAGCCTCCATTTCCTCCCCATACCCTCCTCCAGATTGGGTTCTGCCATAAGTGAGGTGGGCACCACATGGCCTGAGGTCTGGGGTCCTTATCCCCTGGGGTCAGGCAGACTGGTGGGCATGGAGACCTGCAGGGAGGCCAGAGTGGCCACATGGCCTCTGTCCTTCTCTGACTCCTGTGTCCCATGGCAGCTCCTGTGTTCTCTGGTCAGGGGACCACACTCCAGCTGCTGGTACAGGTACCCACTTAGGGGACTCCCTTGAGAATTGTCAGCAGGGGAAGAGTGAGGGACAGTTCAGGAAGGGTACAGGTGTGCAAGCCCCTTGCCCTTGATAGGTGTGACCCCCATGTCTCAGCATCCCTTTCAGGACTCTGAATAACATCGCCCCTCCCAGGCTCCCTGCTCCCTCTGCCCTGCTGCCCAGGGTCACTTCCTAATAAACCCCTCCCATAGGACCCCCTTCTCAGAGTCTGCTTGGGGAACACTTCCTGGGATGGGTGACTGGTAGGGTTTGGGGTGATCAAGCAGGCCTAGATGGCAGAGGGTGTGTGGATTGTGGGGTTCTGGAGACGATGTCTTCTCCCGATGTGGGCCGGTGGGGGTATGAGGGGTCCCTACTGTCTGCAGCGTGGGAGCCAGGCAGCCCTGTGCCCTCCTGCTCCAGCCTCGCCCCTCCCCCAGCCGAGGGGAGCAGGGGGCAGCTTGGTATAAGGCCTTTCTCTGCGCCCAAGCTGTCTCGAGGGAGACCCCGGCCTCAAGTCCCCGCTGCACCGCATTACCTGGCTGGTACAATGAGATGCCAAAGGTTCATGGAGCAAAATGTACCTTCAGTAAGAGAGTATTGAAGGGCCTGGCACAGGGTTGCCCCCACGGTGGGCAGGACCTTAAGGGAATGTACATTTTTGCAGGGCAACAAACTATGTCACCTCAAATTAGTATGGCAGAATTGCTCTGATCCAGGCCTGCTTGTCCCACAAGAGAAACCCCAGGCCAGCCAGCTGGAGCCACTGGCTTTTCAAGCTGCACCCCCCATCCCCAGGACCCAGGGCTGTGGGTGACCACACCAGAAGACCCCACATGTCGTCACAGCATCCAATTGACCCCACATAGGAATCTGCCTACAATGCAGGAGACCTGCATTCAATCCCTGGGTCAGGAAGATCCCTGAGAAGGAAATGGCAACCCACTCCAGTACACTTGCCTGGAGAATCCCATGGACAGAGGAGCCTGGTGGGCTACCGTCCATGGGGTTGCAAAGAGTCAGACACGACTGAGTGCCTAACACTTCCGTGTCACTTTCCATAACAAATGACCTTAGACTGGGTGATTTTAACAATAGGAATGTCTTCTCTCACAATCTGGAGGCCAGAAGTCCAAAATCGAGGTGTGTGTGGGACCTTGCTTCCTCCTAGGGCTCTGGGGGAGAGTGCTTCCTGTCTCTTCCAGCTTCCGGGGCTCCAGGCTTCCCTGGGCTGTGGCCGCGTCCCTCCAGCCTCTGTCTTTGTCACCACGTGGCCTCCTCCTCTCTGTCTATACAGTCTCTCTCTGCCTCCTCTTAGAAGGACCCTTGTTTGGACTTAGGCTAATTCAGGGTGACCTTATCTCAAGACCCTTCACTTAATCATATCCCCAAAAGCCCTTTCCCCAATAAGGTCATACTCACAGGTATGCGGATAAAGATGTAGGCACAGCTTTATCTTTTAATTTATTTTTTGTTGTTATTTTTTTTTGTATCCCAGTTCCTTATTTTTGTTAGTAATTGTGTCTCAAGCATTTTTTTAAGCTTTTTATTTTCTATTGGGGTATAGCCGATTAACAATGCCATGATAGTCACTGCAGTTGGTGACTGCAGCCATGAAATTTAAAGATGCTTGCTCCTTGGAAGAAAAGCTATCACCAACCTAAACAGCATATTGAAAGGCAGAGACATTACTTTGCCGACAAAGGTCCATCTAGTCAAAGTTATGGTTTTTCCAGTAGTCATGTATGGATATGAGAGTTGGACTGTAAAGAAAGCTGAGTGCCAAAGAATTGATGTTTTCAACTGTGGTGCTGGAGAAGACTCTTGAGAGTCCCTTGGACTGCAAGGAGATCCAACCAGTCCATCCTAAAAGAGATCAGTCCTCGGTATTCTTTGGAAGGACTGATGCTGAAGCTGAAACTCCAATACTTGGGCCACCTGATGTGAAGAACTAACTCATTTGAAAAGACCCTGATGCTGGGAAAGATTGAAGGCAGGAGGAGAAGGGGACAACAGAGGATGAGATGGCTGGATGGCATCACCGACTCAATGGACGTGAGTTTGAGTGAACTCCGGGATTTGGTGATGGACAGGGAAGCCTGTTGTGCTTCAGTCCAGGGGGTCACAAAGAGTCAGACACCACTGAGCGACTGAACTGACCTGAACTGATGATGGTCGTCTCAGCTGAACAGTGAAGGCACTCAGCCACATATATACATACATCCATTCGCCCCAAGCCCTCCTCCCATCCAGGCCAGCACACAATATTGAGTAGAGTTCCATGTGCTATACAATAGGTCCTTGTTGGTTATCCATTTTAAATTTAGCAGTATGTACATGACCTCTCCAACTCCCTAACTATCCCTTCCCCCCAGCAACCATAAGTTTGTTTTCTAAGTCTTTGAGTTTCTTTTTGTTTTGTAGGGCTTCCCTGGTAGCTCCGACAGTAAAGAATCCACCTGCTATGCGGGAGATTTGGGTTCAATCCCTGGAGCAGAGAATGACTACCCACTCCAGTGTTCTTGCCTGGAGAGTCCCATGGACAGAGGATCCTGGCGGGCTGCAGTCCACGGGGTCACAAAGAGTCCGACACAACTCAGTGACTAACACTTTCTGTTTTGCAAGTTCATTTGTATCATTTCTTTTTAGATTCTGCATATAAGGGATGTCATACGATATGTCTCCTTCTCTGACTTACTTCTGAAGGTGGACCATATTTAATGTCTTTATTGAATTTGTTACAATATTGTGTTGTTTCTGTTTTATGTTTTGGATTTCTGTCCAGGAGGCATGTGGGATCTTAACTCCCCAGCCCTCACCCTCTGCCCTGGAAGGCAAAGTCTTAACCCCTGGTCCCCCAGGGACATCCCTGGATGTGGCATTTTGGAGGTCACCATTCACGGGTCTACACTGCAGGCGTGAGGAGGTACAGGGAGAGTAGCAAATCCCTGGAGGGGAGAAGGAGGGGCTGGGGGTCGTGTGGTTCAGCCCAGGTGACCCGCCGGAGGAGACTTAGGTCATGCCCAGAAGGCCCGGGTTCTCAGTACAGGGTGTGGGGCGGGGCCCACTTGCCCAGGTCTGAGGGCTGATGTACCCCCCACAGGGCTGGCCCCCTGATCACAGCTGGCTGGCCTTCTGCCTTTTCCCATGGCACAGAGGTGGGGTTGCCCGGGAAACCACCCCAGAGTTTGGAGGTGGCCCGGGCCTTGGGGTGGACCCAGCATAGAAGTTGCATGAATTCGGCAGGGTACAGAGCCTCCCAAAGCTTCAATTTCCTCGCCTGCAACTAGGATGATCGTGGCCCCTAAGCCCAGGGCTGCCGTGAGGTCTGAAGATGGAGTGCCAGCCAGCACCAAGCCTGGCACTGGGCCCCTCCACTCTCGGGTGCCAGGCTGGTCCACACAAGGCCCCAGGGGCCACTCGGCTCTGGGTCATCAGCGGGTGCCTCTGGCCCTCATCCAGGGCCAACCTGCAGAGACCCGAGGGCCGGCGAGCTGTGTCCACACACCAGACCCCCATGCCTCATCCAAGGTGAACGTCAAATAAATACATAAAGGTGGCCGAGGAAAAATTGCAGACTGTGTGCTGTTTATGCAAGTGATTAAAATTCTTTGGCTGGCCATGTTTCATCCCATCTCCAAGAGAGAAACAGTTCTTATTAAATCCAAATGCAATGTGTCAGGTGGGGCTGGTCGTTAGGTGGAATTTTCCCTGTTAAGCTTAGCCCAGAATGAGGGCGGCGTCTTCAAAGGGGCCTGTGGATCTCCACCCAGCCCCACAGCAGGGCCCACAGCCCTGGCCTCCCCAGGGCTCAGCCCCGCAGCATGAGGCCCAGCCCTGTGGCTCTCCGGCACGGTGGCTCCAGTGGACAGGGAACCAGCCTCCCTTCTGTGAAACTGGGTCTGCGTGTGCGCCACAGGAGACGGCAACCCACTCCATTATTCCTGCCTGGAGAATCCCATGGACAGAGGAGCCTGGTGGGCTGCACAGGTTCGCTAAGAGTTGGACACGACTGAGCAATTAACACTTCCACTTTTTACTTGAAATATTTAAGGTTAGGGCTCCACCGTATGAAGTCGGGAGGCACAATTCCGCCCTGAGGGAGGTCTGATTCGTACAGTGAAGCCCACCCTCCATGGTCTCTCGCCTGTCGTGACACTCCCAGCACCTGGTGCCAGCGCCTGGTCTGGCTCCTCCCCAACCTGGGGGACCCACGCTCTTGCCTGTTGCCTGCCGGGGACTTTTCTGTCCAGGGATGTCTGCCTTTGGCTCAGGGTTTCTGGATAACGTCTAGTGAGTCTATTGAAGAAACTCAAGGCAAGAACTTCCCTGGTAGTCCAGGGGCTAAGACTGTACTCCCAGTGCAGGGGCCTGGGTTCAATCCCTGGTCAGGGACTCTCATATGCTGAAACTAAGAGCTCACATGCTGCAGATCCTGCATGCCGCAACCGAGACCTGGGCAACCAAATAAATAAATAGTAGAAAACAAAATCTTGAGGCAAATTCTGCTTCCAGCTCTGTTGGCGTTCTTGGTCCTGGGCTGACCCTCCCCCCAGGGATGGCCATTACATTTGGACAGTACAGTTGAGGCAGCTCTTGACCAATGCCAGATACGCAGCCACATGTGACCACGGTCCTCAGAGAAGGAGGCTCAGAAAGGAGCCACAAGGAAGGTCTGCTGGGTTAGCAGCAAGTAGGTGGGGGTCCTCGGAGCATGCTGGGCCCACTGAGCAGAGATCAGAGCCCAGGACACTGATGCTTCTGGAAGCTGTGGGCCAGGCACCCAAGGGAGGTCCCCAAATTGGGGGTGGGATGTGATTCTAGAGGTTGAGCGTTGCTGGGATATGTGATCCAGCCGGGTATAGAGCATCACTTTTTCCCCAGACACGCATCTGGGGACCAGGAAGACTTGCCTTAGGAGTAAGGATGCCATCTTGAGGCAAGACCCACTTTAGAATCTCCTGGAACAGACAAGCTCTCATAGGATCCAGCTGAGATGGTATGGGAAGGGAACCTCCCCAAGTTAGTGGGGTGTGGTAACACTTGGATTCCCTAATACCCACTAATGCTGTGCGACATCAAGGAGGTACAAGTTCAGGGGAGCAGAAAGAAATGGAGTTACTCACCAGAATAAATACCAACATTCCCCACATAAATAAATACCAACATCCTCAGAGGGATTAAAGAGGAGAGACTGTCCGCAGGATATATCCCTCATAAAGTCTAGTTAGCAATAAAAAATTAGCAGATATGAAAAAAAAAAAAACAGGAAAATGTGACCCATAGTCAAGTAGAAAGCAGTCAATTAAAATGAACCACTTGATGACTCGTGAGCCAATAAAATCATCACAAGGGCACTAAGGCACTAACTATGAAAACAGAAACTTGATGAATTTATTTCATCAAAGTTAAAATATTCTGGACTTCAAAAAAAGAAAAAAGATGGTAAAGAAATCTGAAAGGCAGACCACAGATGAAGAGAGAAGACTCACACGGCATCTCTTGACGAAAGGAGTTTTATTCAGAAGACATACAGGACTCTTAAACTCAATCATAAAATAAACAACCCAATAAAAATGTGGGCACAGGATACGAACTTACACTCCCCAAAGGAGACATCTAACTGGCCAATAAATAGGTGAAATGCTGCTCACCACCGTTAGTGATCACGGGAATGCGGACTGAAAGGGCAGTGAGGTGATGCCACACCCACTAAGATGGTTTGTGTTAGACGGGCGTCACCACGCGCCAGCCAGAGCACAGGACATCTGGAATCCTCACACACTGGTGTGGGGGCAAGTCCAGTTGCCCTTCCTTTGAAGAATTTGGCAGTTTCTTTTTCTTTCATATGAAGATGCTCACTCAGACATCCAAGGAAGAACTGGCTAACAGAAGGAAAAGCCTTTCTGGTGGAAACTGCAAATGTCTGGAACTTTGGCAGTTTCTTGCAAATTAAATACCCTGTTACTACACAGCACAGTTGCCCCACTCCCAGAGATTCACCCAGGGGAAAAGACACCTACATCCTTGAGAGCCTCCCACACCGAGTTCACAGCGGCAGGAAGTGGGGCAGCCCGCCTCTCATGACCATGTGAATGATAAGCAATCCAGCCACATTCACAGTGAAAGGAACAAAGTTCAGACGCACACAGGCTCCTAAAACCTCATTACTGCCCTGCTGAGCAAAAGAAAGATGGACCCAGAAGAGTGCCTGCCACACACGGTTCTCCTGGGGTGGGATCCAGACCTGGCAGATAAAAGCTGTAGCACGAGACGGTAGATGAGTTGTCACCTGTAGATGGGAAGGGCCAACTGATTGCAAAGAGGCACGAGAGTACTTTCTAGAAGCACTCTGTATTCTGATAAAGGTGACGATTGCCCAGCTGTGTGCGTGTATCCACTCATTCATTGAACTGAACTGGCCTATTTCATTGTGTGTGAATTAAACCTCCATAAAGCTGATTATGGGGCTTCCCAGGCAGCACTAGAACACAGCTGCCAGTGCAGGAGATTTAAGAGATGCTGGTTCCATCCCTGGGAGGAGAAGATCCCCTGGAGGAGGGCATGGCAACCCACTCCAGTATTCTTGCCTAGAGAATCCCATGGACAGAGGAGCCTGGCAGGCTACAGTCTGTGGGGTTGCAGAGTCAGACACGACTAAAGCAACTCAGCACACACACGAAGCTGATGATTTTTAAAAGTCTGAGGCATTGGTGTTTGTCTTCCCTCTTGGCCCCAGACTAGTTAGTATAACTGACAGGTGTGTCCAGATCCAGATGCTCTGTCAGTGGGCTTGGCCAGGGCTAGATTCCTGGGAGTGGGTAGAATGAACAAGCCTTAACCCCAGTGGTAACCCAGCCCGTGAAAGCCATGTTTCCCAGAACCTTTGTCATGGTAACGAACCACCCCCAGTCCCTCCATCTCAAGGGCTGCAGTAGCAAAGGTTTGTGTTCAGTGCTCTTTACGTGGCCTCCCAGGAAGGCAGGAGGCAACTGCTGCTCCCCCCGGGGACACAGGCACTGGAGGCAGCCGTCTGGGGAGCTCTGTCTACCACGTGGATGCTGATGCTGGCAAGCGCCATGCTGGAATCTTCCCTCTAGCCAATTAGCACCGGGATCGTCCCACCTACCAGTCTGTTGACACCAGGACTGGGACCCCTCAGGCCAAACACCTAGTCAGGCAGGGCACAGCCCCACCCACCAGCAGCCCAGCTGCCTTAAGAAACCCTGAGCCCACAGCCACCCCCAGGGACCTGGCCCTGTCCTCCAGCATACCAGGGAGCCAGCACCAGTGCCAGAGACCCAAGGACAGCACTCCACCCACCAGTGGGCAGGCACCAGACCTGGGATCCCCTGGACCTTGGCTTCACCCACCAGCTGGCAGACAACGGCCCCTGGGGAACCATAACCTGCCGGGTTAGGACAGCGGGCTGTCACCAGCTCCAGGACCACCTGGGCCCCACTCCCCAGCAGGCCAGCCTCAGCTCCAGGATCCCCACGGCTCTGCAGCCAGAGAGCCCTGGGACCTGACCTGCCAGAATTATCATTTAATCCAGCAATTGCACTCCTGGGTATTTACCAGGAAAACAAAAACGCTGATTTGAAGAGATATGTGCATTCCAATGTTCATTACAGCAGTATTTACAACAGCCAAGATACTGCAGCAACCTAAGTCTCATCAATAGATGAATAAATGAAGATGACTTATGTATGTATGTATATAAAAGATATGAGATATATACATATATATATATAATGGACTATTACTGAGCCATAAAACCTAATGAAATCTCATCATTTGTAACAACATGTATGGGCCCAGAGGGTATTATGCTAAGTGAAATAAGCCAGACAGAGAAAGACAAATACTGGATGATTTCATTTATATGTGCAAGCTAAACAACAAGACAGATGAACAAACATACGGACCAGAAGAAGAGCTATAGATTCAGAGAACAAACAGGTGGTTGCCAGAGGGAAGGATGTGGGGGAGGAGAGAAACAGGGCATCGAGATCGAGAGGGACAGACTTCTGGTTGCAAAATGAATGAGTCATGCGTATGGAACGGCCATGCGGGGAATACGGTTAACAGCTACGCTATATCTCTGTATGGTGACGGCCAGTAACCAGACTTATCATGGCCATCACGTTGAGACGTATGGAGAAATGAATCCCTACGCTGTGTAACAGGAGCTAGCACAGCTGTTGCTGCTCTTTAGTCGCCAAGTCAGGTCCGACTCTTTTGCGACCCCGTGGACTCTAGCCCCCCAGGCTCTTCCGTCCATGGGATTCTCCAGGTAAGAATACTGGAATGGGCTGCCATTTCCTTCTCTGGAGGATCTTCCCAACTCAGGGACCGAACCCGCATCGTCTGCCTTAGCAGGTGGATTCTTTACCACTGAGCTAACAGGGAAGCCCCAACTAACATAGAATTATATAGGGCAATTATACTTCAGAAACGAACCACCTCATAGAAAAACAGATCAGATTGGTAGTTACCAGACACAGGGGTGGGGTAGGGGGAATTGGATGAAGGTGGTTATAAAATATAAGTTATAAGATAAATAAGCACGAGACGTGTAATGTACAACGTAACTATAGACATGGGATATTTTATATGATAAATATAACTAACACCACTGTATAAAGTTTTAAGATGGTAAATCCAAGTTCTCATCACAAGGGAAAACGCTTTTCTATTTCTTTAACTTAGTACCTATGTAAGATGACGGATGTTCGCTAAACTTATTGTGATAATCATTTCATTATGTGCTGTGTGCATGCATACTAAGTCGCTTCAGTGAGGCCGGCTCTTTGTGACCCTAAGACTGTAGCCTGCCAAGCTCCTCTGTCCATGGGATTCTCCAGGTAAGAATACTACAGCGGGTTGCCAAGCCCTCCTCCAGGGGATCTTCCCAACCCAGGGATTGAACTCACATTCTCTGTCCCCTACATCAGCAGTGGGGTTCTTTACCACTAGCTCCATCTGGGAAGCTAAACTCATTGTGACAATCATTTCAATATGTATGTAAGTTAAATCATTATGCTGAATACCTTAAACTTTCACAGTGCTGTATGTCAATTATATCTCAATAAAGTTAGAAGGAAAAAAAAAAACCAACAAAACCACATTATCAACATGTGAATCAAGAGGAAAATACAACCAAAATTGAGGAGAAAAATCTATCCACCCAACCGATCCAGAAATGACAATGATGATAGGATTAATAACAGAAGATTAAAACAGATATTAAAACTATATTCCAGCACCATGGTAACGCCACGTAAGAAGATTGTGCTATGCTAAGTCACTTCAGTCGTGTCCGACTCTGCGACCCCATAGACGGCAGCCCACCAGGCTCCCCCATCCCTGGGATACTCCAGGCAAGAACACTGGAGTGGGTGAGAAGATTAGCAGGAATCAAACACTGGGCGAGAGGCGTACTTCTGTTTTGGGCTGCACGTGGTGGCCTGTGGAATCTTAGTTCCCTGACCAGGAATCCAGCACGCCCTCTCTTCACTGAAAGCGTGGAGTCTCACCCACTGGACGGACCATCAGGGAAATCCCAAGAGCTGAACCTTGGTGCCCCTGTAACACCTTTGCATGTATTCTGCAAATCTAAGATTATTCCCAAATTAAATGTTTATTTTCTTAAAAGCTAGAGGAAAGGTTGAACGTGTTAAGTAGAAACATAAAAGATACAAAAAGATCCAACTTGAATTTCTGGTGAAAATGATAATGCATCCGGTCAAATACACAGTAAATGGGGTCATAGCAGATTAAACATTATTGCAGAAGGGGGAGAAATAAACTTGAGCTCAGAAAAACAGAAATTATTCAAAATGAAACATGGGGCAAAAAAAACTGGCAAATTCACTGGAATCCCTGGAAGAGGGAGGTGAGGCAGATAAAAGTATTTGAAGAAATAATGGATAAAAAGTTTCTAAATTTGAGGAAAACTATAAACCTACAGGTCCAAGAAGCTCAACCGGAGGAGCCTGGTGGGCCACAGTCCATGGGGTCACAGAGAGCTGGACACGAGTGAGGGGCTAACACTCTGAGGATCAGGAATCCGGGAAGGGCCTTGCTGGGCGGTGCTGGGTCAGGACATCTTCAAGGCTGCAGTCACGATGTTGACCAGCACTGCAGTGCGTGAGGCTGGAGTACCCAGGGCAGAGGAAACAACAATCGCAGTAGGGAGCTCGAGGTTCCAGTCCCTGCTTGGCCCTTAGGCACTGGGTGCCTTTTGTGAGGTCACTTCCCTCCTCTGTGCTCTTTCCTTTTCTGGGCAGGGTGGGGGTGGGAGAGGTGAGAATCGGCCAGCGTCCAGCCTTAGTACTCTCACCGGCTCTGGACTAAAGCAAAGAGCCTTCTGCATGGGACCAGGCACAGAGTCCCCTGGGTTCCTGGATTCAGAGGACCCAGGGCCGGTCTGTGCTGCCAGCCCCTGGTAGCCAGGGGCCAAGGCTGCCTGGACACTTGGCCTGGCAGCTTCTCAGCACTCACTTTTCCCAGAAGCCAGCATGGGAGGACCCGCAGGACCCGTTGTCCCAGAGACAGGCAACAGAGCGTCCCAGAGGACACTCCGGGGCTCGGGAAGCAGGTCCCAGAAGCTGGGAGCAGGAGACCAACCGGCCTGGCCTGCTTGGGAAGGAGGGGGCTTCTAGGACTGGGGGCTTCCTGCGGTAAAGCCGACCGGGAAATTCACACTGAGCCAGTACCCACAGTGCCAGCTCCCCGGCCTCCTCCAGCCTCCTGCTCTTCCCCAAGAGCACAAGAGCCCATACTAAGCACAGAGGAAGCCACTGCTCTTAAAAGAGGGACCTTCTCACCAACTTTTCTCTCCTACCTCAAAAATAATTTTCTACTGATGCCGTTGTTCAGTCCCTAAGTCACGTCACATCTTTGCTATCCCATGGGCTGCAGCATGCCGGGCTCCTCTGTCCTCCACCATCTCCCGGAGTTTGCTCAAATTCATGTCCATTGAGACAGTGATGCTATCTAACCATCTCATCCTCTGTCCCCCACTTCTCCTCCTGCCCTCAATCTTTCCCAGCATCAGGGTCTTTTCCAATGAGTCAGCTCTTCACATCAGGAGGCCAAAGGACTGGAGCTTCAGCTTCAGCATCAGTCCTTCCCTAGCATTGTGAACGTGGAGCTCAGCGCCTTCCTCCACCATGGACCCTTGACTCCTTGGGAACCTTTGGGCAGAATGCACCAAATGCCTTTCATTTATTCATATTCTTTGACTCAGCAACTCCCTTTCTAGGAAATCCCCCCAGTGAAATGCTTAAACATGTGAGAAATCTGAGCATCTACATAGGTTCACTGCAGTGATAAAGCAGCAAAAACTGGCAATGACCCAAATATACATCCCCGGAGACTGAACAGCACATAGGTGCGATTCTGCTGAGCAGTTCAACTCTGACAGAGTCAGGAGCTGTGTTCAGTGTCCAGAAGTTGTCATGATGTGCTGGTACTGGGAGAAAGTTCCAGAACTTCAAGTATTTGACCCACCAGCAAGCAATGGAATGTTCATCCCTGGGGAGAGAGAGGTCTGCAGGCATCCCAGGGTTATCTCTGGAGGCAGAGGCGTCTATCAGGTGGTTTTTTTTGTTTTTTAACTTTTTCCACTTGTGCATTGCTGTATTATTTGAGTTGTTTAGGTGAAACATTTTGTTTATGTACTCAGCAAAAGTGGTCATGGCATTTTACAGTTTATAACAGAGTTGCCCTACAAAGGTAGCCCCTGGGGTGAGGCAACAGGTCTCAACCTCTGTCCCCTGATATTTGGAAGCTGGGTCAGTTCCAATCTATTCCCTGAAAAGAGGAAGAAAAGGAGCCAGACTTGGGTCTGGCAAGATGAGAGTCAAACTTGGAAGGCAGGCTGTCATAAATTTTGCTTTCTTGGGAAGGTTCTGGATTCTAGGAGTCTGAGGAGGTTAGAGTTATAGTGAAGGATACTTTGGTTTGCAAAGTCCAGGTGCCCAGCACAGACTCCTGGGGGTGGCTACATGATTCATATAACTTGGAATTTCAGGGCTGGATCAGGCTATCTTCAGGTGCAGCTGGATCCAGGCGCTTGAACAAAGCTCCTAAGGTTCTCTCCTCTTCCCGTTCTCCCTGTCTCCTACTTTCAGTTCTCCTCATCTCTGCTGCACTTAACAAGCCCCAGGAAGAACTCGATTTGCCCAGCCTGGGCCGCAGGCCCACCCCTGCGACCAGGGGAAGTGGGGTACTGAAACTGCCCAGTCCTTCCAAGCCTCTCCAATGAGGGAGAGAAATTGTGCAAGATTCTCCAGAGGGAAAAGGGTGATGCTGCCCAAAGAAGGAGGGGAATCTGGCTCCACAGGGGGAAAAAAATTGCACCGTAGCCACATTCGACAGATTCCAGTGCTTATCTACACAGCGGGCACACGCTCAGAGCTTTATGGCCATGTGTCGTCCAAGATTTCCACGTGACTGTGAGCATTCAGAGGCCTTGGTCACTCTGATCTCCAAACAGTTCAGAAAGGCAGACAGACCATTCTCCCTTTACTGATGGGGAAACTGAGGTTCAAAGAGACCAGAGAAGCGGTCCAGCTCACTAGGTGGTAAGTACCAGGACTGGTACCAAGAGCTAGGTTCTCTGATGGCAGAGCTCCCTGTGTTTCTCTGTTCTCAGCCTCAGCCTGTGCTCCACCCACCACCACCATACAAACGACCCACCACCACCAGGATGGCCACCCCTACCATCAACAACACCGTCACCACAAGAAATGCAAACCTCCCAGACACCATCCGCCAGGCAACGCCTCCCAGAGCCATAGTTCTCAGCTGTAGGCACAGCAAGGAGCTGTGAAGCCGAATCCAAAAGGAGAAGTTGATTGACTCAGAGTTTCCTAGCGGGAGCTCCTTTCTTGGCAGCTAGGCCTGGGCCCAGCTCCTTCGTGGCCAGAACCCAGCTTTCCTCTCAGAGCCTTGGGATGCTTCTCCGGAGATGGCTGGGCTGATCCCAACCCCCTGGGAGCGTGTTTAGGAAGCAACACACGTGAGTCACTGGGGCTGACATTCTTTGGAATCTGACAAGGTTTCTACTTTGGGAACCTGCTTCGTTGACTCAGCAGCGGTTCACCAGCAAGCGGGCAGCGAAGCTGGGAGCACGCCCCTCTTCATAAGCCGTGCTGGGGCCGCTGGTGGCTGGGGTGGATCCTAGGGACTGCGCTTTCGGGCTCCAGATGACTCCTGTGTGGAATTTGGGATGGAACTGAGGTTCAGAGAGAAGAAGCAGTGCATCCTAAGCTTCCATGGTAACAGCAAGAGGCAGGAGTCAGCCCCCAATCTGTGGCCACAGAGCCCACAGACGTCAGTGCCCTACACTCTCACCAGGCTGGCCCTTTGGCTCTGCCACCTGCTCTGAGATGGGCTCTCAGTGGCTCTCGCCCGACTTCAGGGGGAGGATGGCTGGATGGGTGGTGCTGAGGGATGCTCCATATCCCCCTCACTGAGCAGTCCCTGGGCTGCCTGGGTTGGAGTGAGTATCAGTCCAGGTCCTACCAGGAAAGAGATGACTCGAGCTGAGAATCCTGCAGGATGGAGGGGACCCACGCGAGGTCGGCAGTGTACCGCATCCCAGGCCGCAGTCACCCTTAGACTGAAGGGCTGCACGCTCAGTCATGTCCAACTCTTCTATGACCCCGTGGGCTGTAGCCCACCAGGCTCCTCTGTCCATGGAATTTTCCAGGCAAGAATAATGGGATGGGTTGCCATACCCTCCTCCAGGGGATCTTCTTGATCCAGGGATCGAACCTAGGTCTCCTGTGTCTGTCTCCTGCACTGGCAGGCGGATTCTTTACCACTGCACCCCCTGGAAAGCTTTAGGCTGAAGGAGTGAGGGGAAAGGACCATTGCCAGGGCCTGGAAGGAAACCCTGGAGAGAGATCTGAAGGGGGAGACAAGCCCTTCAAGGCAAGGACACAGCCTGCCCAAGGTGACCCCCCAGGGGAGATGTTGGATGTGGACATGCAGACTTCTCTCTCCTCCCCCTCTGACCTGCAACCAGAGCTTGCCCAGAGCCAAAGCCAGTAGGGAGCCAGAGGCTATGAGAGCCCAGGAAAGGGGTCCATTGGGCTGAGCCCCTGGGACAAAGTTAGCATATGAACCTGTGGACCCATGGTGTCTCCTAAAATCCAGAGAAAATATCCTAGGTTTGGGGACTCTTGGGATGTGTCTGAGACCAGAGATTGCAATGTCACAGGAAATAGAGGTGTCTCTTGGAGTTTCCCTACCAAAAGTGGGGGAGCAGACTGGGAAAGGGAGATAGTTGGCCAAGGGGCGTGCCCCCTCTGTGAAGCAGGCAGGACATCCATTCAGCTCTGGGTCCTCCAATGTGCCCGGGGGTCCTCTCGGGGTTGCAGGTAGCCCCGGAGGCCCCATCTGGAGCCAAGTGTGCACACAGCCCTGTCCGCAATACCTTCTCATTCTGGTGCATCCACTGGTCCTGCAAGGAGCTCTCACTGTCTCTTTCCTTGTGAGACCATCAGGGACCAGAACCCCCAGAATCATCACCAGGGACGGTCAGCCTGTGCATATGTCCTTCCCCTCTCTGGGGTTTGCCTCCCTCTGGGGAAAACCCCAGGTTCCACCTCCAGCATCGAGACACACCAACACCTTCACCCACTGGTCCCTCCGCAGCCCCGGGCACTGACTCCCTCATCACACAGTGACGGGGCATGTCCGGTAGCCAGGCTCTGGGGAGGCACTGTGGACCTGCCATTCCTCCAGCTCCTAAGGGTCTGAGAGTCTGCTATGATGGAGGAAATGCAGGCGTGGTGTTTATACGTAGAAAAAGCATCCAACTAAGGCTTGGAGAATGGCTACTACCCACCCCAGTATTCTTGCCTGGAAAATCCCATGAACAGAGGAGCCTGGCGGGCTCCAAGTAGTCCACGGGGTCGCAGAGAGTCAGATGCGACTGAGTGACTAACACTTTCATTTTTCTTTTTTTCAGGCTTGGAAGATTAGGGAAGGTCACCCTGAGGAGGTGATGAGATAAGATCAGAACAGTTTCCACACAAAATACCCAGAGCACGGCATCCCGCTCACCCACCGCATGAGGGCCCTCAGACAAGAGGTGACGGCACCTGGGAGCTGCAAATAGGCCCACGTGCAGGAATATGGGGAGCTGGCAAGAAGAGGGGGCGTGGAGACGGACACAGAGAGATCTCGAGTTGTCCCCCGAGGCAGCAGCAGCAGGATTTTAATAAGGCAGTGTCGAGGCCCGATGATCAGGTTGAGAAGGGCCCCTCTGGCTGCCCAGTGGGGAGCAGATCAGAACAGAGCAAGACTGGAGGTCAGAAGGCTGATGAGGAGGCTCTCGGTGTGCTGCTGGAGAGGACAGACTGGGGCAGTGGAATCAGAGAAGGAAATTTCGTCTGACCCAAGAGCTCCTGTGACTGCCAAAGAGGCCAATGTGGGTTGATGGGTCCCCAAAGAGCGTGATAAAGTGGGTAGCAGCCAAGATGACTCCCAGGATTCTGTTTTGGAGAAATGGGTGGGGTGTCCTCAGATGGACAACGTAAGGGAAGAAGGCTTGGGGTAAGATGGTGAGTTCCTTATTTCCGGTCACAGCACAGTTAACTGGAACTGGATCAGCCCCTCTGTTATAACCAACCATAAAACTACGCAGAATACACGAGGCCACCATCTTCAACATAGTATCAAAGGCAGGGCAAGACTGCGATCTCCAAGAGAAGAAAAAGCATGCGGTGAGCCCGCTAGCTCCTTGGATCTGCACCTGGGGTACTCCCTGGACCACTCCCTGGACCACAGTGCAGCCTGTGAGTGTCCACGCAGAACTCAGAGGGCCCACTGAACAGAGGGCGCAGAGATGGGGCTTTAGGGTCACTGAAGCAGCTAGGATCTTCAGGGCTGGAAGCTGCATGCGGGAAAGGGAGAAAGTCCATGTGAGGGTCCTTGGGTTCTGGTGAGACCATCTGAGGCTTAACAGGTGGTCTCAATCCCTAAAGTTTTGAAAGTGGAACAGAAATACTAGATGTCAAGCAATGCTAGGGAACTCTCGGATTTTTGCTCAAAAGTGGAACAACCTCACTAACACTAGGCCATCCAAACGTAACACAACAAAGGCTTCGTCTTAGTAATAAAGACCACACAGTGGAGTAAAGCCAATTGTAGACCTTCCATAACAGAGCTTAAAGCCAACTTCAGTAGAACTGGCAATTTGGAGTTTGATTCTCACCATGTTAGGGAAGTTTGGGAGATACCGTCCACTTTCATTGACCATAACAAATACTAAACCATGACCACACATACTCAAGTGATTGACTGGTAATTAACCTGACTGCTAGAACAAGAATCAACCCTTTTCAGAGGGAGATACTGGAACAGCATTTCTACAACACATCATTCACAATGTCCAGTATATAATCAACAATTACCAAATATACAAAGAAGCAGAACTGTGTGACTCATAGCCAAGAACAGAAAACAAGGATCAATAGAAATCAATCCCTATTGATTGATAGCCTATCCCTTCTCCAGAGGATCTTCCCAACCCAGGAATTGAACCAGGGTTTCCTGCACTGCAGGTGGATTCTTTACCAGCTGAGCTACCAGGGAAGCCCCCTAGAGAGCTTAAGTAACTGCAGATAACACCCATCCTTTCAACCCTACAACTCAGAGGACCCTGCACCCCTCAAGCAGAGCTTCAGCCAGCCTTGCACCTTTCGAAGCCCAACCACTAACTGCAAGATCCTTGTGAAGCAGAGAGAGGCCTTGGGGATCCTATTCTGCTGACAAGAGTTGCTTTGGGAAAACTGCTCTGAGTGGGGCTCCTCGCTGGGTACCAAGCAGATGAGTTCTCCTGCTTCCTCCCACTCTTGCTCAAAGCGCTCTGTGATCTTGCTTGATCTTGGGAGCCAGCAGTCTCCCCAGAGACACCCCATCCCCGTAGGCTCCAGAACATGAGGGGTGGGGGACAGTTGTCAGGACCTGCTCTTTTGTTGAAACAAACAAAAAAAATAGGAACAGGGCTGCTGAGACGGGGGTAAAGAACTAACCCCAGCCCAGTAATGATTCAAAGTAGTCTTTACCTGAACGCTCACCTTGGACCAGCACTGAGCTAAGAACCTTGCAGTAACTGTCATAGCATCCCTCTTCTCCAGGTGAGGACACAGAGGCCTAAAGGACTTTAGTGACTAGCACATGGACAGTAGTAGGGCCGGGTCATGAACCCCGGGTGCTCTGACTCCAGAGCCTGCGTATTTAAAGTGAGGTGTCTGCCTGCCTGTTCTTCAACCCTGTTTCTTAGAGTCATCCTGGTCTCTGAAAAGGATTCGTCATCCTCCCAGGTCCTCAGGCCAAACACCTGGGAACCACCCCACTTGCCTTCTCCCTCCTGACAATCCACAAACCACGTCTGTTGTCTGTACGTACAAAGTACATCCTGAACCTGCCCCGCCTTCCCAGCTCTGTCTCCATGGCCCTCATCGGTCTGTCTCCAGAGTAGCCTCATCCACGGTGATCTGCTCACCCCCGTCCTTGTTTCTCCTCCCGTATCACTCTGTATACCCCACCTGGGAGCCAAAGACATCCTTTGAAAGATTCACTCAGACCAGTCCTCCTCCTCCTAACGCTCTCCCTTGGTTCTACATACTGCTCAGAACAAAATCCACAGTTCTCACCTACAAGACTCTGCATGACTGGACCCTCCTAGCTTCACACCCTCCTTTCAGGTCATAAGCCTCATTATTCTTAGTCTGCTCCAATCATACCGGCTTTTAAAACATTCTTGACAGACCTAACTTTGCTTCTGTTTCAGGACCTTGGCAGGTCTGTGCCTATGTCTTCTTCAGATCTTCCTTCTTCAGATCTTCCTCAAATATTGAACATTTTCCTGACAGCTAAAGTATACCTTCTCAGCTACAGAACTTCCGTGAGGCAACAGGGGCATTTATTTGTCTTCTGTATGTTTCCCTTGACCTCACCACCATTCCCCTCACACACACTAGGAATGCTATCAGGAGAGGAACAATCTGATCATTTTCTAGGTCCCTGGAAGCTAACAGAGGAGGTAGCTGGGTATCAATTTTTATGGATGTTGACTGGCTGGCTGGATGGGTGGGTGGATGGATGAGAGATGGGTAAGTGGGTGAAAAGATGGGTGGATGTATGGATGGGTGTGTGGATGAGTGGGTAGATGGGTGGATGGATGGATAGGTGGGTAGATGGATGGATGGATGGGTAGATGGATGGATGAATGTGTGGATGGGTGGATGGATGGATGGATGGATAGGTGGATGGATGGATAGAGATGGGTGGATTGATGGATGGGTGGGTAAATAAATGGATGGATGGGTGGATGGGTGGATGGATGGCTGTGTATAGAGAGTCCCCACACCCTCCTTTTCCTCCACAGTGGTTAGTTTTGTGGCTGTCTCGGTGTTGTCCATTGAAGGATGGCTCTTTAGAGGGCAAGGGCAGGCCTGGGAGGTCTGGATGGGAGGCCCAGGCCCCCACTCCCTTCCCCACACACGTTCCCCTTCTCCTCACAGTCCCTCCTCAACGAGACCTCACATATGACACCTCTTTGAGGGGTCAGCTTTCCAGGAAGCTCCACCAGAATCAAATCACCGTGATCCCTTCCATGAACCACCCACTGCAGATGCTGCTGGCTTTGGCCTCCCTCTTCTCAGCGTCCCAAATCCAGCCCCTCCGCGGGCCCCCACCCCCAGCCCAGAGCTGTCCCCCTCACCGCAGCTGTCCACACTTACAAAGCCTGACTGTTCGATAAGGCTGTGCCAGCTGGAACGAGACACTTCCCGTCCAACGGGAGGTTCTGCACAGAGCCTGGGGGCAGCTGTCAGCTTGGGGGGCACAGGACCGGATCTGGGGCCTCCTGGGGGCCGGCACCCTCCTGGGCCTCAGCAGAGACTCCTCCGGGCCTGGTTTCAGGTCCCCACATTGGCTCCACAGAGTGGAGGGCTGGAGTGGGAGTCAGGGGAGCTGGGGGAAGAGGCTGCAGTTGCTAGAACCTTCAGAGACCTCATGTCCAGGGCCTTAGGAAACCTTCGCCTTTCGGAGACACAGGGGTCAGGAGCTGCTCTGGAGTCTGGGGCCTGGCAGGATCTGCTGGCCCCCTCCCCGAGGTGACACTGTCCTCCTTGGTCATTAGCCACTGGTGACTGTGGCAGAGGCTACAGGAAGAGGTGAAGGTCAGTATAAGCACCAGGCATGGCCCTCGGCTTGGCCCCCGCGGCCGGGATGGACACTGCTCTTGACCAGCATGTGGGCCAGGGTACTGAGTTCTGGCTGAGTCTAGCCCAAGCAAGGAGCTGGGGAATCTCTTCTGGACAAACCATCAGCAAAGGGTCTTTGGGGCAGCTGAAATGGTCACTCTCCAGGCCTTCAACCTGACTCCTATTGGTTGGGCACCTACTGTGTGCCGGGCGTGGGGACACCACAGGCCGGAAATCCCTGCCTTCATGGAGCCCATGGTCCCTGGTACGCCCCCCCAACCTGGGGCCGCCCTGCCGGGACCCCAGGCCCAGACCCCGGGCCTAGACCCCAGGCCCGTCAGAGCCTGCGCCTTTTCTGGCTCTGATTCCTCCTCAAAGTC
This sequence comes from Bos indicus, assembly GCF_029378745.1. Lineage (NCBI taxonomy): Eukaryota > Metazoa > Chordata > Mammalia > Artiodactyla > Bovidae > Bos > Bos indicus. The sequence goes on along the minus strand of NC_091788.1, from coordinate 47,136,965 downwards.
TCTAATTATATCCTGGGAGAAACAATTAGAACGAAACTAAGGGGTTTTTTTTGTCTCTCCTCCAGGCCGGACCTGTTTAATAACTTAATTAAATAAACAGAATTATAATTATAATGTTAATATTTCCTTTCTGTAATGTCGACACCTTCTGCTGGAAAAAGCCTCTCTTGGGAATGGGGGCTCCGTGCGCTCCCCAGCACCTCCCCGGTTCGAGGCTGGCCGCCCACCGGCCCCCATCTGGGCCCACCCGGTTCTGGGGCCCAGCAGAGCTGGCAGGAGCCCCAGCCAGGGGGAAAGCGGCGTCCTCTTCATCGTGAGTGTTTACAGTCGAGCTCAAACCACACGATGGAAATTCCTCTGAAGCTCCTAATTGCACATTTCCTTCCTCCAACCATTTTCTTTTGACAGTCGACTTTGAAAACATTCAGCACTTAATTCTCCCCAGGCGGGAAGGGGGAGAAGGACTGAGCCTGCTGCAGTGGGGCTCCCTCCCCCACCCCACTAAGGGGCCGGCCTCGGGGACCAGGATGCTCAGGCATCTTTGGTGGGGACCCCGGGGGTCCCGGGCAGTGAATCTTGCTTACCTGCCTCTGTGCCACGAACCATCTCCAGCTGACCCAGGGGGACAAGTAAGCTCAGTGTCATTTCCTTGTCTGTAAGACACGATTAAGAATATTCATTTGCCAGGTGATGGTAGGAAATCGTCGGGCACATAATAGGTACTGATAAGGGTGAGACTCCTCCAGCTTCTTGGAGGAAACGCAGCGTGTCAAGATGGGATTCTTCCAGCCGTTCTCTCTACGTGCGTAGTGTGTGTGTGTGTGCTAAGCGGCTTCAGTCGTGTCCGACTCTTTGTGACGCCATGGACCATAGCCTGCCAGGCTCCTCTGTCTCTGGGATTCTCCAGGCAAGAATCCTGGAGTGGGTTGTCATGCCCTGCTCCACACATGTAGTGTAGACAGAGGTTAAGAGCAGGCTACCTGGGGTCACACTTCAGCCTGGCCTTTTAATGGCAGAGCAGTGAGGCCCGGGGAAGCCTCTTGTTTCCTTTGTGACTTGGTTTCCAGGTCCGTAAGAGGGGACCTGGCTGTGTCGACATCACTAGTCATCTTGAGGATTGTGCGACTTGACCATCATGAAAGGCCTGACACAGGGTGGGTGCAGAAAGCTGACATGGACAACGACCCCCAGGGGTCAGTCTGGGGATGGCCGGTGGGCTTTGGCATCAGACCGACTTGGCTTCCAGTCCCCGCTGTTCAGGGACCTGATTTCCCGGATCATGCACATCCCTGCTGTGAAACGGATGTGATAACACACGGGGCTGTTTGCAAGGTTCGAGGCAGACAATAGGCATAAAGACCTGGGCAGAGAGAGACAGGACTCCTGTCCCTAGACTGGGGGTCCCAGGGGACCTCAGTCTCAGGGGTGATGGGTCGCGGGGAGAGGCCGCACGGTCAGAAGAGACCTTCTGTTGGGGCTGAGCCTCCCCGTCTCACCGTGCCCAAGACCCAGCCTCTCTCCATCCACAGCCAGGCCCCGGAGCCGAGTGGCTTCAGCCCTGGCTCACTGGGTGAACTTGAGCAAGTTATGGAACCTCTCTGAGCCTCCATCTCTACATCTGCAAACTAGGAGCAATAGCTGGGCTGCTGGGACAATTGGTGAGTGAAAGCTGTCAAGTGTTTTCTAGTGCCTGGCACACGGTAGGTGCCTGATGTATGTTAGCATAACATCCATGTGTTAAAAGTCACTCAGTCGTGTCTGACTCTTTGCGACCCCACAGACTGTAGCCCACCAGGCTCCTCTGTCCAAGGAATTCCCCAGGCAAGATGGAATGGGTTGCCATTCCCTCTTCCAGGGGATCTTCTCGACCCAGGGATTGAACCCGGTCTCCCACATTGCAGGCAGATTCGTTACCATCTGAGCCACCAGGGAAGCCCCAAAGATTGATGTGTGTGTCACTTAGTCGTGTCCAATTATTTGCGACCCCATGGACTGCAGCCCACCAGCCTCCTTTGTCTGTGGAATTCTCCAGGCAAGAATTCTGGAGTGGGTGGCCATTCCCTTCTCCAAGGGGTCTTCCAAGACTGCTATTTATTCTCCTCAAGCAAAGTGCCGGGCCTGGGTGGTCCCGGAGCTGATGGAGACCTAGCCGTCTCCCTGAGCGTCATCCTGGGCAGAGGTCAGGATACATTTTCTCTGCCTGGAGCTCCTCTCCCGCCCCCACAGCTGGATGGGAGGCCCATGTCCCCACAGCCCCACGTCCGGGGGCCCTGCTCATCATCTGTCTCCTCTCGCAGGCTTTCCGCAGGCTCAGGCTCCAGGGCTGGACTCTATTCTCCCCAGACCCTCCTCTCGGCACGTCTTCACTCCCGGTGCGTTAAACAAATACTAAGGTTCTGTTGGACTTGATTCCCTAGGGCAGGGGCCGCTGGCTTATCTCCACCTGTCTCTCTGCTGCTCTTCCCCGCTAGGTGCCGTGGGAAACCCCAAGAGGCTGGGGTAGGACCTGGACCAAGATGCTTTCACTTGTGTGGGCGGGGAGTCAGAGGTCGCCATGGAGATGGAGAGAGGGACCTATTGTGAGGCAGGATGGCTGAGGGGGATACAGTGGGTACAGTGAAGATGCAGAGAATGAGATGGATTGAGATTCATGAAAGAAGCTGGAACACTGAAATGAAGTGGAGAATCTGAGAGCTGCGTCCGAGAGATGATGGACTGGATGGGCTTTGAAAAGACATGTCAGGAGTGACGGCTGTGTGTGAGGCTTGGCACCATTCCCTGAGATGGGGAGCACCGTGGAGATCCAGATTGGGGCTGGTGGGGTGGTCACCAGTTTGGTCTGGGGTGTGTTGAGTTGAGGGAGCCTTTGAACAACCTAACTGGTGGTTGGGAGATAGATCTGGGGGTGCCTTTGCACACTTGATGATGACAATGAGTAGGTGGTTGAAGACAGGTCTGGGGTGCCCTTGAGCACCCACGGTGACATTCTGATGGGTGGAAGAGGGGACCTGGGGCTTGGAGGAGAGGTTGCAGCTGTGAGATGCCCAGCCACTACTGTTCATGCTTTTGCCCCAGGATCACACAGAGCTATGAGCAGAGCTGGGCCCAGGACCTGGGTCTCCACTACCCCCCAGGTCCAGTCTGGAGACTGTCCATCCCTCCTTGTGGCTTTTCCAAGAGGATGCAGGGTGGACAAAGCCCAAAGAGGAATGTTCCCTTGAAAACACAGATCCTTTCAGCTGTTTTCCTCTTGAATCATTGGCGAGGACCCAAAATCTATACATTTTTTCCTGGTGAAAAAGAATGGCAAGCCTGCCCTGGTCACTCACACCGTGAAATCAGAGGCAGCAGACAGGGGGCCCTCGGAGCGTTCCCAGCCCCGGTGGCCTCCTGCTTCAGAGAGAGCCAGGCGCCAGCAGCTCTGTGCCCGCGAGGAACAGGTGCTGTGGGCAGGAGGGCCTGACACAGCTCGTGGGCCTGGAGTGGATGCAAATAAACGCCCTGTCTCCTCCATGCACCCCCTCCTGGAGGAATCTCATCATCATCTGAGGTCTCCAGGGGTCCCCCGGACCCTCAGATCGTATTCTCTGGCCAAGACTTCTCCCTGGGTCTAGAACTGCTAATCCAGCTACTCAGGGCTCCCCTTTGCCCTTGAGAGATCTGTGAGCAGTGAAACCTCAGCATGCCCCCACACCAACCCCACCCCTTCACGTCCTGTCCCCTGGGGTGCTCCTCCTGTAGGCATCCAGTCACCCAGCCACCAAGCTGGGGACATGTCCACAGAGCCCCGCTGAGCCACTCTTCTAGGCATTCAGGCTTCTGTGAGGCATCTCCCCCAGCTTGCTGCCTTGCCCGGCTCCCCTCCTGATGTGCCCTGCACCTGTCTCAGGAGTCCTTCGAGCAGGACCCTGCTATTGTTGCCTCCTGCTCCCGTGGGGCTCCAGGTGGGCTTCTGAGGCCCTCCGGCGCCTTGCCACCCCTCAGCCCTCCTCCAGGTCCCGTCCTGAGGTCCACACCACTGCCTCCTCTGTAAGACCCAGCGGGGCAACCACCAACCTGCCCAATCTTCTGGTTCATTGCCTTCACACATGCTGTTCCCTCTCCCAGCATGCCCTTCCCGCATCTGCGGCTGAGCCGGATCCCTCCTCCCCATCACCTTCTCTAGCTCAGCCTAGGGGCTTCTACTCTGGGGGTGCACCCCCAGGAGTAGCTTCCATCCTGGGGGCTGCCTAGTGGCCTCCTCCCTTGCCAGGAGGGGCTCTCTGTGCGAGAGGAGGTCGTAACGACCTTGGTGAAAACCCGGGTCTTGCAGTCAGACAGAGCCAGGTTCAGATTCACACAAGAACAGGAACGTGGCCGGCAGGCCGTCCGTTTCCAAGACAGGCAGCATCTCCACGCACTAAGTGCAGGCAACAGCGTGACCTGCCCCGCAGGGGCCTTCCCACATTGGTTCAGAGACTCCTTATGGAGCATCTCGAATGTGCCAAGCCTGGCTGTAGGTGAAGGGGACAGAGCAGTGGACAAAACACCAGAGTCTCTGCTGCCAGGCTGCAGGCAGACAGAGGCAGCGGCCACACGGCCAACACGGAAGACACCTGGCATGTTCGGGGGCGGTGGGGGGTGGGCAGTGGTGTAAATAGAGGCCCCAGAGAGGCGAACCCAGCAGGCCTTCATGTGCACAGACACTGCCATGTCAGAAAATGTCACAGCAAGTGCAGTCCCTGGGGTAGGAAGCCGACTGCCAGGCCAGAGGAGTGTCAGGGTAGCCACTGTGGCTGGAGACAAGGAAGGAACAAGGAGGAGACCAGAGAAGGAACCAGAAGGGGCGGGCAGGGATGTGCGGCTGCAGGTCTGGAAGACTCTGCCGTTCCCTCTGAAATGGAGCAATGGGAGGTGAGCGCAGGACAGGCGTGACAAGACTCAGATTCTAACAAGATCACTGCCTGGGGGGTCAGGGAAGAGCTCCGAGGAGGCCAGGGAGGCTGGAGACACAAGAAGGGGGTGGTGGTGGGACCCACTGGGGTCCATGCCATGCGGACGGACGGGGAGAACCAAGCATGGAAGGCACTTCAGAGTGCATCTGGCATGAGGTGCACGTTCAGGGGCCGAGAGGAGTTTGTTTTGGCCTGTTGTTGTTTTGTCAGTAAATCATGTCCAACTCTTTGTGACCCCGTGGACTGCAGCAGGCCAGGCTTCCCTGTCCTTCACTATCTCCTGGAGTTTGCTCAAACTCATGTCCATTAAGTCGGTGATGCCATCCGACCATCTAATCCTTTGCCACCCCCTTCTCCTCCTGCCCTCAATCTTTCCCAGCATCAGAGTCAGCTCTTTGCATCAGGTGGCCAAAGGATTGGAGCTTCGGCTTCAGCATCAGCCTTTCCAGTGAATATTCAGGGTTGATTTCCTTCAGGATTGACTGGTTGGATCTCCTTGCTGTCCAAGGGACTCTCAGAGTCTTCTCCAGCACCACAGTTTGAAAGCATCGATTCTTTGGCCAGTAAATAACACAAACATGCAGGGGACGATCCCCATGACTAAGGCCAGGGCGCAGGAATCCGATGGAGGGAGAGGCTGCTTTTCTGACCTGGGAAGGTGGGGTTAGGGGTCACATGGTCCTGATGGGAGAAACTGGAGGAAGCTACCTACTCCTGCTTCCCCCTGTCCAGTCCCAACCCTAACCCTTTGGGTCTGCTGGGCAGGAATTGGCTCCACCAGGGTTTTGGAGTGAGAGGAATCACCAGGACCCTAGGCTGTCTGGGAGACACAGACGGTGCCCAGGGGTCTGGCTGCAGGGGCGCCGGGCGTCCCCTGGTTCCCGAGCCAGCACCTTCTAACTCAGCTAGCTGTTCATGTGACCTCTGGCCCCGCGGCTAACTTCCTGGTGGCAAAAGGAAGCGGCAATAATGCAAATGCTCCTTGGACGGGAAGGAAGAACATTCTGGAGTTGAGCACACAGGGGGTGGGTGGAGAGCGGTTCTGCTGGTCAGCTATTTCATTCTGGCATGTTCCTCTGTCCCAGAGGTCGCAGGGTGACCCTAGTCCTGAGTTCACCAGGTGTCAACAGCGGAGGAGACCAGGGCTCCTGGGGACCACCCAGTAACCGGGTCCCTGTCTGGGCCTCCGGTCCTCTTCTCGTGTTGTTGGGTGTCTCCTGAAAGGAGACAGTCCACGGGGACTAACATCTGTGAGATGTAATGGCCTCCACTGATTGAAAGAACTCCAGTCCTAGGTCGCCTGGCCTCAAGCCCCCTCTCTCCACCTCTGTCTACACCGCCAGCGCCAGCTCACCATACGTATATGTCAGTGTCCTTCCTGACCGTGCACCTTCCCAGCTCAGTAAGTGTGTTCCGTAACTGGCCAGTGCCCCTGGAGGCCCTTCCTACCTCTCATCAGCTTCCCCAGAAATGGTTCTCCCACTGGCTGGGGTCTTTTTTGGCCTAAGCCCCACCCTTCATCCCCAGCTGCCCTCAAGAAGATGCCCATCAGGGCCCTGTTCCTTAACCACATGGGCAGCAAGAAGGCCTTGGTGAATGCTGCCGCCATGTGCCCAGCGTTCTGCCAGGCCAACCCCATTTCAAAGATCCTCCTGGAGCAGCTCCTTGTCCAGAGGCCTCCAGGCATACCACTGGGAATGGGGATGTCCAGGACCTCTGGCAGCGGGCCTTCTGCTTCCCGTACGACTGTGAACTCATCCCTGAGTTTCTCTGCCTCAGTCTTCCCATCTGTGAGATGGGACCCCACCTCCCTCACAGCTCTGACCATGCAGATCTCTGCTCAGGATGGAGCAATGAAGGTCATCTGCAACGTCGGCCCTTGACCCCGGCTCCGCCCCCTACAAGGGGTCACTTCAATAGGAAAGCACCTCCTATCTTTGGAGCTCTCATCTGGGGCCAGCCACTTTACAAATAATACATCTTGACATCAGCCCACATAGATTAACCCATTTTATTCTTTATTACTCCAGTCTTCTTGCCTGGGAAATCCCACGGATAGAGGAGGCTGTCTGGCTACAGTACATGGGGTCCCAAAGAGTCGGACACGACTTAGCCACTAAACAACAACAATCGTGTATATATGTCAATCCCAGTCTCCCAGCCCTTTTAATTCTTAAAGCAACACTGCAAGGAAATTATCACCATCACCCCCATTTTACAGATAAACAGAGGCTCCAAGAGGTTGCCCAAAAATACACAGGTGGAAGAGGCCAGCCCGAGCTCAGAGGCCCTGTTCTTAACCACTGCACCACTAGGCCTCCGTTCCGATGAAGCAGAGACTGTCCAGAGAGGGAGGAGGCCTGAAGAAGCTTACCCAGCGGCCGCTGGCGCACCAACCCAGGAGTCCTGGACCAGGAATTCCAGGCCTCAGTTCCTGCTCCTACACCCCTAATTCATATCTTCCGGGGGTAATCTGGGCAGGTTTTTTTGCAGGAGAGAAACACAAAAGAAACGTCTCCTTGAAGGAGGTGCCTCCTGAGATTCCTGAGCAAGATTAATAAAATCTTATCCAAGAACACAATGATTCACGCCAACCCACCGAGTCAATCAGGAATCGGCAGGACTGTAATTTCTATCAAACTATAATTAGTTGAATTTCCTTTTGTAATCTTGGGAATCTGAACAGCGTGCAGCCTATCATTGGAGCCGTGGATAATGACCAGCCACCTCGCGTACAAAACGGTTCGGAGTAAAAATGTCCTCCGGGTCCCTTTGATGTGTAAAGAGGAATCATGAGTGCAAAGACACGAAAAAATTAGTGGAATTTCAAATACAAAACAATTGTAGCCTTGTTGGGATACAGAGTTTAGCAGGGGGAGGGCTGCTGGCAAGGTCGTTAAAACCAGGATGCTGTTCTGGCTGCCTTGCCCCTCCCTGGGCTAGATGGCGTTTCTCCAGGGCTGGTACAACGCTGGGGAGACTGAATGCAGGCGAGAAACGTGTAGAGGATGAATGAACGAGTGAGTGGAGAGCAAGAGACAGGTGAGGCGAGACAGCAGCTGGGCCATTTCTCTCTCCTTGGTCCACTGAAACTCAATGAGCTGGCGAGGCCACGCGTCCCCAGGCCCCCAGATCTCAGGACCTCATGGAAGCAGGAACCTGGCCCGCCCATTGGCAGGCTCCTGGCCAGTGAGGCTCAGAGCGTTCCTGGGCCAGAGTGGGGCTCAGGAAGTGCCCACCCCCTCCCTGAGAAGTTGCACTATCTGGTCCTCTCTCCCTGCCAGGGTTAAGGGGCCAAGCCCTTGGTCCATCCAGTCAGGGCAGGCTGAGCGCCCCCCACACCCTTGGCAACTTCCCCAGGGAGGAGTCCAGGGAGGTGCTCTTTGGGATGAAACCGAATGAATGAGAGAATGTGCGGTAGGAAGTGACTGGTGACTCAGGGTTACTCAGCCTGGAGCCTGCCAGGGGCCTGCTGCACCACTGTCTGTGATCACAGCAGCTCGTCGCCCTCCCCACTCAGGGCAGGGGCCAGGTCTCCTTTCCCCGGGGCCCGGCTCTCCACCAGCTTTGTGCCCAGACACCTGGAGGGCACTGGGGGAGAGGGAGCATGGCAGGTGCCTGGAGCCGAGTCTGGGAAAGACGTGGAGGGAAAGCCCGTGAGCGGGAGGGGAGGGCTGAGCTGTGGCCCCTCCCCCGGGGGCCCGACCGCCACCCCCACCTTCCTCAGAAGCCCATCCCGTCCAGCATCCTCACATTACAGACAGACAGGGAAACCAAGGCCTGGAGAGGGGGCCACCGGCCAAAGTCAAGGAGCCAAGAAAGCTGGGGCACCAAGAGGATGCAGGCCCGGGTTCGTTGGGTCACTGACCCCCAAGCTGGTGCCCAGCTGGTGGAGGACATGGTCCTGGGGCTAGGCATGCGGAAACCCTCTCCAGGAGGTCCTGCCGGCCCCACCAAGGTCTCTGCTAGCATCATCTCTCATGGCCCGTGTTCCCTCTTTGAGATGGACCGATACACTTGCTCCACTGTCTTCCAGCCCACCAATCCATCCATCCGTCCATCCATCCGTCCATCCATCCGTCCATCCATCTATCCATCCATCCATCCATCCATCTATCCATCCATCTATCCGTGCATCCATCGTCCATCCAGTGTGACCCCTTGTAGCCTGGCCTTACCCTCAGCATCCCTTTGGAACACACACACACGTTTATCCTGTGTTCTTCATGCCCCATTCTCTGTCCATCCCTCCATCACCTATCCACCAGCCATCCATCCATCCTTCTGTGCTCTCACACATTCACCCATCACCTGTCAGTCCACCCATCCACCCCTCTATCTACCCACATTGTCATCCACCTATCCATTCACACACCCGCTCACCAACCCTCCCTCAGACTATCCAGGTGTTGGTCAGTCCGCTTATCCTTCCACATACCCATCTGGCCATCCATCTATCCATCAGTTATTTAGTCATCGAACCAAGCTTAGTAAGCCGTGACCAGACAGCGGGCTCTGTGGCTTTCCTCTACCCCCACTCTTCCACGGCCCACTTCCTCCTCTCCAGACATCAAACTCTGTCCATCCCAGTAGCCTCTGTGACTTAGGCCACGGCCCATGCCCTTCAGGAGCTTTCGGTTGCCAGTGTTCTGGGATCCAGACCTGGAAAGCCCTCGACCACGTGAAACCATCCCCTCCTCCCGTCCTGGTTGACTGTGGAACTTGGTCTTGCTCCTACCGCTGCTGACCTTCAGCATTCACGTGGTTGAATGAGACATGGCCCCCAAGCTCCCCATCCTCCTACCGGCGTGGTCAAGGACAGCTGGGGTGGTGCCTCCAGGAGGAGGCAGGGGCCCTGAACTCCAGGGCAGCAGTGAGTGTGAGCAATCCTTGCTGCTTCCTGTCTGGCCCCAGCCTGCCACTCCCAGGCTCCTAGGTGCCGTCTGCTGTCCTTGGCTGCAGGGCCTAATTAATTCTGGACCCGGGCGCTTTGAGATCACTGGATAAGAGGGAATTCCAGAGGGACAACTCAGCCTCATAAAACCTTAACTGGCTGTGTTTTGAATAATTGCAATGATCTCTTCGGGCTTTTGCATCTCAAAGTGTTTCTCTCCTGTGATTGGATTTAGGGCCTGCAGCAACAGCACAGGGGGATTAGAAGGTCAGTTGAAAGACCACTGGACGACACGGCCCTGTGTGAGCCAGGACTGAAATATCCCCTGGAACCTCAGTGTCCTCCCACTCGGCCAGGGGGGCACAAGATCTGAATGAATCCTCTACAGGAGCACCCAGCACAGTACCCTGTGGGTTCGTTACAGGAGGCTGTGGCCAGTCGGGCAAGGATGGCGGAATGGGGTGAGGTTCTCCCACCTGCCGCTGAGAAACTTCGTCCCCTCGAGTGGTTCAGAGGTACCACAAACATGAAGCTCCATGGCAACCTCCGGCAAACTTCCTCCTCTGGCCACACCCTGGCGGGCCCCTTCTAAGCCTTCAGCCACCTCTCTCATTTTCCCTGCTGCTTTGTCATGCTCCATTATTAACTGTAAGATGCAAGCAAGGTAACCGAGCTAGTCTCTACAGGTAAGAAACGGCCACGGATGGCAGATGGGACCCACAGCGCAGTCAGGAGCCCATGTGGCAGGCCTGGATGGGGGCCCAGCCTGCACCTGGGGCCGGCGGGCGGCGGCTTTGGGCCACCCCTGCTCCCCCATCCCCCCACTCCTCGGGGTCCCAGAGCCCCTGGAGCCTGCGGACAAGGTTGGCGCTGAGCCGCGTCCCAGGAGAGTGCCAGGGACACGGCTCTGCCCGGAGAGAGGGCCCAGGCCCCGCGTGGGGGATGCAGGGCTGGCTGTGGCTCTCTCATAGGACTCCCTCTTCGGTTTCAAGCTCAGGGCTGAGGCCCTCCCCACCTCCATCCTGTCTCAGCTTTCCCCGAACCAGCCAAGGTGCCAGGTCTTAGACCTCCTTCTGCCTACTGGGTCTGGGTGCGGGGAGCTGGGGGAGGGGGTTCCTCGCACCGTTCTGGGGGCAGTCCTGTGGCTGGGGCACAGCCTTGCTGTTGAGTGTAAGTAAGCCCTCCCTACCCACCCTGCCCACGGAGGCAGAGAGGAGCCAGTTCCCAAAGCAAACCAAGCCCACGACAGCTCCCCAGCATCGCTGAGTTCTGCCCCCAGGTTCAGCAGGACCTCCCTCCCCTCTAGCCTCTGCCTTGTCCTGCCCCCCACCCAGAGGACACTCTGCTCAGCTGCCCTGACAGGTCTCTGCCTCCAGCCTCCGCATGAACTGTCCCCTCCGCCTGGAGCCCTTCCTGTCGCCTCCCCTCCACCCTCACCCCGGCTAATGTCCCCTCACCCTTCAGGGCTCGGCCCCAGCCCCCCTCCTCCTGGAAGGCTTCTCTGACCCCCCAGCCGGGCTGGGTCTCTTCTCTGCCTGTCTCCTGCTGAGGCACTGCCCACCCTGTATTCTCACCGTCTGGCTGTCCAGCAGTCTCCACCCTCAGACTGGCAGCTCCAGAGGGAAAGGATCGAGTCAAGTCACTGATGGACCCGCAACGCCCTGGCCTGGAGGGGCCTCAGGACCAGCTGATGAGCCCTCGATGCGTGACGCTGGTGCGGCCCCAGGGCCCCCCGCCGGAGGGAGCAGCGAGTGGCTGGGTTGGGAAACGTGTGCCCCGAAGGCGCCTTGCTCTTCTTACCACTCTGTCTTCCCTCCTTCTTTGATCCACTCATCCTGGGGGGTGGGAACCACAGAGGGGAAGGCACCCATAGGGCAGGAGGCAGTCTGCCTGGTCTCCAGACTGCCTGGACCCCCGGGGGAGAAGCAAGGCCTCCGTGACAAGTCCCCACCTCCCATGCCTGCCCCCCACTTCACCCCGTCCCTGAACCAGCCTCCAGGGAAGATGAGCCAAGAGGCTGGAGGGAGATGCCTAGATGGTCACCAGCCACGTGGACGCACAAACTCTTAACCCCGCCCCCGAGCATCTCATTCCCTGCAAACCTGCAAACACAACGAGCCGGCAGGACCCGTGAGGCAGGCAGGTCCTGTTTTTGTGAATGGAGCCATGGCCTGGGTCCCTGCCTCTGCCAGATCCTGCCGGCCTCGCCTGACCACTCCGTAACCTCCCCAGAAACGCTGACAAAAAGGGGAACTTCAAAACCTAAGTGTGAGTCAGACAGAGGAGGAAAAGAGGGAAATTCTTCTTCAGCCTCACTAAGGCCTCATACTGAGACCTGCCCTGGGGCTGGAGCTCCAGGTCCGGCACCCACAGGAGCCCCCCAGGCTCATCATCACCCACAAGTCTCCTCGGCCTGCCCCCTGGCCCCCAGCCTCAGGGAGGAGCCAGCCCAGGCTCCAAACGGAGGACGCCTAGAATGCCCTGCAGCCACTCAGCCTTCATCTGTCCGTTCTGTGAATTGGCCGGGCGTTGTGCTGCAAACAAGACTCGCAATATCCCTGCCTTCATGGGGCTGATGGTCTGGAGGGCGTGGGGAAGCCCATGAACACGCACTGAGCAGGGTGGGAGCTGTCCCTCACTCTGGTAGAACTGAGGGAGCTCTGGGGCAGGCCTGGCAGGGGGACCTCGGGAGAGGGGACAGGACCGCAAACATCAGGGCCATGCAGTCCAGGTGGCCGGAGGGGCTGCCCAAGAGGCAGCTCGGACATCCTAGGACCTGCGATGGGAAGAAGGCAGGACCAAGAGGGTGGCTACGGAGTTCCGATGGCCTCTGAGCTTGGGTGGGGTTTCTTGCCAGGCAAGAAGCAAGGTCGCCGAGGGCCCGGAGCTTCCCGCCCTGCAGACGATCAGCTCTGGACGGGGAGGGGGGGCAATCACAAGCTCCTCTCCCCGGCAGCGGGCAGGAAACCCCCTCCATCCTGAGGGAGGGCGGATGGAGGCATGCTGCCTGCCAGAGGTCCCCAAGCTCCTTCCTGACCTCCGACCGCCGCTTCCCCTTCCTCGCCTGCCTGCCCCGAGGAATCAGCCCTGCCGTCCCTTTAAAGGGGCCTGATTCAGAGAATTAAGAATGAAACTGACTCACGATGGATGGACGGGTGGTCACTGGGCTGGCCGGGTGCCAGGGCTGCGGCGGCAGAGGAAGCCGGGCGACCGCAGCTGCCTGTGTGCGCTCTGCTGAGAAGGGCAGAAACCACAAAACCCCATTTGAAATTCCACCATGTGGCGTGGCTTGTGTAATGAGGTTACCCCTCATAAAGGGGGCATTCAGGGCCCACGCGGGCCTGTGGAGCTGGGGACTTGCCCCCCAGGGCCAGCTGATGATGATGTCATCTTCCGTTAGGAGTCTTCCCCCACCTCCCCCAATGAAGGACTTTAAAAAAAAAAAAAATGCACCAGGAAACTAAAGTGAGAGCCAGAACGGAAGTCTTGGTTTTATTTATAGTTGATAACTTACGTCCGGCCTGCTCCACGGGAGGCCCGGCAGGGAGGATGAAAGTATGAGGACGGGGCTGACACAAATATGACCCAAAGCCTAGGCTGATGTGGCCCCGAGAGTCAGCCCAAAGCTCCAGGCTGAGCTCCCTAGCAGACGGAGCAAAGAGGGGAACGGGACAGCGTGACATTATGGAAAACTGGGATCTGGGAAACCGGGCTTCAGACCCCAGCTCTGCCACACAGGAGCTGTAAGATCTCAGGAGCTTCTTTCTCACCCGGAAAGGGAGAGAAGAATGAAAAGTTGGTTTGGAGGGCCAGGCCAGGCACCCAGCACTACCTGGATGCATATTAGAGGCTCTGTTGGCCTGGAGTCTACAGGTTGAAGCACAGCTTCCCAAGCTCCCACACCTCTGGGCACGGCAGACATCATTAATGGATTGTAGCACACTTTCCCCGAGCCAGATTCTGCCTCCCAAGCCCCTCGCAACGCAGTTCTCCAGGGGAGTGAAGTTGCTCAGTCGTGTCCGACTCTTTGCAATCCCATGGACTATAGCCTACCAGGCTCCTCCGTCCATGGAATTTTCCAGGCAAGAGTACGGGAGTGGGTAGCCATTCTCTTCCTGACCCAGGGACCGAACCCAGGTCTCCCGCATTGCAGGCAGAAGCTTTACCATCTGAGCCACCAGGGAGGCCACCAGCAATGTGCCAGAATCAGCCTGGGCACCAACCTGCTTGTCATCCTGCCTCTAAGCGGCTGAGGAGAGGCCCAGGAGGGGCTGAGTCATCTCGGTATTCCCAGCACCTGGCTGGTGCCCGCACCCAGTGGATGCTCAATTAAAATTTTTCTAGTAAAGGGGGAGGGGGACTTCCCTGGTGGCTCAGAGGTAAAGAATTCGCCTGCCGATGTAGGTGATTCAGGAGACCCGGGTTTGATCTCTGGGTTGGAAAGATCCCCTGGAGAAGGAAATGGCAACTCTCTCCAGTATTCCTGCCTGGAGACTCCCATGGACGGAGGAGCCTGGAGGGCCACAATCCATGGGGTGGCAGAGTCGGACACAACGGAGTGACTTAGCATGCATGCAGGGAGCATGCTGCCCTGCGCTTAAGGGGGACTGCAGTGAACAAGAGGACAGACAGGAGCGGGCCGACCATCGGCAGGCCAGGCCCGTTGCCCAGGGAGGCAGACACTGCCGAGTCAGGGAAGCAAGCAGTGGGCACCACTGCTGCTCGGAATGGCCACCAAGGCCGGCCAAGGAGGTAACCTGAAACTGAGGGCCAAAGGCAAGGAAGAGGCTGCTCCGGGTACAGGGAACGGAGTGTGCAAAGGCCCGGGTGGGGACAGGGTGTGAGCAGACACGCCGCGGGCCAGCCCTCCAGGGCACGTGGAGCGGACATCCGTGGCCATTGTTCTGAATGCCTGGGACGTCGCTGGAGGCGGTGATCACAGCATGACCCACTTGATTTACTACCTGGTTGCTCCTAAGCAGATCCTGACTCCAGGAGACATGCCGGGGCTGACTCCCTGCAGGAGCCCCCCACCCACACGTCACCTCCTCAGGCTGCTTTCTCACACCACTTCTATCAGGGTGAGGGCCAGCAACCACGCCACACCTGGGTCCCATGGCCTCCGGGTCCCTCCACATCTTTATTCACCAGCCCAGAACCTGGAAGGTAGAGAGACCTGCCCAGAACCCCGGAGCAGCCCAGCCCAGGAGCCCCTCCCACTGTCCTGGAGGAAGGGACGAGCAGCCTTCTCAGCTAAGGTTCTCGACCCGAGATCAGGGGTCTTTGGGACCCTCCTGCCCTCCGCTCGAGACAATGACCAAGCAGAAGCCACTGGGCTGTCTTGGAGGGGGCGGCGGTTGGAGGCCTCGTGTCATACAATGGCCCAGCCTTGGCACTACCTCGGGCAGGCTGCCCTCTGCCCCCGCCAGGCAGCTCTCCACACTCCAGCCAAAGGGCTTTCCTTAAAACACAACAAACACCACTTTCCCCGCTCAGGCCAGCAGGGCCCAGCCACCTCACTCTGGATAAAACCCAGACTCTCCACCAGGCTGAAAGGGCCACGTGATTGCCGCCAGTTGTCTGTCCTCTTGGGGTGGGGGGTCCCTGGCCAGCGGATGGCCCAACAACTGCTCCACCAAAAGATACGAGACCAAGACAGGCCCCAGTTCCCTCTGTCCAGGCGACACCCACCATCGCCCCCAGATCTCCATGAGGCGGGGCCTGAGTTGAGCTATGCCCTCCTCGCCCCCCCACCCCAGGAGCCAGGGCCCCCCGGTAAAGAGCAGCAAGGTCCAGAAAGCTTGTGGCTCAGAGGCTGGCGGAACTCTCTGATACAAGGTACCCATCATCCGACCAGGCTGTCTCTGAGATGGTGAGGTCCCTGGCCCCAGAGGTATGAAAGCTGGGACCCTCGACATGGGTACTGGGGCTGAGACAGCTGGTGGACTCACCCGGCCCAAGAGTGTTCACAGCAGCAGTGCCCTCCCTGTCTCCTACACAGGAGGAGCAGAGGGTGGGAGACAGTCGTGGGACCCGGTGAGAGAGCACCCCAGCCACCGGCAGCTAGCCCAGCCCCAGCCCCATCTCCCAAGTCACCTGCCCTCTCCCAGACTCACCTTCCTCCTTGGTAAGACAGCGGGGCGCGTGGACGGAGCCAGCCAGAAAGGGAGCAGACCCAAGACCTCAGAAGTGAGGTGGGCGGGGCAGTCGGGGTGGGCGGGGCATCTGGGTGGGCGGGGCTTCCCCCATCACCCGTCCTTCCCCTGGGGTTAAGGTCAGGATGGAGAGACACCCACCCTGCCCTGGGTGTCAGGGCACCCCGCTTGGCTTGGGTCACCCCATGGAGGATCTACACAGCCACCTCCTTCAGGGAGGCTGGAGGCGCCCAGGGGACCAGGGGATGGTGCAGCCAGGGTGCCCCTTACTCCTTTCTTCCTTCCTTCATTCATTATTCATTGCTTTCACCATCCCCGTCCCAGGCAATAATAATAGGCCCACAGATACAGAACATTCTGCAGCTCCTCCATACCCAGTGCCCCCTCTCCCACCCCAGGTCGCTTTCATGCCCACCAGCACCACCTACTGGAGGTCCAGGGCAGGCCCCCAGTGGTGTCCTGATGTGTCCCCACTTTAGAGAACGGGGAGCTGAGGCCAAAGAGGCCTGTCTGAGACCATCCAGCGAGAGGCAGAGGTGGCGTGAGACCTCTGGGGTCCTGCCAAGCAGCCCCTCTCCAAAGAGCCGCTTCTGAGGAGCAGATGGAAAGAGGTGGGTGCCAGGAGATGCCTCATCCCACTGCTGTCTGCTGTCAACATCCCAGCAACCCTAGATACTTCCAGCACCCCCATGCTGACCCCAGACTCAGTCCCACCAGAGCCTAGTGTTGGCTAACAAAATGTATTCCCTTGAGCAAGTGGCTGCTTCTGTGACCACCCCACCACCTGCTGGGCCCTGCTGGGAGGTGATGACTACTATAGAATTGTGACTGGTCTTGGCTGAATTCTCTCCCTCTGGGTGCAAGTCCACCTGTTAAACCAATGATGAGATGATATGGTGATGCTGTGGTGATGATGGTGGTGGTGATGGTGATAGTGATGGTAATGATAACACTGATGCTGACCGTGATGATGGTGATGATGATGGAGATGGCAATGAAGACAGTGGCGATACTGGGGATGCTGGTGAGTGACGGACGTGACAACGTTGATGGAGATAATGATGATGGAGATAATGATGATGGAGATGGCGATGAAGACAGTGATCATATTGGTGGTGGCGTCAGTGGTGACAGGATGACAGTAATGATGACGACGGTGATGGTGGTGAGGGTGGGATGAAGACGATAAGGGAGAGGATAATTTTACGGAACACTCACTACCTGCCAATTGCATTCCCACACCAATTCATTTAATCCTCGTAACAACATTTTGAGCGCAGTCCCCTACTTATCTCCATTTTACAAGAGGAAGATGAGGTTGATTTCGGGGCGGTTCAGTCACATAGCTAGTTAGCAGTCGAGGTGAGAGGCTCATACAGGCGGTTGTAGCAGAGTCTGCTCACTGAGCACTCCCTACCCTGCCTTTGTCGTGAAACAGCTTGCCAGGTGTGCCCCTCCTATGATACTCATTGTTTGCCTCCAAAGGAAAACACCGTCCCCATCGATACCCTTCAGGCCGCTCTTTCCCAGTAAGACCCAAGGAGGAAGCTGAGGTCGCTGATGGGGGCACACAGGGTCATGGTGCCCTGTAAGGTACTGCCAACACCGCTCCATTGCTGGAGGCACATGACCGCCTCACCTGCCGCCACTCCCCACCCAAGGTTCCTGCTCTAACCCTAACCCTAACCCATTGGTCAGGCATGGCCCTGACATTCTTCCCCTCATAGCAACTGGCCAGCTGCAACCTCCAGCCAGGACAGGCACCGGTCAGCACACGGCATGTCTCTCAAGGACCCCCATCTGGTAATCAGGCCCTTTCCTGGCCACACTTGCCTGGAACAATGCCTAAAGTGTACTTGGATGCGTTGAGCCTGAAAACATGCTTTATATCCATCCCATCCTGCTTGAAATGAAATGGAAAGCTGGGTTGTTTTTAAAAACCGTGATACAGCAGCCGTGTTCATTACACGGTCCACCAAAACCCTCGTCTGCTTGACTCATTCGGCTGTCTTGCTGTCCCACCAGTGGCTCTCATTCCATTTTACAGATGAGCAAACTGAAGCCTGGAACAGTTAAGTTGCTTCCTTGAGGCTCTCAATCATTGGGAAAAAGTGAAAGTGCTAGTCACTCAGTCGTGTCCGACTCTTTGCGACCCCGTGACTGTAGCCCACCAGGCTCCTCTGTCCATGGAATCAAACCTGTGTCTACTGAATTGTAGGCAGATTCTTTACCATCTGAGCCACAGTGGAAGCCAAATCACTGGGGAGGGAGCTGTGATTCGAGCCCACCCAGCCCACCAGTCCACCTGCTGCTGCCATGGGTGGGGAGCCCACCCAGCCCAGCACCTGCTGCCTCCATGGAAACGAGCCCCTGGGACCAAGGTGGTCACATGCTGAGCGTGTTGCTTCATTGCGGTGGGCAGAATTCTAAAGTGGTCCCCATGATCCCACCAACCCGGTGCATGACCCTCTACTCCCTGCTACTGTGAATATGATGGGTTCCACTCCTGTGACAAGTGGTGTTACAACACACAACCTGTTCACTCTAAGAAAGGGATATCAATTAGGTCGGGGGGCTGACCTCACCATGGGAGCCCTTTGGAAGCAAGGGGTTTTCTTCAGCAAAGAAATGGGGACATCAGTCCCACAGCCTCAAGGAATTGAGTCTGGTGAATTCAATTCAATCTGAATGATGCAGAAGTGGATTCTTCCCAGAGCCTCCAGGAGGAATGCAGCCTGGCTGATAGTATGCTGGTATTAACAATAATTGAGCAGACTCTGGGAGATAGGGAAGGACTAGGAAGCCTGGCATGCTGCAGTCCATAGGGCCACAAAGAGTTGGATATGACTGAGTGACTGAACAACAACAACAATAGTTGTTTTATGATTTCCATGCAGATGGAAGAGGTGCCCAGCTAAGTTCTGGGACAGGAGAACAGACTTTGGCATCTCTGCCTCCCTGGTTAGAGTCCCAGGTGAGAATCTCACACCCAAGGAGCAACAAAGAGGCCAGTTTGTGCCTCCCCGCCCCCAGTTCCTGGGGCAGACAGGAACCCTGCCATCCACTAGAAAAGCCCACATACTCATGCCCTCAAGAACCTTTCAGAGGAGTTTAAAAAAAAAAAAGTATTTATCAAACACCCTGATGGCTCAGATGGTAAAGAATCTTCCTGCAATGTGGTTCCATCCATGGGTTGGGAAGAATCCTTGGAGGAGGGTATGGCAACCCACTCCAGTATTCTTGCCTGGAGAATCGCATGGACAGAGGAGCCTGGTGGACTACAGTCCATAGGGGTCACAAAGAGTCGGACATGACTGAGCAGCTAAGCATGGCATAACATTTATCAAACAGGGCTTCTCTGGTGGTTCAGTGGCAAGGAATCCTCCCACAATGCAGGATACCTGGGTTCGATCTTTGGCTCAGGAAAATCCCCTGGAGAAGGGACTAGCAACCCACTCCAGTATTTTTGCCTGGAGAATCCCATGGACAGAGGAGCCTGGAGGGCTACAGTCTATGGGGTTGCAAAGAGTCAGACACGACTGAGCATCTAACACACATACATACACACACATTTATCAAGCAATGATAAAAAGTACATCTTAAAAACCTACAAGGGCCTTTATTCTGTGTCCATGGACTCTGAATGAACTGGACACAGGTCCTCTGCTGGTACCACTAGGACCAAAATAAACCCAGTCGCTGCTTCCATGAGCCCTGGCAGAGGCAGACTCGGGAATGACAGCTGACACAAGCCACCAAGGAGAGAGGCAACTGTCCTGTGCCACTCGGAGGGCACCCGCCTGCACCACACCCCGGGCTGGGCTGAGTTCTGGGCCCTGGAATCGAGCAGAGGACAGAGACCCAGCGCATAGGCTGTTTATCATGTGGTGTGATCCGTGGGGAGGCTGTGGAGCTCGAAGATGGTGGGCCGAAACGGTCAGGAAGCTTTATCTGAGCCTCATGGAGCCAGAAGAGGCTTTCCGGGCAGACCAGGTGAGGAAAAGCATAGTGGGCAGAAGGAACAGCCTGGGCAAAGGTACAGAGGCTTGTTGGGGAAGCACGTGCTGCTGGGCACAAGGTGGGCTGTCGGCTCTGGGAAGGAGCCCTGGGCCCCACTTCTGGAAGGGGATTCCTTTGCTGCTATTTCTTCCAAGACTGACTCAGATGATTAATTAACCAAACGCACCACTTTCCCATTAAGTTTTACAGACTGAGCCAGCCACCAAATAGGGCCCAAGGGAGACCCCAGAGGGTGAGAGCAGAGGCCAAGAATCTGGTGATGCTGAGCTCAGCAGAGGTTTAGCCCTCACCTGGTGTCTGAGGCCATCGGGTGACCCTGGGCAATGGGCGAGGCCAATGTGGGTTTTTAATCTCAGGACGTGTCACAAGGTACTCCAGGCCCTTGAGATAAAGTTCAATGGCTTTGTTCAGGAACATTCACGATTTTTCCTCAAAAGCTACTTCAATTTAGATCTTAGAGCAGGGCCAGCACTTGCTAAGCACGCATGCTATCCCTTTCCATAATCCGTGGTAGAATTCTCAACCCAGTTACTCAAGCAACTGATCCTTCAGGGTATTTGGGGTTTGAGCCATTGTGCCCACTGAGATGGACACTAGCTTTGTCATGAAGCCCACTAGGGTCTGAGTCTCCATGCTCTGGCCAGTTTTGGCCAAGACAATTGGAAGATTATAGAAACCAGTATAACAGGAGTCACTGCGGATGGTGACTGCAGCCATGAAATTAGAAGATACTTGCTCCTTGGAAGAAAAGCTATGTCAAACCTAGACAGTATATTAAAAAGCAGAGACATCACTTTTTAACAAAGATCTGTATAGTCAAGGCTGTGGTCTTTCCAGTACTCATGTACAGATGTGAGAACTGGACCATAAAAAAGGCTGAGCATCAAAGAACTGATGGTTTTGAACAGCAAGGAGATCAAACCAGTCCATCCTAAAGAAAATCAACTCTGAATATTCATTGGAAGGACTGATGCTGTAACTGAAGCTCCAATACTTTGGCCACCTGATGCGAAGAGCTGACTCATTAGAAAAGATCCTGATGCTGGGAAAGGTTGAAGGCAAAAGGAGAAGAGCGCAACAGAGGATGAGATGGTTGGATGGCATCACTGACTCAAGAGACATGAATTTGAGCAAAGTCCAGAAGACAGTGGAGGACAGGGAGGCCTGGTGAGCTGCAGTCCATGGGGTTACAAAGAGTCAGACATGACTTAGCCACGGAACAACAGCAACAACATAATGCGAGAATGAGACAGCCCTCTTTCTCCCCGCCCCCTCCTCTCTCTCACGCACAGAGGAATGTAGGTAGAGCAAGGCCACTGGCGTCACAAATCACGTGAAGCAGAGTGAAATGCAAGCCACATGGTGGAAGGCACCCGTCAGGCCCGCCTCAGGCTCTGTCCCAGCATCTAGGACAGTACACAGAAGGCACTCAATTAATGCCTCTTGAGTGAAGGAACCCCTGTGCCTCCAAGCTGTCTTCAGACCAGCCCTGGCTTCCCCAGCACGGTCTCCTGGCTGCGTCAGTGTCTCAGCCCCCTTGTCCCAGCGCCCTGATGGTCATCTCTTCCCCCAGGAAGTGGTGTTGACGGAGGGCCAGCCTTCTCATTAAACGGTTGATGAATTAGGGTGTAGAGCAGCCTTCCCGGGGCCTTTAAATTACCATTGAGATGAAGTTCTAGATAAATGCCGAGTGAGTGATGGGGGTGGAAAAACCGGGCTTTCCGAGGGGTCTCCGCCTCCCCCGGCCACATCCCTGCTCCTTCCTCAGGGAAATTAATTGGTATCAAGAGAGGATTTTCGGAAATGTCTGTGTTTTAAAGGCCCCTGTTCAATGTTCCCTTTAATTAGAATGGGTTTCACTTGACGTTCCCGCTGACCCGCAGAGGGAGGGCGGCCCCGCCCGAGTGAGTGCCCATTGACCCTGGAATTCCTGAGTCTCAGTTATGCCCTGTTCGTGGGCCGGCTTATCCGAGTTCAAAAGAATGGCTTTTTCTGCAGCAGAACAACAGCCAGAGTTCAGAGTCACTCCCCTCGGTTCGGGCACCTCTGTGGGAACCTGGATCCAGGACATTCCTCGGGAAAGAAGAATGCACACGCGGAGGACAGCTGGGTCCCCGCCAAGGCCAGTCACCCAACAGGCTCGGCCGGCAGAGCCAGAGCCCTGGGGAGGAGGGACTCAGCAGGGCCCGTGAACGGAGGCGTGGGCAGGGTGCTATGCACCTGCCTCGGGGTATCAGGCCAGGATGGGGGTCCTCTGAGCTCGCGACTCCAGCAAGGTGGGATGTAACAGGAAAGGCCAAGTGCAGGGAGCCCAGGGGAGGTGATGAACCCTCCCGGCCGCTGCAGGGCACAAGCTGCCCAGGGCAGTTCTGTCTGGCCGTGCGAGGCTGGGCTGCCATCACACTAAACCTCAGATCTGTTCGGTATTCCCGTCGTGGTCCAGCGAGGGTCTTTGTGATGGGTCTCCAGCAGGGGTGCATGACGGGAGGGCTTGGGTGAGGGGCTGGGTACGGGCTATGCGGGCTGGAGGAGCTGAGGCAAAGGTTCTGGTCTTGAGCCCTGGGTAGACAAGGGGTGGGCTTGCCTAGAAGGAAAGGTAAGGACAGGAGCAGGGAGCAGGGGGCCAGAGCGCTGGGGACATGCCAGTGTGCGGTGCCCCAAGCCACCCCAGTGGGGATGCTGGTAGAGGCCCGGATGCACAGAGCTCAGGGCAGGGGGCTGACCCAAGCTTGGAAGAGGCACATTTGAAAAGCCCCCTTATTCTGGAAAGACAACTTGGCCAATTCGCCACATCTATGTGGTGGGAGTGGGAGAAAAGGGATCAACAAGCCATTTTATGGGGCAGGAGGAGAGCCTCCCCATTTTACAGACAAAGTCACCGAGGCTCAGGGAGGAGAATGCAGCCAGGAGGCTACGGAGCCTCAGTGGGTTCCATCCACATGCCTGTCCCCTGCAATGGTGGGAACCATTAATAGCCCCGTTTTACAGGTGGAGAAACTGAGGCTCAGAGCAGTTCAGCAAGGTCCCCAGGGTTACCTAAGAAGCCAGCAGCTGACCTGAGATTTAATTCAGGCCACCCGAGGTCTTAGCTTATGTTCTCACTACACGAAGCCTGCTCTCCTGATCCTTTGCCCTCTGATCCAGGTTCAGCTGGAATTCCAGAGCCTTTAGCCCCCCTCACCCCAGAGAAGTTATCAGCCTGTATCTGAAATTGCACCTCACTCGAAGCAAATTTGGGTCTAATTCCTCCCCTGCTATCGTTTTCAGCGGCATTCCTGGGCATAAGACATCTCCACTCGGCCCTGGGGTCTTATTGATGGAATTATCGAGTCTGGAATGTGGGACCTACCAGCTTTATCTCAGAAGACAGGTGGTAATTAAGTATCCTGTGCTGCCATATTGAAACTACAGACTGGCCACCAAGCCCAGCCTCCTGCTGTGTGGCCATCTGGCCAGGCCAGGGTCAGGCAAAGGAGCATCACCGTTTCTGACCTCGAGGGTAGAATCAGGAAGCTTCTACATTGCCCGCATACCCGACAGTACAGTCATCACCTTCGACCCCAGCTGCCCCCTGAGTCACCACCCCCATTCCACAGAGGAGGAAACAGAGGCTCAGAGAGGGCAAGCCTCCTGCAGAGGCCACCCCACCAGCAAGAGGCAGACGTGTGGACCTCAGTCATTTCTTCCATAAATACATCTTGAGTCAGGCTGGTTCAGGGCCAAGTTCCAAGATACGGGCTGGGAACAAGCAGATAAGTAAGACTTCATGCCTGACCCCGACGGTCTCATGGTTAGGGGGAAAGGGAACACGAATGGAGAAAGCCTTCACTGTGGAGTATTACTCAGCCTCCAAGAGGAAGGGCGCATTCTGACATATTCTCCAGCGTGGCTGGACTCAGAGGGCACCGTGTGCCGTGAAGCCTGCATCCACTTACGTGTGGCCCCTCGAGGAGTCAGGGTCCCAGAGGCAGAGAGTAGGATGGTAGTGCCGGGGGCTGGAGGAGGGGGATGAGGACTTGCTGTTTAATGGGGACAGAGTGTCGTTTAGAAAGAGGAAAAAATTCCGAAGTCTGGCCGCTCAACAGCGTGAACATACTTAAACACTACTGAACTGGACGCAAAAGTGATTAACAGGTGAAATTTTCCTTACTTTTATTTCATCACCATTACAATTTTTAATTACAAGAAAACATTTCAGGGACTTCCCTGGTGGTCCACGGGCGAAGACTCTGCACACCAAAGCAAGGGGCCTGGGTTAGATTCCTGGTCGGGGAACTAGATCCCACACGCCGCAACCACGGGCGAAGACGCTGCACACCAAAGCAAGGGGCCTGGGTTAGATTCCTGGTCGGGGAACTAGATCCCACACGCCGCAACTAAGAGTTCACACGCCTCAACAAAGATCAAAGGTCCCGCGTGCCACAACTAAGAGCCAGCCTAGCCAAGTAAATAAACAATTTTAAAGATTAAAAAAATAAAAGGAAACATGTATTCATTCATTGGGTCTGCAGCAGTGAGTACAGCAGAGTCTACTTCAGTTTTGGGCCAGGCACTGGGCCAGGTGATTGTGTGTGTGTGTGTGTGTGTGTGTGTGTGAGTGTGTGTGAGTGTGTGTGAGTGTGTGAGTGAATGTGTGTGTGTGAGTGTGTGTGTGTGTGTGTGTGAGTGTGTGTGTGTGAGTGTGTGTGTGTGAGTGTGTGTGTGTGTGAGTGTGTGTGTGTGAGTGAGTATGTGTGTGTGTGTGTAAGTGTGTGTGTAAGTGTCTGTGTGTAAGTGTCTGTGTGTGAGTGTGTGTGTGTGAGTGTGTGTGTGTGAGTGTGTGTGTGTGTGTGTGAGTGTGTGTGTGTGAGTGTGTGTGTGTGAGTGAGTATGTGTGTGAGCGAGTGTGTGTGTAAGTGTGTGTGTAAGTGTCTGTGTGTAAGTGTGTGTGTGTGAGTGTGTGTGTGTGTGTGTGTGTCTGTGTGTGAGTGTGTGTGTGTGAGTGTGTGTGAGAGTGTGTGTCTGAGTGTGTGTGTGACTGTGTGTGTGAGTGACTGTGTGAGTGTGTCTGAGTGTGTGAGTGTGTGTGTGTGACTGTGTGTGTGTGTGTGAGAGAGAGTGTGTGTGTGAGTGTGTGTGTGAGTGTGTGTGAGTGTGAGTGTGTGAGTGTGAGTGTGTCTAAGTGTGTGAGTGTGTGTGAGTGAGTGTGTGTGACTGTGTGTGTGAGTGAGTGTGTGAGTGTGTGAGTGTGTGTGAGTGTGTGTGAGTGTGTGAGAGTGTGAGTGAGTGTGTGTGTGTGAGTGTGTGTGTGTGTGTGAGTGTGTGTGTGTGTGACTGTGTGTGTGAGTGAGTGTGTGAGTGTGAGAGTGTGTGTCTGAGTGTGTGTGTGACTGTGTGTGTGAGTGACTGTGTGAGTGTGTCTGAGTGTGTGAGTGTGTGTGTGTGACTGTGTGTGTGTGTGAGAGAGTGTGTGTGTGAGTGTGTGTGTGAGTGTGTGTGAGTGTGAGTGTGTGTGTGTGAGTGTGTCTAAGTGTGTGTGTGTGTGAGTGAGTGTGTGTGACTGTGTGTGTGAGTGAGTGTGTGAGTGTGTGAGTGTGTGTGAGTGTGTATGTGTGTGTGAGAGTGTGTGTATGTGAGTGTGTGAGTGTGTGTGTATGTGAGTGTGTGTGTGGCGGGGCATAAGAGGGATATAAGAAGGTGGTGCTGACACCCCGGGCAGGGAGGGCAGAGCCCCTCACAGGCAACAGTCACGGCATCTCCACGGCCCCTGGGGATGCTGGGCACAGTGCAGGCTGCATCCCATTCGGTTCTCAGCACGGTCCTCTAAGGGGGTTACAGGTAAGCTTGTCTTGTAAAGGAGGGAACCAGGCGACTCAATTCATAAGGAGAAGCACACAGTTCAAAGCTCATGTGTTAATTATCTCTTGCTGGGTAACAAATTATCCCAAAACGAGGTGGCTGGAAACACCAAATTGTTATTACCTCCCACCATTTCTATGGGTCAAGGACCTAGGAGTCGCTAGACTGGGTGGTTCTGGGTCAGAATCTCTTGGGAGACTGGTGGCAAGGTAGCAGCCAGGGCTGCAGTTATCGAAGGTTTGAGCGAGGCTGGAGGATTCACCTCCAGGACGGTCTCTTTACCTGGCTGTGGGCAGGAGGCCTCAGGACCTTGCCTCCTGGCCTCTCCACGGGGATGCTTGAGTGTCCTCGCAACACAATGCGGGGCTTACCCCAGAGTGAGCAGTTGAAGAGAACAAGACAGAAGCCATAATGCCTTTCATGACTTGGCCTTGGGGATCGTGTTCCAGCTTCCTACCGCATCCTACTGGTTACCAGGTGAGCCCCATTCAAGGTGGGGAGGGGATACACAGGGGTGAATACCAACGGGCCAGCATCGTCAGAGGCCATCTCGAACTGGCTGCCACCCCAGGCCTGTCTGACTCTCCCACCAGGCACCTGAGTTCTCCTGGAAAGCCAGCAGCCAGTGGTACAGTGGCGTCTGGTGTCACAGGCAATTGGGAGTGGGGTGCCCTGGAGGAGGGGGGCGTGCCAGCTGGGGGCACTGCACCGATCCAGAGGGACCCAAACCATAGCGGCATCTGGGAGCTGTGTCTCAGCTGAAGGGAGACGCTCACACCTGGCTGTCATCACACTGGGGGAAACACAGAGGATGATCAGGCCCAGGAGGCACTGTTCTCAAACACATGGCCTGCTGGGCAATGGCAAGTGGACTCAGGGAGCGAATGACCAGGAGAAAGGCAGCCCCTCCAGCCGTGGCCCTCGGAGCTGGATGTGAGAGCTGTGCGACCCTGAGTGAGTCTCCCAGATCCACTCTGACCCTCAGTCTCCTCCTCTAAAATGGGATAATTAGCCGTTTCTCCCAAGCAAGAGAGAGAATAAAGCCCCACAGGCCCAGGGGTCTGGCACCTACCGGAGCCTCAGGGTCGGCCTCACACAGACCAGACACAGCAGCAGGCCCGCAGCTGACAGGGACAGACACACAAGGGCCCCCTTCCCCCCCGTTCAGCCAGTGAGCCAGGACCCTTCCACCCCCAAATCCAGATTAGCCAGAGCAGTGGCTCCCTCTGGGGTGTTCTGGGGAGAAAGGGCCAGCACGGCTGGTGGTTATTGGAATGTCCCATTGATGAGAAACGAGCTGGACAAATATCTCACACCTCCTTTGTCACATTCCAGTGAGAAAATAACATGGGCCGTGGAACGCTCCTTCCCAGGACCGCGGACAAAGAGCACGGACATTCCTTTATCTCCGCTGGAAGTTTTGTTTTCCTTTTATCAAAGAGGTGTTATCAGTGCTGCTTAAATATCAATAAAGAAGAAATGTGCCATAGAAAACAAGGCATGGCCAGCTAGGAAAAAGGAAGGCCTGGGCGAAGGAGAAACTGCAGAAAGGGATGGTTTTCATTAACCGGGCATTCGGGAATCACAGCAACCTCTCCTTCATCAGGTGCAATTGGACAGTCCAGCCTCTGTCAGGGACAGTTAATTATGGCAATAACACAGATTACTTACTCTGGGCATTTTGCTGTTACATCTCTCAGCAACAACGTGCTGGCGTGACTCTTCACACCATGTAAATTACCATGTCCAGCATTGCGCAGACCCAAAACCCAAGCTTCCCCAGCCCCACTCCATTTGACCTCCCAGAAGAAGAAGGGCAGGTGTGGCTGGCAGGGAAGCTGCCAGTGACTGAAAGTGTCTGAAAGTTGGTTCGATTTGAACCAACCTGGTTTTGACCACATCACCCAGAATTTATGCCGGCCAGCCTTGCTCTGAGCTGACAGCTTCAGGCCTGGCTCGGGGGATTCGCAGGAGGGCGTGGATGTGCAGGGTGGACAGAGTGACAACTCAGTGGGTGGGTGAAGGCTGCACGGGCAGATGGACAGTCAGTGGAGGATGCTGGTGGGTGAACAGCTGGACCAGTGGAGGGATGACAGGACGGAAACCTGCGTGCGTGGCTGGCTGGTGGGTGACCTGATGGGGTGGCTGCTCACACTGGGCAGGTGATGGAAAGTGTGGATCAGGAAGGAGGATGGGTGGGTGGGCAGGTCCAGATGTGGGTGGGCAGGACGGACCCCTGACTGCTGACCTGACTCCCCACTCCTTGGACAGCAAGGAGATCAAACCAGTCCATCCTAGAGGAAATCAACCCTGAATATTCATTGGAAGGACTGACACTGAACTTGAAGCTCTACTCTGGCCACCTGATGCAACAAACTGACTCATTGGAAAAGACCCTGATTCTGGGAAAGATTGAGAGCAGGCGGAGAAGGGGGCGACAGAGGGTAAGATAGTTGGATGGCATCACTGATTCAATGGACATGAGTTTGAGCAAGCTCTGGAAGATAGTGAAAGATGGGGAAGCCTGGCATGCTGCAGTCCAAGGGGTCACAAAGAGCTGGACACAACAGAGCGACTGAACAGCAACAACGTTAATTTAGTAGGATTCCTGTAAGGACTCAGGGGGATGGCATTTGCAAACCGCACAGGACAGCTGGCCCCGCCCCCACAGCTGGCCCCGCCCCCAGGCCAGCAGGCCCCAGGCTCACCTGTGGGTGGCTGAGGCCCCGCCCTCCTCCTGGCCTCCCCCCGCACCCCCACCCCGCAGGTGATTGCAGAGGCTCCAGGGCGCCAGCCCTGGGAGCGTGGGAACTTCCTGCCACCCTGTTTGTCTTGGGCTGCTTGGGAAGGGCTGCCACCCTCCGTCAGCTCCAGCGCACTCCTGCCAGGTCGCCCAGCGTGAAAGGGAGGAATTGTTCCCGCGACCTTTGCTTTCCTTGTCAAAGGTGCTTTCGGCAAGTACCGCTCCCCCCATTCCCTAAAGACCAGGCCCGCCTTGGTTCCCACTGCCACAGGGGCAGAAGGAACACCTGGGAAGTCGAGGGGAACCTGCAACCTCGTCCCTTGCTGGCAAGTATGAGGCCCTGTGCCCCTCTGTCCCCACCCCTGAGCCAGCATCTGGCCAGCGCCCCTTTCTTACCCCAATATCACTCCACCACTTACCTGGTCCCCATTCCTCTGTGCCCCCAGGACCCAGCATAAGACCCAGCCCAGGGTCAGAGGCTCTGGCATTCTGGATCAATCAAGCTCCCCAGCCCAAAGAGACACCCCCACCCACCTAGAGTAAGGCACCCTCCTCCTGCCTGCCCCCGCCCCGCCTTGCCCTGAGCGGGTGTTCCCCGTGCTGGTCTCTGCGGGTGGGCCACCGCTGGTCTCTACACGGTTGGAAATGCTTTCTCCACCAAGTCTGTATCACTCGGCCTCAGCCTCCTCCTCCCCCCGGTGATGTGGCCAGCCCACTGTCCCTGCTCTGGCGTGGCTGGTGGCCCCAGGGCATAACCCTGGCAGCCGTGGCGCCGTCGATAGGTCAGCCCTGTGGTGGCTGCAGCCAGCAGCACAGCTGGGGTTAAGGGCAGTCTCGGATCACGGAGGCCCCGTTTCCGATTTTCCAGAAGATGCTGATTATTAATGATCATTGTTCTTTCCTTCTGGGGCATGAAAAAGCAGGTTCAGCTCACAACCGGAAAAGCAGCGGGTCAAGGTTCCCAGAGTATGAAATGTCAGCCCCTGGCGGCAATGACATTCACCTAGAGGCACTAAAAATAGACGCAATACAGAAGGACCCGGTCTCTGGAGGCTGGAGAATG
This sequence comes from Bos indicus, assembly GCF_029378745.1. Classification (NCBI taxonomy): domain Eukaryota; kingdom Metazoa; phylum Chordata; class Mammalia; order Artiodactyla; family Bovidae; genus Bos; species Bos indicus. The sequence goes on along the minus strand of NC_091788.1, from coordinate 47,107,318 downwards.
AGGTGAACTCAGGGCAGAAACGACACTCACTGGTTACGTGTGTGGCTGCATGCAAGGGTTTTACTGGGTTTGTCTTTTTTTTTTTTCCTTAAGAGACAACCAGAAAGTGAACTTGAAAAGGGTCAGCCCAGAAGGACCTTGCTTTTTCATGTATGACCTTGCTGTATGTAAAATGCGGATGGAAACAGAAGCTGCAGCGAGATGTGACCCCAGGCAAGTGTGAGGTTTGGCAGAACTCACGCCTTCTTGGCCCAAGAAGGTGAGTGTTTGCTGTCCTTCCCAGCGATGAGGGACGGGCTACGGTAGCCTGACTGAGGCCAGCAGAGTCCAAGAGGATGTCTGCGATGACAGAAATGTTCTGTGTCTGCTCTGGCCAACAGGGAGTTGCTAGCCCCGTGGAGGAATTGAGCTCTTGAGATGTGACTGCTGCCTTTCAGCAATAGAATCATTCATTTGATTTCACTTGATTGAATTTAGATTTAAATAGCCATGTTTGAATGGTGGCTGGTGGCTACCACTTGGGGCAACATGGTTTGGGGCCCTAGGGGAAGGAGAGCTACAGCTGATTAGCAGTGTCTACCAGGATTTCCCAGGTGGCTCAGTGGTCAAAAAACAATCCACTTGCAATGCGGGAGATGCGGGTTCAATTCCTGGGTCGGAAGATCCCCTGGAGAAGGAAATGGCAACCCATTCCGGTATTCTTGCCTGGGAAATCTCACAGACAGAGGAGCCTGGCGGGCTGCAGTCCATGAGGTCGCAGAGTCATGAACACAAATAGGCACACACGTGCGCGATGATAGCCATCTTTTAGGGTGGCTGGTGGCTACTATTTGGGGCAGCATGGTGTTAGGCTCTAAGAAAAGAAGAGCTGTAATTGATTAGCAATGTCTACCAGGGACACGGGATTAGAAGGTAAGATACGAGTACCGTGTCACCCAACGACCAAGGGAACTGGTATGACCTATGTCACCTGGGGTCCAAGTCGTCAATTCTGGCGCCTGCGTAGTTTTCACATTGATTATTTTTATGATTGGCTGCGCTGGGTCCTTGTTGCAGCACATGGGCTCGTCACGGTGGTGCTCAGGCTTCTGTGGTTGTGGAGCATGGGCTCAGCAGCTGCAGCACGCTGGCTTCTCTGTTGTGATGTGTGGGCTTCGTGGCTCTGCAGCACGTGGGATCTTAGTTCCCTGAGCAGGAATCGAACCCATGTCTTCTGCATTGGAAGGTAGAATTTACCTTTGGACCACTGGGGAAGTCCCCCCACGTTTAGGAAAAAAACACCTGTGAAGTTTTCTAACCGCATCCCTCCCCCCACCCATCCTTTAGTCTCCCAGTCTACTCCAGGCTGCCGCCAGTCTCCTGGCTGGTTTCTGTCCCTGTGGGACCCTTTCTAATCCATTCTCCATGCAGCAGCCAAGAGCGTCCTTCCAAAACACTAATCCAATCATGTTCCACCCTGCTCAAAACCCTTCCTTAGCCACCACGGTCATCAAGACCCTTCCCCACCACGCCTCGCTTGTCCTGGCCTCTTCCATTCTCCTCCATTTCCGCCCCACTAATGCTGGCTGCGTCCCTTTCTGCTCCACTGCCCAGGAAGCCCCAAGGACCAGGGCCAGCTCTTGCCCCATCTTGGCAGCCCCTGCCCAAATCACAGGACGCGAGTACCTCCTGCGGAAGGCTCACATGGTTCCAGGAAAACCCATGCATACTTTCTTATCGTGCCTGCAAAATAGGGAGACAAGTACCATTATTGCTCTGTTTCGTAGATGAGGAAGCTGAAGCTCACAGAGGCGAAGGGTTTGGCCAAGGACAGGAGTAGAAATGACAGATGTGAGACCCAGACCTGGGTAGGCATCACGTTCAAACTTGGCTTTCTGCACAGAGCACTCTGCTTCAACACTATGGCTGTGCTGAGATTGGAAACCAGGTCACAAGACTCAAGTCCAGTATTTCTCCCACTAACTCAAACCTGTGAGGTTGAAGAAGAGATGGATGGATGGGTAGATGAATGATGGATGGATGGATAATGGATGACAGATGGATGGATGGATGCAAGGATGGATGACGGATGGATGATGGATGACGGATGATGGATGGATGGATGATGTATGGGTGGGTGGAAGCGTGGATAGATGCATGCATGTACTCATGAATGAATGATAAATCCACAAAACATGGTAAGAAGTGAATAAAAGGTCATGACTAGGGAAGTGGGTGAGATAAGGGTCTGCCTTTTTCTTAACCATTTTCCAGGTTTATCAGAAAACCAGGTCATGCAAAAAATCCTTTGAGACGTTTGTTTTTAAAGAGACAAAGTAAACGGTAAGCCCTGTGTGCGTATCAAGAAAGCCCCAGGCTGTGCCAGGGCCTGCTTCCTTCTCTCCTCCTCCCCTGCCACCACCCCCTCCTCCCGTGCCAGCTCGCAGAGCTCCTCCCCAGCGCCACTTTCCCATGGGAAGGCTGAGAAACAATAGCAATTTCTTCTGAATGAAGCTCTTCCCTGAGCCAAAGAGTAAACAGGAGTCAGGGAAGAGCCGCCGGTGCGTAGCTGCCCCGCGGAGATTACATAATCGGGACATACCTGGGAGAGGCACTGATCCAGGGGATTTTTATCCGAGGTGGGAGAAGGCGGGTCACACCCAGCACAGGAACGGCTGTGCAGGTACCTGCCCCGCTGGGAACTGGAGCCACGGTGTCCGAGAGGAAGCGTCCCTTTCCAGGGGCGTTCTCACACTAAGATAGGTCCCTGCATGATCTCATCGCTTTGTTTCATCTTTGCAACAGCGCTCCGGGGTGGGCACAGTTACAGGCCCTTTTCTAGGTGAAAAAGATAGAAATGAGACGCATACAGGTGCCGTCTGCAGCCAGTCACAGAGCTGGGCTCTGCGCCGGCCGACTCCAGGCCTGCGGGGTTAACCACCTCCCACCTCTGCTTTCTCTCCGTCTCTCCTCTCCCTCCCTCCCATTAAGTCTTGTGTCCGTTTACTCTTTCCATTTTCCATCCATCTATCCACCCCTCAGTCCCTAGTGGTTTTTCTCTTCCTCAGGACTGGGCCTGCATCAGGAGGGGATCCAGACAGAAGCGGGGACACCCACTGCCCTCGAAAGTGTCAGCTTCTGAGATGCATCGGGGTCCATCTGCAGTGTGACCTTATCACTTCTATGTGCGGGACCCTTTCTGCGCGTGAGGGACATGGAAGGAGCTTCATAATGTTTTCTTGCCTAATCTGCCAAGCGATTTCCGGGATCACTCTCCCCTTTGGCAGAAGAAGAGTCTGAGGTCCACAGAGCCTCAGGAGCCTTGCCATGGAGACCTGGGTTCTCAGAAGAGCAGCCTGAGTGGGCTTGGGCAGGGCACCCAGGGGGTCCCCAAGCAGAGGAGGAAAGAGCAGATGCACCTCTGGTGCAGAGCCGTGATATCAAGGGGAGGTGGGGGAAAGATGGGTCCCTCATAGCCTGGTTGCCTCACTCGACTCAGAGGCTGCCAGCCTCAGAGCTCCCAGGGTGGGAGCTGGAGAAGACCCCAGGGACAAGCGAGCCAAGCCTGGCCAGGCCAAGCATAGGCAGCCCAGAGCAGGGGCCTCAGCGCTACAGCATGGCTGAGTCAGACCAACCCTTGTCTTGAACAAGCATCTCTCCTCCCTGAGGGTCAGCAGCCCTGTCCATAGAGTGGGGACAGTGGAGGACCCATGAGAGCCCGTGGCGATGCCCGCTGGACACTGGCGAGCCCGTAGGCATGTGTGTGCCTCTGGAGGGGCTACGCAGGGAGGAGGGAGCCTGCAGGCAGGTGAGGCGTTGGGCCTGACACCCCTGCCACTGGGGCCATCCAGGGCTCCTGGGCCAAACCAGCAACCCCCAGGAGCCGGCCCCAGGGTACAAGTCTTGTCATGCAGGAGGCCTCCCTCTCCTGCGGTGCCTGGGGGCTGCCAAGCACCACGCTACCATTACGTAAGCCGCCTACACCACCACGCAGACTGGCCGTGTTACTGCGTAACTAGACTCCTGTGTTTACCTTCCATGGGGAAGGCACGGGCCTGCCTGGTAGAGCGGGCAGAGATGAGCTCAGAGGCCTTTGGCTCGATTGCTGCTGCACATTCATGCCTGGCCACTGGACTGGGGTGGGGGCACGTCGGCAGGGGACAGGGGGAAGCTACGTCCTAGGAGTGCGGGCCACACACCTTCAGCTGCCTGCTGGGGTTGCAGCGGTCAGCCTGGGCCAGGAGAGGCAGGGCTCCCCTGGCAGGAAGCTGCAGGACAGGCCCAGGTCACACCAAGGTGGCAGTCATCTGATGGCCCCCGACGGCTCCAAAGTCCTGCCTGCTGTTGGCACCACTCAGCTTCACTGGGTAGACAGATGGCCATCTGAACAGGATGGCAAAGAGTTGGGAGACTAGAGGAACAAGACCTGGGCACAGCCCTGGATGCGACGGTCATTCCTCCCGACACAAACTCCTATTAAGAACCTACAACATGCTGCACTCTCTGCTGTCCACTTTGTGAGGACACAATAGGATGACGGCCTACAAATCCAGGAGGGTCTCACCAGACGCTGGACGCCAGCGCCGTGATCTTGGGCTTCCCAGCCTCCAGAACTCTGAGAAACGAATGTTTAGAAATCAACTCTGAATACTCATTGGAAGGACTGTTGCTAAAGCTGAAGCTCCAATACTTTGGCCACCTGATGTGAAGAGCCAACTCATTGGGAAAGACCTTGATGCTGGGAAAGATTGAGGGGCAACAGAGGATGAGATGGTTGGAGAGCATCACCAACTTAATGGACGTGAGTTTGAGCAAGCTCTGGGAGATGGTGAAGGACAGGGAAGCTTAGTGTACGGCAGTCCATGGGGTAGCAAAGAGTCTGAAACGACTGAGCAACTGAATAACAACATTCAAGAAAAAAACCTGCTATGCACAGAATATCTTACATGTTTTTCTTTAATTTCCAGAACAATCTCAAAGTTCATATTCTTGTTTTACACAGGAAGAAAACGGAGGCTCGGAGAGACAAGTGACTGACCCAAGACCACACGGCTAACGAGACAATGGACTTAGGGTTTGAACCAACGTCTGTCTGACTGAGAATAGTTTCCAATATATATGTGACCCTGGCGCCTCAGGGTTTTCACCTGAGTGGGGAGAGTCGTACTGTCCAAGAAATGACGTCACTCTGTGCTTTGTGGCCAATATGGTGACTTTGTGCGGCATTATCTGTTCATGGATATCCGACTGGATCGAGGAATCAGGTGGATGGACAGTGGGACAGCTAGATAGATGGATACATGGTTGGATAGATGACTGCCACATTTATAAGTAGGGTGGGAAGACAGAGGGATGTATAGATGGTTGAATGGATGAATGGATGGATGGATAAACCTGTGCATGAGTGGGCCAAGAGATGGATGAATAGATGGATAAATAAGCAATGAATGGATGGATGAGCCAATGGATGGTGGATGTGTGTCTGGATGACTGGAATGAAAGACAGAAGTCTGGACAGAGAGATGGGTTTAAAGTTAGGTGAGTGAGGCGATGGATGGGTCCCTGCTGACCGAACTCTAGTTGCACAAGAGACTTTCTCAAACACCCGGCACCCAGCCCAAGATGAGGCTCAGCCCTGTAGTCCAGATGCTGCCAGTGTCCCCTCTACTGTGCCAACAGCCCCGTTGCAGGCAGAGGCGAGTCAGCAGCCACTTTCCCTCCCAACCGGAGAAGCTGGAGGGAGAGCCCTGGGCTGGAGACACATCGCCAGCCTTGACACTCACCTGATGTATCCTGGAAGGCCCTGCGCATCTTGGGGATTCTATCACAGTGGGCAACAGGACAGGAGTGAAAACCCAGGCAGGCACTGGCCTAGAGGCCCCCTCGTAGTTCCCGCTGCTACTGCTCACAGGTGAGGGGTCTCCAGACGCACTGGCCAGGACCATCTCCAGGGCTCGTCCAGCTTCAGCAAATTGAGATTCAGGCCAAGAAAACCAAGTTCCGGCAGCCCACACTGCAAAGGCGGCTGGAGGAGAAAAGATCCTTGGTTTATCTGGGCTCCTAATTTTGCCTCATAGTTTCATTGAGTTAGACTTTATTTTCTTGGGCTCCAAAATCACAGCAGATGATGACTGCAGCCATGAAATTAAAAGACGCTTACTCCTTGGAAGAAAAGTCATGACAAACCTAGAGAGCATATTAAAAAGCAGAGACATTATTTTGCCAACAAAGCTCTGTCTAGTCAAAGCTATGATTTTCCCAGTAGTCATGTACAGATGTGAGAGTTGGACCATAAAGAAGGCTGAGCACTGAAGAACTGATGCTTTTGAACCATGGTGTTGGAAAAGACTCTTGAAAGTCCCTTGGACTGCAAGGAGATCAAACCAGTCAATCCTAAAAGAAACCAACCCTGAATATTCACTGGAAGGACTGATGCTGAAGCTGAAGCGCCAATACTTTGGCCATTTGATGCAAAGAGCTGACTCATAGGAAAAGACCCTGATGCTAGAAGATTGAAGGCAGGAGGAGAAGGGGATGACAGGATGAGATGGTAGGATGGCATCACCGACTTGATGGACATGAGTTTGAGCACACTCTGGGAGATGGTGATGGACAGGGAGGCCTGCTGTGCTGCAGTCCATGGGGTCTCAAACAATCGGACCAACTGAGCAACTGAACATCAACACTCTCACCTGGACAGAGGTGTCCCCTTGGAAGTGTGCTGGGCCAAGATCAACCCCTCCTCTGGGACCACCTTCCCATCTCTGTCTTGAGCCTGTATGGAAGACAGTGTGGGTCAGGAACATGGGAATTTTTCTGGGACTGGAGTCTGGGGTGTCCTGGGCCTGGCAGGGAGGGGCCTGTGGGAGGACTGGGGGGGTGTAGGCCACCATGAGTTGCACATGCCCCGGAGCAGGTTGGGGGATGGGCAATGGAAAGTCCAGCAGTGGGAGCCGGAGGCTCTGGGAAGCCTGAGGGAGACACGGTCCGTTCCGAGGCTCCCCCATCCCCTTCTGTGTTCGTCCCAGCCCCGGCAGGTGGATGCCTGGGGCTGACCTCCTGCCGCAATGCGGCCATCTTCTTGGGGTCACTGTGGTGCCCCAGCCCTTCCCTCCAAACTGAGCGACCAGGCCTGGAAGGAGCAGGAGGGGTGAGGTGGGAGCCAGGGGCTCACCGTTCCCAGCATACCCAGCCCAGGGCCGCCTGCCCCCCACTGATCAACCGTCAATCCCGTCCCCCGGGAGCCAGAGGGCAGGCCCTGCCCCTTGTCGATCTTCGGGGCCATTCGCAGCCTGAGTCCCAGAGTTCCCAGGCCCCAATGGCAGGGTCCCCCCGTGGCCCAGGCCTGGGGTCCCGGCTCCTCCTGAGGCTTGGCATCTGCCATCGCGGTGCTCAGCACAAGGAGCCCACCCAAGACCCTCGCAACCGCCTAGCCACAGAGCTCATGAGGTGTTTGCTGGGCTCCGGGCTGGCCCCCCATGGGTTGGGAAGGGGCTTCCAGCCCACCAAGGCTGGACAGCAGAGCCTCTGCCAGCTGCTCCGCTGGAAATTCAGATGCTGGGACTGGAGGTGAGCCTGGCTGGGGCAGGGGGCGGATGGGGGATTGGGGGGTCCTTCTTCATGCCCACACTGGCCCTCTGTGCACTCAGGGCATCCCCCTTGGTCTGACCGGGGGCCTGAAATTCCCTTCCCAATCCCTTGCAGCTGACTGGTTCCCTGGCTCTGATCTCTCCAAGTCTCTCCCTGCCCCCGCGCACTGACCCTCTGCACTCACTGGTTCCATGCTGGTCTCTGGTCAGCCCGGGTGGTCCAGCTTTGAGCCTAAGGTCTGGGAAGCCCCTCTCTGCCTCGGCATCTCGTTTCCAGGCCTCCTCTGCATAGAGCCAGGACTGCTGGGCCCCGGGGTCCTCTCTACCCTCCTGTCTTTTCTCCGTTCCTGGGCAGGATCGGGGGACCCCTGTCCCCAGCCTCTCCAGGGGCCAGCAGCCCAAGGAGAGACTCCACTGATGTTTTTCTGTGACTGCATGGGACCCCAGCACCTGATCAGGACCGAGTTCACTACTCTCGGTGGCCTGGCCATTTTCCCTCCGTCCATGGAGGCAGAAAGGGGTCTCCACCCACAGGAGCAGACATTCATCTACTCTCCCTGCCCCTCTCCCCAGCATGGAGGGTTCTGGATGGCCCCTTCCACCCACCCAACCCCCACCCCCCACCCCCATAGGGGAAGGAAGCACCATCTGGGCAGGGGGCGAGGGCGGCACCTGACCCACCCTCCAGACACAATCCCCCTGAGGAAATGAAGCACACAGCTCTGCAGACACCCATTTAGTGTGGAGAGAGCTCGGATACACATGGCCTCCACTTCCCGAAGCCAATTCCAGTTCCACGGGATGTCAGTAGGATCAGAGACTAGGGGGTCACAGAACGAGGCAAAGTCTTCCCGAGGACTGGGTCAGAGTCTTTCCTATGTGCCTCCAACGGAGAGAGCAAGCAGTTTCTCAATCTAATCTGACCTCAGAAATTCTTTACCTGGAACATCTTATGGAGCCAGTGTTCCTTGGAACCCTCTTTGAGAAACACTTCCCAAGGTGCCCACGAAGCCCCGAAGTGCTGGGTTCATGGCTCTGGCCCAACCTAGTGTGGAGTTGAAGTTGGAGGAAGATGCTTAGAAAGCTCCCGGTAGCAGGTGTGGGCTCCTGGCCCCCTCTACCCACACTCAATGACTGAGGACTGCCACTGTCTCCTTGCTCTGGGGAGTAGGTGGACTCAAAGCCACACCACCGCCAAGGATGTGGGGGCCAAACGGCTGCCTTCCTGGGTCCCTGGAGACACAGCACAGTCCCCCGTGGTCCAGAGGAGCCTGCTGCCTGGGACAAAAGCTTCAGGGGGCATCGGGAAGGCCGGGACAGGTGGCTGGGCTCCCTGGGGAGGAATAAAGCGGGGTGGGCATGGGGGTCTGCTTCTGTCCCTCCAGACCTCTCCTCACCCGCTGTACTTTCCCCTCGCCAGGAGCCTCCAGCAGGCAGGACCCCAGGATCTGGGAGGTCTGGCCACAGAGCTGGCAAGTGTGGAACCTAGTTTGAGGGTCTGGAGCACTCGTGAGTAGGCACCAGGCAGGTACCAGCTGCCCTGCTCCCCAGCTCCCTGGGTGGTTGCACCCCAGTCCTCCAGCCTGACCCTGAAGTCACCGCATTCCCCAGCAGCACCTTTGACCCTGCTGGAGCCTCTTCTATTGATTCAGCATCTAATCTTTCTTCCCATCTGACTTGCGAAGGGCCCTCCACGCCTCTCTTTTCCTCCTGCGTTTCCTAATCCTCCGGGCACTGCTTACTTACCGCTCCTTCCTGAGCTCCGGCCAGTGCCGCCTTCCCCTTGACATTCCTGCCTCATCGTCCCCCGCCCGCCCTCCCAGCCGTGGCCCTGCCTCACCGCAGGGCCTGAGCCTGGCAACCTCGAGTCCAGGTGCATCGCTGGAGCTCACAGCGTCCATCCTTCCCTGCCTTCCCTCCACGTGACCGGCTTTCCCTGAGTGCTCCTCTGTGCCAGCACAGGGCTCGCCTCCGTAGTCCTCTTCAGACACAGCACATCACTGGGGGCTCTCACAGGCCTCCTGGAGCAGTCATCGCATTCCCTCGGCCCCCACCCCTGCAGATGATGAGTTTATGCCCACTGTGCAGATGAGCAAACTGAGGCCAGAAGTTGCTCTCAGTCGCTCCATTCCAGGTAGGAGTGGTGGTGGTCTAGTCGCTAAGTCATGTCTGACTCTTGTGACCCCATGGACTGTAGCCCGCCAGGCTCCTCTGTCCATGAGATTTTCCAGGCAAGAATACTGGAGTGGGTTGCCATTTCCTTCTCTAGGGGATCTTCCTGACCCAGGAATCGAGCCCAGGTCTCCTGCATTGCGGGCAGATTCTTTCCCAACTGAGCTACAAGGGAAGCCCAGGGAGGAGAGCCAGGACTAAACTCTGGACTAAACTCTAGGCTGTTCTGGTTGGCATTTCATAGCCTGATACTCACACTGACCTGTGACAGGTGGCCCTGTGACAGCTCTGAGCCTTGGGCCCCAGGGAAGCCAAACGTCACCGAATGTGACCCAGACTCTGACACTGTCCTGACTTGAAAAGCCCAGGACCCCCTCGCTGCTGAAAGTGAAAGTGAAGTCGCTCAATCAAGTCCGATTCTTGCGACCCCTGTGGACTATAGCCTACCAGGCTCCTCCATCCATGGAATTTTCCAGGCAAGAGTACTGGAGTGGGTTGCCATTTCCTTCTCTAGGGGATCTTCGTGACCCAGGGATCGAACCCGAGTCTCCTGCATTGCAGGCAGACGCTTTACTGTCTAAGCCACCAGGGAACCCCTCGCTGCTGGGCACCCTCTGTTCACCCACAGCAAGTGCCCTGGGCGGGAGGCTCCCTCCACGTGAAACATCAGGCTTTGATGTTCCCGTGGACAGAGGATTCTACTCCTAATTTCTGATGGTCTGCAAGGTGGGCGGGCACTGGAAGGGGAGCACCTGGGAAGCTTCCATCCCTGCCCCATGCCGCCCCCAGCCCACCTCCCTCACAGGAGCACGGGGGCGGGGCCTGAGCCAGGGCTGCTCAGGCTTGGGCCTTTGGGCCACAAGACCCTTGGCAGGACTCACAGGGGCCAAATAGCGGGCTCTCCTTCAAAAAAACATGAGGCGCTTCCAGGTAGCTACTGCGGAGCAGAGTCAAGTGTGTGCCCTGAGGGCCGGGAGGCCCAATTACATGATCGCTCGCCCTGAAGCTGGCCTGGTGGTGGGTGCTCAACAGGCTCCAGGGTCAAGACGCACAGGAAAGCGTGTGGTATTTAAGGGAAGGCTGAGCTGATGCGCAGCCCCGGTCCAGGTTGGGGAGAAGGTGCCACAGAGGCCCAGGTGACCCCTGAAGCCTTCTCTCCAAGGGGGCATCAAAGCCTGATGTTTCACGTGGAGGGCGCCTCCCGCCTGTGTGACTGTAATGGGTTAACAGAGTGTAGTGGGGGGCGGGGGTCCTGCTCCGCATGTGGCAAGAGGGGCCCAGTCCCAGTGGGGGCCTTGGAAAATGGCCAGCTGGTCCCTTCGCAGTGCCGGAAGGGATGACCAAGTCAGGGGCAGCAACCTGCCTGAGGTCACATGGCCAGTCAGGGGGAGAGCTGAGATCTATTTGGTTTCAGCCCAGACCAGCACCTTCTGCCTCCCTGGAATCCAAGAGGAGCAATCTGGGTCTAGAGCAGGGGTCCCCAACCCCCGGGTCTCAGGCCAGTACCAGTCTGGGTGCCTGTTAGGAATGATGCCACACAGCAGGGGAGCAAGCAGTTTCACATGCCGCTCCCCGCTGCTCAAATTGCCACCGGAATCATCTTCCCCCGCATCCCCTGCCCTCAGGGTCCAGGGAAAAATTGTCTTCCAGTAAGTAGGGGACAACAGAGGATGAGATGGTTGGACGGCATCACCAACTCAATGGACATGAGTTTGAGCAAACTCGGGGAGTTGGTGATGGACAGGGAGGCCTGGCGTGCTGCAGTCCATGGGGTCGCAAAGAGTCAGACACAGCTGAGCGACTGAACTGAACTGAACTGAACTGAGGTTGGGGACCACTGTTTTAGAGGGTAAAATAATCAGGCCATGTCAGCTACCTTGAGACGCAGCCCAGCACAGAGAGGGGGTGTGAGACTCATGTTTTCAGAACCAAAGCGGGAAATGTTCTCGCTCTTGGCCCTGGATACCCAGTGGTCACTGTTTACTCAGCTGTCTTCCCACCAGACTGAGGCTGACACAGCAGGCACTCAGCGAGTCTTTGCCGGGACGATGGAGGTTGGGTGGTAGGTGAGTGGTGGGCGGGTGAGCGGACAGTTGGAATGAGACGGCAGAGAGAGGGGTGGATAGTACTATAGACTGAATGTACCCCCTCCAAAACTCACATGCTGAAATCCTAACCCCATGAAGTGATGGTATGAGGAGGTGGGGGCTGTGGGGTGATGAAGTCCTGAGGGTGAGGCTTCATGGATGGGATTAGAGTCTTTATGAAAGAGACCCTGGAGGGCTCCTTCCCTGCTTCTGCCATGTGAGGACACAGAAAGAAGTTGGCCATCTATGATTTAGAAAGGGGTCCTCACCAGATACCAAATCTGCCAACACTTTTACCTTTTCCAGCCTCCAGAACTGGAGGGAATAAATTTGTGTTGTTCATAAGCTACCCAAGTCTATGATATTTGTTATAACAGGCCAAATGGACTAAAATGGATGGATGGATGGATGGATGGGTGGGTGGATGGATGGATGGGTGGGTGGGTGGATGGATGGATGGATGGATGGTGGATGGATGGATGGATGGATGGGTGGATGGATGGATGGGTGGGTGGATGGATAGATGGGTGGATAGATGGGTGGATGGATGAATGGATGGATGGATGGATGGATGGGTGGATGGCAGGATGGGTGGGTGGATGGATGGATAGATGGATGGATGGGTGGATGGATAGGTGATGGATGGATGGATGGGTGGGTGGATGGATGGATAGATGGATGGATGGATGGTGGGTGGATGGATGGATGGATGGGTGGATGGATGAATGGATGGATGGGTGGATGGATGGATGGATGGGTGGATGGCAGGATGGGTGGGTGGATGGATGGATGGATGGGTGGATGGCAGGATGGGTGGGTGGATGGATGGATAGATGGATGGATGGGTGGATGGATAGTTGATGGATGGATGGATGGGTGGCTGGCTGGATGGATGGATGGATGGGTGGATGGATGGATGGGTGATGGATGAATGGGTGGGTGAATGGATGGGTGATGGATGGATGGGTGGATGGATGGATGGATGGGTGGGTGGATGGATGGATGGGTGGGTGGATGGATGGATGGGTGGGTGGATGGATAGATGGGTGGATGGATGAATGGATGGATGGATGGATGGATGGGTGGATGGCAGGATGGGTGGGTGGATGGATGGATAGATGGATGGATGTGTGGATGGATGGATGGATGGGTGGATGGCAGGATGGGTGGGTGGATGGATGGATAGATGGATGGATGGGTGGATAGATAGGTGATGGATGGATGGATGGGTGGGTGGATGGATGGATAGATGGATGGATGGATGGTGGATGGATGGATGGATGGATGGGTGATGGATGAATGGGTGGGTGGATGGATGGGTGATGGATGGATGGGTGGATGGATGAATGGATGGGTGGGTGGATGGATGGATGGATGGGTGGGTGGATGGATGGATAGATGGATGGATGGATGGATGGATGGATGAATGGGTGGGTGGATGGATGGGTGATGGATGGATGGGTGGATGGATGGATGGATGGGTGGGTAGATGGATGGGTGGGTGGATGGATGGATAGATGGATGGATGGGTGATGGATGGATGGATGGGTGGGTGGATGGATGGGTGATGGATGGATGGGTGGATGGATGGATGGATGGGTGGGTGGATGGATGGGTGGATGGATGGGTGGGTGGATGGATGGGTGGATGGATGGATGGATAGATGGATGGATGGGTGATGGATGGATGTAGGGGTGGATGTGGACAGGCATGATCTCATTGGCATAAATGCACTGTTGTGGCGGCAGGGACCACATAGTGGAAGGAGAGCCCACTGCAGCTGGGGACCTGGTGCTTCCAGGGAGCAGGGGTTAAAGGGGCCCTGCAGTGTAGTGAGGGCAGATCCTCTCTGCTAGTCTGGGGATGGGGGGCTGTGGGAAACAAGGAGTAGAAGGGACCACAGCCAGGCAGGTGGGGAGAAGGAAGGAGCAGGTTAAGATTCTTAGGAGCACCCTCCCCACCCCTAAGATCTAGGTAGGTCACCTTATTCCAGAAAGACAAGCCATGGCTGGGCTCTTCTTCTAATGACAGCCTTATTGAGACATAACTTATGTTTTGTACAATTCATCATTTAAAGTATTTTTAGTGAATTCCTAGAGCTGTGTACTCACCACTACAATCTTTTTTCGAGCATTCAAATCACTCCAAAAAGAAACTCTGCACCATTAGTCATCAGCCCCAGGAAGCCACTGATATACTCTCTGTCTCTATAGATTCACCTACTGTGGACATTTCATCTAAGTGAAATCAGACAGGAAGTATTTTTTTGTGACTGGCTGTATTCACTCAGCATGCTGTTTTCTATCGTCATCCATGTTGTAGCACGTCAATGTCAGCACTTCATTCCTTTTTATGACTAAATAATATTCTATTGCCTCTGCCACAGTTTATTCATCCGTCCATCAGCTGATGGGCACTTGTTTTCTTTCCAGCCTTAGTGCTGCTGTGAACACTCACGTCAAAGTATTTGTTCATATCTCTTGGGCATCCACCTAGGAGTGGAAATGCTGGATCATACAGTAACTCTGCTTTTAACCTTCTGAGGAGCTGCCAAGCTCTTTTCCACTGTGGCTGCACAATTTACATTCCCACCAGCAGCATAAGAAGGTTCCAATTTCTCCACATCCTCGTGGACACTTGTTACTGTCTGTTGTTGACAAGGGAAGGAAGGCAAGAGTGGGTCATCTTGAAAGGGTCCTGCCCAAGAAGCTGAGACCACCACCTGGGGCCCTGTGGGGACTCCTTGGAAAGTCACCCAGACAGGAGCTCAGCTGGAGGGTGCCTGCCCTGGCCAGCGGTTCATGCCAGGTCCCACTGAGGACAGCCTGGTGGAAAATCAACACAGCCAAGCAGGCTCTGATCATGAAGCTGCAGGTCTTCCACCACTTAAAGTCACATTGCCAATGCTGATGTCTGGCCCTTTAGGTCTTAAAGGGCCCCAGAAGTTTTAAACATGTACATTGAAGGCACAGGAGAAGGACCCATCCCTTAATCTCACCATCCACCTGGAAATTTCCAGATGAATGTTGATATCACAAGTGTAAGTTCCAAGGAAACATCTTGCTCAGATCTGAACCTGACTCTGGAATCTCCCCAAGCTGGGGTTACAAGCCGGGGTAGCCACAGACCCACAGAGTAAGAACTTTCTAGATACTTCCTTCATCGTCACATGGGATTGGTTTTGCCCTGCTTCCCCCAGGCCTGCCACATCCTAATTCTCCAACCTCAGTGAGTGAGCTATGAAATACTTCAAAATCAGTTTAACACAAAAAGGGTAAGATCTCTATGGTGAAAATGACAAAACACCGTTGAAGAACTGAAGTCCTGAATCAATGAGGAGAAATGTTCTCCAAGAAAAAGACATTACTGTCACAATTGGCCAAATTTCCAAGGATTAATATGTTTATTCTAATTCATTCTGGATCCCAGAAAGATTCTAAATATGAGTCCGAATCATTTCTTTAAAAACTAGACTAAATCTTCATTTTTTAAAAACTGGACCATGTAAGTAACTTCCCTGGTGGTCCGGTGGTTAAGACTCCATGCTCTCACTGCAGGGGCGTGGGTTCGATTCCTGGTCAGGGAACTACGATTCTGCATGTCTGAATCTGATGTTCAAGTGGAAAAATCAATCTGCAAAAATTGTCAAAACAACTTTGGAAAGAGACCTTGCAGGGGTTGTGACCAACTAGATTTTAAACCTCACTCTGCGGCCGTGGTCATTAAACTGTTCCTACGATAGGAACAGACACAGCAACAGAAGAAATAGAGTCCAGAAGCCCCTCCAAGTATATACAAGAACTTAAAATATGACAAAGGACAGGTTTTTTTTATATGAAAGAGTTGGGATGATCGACCATTCATTTGGAAAAAGTCGAACTTAAATCCCTATTTCACACCATACATAAGAGTAATTTCCAAGTGAATCCAAAGAAAGTAGTGTTATTTTTTTAAAAGCTATAAACATATGGAAGATCACAGAAGCAAATATTCTTCAATCCCACTGTGCAGGAAGTCTTCCTAAGCAAGACCGGAAACCATAAGCCACTAAGAAAAACAAATAAACAATAAAAATTGAGTACACAACACATGTGAAATCTTACAAGGTTGTGCTCTAGGAAGGCCACTGTGGTGGCTGGTATGGGGGAAGCAGTGGCAGAAGGTGCTGGCCAGAAGGTTATGAGGAGTCCAGGGGGAGGAAAGTGCACTTGGTCCTGCAAGGAGGTATCAGAATGAACCAGAGCTGGGCCAGCAGAGGTGCAAGAAAGACACCAGCATTACATTAGAGTTTAAAATACATATGATAGAAAAAAACTTTACTCATGTGTGAATGTAACTTGCCTTTCCCTAGGCATCAATGATGCTAAAGAGAGCTTCATCTCCACCCAATCAGATTCGCTCCAGAAGGGACCATGGTGTGTGTTTGATGGAGAACAGAGATGTCAGCCATCAGGTGAGTCAGGCTGAGTGGAGTCCTTGAGGCTTCAGCCCAGGTAGGATGATGGATAAAAACAGGGAGAGGGACAGGCCAGGGATCAGAGACACTGCAGACCATTGCCCCCAGGAGAGGGCTTCGGGGGCTGCTGGGACCGGATATGCAGGGGCTCAAGGAGTGAGGCCGCCTCCAAACGTGGCTCCTTCTGCACCCCCACCTAGCTTCCTTGTTCCTCCAACAGTTCTCAGACTGTGCCCGAGAGTCACCTAGAGGATTCATTAAAACAGACAGCTGAGTACCTCAATGTACCCCAGTGTTCACTGCAGCACCATTTACAATAGCTAGGACATGGAAGCAACCTAGATGTCCATTGACAGATGAATGGATAAAGAAGTTTATCCATTGGAATGTTCAGTTCAGTTCAGTCCCTCAGTCATGTCTGACTCTTTGCAACCCCATGAATTGTAGCACACCAGGCCTCCCTGTCCATCACCAACTCCCGGAGTTCACTCAGACTCACGTCCATTGAGTCGGTGATGCCATCCAGCCATCTCATCCTCTGTCGTCCCCTTCTCCTCCTGTCCCCAATCCCTGCCAGCATCAGGTCTTTTCCAATGAGTCAACTCTTCACATGAGGTGGCCAAAGTATTGGAGTTTCAGCTTCAGCATCAGTCCTTCCAGTGAACACCGAGGACTGATCTCCTTTAGAATGGATGGTTGGACCTCCTTGCAATCCAAGGGACTCTCAAGAGTCTTCTCCAGCACCACAGTTCAAAAGCATCAATTCTTTGGCGCTCAGCCTTCTTCATAGTCAAACTCTCACATCCATACATGACCACTGGAAAAACAATGGAATATTATTCAGCCATTAAAAGGAACAAATTTGAGTCAGTTCTAATGAGGTGGATGAGCCTAGATCCTGTTACACAGAGTGAAAGAAATCAGAAAGAGAAAAACAAATACTATACATTAATGTATATATATGGAATCTAGAAAAATGTTACTGATGAACTTATTTGCAAGGCAGGAATAGAGACACAAACAGAGAGAACAGACTGTGGACACAGTGGGAAAGAAAAGGGTGGAACAAGTAGAGAGAGTAGCATTAAAACATATACATTACCATATGCAAAATAGATAGCCTATGGGAAATCGCTGTCTAACATAGGGGCTCACCCCGGTGCTCTGTGACAGCCCAAAGGGGTGGGATGGGGTGAGGGGTAGAAAGGAGGTTTCAGGGGGAGGGGATATGTATGCATATGATTGATTCATGTTGTATGGCAGAAACTAAGACAACACTCTAAAGCAAATCTCCTCCAATTAAAAAAAGAACTACCAAAAGTACTAGCAAAAATTTCTGAGTAAAACATTTTTTAAAAGTTTGTAACTAGAGCATTCTATATCATTAACATATAATACTATGTACTCAATTTGATAGGTTTTCTACATAGATTATTTTTAAAATAATATAGATTAGTAAATTTGACAGGCTTGCCCACTTTTTCAGTTCAGTTCAGTCCCGTCCGACTCTTTGCGACCCCATGGACTGCACCACTCTAGGTTTCCCTGTCCTTCTCCGTCTCTGGTATTTGCTCAAACTCATGTGCATTGAGTCGATGATGCCATCCGACCATCTCATCCTTTGCCATCCCCTTCTCTTCCTGCCTTCAATCTTTCCCAGCATCAGGGTCTTTTCCAATGAGTCAGTTCTTCCCATCAGGTGGCCAAAGTATTGGAACTTCAGCTTCAGCATCAGTCCTTCCAATGAATATTCAGGACTGATTTCCTTTAGGATTGACTGGTTGGATCTCCTTGCAGTCCAATGGATTCTCAAGAGTCTTCTCCAACACCACAGTTCAAAAGCATCAATTCTTCAGCACTCAACTTTCTTTATGGTCCAACTCTCACACCCATACATGATTACTGGAAAAACCATACCTTTGACTAGACGGACCTTTGTTGGTAAAGTAATGTCTCTGCTCTTTAATATGCTGTCTAGGTTGGTCATAACATTTCTTCCAAGGAGCAAGTGTCTTTTAATTTCATGACTGCAGTCACCATCTGCAGTGATTTTGGAGCCCCGACTGGATGCCATGATCTTCGTTTTTTGAATGTTGAGTTTTAAGCCAGCTATTTCACTCTCCTCTTTCACTTTCATCAAGAGACTCTTTAGTTCTTCTTCATTTTCTGCCATAAAGGTGGTGTCATCTGCATATCTGAGGTTATTGATATTTTTCCCAGCAATCTTGATCCCAGCTTGCGCTTCATCCACTCCAGCATTTTGCATGATGTACTCTGCATATAAGTTAAATAAACAGGATGACAGTATACAGCCTTGACATACTCCTTTCCCAATTTTGAACCAGTCTGTTGTTCCATGTCTGGTTCTAACTGTTGTTTCTTGACCTGCATACAGATTTCTCAGGAGGCAGGTAAGGTGGTCTGGTATTCCCATCTCTTGAAGAATTTTCCAGTTTGTTGTGATCCACACAGTCAAAGGCTTTGGCGTAGTCAATAAAGCAGAAGTAGATGTTTTTTCTGGAACTCTCTTGCCTTTTTGATGATCCAACAGATGTTGGCAATTTGATCTCTGGTTCCTCTGCCTTTTCTAAATCCAGCTTGAACATCTGGAAGTTTTTGGTTCACCTACTGTTGAAGCCTTGCTTGGAGAATTTTGAGCATTACTTTGCTAGCATGTGAGATGAGTGCAATTGTGCGGTAGTTTGAACATTTTTTGGCATTGCCTTTCTTTGAGACTGGAATGAAATCCTGTGGCCAGTGCTGAGTTTTCCAAATATGCTGGCATATTGAGTGCAACACTTTCACAGCATCATCTTTTAGGATTTGAAATAGCTCAACTGGATTCCATCACCTTCACTAGCACGCCAAGATGTCTGGCTCTAAGTGAGTGATCACACCATCGTGGTTATCTGGGTCATTAAGATCTTTTTTGTATAGTTGTTCTGTCTATTCTTTCCACTTCTTAGATAATATTAAAAACCCAATATAGTTTAAACAATTTCGATAAATTTTTCAAAATTTAAAAAAATTGTAGAAACTTTAGTTTTTCACAGATGAATTTAATTTATAGGCTAATAGGTTTGATTTTTTAAGTAAATAACATCGGTTACATTAGAATATAGACTTTCCCAGTCGCAAAGAGCTGGACACACCTGAGGGACTAAGCACAGCACCGTGGCTCAGAGGTAAAGAATCTGCCTGAAACGCAGAAGTCTCAGGAGATGCGGGTTCAATCCCTGGGTTGGGAAGATCTCCTGGAGGAGAAAACAGCAATCTGCTCCAGAGTTCTTGCTGGGAAAATCCCATGGACAGAGGAGCCTGACATAGCCTTATAGTCCATGAGGTCACAAAGAGTCGGACACGACTAAGCTGCTGAACACACACACACACACACACACACACATTAGAATATACGGTTTCTTTTTAGGATCTAAAGGGACTAGTTTTGTCTAAAACAACTGTTGAGTGGATAAAATAAGGATGACTTTAGTTTGCCTTTAAACTCTTCGTGATTCAGATTGGAATAAAGTGAAATCTGTAGGTCAAAAAAAAAAAAAAAAATGTTGACCCTGCTCCTAAAGTTTCATAGTTTCTTAGGGTTCTTTTGGCTGCTTTCTTACCGTGTCTGTCTGGCTTTTAGAGTTGGTTTCTTGATACCTGGTTTCCCTGGTGGCTCAGTGGTGAAGAACCCGCCTCCCAGTGCAGGAGATGTGGGTTCGATCCTTGGGTTGGGAAGATCCCCTGGAGAAGGAAATGGCAACCCACTCCAGTACTCTTGCCTGGGAAATCCCAAGGACAGAGGAGCCTGGCAGGCTACAGTCCAAGGGGTCACAAAGATTCAGACACGACTGAGTACACAGGCATGCGTGCACACGTGTTGAATCTACAGATCAAATTAAGAGGAACTGACATCTCGACAATATTGGGTCTTCCAATCCATAAACATGGAATACTTCTTCCGTCAACCATGCACCCTGAGTTTCTCATTCAGCAGTCTGGGGACCTGAGGCTTTGTATTTCTGCCTCATGCCCAGGGGACCCCCACTTTGAGAATTGCTCTCCTAGATCCCTGCCTGGCTTGGGAGTTGGAGCCATTCTAAAGACTGGGAACCTTCTGGGCTGGGCCCCGGGGTAGCAGAGGGAGCTTTGGTTCCCATGCAAATCACAGCAGGCTGGTTCTGCTGGAATTTGCATGCTAACACTGACTCTTTCAGATTTTTAATCTCCATCAGATAAACAGTGGGTGACAGGAATTCACAGGTGTGGAGGTTCAAGGAGACACTGCCACTTACGGGAAAGGGCTTTTTCTCTAAGTATCTGATTCCTCAATTTCCTGGGTGAATTTCTTGCCTCACGGGACTCTCCCCGCCCCCAATAAATACCTCCCAGGAAACCTCAGAAAATCAACTCCAGGTCTAAAACTAGCAGGGCGTGGAGGTGGCCTCTGGCTGACCCCAAGGTGAGTCCAGCTGGGTGGGACTGAGCCGTCAGAGGATCCTTGGAGGACAGAAGGTGACCCTGCCAGCAGAGGGCAGGCACACGGGATACCCCGCTTCCCTTCCTAGAGGAGATGAAGGCCAGCCTGCAGAGGGGCCCGGCCTCCCAGGAGGAAGGAACAGCCTGGGCGGGGCTCAGAGGCTGACACCAGGCCTCCACTGGGTCAGGCGGGTGACTCGGTGGCTGCCCTCCTGCCTGAGACTCCAACTCCTGGTGTTCACGCAGCCCTGCCCCTTCCCCTACTCCTGGGCTGGCCCTGCTATGTGCCCCCTCGCCGGTGCCAGCCACACAGAACCCCTACCAGGAATGCTCAGCAACATGAGTGGGAGTCCCACAGGGTGCTAGCTCTGGCCCATCTCCTTGGCTGGGACGATGAGAAGGCGTGGAAGCTTGGCTTCGGTCTCCATGGGCATTCTGACAGTTCTTTCTGCTTCCCAGAGTCTGCAAAGGCTCAGAGTCCTCACGGGACCAGCCCAGAGTCTGCTCTAGAGAAGCAGAGGCCCCCAAGAGGGAGGGGTGGGTGGCCGTGGCTTCAGAATGCAGGAACACAGCCACTGGGATTGTTGTTGGGATTGGGGTGTCTGATCAGGGCACACCGAGGGCCAGAGTTGTTTCCATGGACCCTAGACCCAGCCCTGTGGGCCCCCAGAGACCACAGGCTAGCCCTTTTAGCCAGCAGATGGGCCATCCTGCAGACCCTAGGCCCCTAACCCCACGCCTTCTCCCAGCATCGGGGCTCTGGTGCCCCAAAGTCCAGCAGCACCTCTGAGCCCAGATCCTGACGCTGGGAGTGGGGAGGACCAGGGAGACACACGTGGCCCAGTCTGGGGCTGCCGAGGGCCCCTAGTCAGCACCCCCAAGGAGTCTTTGTAAACGGGCAAGAACCACTCTTTGCTGAACGTCCACCTGCAGCCAGGAATCGAGTGGCCGGGGGCCTGGGCTTCAAGTGCACACAGGTTTGAATTGTAGCCATGCCGCCCAACAGCCGTGTGGCCCTGGGCTTCCCAGGGCCTTTCCAGGTTCTGGAAATCGGGACGAGGACCTGTGCCCTGAGCTGCAGCGAAGGTTACAGGGCTTGCAGAGCCACAAGCCTGCGTCGGGGCAAGGCCTGGAGCGAGTGAACCAGGGATCCCGTCACTGCCGGTTCCGATCGGGAGCCCTGGGCACCCAGCTGGGGAGCATCACAGAGTGGGTGCTCGGGAAGTTTGAGAGGCCTGGCTCAGCTTTTCCAAAGCCGTGCAAGCCCACAGCCACCCTGGCCCTCGAAGTGGGGACCTCAGTGTGCCTTTGGCCTCTCTGTGATGTGGCCCGAGCCCAGGCAGGTCCCGGCACACAAGCTGCTCACCAGCGTCAGCAGAGGGTGGACACTTGTGTCCGAGTGTCCTGCCTGCTTTTTCCCTGTGTCCACAGCACCCGCCTCCCCTTGCCTGGGCCTGGAGTCCTCTCTGTAGACCCACTACTCTGCAAACAGGCATCTGGATGGTCCGCTCGGGCTGCCTTTCTAAAGGTCCCATGGACTGGGATGCTTGAATGACAGAAACTTACTCTCTCCAGGCCTGGAGGCTAGAATCCCAGGCCCAGGTGTGGGCAGGGCTGGTCCTCCTGAGGCCTCCCTCCTGGGCATGCAGATGGCCGTCTCCTCCCTGTGTCCTCACAGGGTCGCCCCTCTGTGTGTGTCTGTGTCCTGACCTCCTTTTCTATAAGGACACCAGTCCTGTGGGATTCAGACTACCCTAGTGACCTCATTTTACCTTAATTACATCTTTAAAGGCCTGTTCTCCAAATATGGTCACATACTGATCTGTTGGGAGTCAGGACCTCAGTATAGGGTTTGGGAGGCTACAACAGCCCATAGCAGCATCTGTCTCCAGGAGCCTATGAATGGCATGTGTGTAATGGGAGAGGAGGCCCAGTGCCCGCTTGCCCCCACTCACTGTAGCTGGACCAGTGGGCTTTGCTCCTTCCCTTCCTCTTTTCTCAAGAAAGTAAAGCCTGGTGTTCCCAGGAAGCCTCAGGGTTGGATGCCCAGTGTTTCTGGTTGTATAACATCCCCTATGGGGGCTGGAGGCCTGTCCAGCCAGGTTTGCAGCCAGTGAGGCCAGGATCCCAGCCAGGATGCATCCATGGGCGATGCTACCCATGCTTTCCAGGTGGGACGCCCACATCCATCCCACAGAGCCTACGGATGGGACCCCTGCATCCATCCCACAGAGTCTATGGATGGGACCCCCCGCATCCATCCCACAGAGTCTATGGATGGGACCCCCCGCATCCATCCCACAGAGTCTATGGGTGGGACCCCCACATCCATCCCACAGAGCCTATGGATTCCTCTGGGCAGCCCAACATCCAGCTGGCAAGGTCTGGCATCCATGGGCAGAGGGGAGCCGTGTGATGGTGCAGCTCTCAGGAATGGGGGCGGGTCAGCAGAGGAGACCCAGCCAGAGAGCCAGCTGTGTGCCCACCACCATTCATCGTCTTGCCCTCAAGTGGACAATGACCACTTCCCATCCTCGAATGGTATGTGCTTCTAGGGTTTACTGATTTATGTAAAACCATTTGCCTTTGCACCACATGGCCCCAATCTGCGCTCACAGGGTTTCTTTATCTCCATTTTCACTGCTGTGTCGTGTTCTTGTTCAGTCATTAAGTCGTATCTGACGCTTTGTGACCTCATGGACTGCATGCAGCATGCCAGGATCCTCTGTCCTCCACTATCTCCCGGAGTGTGCCCAAATTCGTGTCCATTGAGTTGGTGATGCCATCCACCCACCTCATCCTTTGTCATCCCCTTCTCCTCCTGCCCTCAATCTTTCCCAGCATCAGATTCTTTTCCAATGAGTCAGCTCTTTGCATCAAGTAGTCAAAGTATTGGAGCTTCAGTATCAGTCCTTGCAATGAATATTCTGAGTTGATTTCCTTTAGGATCGACTGGTTTGATCTCCTTGCTGTCCGAGGGACTCTCAAGAGTCTTCTCCAGCACCACAGTTCAAAAGCATCAATTCTTCGGCACTCAGCCTTCTTGATGGCCCAACAATCACATCTGTATATGACCACTGGAAAAACATAGCTTTACTATAGCATTTTATGGACCTTTGTTGGCAAACTGATGTCTCTGCTTTTTAATATGCTATCTAGATGTTGTCATAGTTTTCCTTCAAAGGGGCAAGTGTCTTATAATCTCATGGTTGCAGTCACCATCTTCAGTTATTTTGAAGCCCAAGAAAATAAAATCTGTCACTGCTTCCACTTTTTCCCCTTCTATTTCCACTGCTACCCTCCCACTAAATCTCGCTCTCCATGTCTCTCAATTTCTCCCTCTCTCTCTCCTTCACACAGACCCACACACATCCAATTTATGAGTCCCTGATTTCCTATTGAGTAGAAACAGAAGTCTGAAAATCCATTATTACTGTTTGTAAAGTAAGAGTCACCAGGCTATGACCGAGGGCCTACTGAAAGTGGATGTATCAGCATTGAGCCTTTTGGGAAGACCTCGTGCTCCATTTGCTTCCTTCTTGTCTGGAAAGCTGACGTTCTCAGAGCTAGGGCTTGGTGATTCTCCTAACTGCTCTGTCTCCCTTTATCTCCCGCTTGGCCCAGCTCCTAGCTAAGCTAATCTTCACTCCGAGTTCTGAGTTAGTGAGGACTTGATCAGCTGCAATTCAGCTATTACAACATCCTTACCTCTTGTCCAGCCCACACTACACACCAGAGAAGCCATTGTATTCTGTCCACAGCATGAGTGAGTGAGTGAAAACCACTCAGTCATGTCTGACTCTTTGTGACACCATGGACTATAGAGTCCATGGAACTCTCCAGGATTCTACTGGAGTGGGTAGTCTTTCCCTTCTCCAGGGGATCTTCCCAACCTAGGGATTGAACCCAGGTTTCCCACATTGCAGGCAGATTCTTTACCAGCTGAGCCACAAGAGAAGTCCACTGTGTAAATCAGATCAAACCCATGTGCTTGAGACCCTTCAGTGGTTCCTCCTGCTTGGTGGATACACTTCAACTCCTTAGGCTAACTCTGAAGGTTTTTCATTGTTTGACTCTGGTTCCAACTAAGATACTGACAGCAGTTCCAGTTTGTGGGTTGTTTCCCACAGCAAACAATTCTTGGACATGAGCTGGGAATCCTATAATTCCACTCAATTCTGACACTACCAGCCTGGAGATAGTACAGACCCTACAATCACAGCCTCACCCACAAGAGCCCCCAATCCCACTTAGATGCCAGTATCAAATCCAGGTCACCATCTGTGCTTCTGACCCACTAGCTACGGTTTAGGGGTTCCAGCTACTCTCTCCTGGGGTTCAGTTATTTTGTATAGCAGTTCACAGGACTCAGAGAAACATTTTGCCTCCTAGTTCACACAAACACACACACACACAGAGTCACTCAGTCGTGTCCGACTCTTTTCGAGCCCATGAACTGTAGCCCACCAGGCTCCTCTGTCCATGTGATTCTTCAGGCAAGAATATTGAAGTGGGTTGCCATTCCATTCTTCAGGGGATCTTCTTGACCCAGGGATCAAACCCAGGTCTCTCGCATAGCAGACAGATTCTCTATTGCCTGAGCCCCCAGGTTTATTACAAAAGGATATAACCCAAGAACACACAGATGGAGGAGACACACAGGACAAGGTATGAGGGGGCGGTTCGGAGCTCCCATGATCTCTGAGCACTGCTCTCCTCAAATCTGCACATGTCCACCAACCTGGAAGCTCCCAGAACCCTGTCCTTTCGGGGGGTTTTGGAGGATTCATTACACACGCACAATTGGTCAAATCATTGGTGATTGGTGATGGGTTCACCCTCCCTGTGGTGGGGCTGAATTTCTGTCTCTGATGTGTGTGGTTGGCTCTCCTGGCAGCCACCCTCCATCCTTGGTAGTTTCCAAAAATCACATTGTCAACATAACAAAAGACACCTTTGTGCTCTCATCACAGGAAACTCCAAGGTGTTTAGGGTCTCTGTGCCAGGAATGGGGACTAAGACCAAATTTATATTTCTTATTAAAAATCATAATATCACACTTGGCCAGACCTCAATTCTGCCTAACCAGCCCTTTGGGCAATCATGCCCATCTCTGCCCTGGATGTAGAATGTTCTCCAACTTCTCCAGCGTGGAAGACCCTGGCACACGCGCCCCTGTTAATAAATGGAACGTCGTGGTGCAGTGTGTCTTGTGCCTTGATGCCACTCCCAGTGCAAACCTCTCTCCGTCCGTGAGATTCAAAAGATGCAAAAGATGCTCCCCAGACCCAGAGTGGTCAATCAGCATTTCTTAGCCCCCTGGCTATTGTGGCTGAATCAGAAATGGGCATGTGACCCCGATCAAATCCACGTGAGCCCATCCAGGGATTACAGCCTTCTCAGAGGAAG
The DNA here is from genome assembly GCF_029378745.1 of Bos indicus. Lineage (NCBI taxonomy): Eukaryota > Metazoa > Chordata > Mammalia > Artiodactyla > Bovidae > Bos > Bos indicus. The sequence goes on along the minus strand of NC_091788.1, from coordinate 47,081,150 downwards.
GCAGAAATGAGAAATGGAGAAAGTGAGACTGAGATCTGATGATAGCATTTGAGCCTCTGGATCCAGCCATTCCTGAAGCTGAAATCTCTGGGCTTCTCAACACATGCTTAAGCCACCTACACTCAGAAAGACTCCTGTCCCATAGAAATACGAAATGTGAGTACAGCTGCCTGGTCTTGGGAGAGACTGACACCTGGATGGACATAATTATTCCATCTGGGCACTCTTTCCTCCCCCAGCTTAGCACATGCACAGGCAGCCTGGACCAATGGGTCTAAGATGTAATGAGCTCCTGTGAGCTCAAGCGTTGCCACTCGTGTGGTTGAATCATTTGATTGGCCCCCTCGTTGGACACCAGCGGTGGACGTGGGAGGATCTGACACCTTCCTGACAGTCTGTGTTCATGCTTCTCGGGGTGTCCCTTCTCCTGGGTGTTCTCCGAGGGGTGCTGAGCAGGGCCATCACACGGCTCCTTCCCGCTGCCCTTCCTCCTCCACCAGCTCTGGGAGCGATTCCAGCCTCAGCGACTTTCTTCTCCCGGTCCGAACTGCTGCATGCAGAGCCAGGTCCGAGCTTGCGGCTGAAGACACAGGGAGGAGCCGGGCCGCCCCACTTTCTCATTCTTCGTCAGGGTGTGCCTGGCCTCAGACCCGGGAGAGACAATTCGCTTTCGGTGGGGGCCCTGCCAGGAGGAGCGCCGGGGCTGGACCGGGAGCCGGTCCCGGGGGTCAGCCCCCCGCCCCGCGTCTGAGACGAGGGAAGGGCAGTCCCAGGACACGGGCTCCGAGCGGAGGAACAGAGCGAACACGACTGTGGACAATGGGGCTTTGATCTGCCTAATGTCACCAGACAGCCGGGGACAAACGCCAGGCCCCGGGTGCCTCCCGGTTCCCACAGGAGATGCCCTGCGCAGGTATTCACACGGGGAAATTCTTGGCAGGCCCGGGGCCCTGGGTCCGTGCCCGTCGCAGACACAGCGCGCGGCAATTAGGTTTTGGAAGACGGTGGGTGAGGCTTCAGCCCGCAGCCCGAAGGTGGCGTCGGAGGGCGGGGGCAAGGCCAGCCCCAGGGGGAGCGGGTGCCCGCCTGGTGTGGACGAGGGTGAGCGCGAGGAATGCTTGTGGTCAGGGCAGCCGGCCGGCTGCGGAGACTGGGCTGGCACCCTCGACAATACACGCTCTGTCCCCCAGCTGGCGGTGACCTTCGCTAAAGCCCTCGATGGATGTGCCATGACGCTCCCAGGTGCGGTCCCAGCCGCCGGCGCTGGAAACACATGAAGAGGCCGCGCCGTGGGGAGCGTTCACAGGACGTGTTGTAACTCGGGTGCCCACGAGGCTTGCCCTGGGGCTCGGGCCAGGCCGGTGGGGCTGCCAGGGGCCAGTCCTCCGGGCTGTCAGGATGCATTATCTCCACCTGTGCTCAGGAACAATGGCCTCACCTGTAACTCGCTCCCGTCCTGGGGTGGATGAAAGGCCCGCGCCTCCTGCCAGCGGCTCTGGTTTCCCGCCCGCTCCCCAGGGAAGGAAGCGGCAAGAGGTGCCCGGAGCCGGAGAGATAGCGGCTGGAGGGAGGAGACCACCTGAGTGCTTCCTGCTCTGGCCTCCGGACCGCTGGAAGCGTGGGTCACTGACCTCGGGCCCCCTGCGGACGAAATCTCCATCAACCTCTGTGTCCTCCGTCTTGGCCTCTGAGAGCGGTGGCATCAGCCCTGCGATGGCATACGCATAGCTGCGTATTAATAAGCCCCCAGACGCGTTCGCTGGATGCTGTGCTGGGCATCACAGAGCGCTTACTCATTTAATCCACAGGAGCAGCTGCCACCAGCATTGCCTGCTTCACATCTGGGGAAACTGAGGCCCCAGCTGGTAACAAACCGCCTTGGCTGTGAACCTGGGCATCTGGTATCCCCGTCCACACAGGTCCCCTTGATGACAAGGGGATTCCCTGAACACGCTTCCCTGTTCGTGCCCTTCCCACTGCCCGCCCACCCCCTGGGGCAGGGAGCCTCGCTCCCGGCTCAGGTGACTGTCAAACCAGTAAGAAGGCAACTGGGTGAACAGGCATCATTTCTTGAGCTTTTCCCCAGGCCGGGCACGTCCCGAGTGCTTCCATGCAGGACCTCAGCTTCCTCTCCCAACATCCCAACCTGTGGAGGCAGGATCACCATCCCCATTTTACAGATGAGAAAGCTGAGGGGGAGAGCGATTAGGTAGCTGACTCAGGTCCGCCCAGCTCATCAGTGGTGGTGATGGATTTCCACGTCTAGTCTGGATGAAGGGAGACCAGGGGAAGGGGCATGTCAAAGATGGGAGAAAGGACGCTGGCTCACTCGCAGGCATCGTCTCCAGCGGGTGCTCCATCCCAGGGAAGTCACCTCCCCATCCCCGCCTGTGATGACCCACAGCAGCCATGCCTCCGGGACCCCCACTTCTGAGGCATCAAGGCCTGCATTGCACTCTCCATGCCCTGGGTCTGAACAGTTTGGGGGTTTTGAGGACCCGACTCGGAAATCGTAACAGCGAGTGGCATTTTCCGGTCCCAAGAGAGTGTTTGCTGAGGTCCAGAGTGGGTAAACCCGGACCCACGGAGAAGGAGAAATGGCAAGCATCTTGCCAGAACCCCCAACCCTGCTCAAAGCTATCGTGTGCAGACAGACATGACCCTGCACGTCCCCAGCAGTAAAATATTTAGATACCAGAGAGCAAGTTCACATGTCAACAACAGACCCTTTGTCCCGGAGGAGGAGACAAGGAAGGGTGGGAATCTGCATTTCTGAGCACATCTTCCAATTCTGTGGATGGCCGAGCCTACCTGGCACTCGCCACCCCCGTGTCTGGGCGACCCGGTGCAGGCGGGCGTCTGGGCGACCCGGTGCAGGCGGGCGTCTGTGTGCCGGGCGCTGGGCCAACACGAGAGCCCCGGGAACGGAATAATGAAGAATTAATTTACCCAGCAGGGCCCTTTCAGTGTCTGGGAAGCTCTCGCACCTTCTCCGAGGGGGCAGACGTGTTTCCTTGGGAGGAATGCCGTTACACAATCGGTCTGTCAAGAGGCCACATTAAGAATCCAGGCGAGGTTGCTTCAGCTGCGGCCGGCTCCTTTGATTCACACACTCCCCACGGGCAGACCCAGACCCCTGGCTCCCTGCTGCCCCGAGAAGGCACAAACCACCCGCAAGGGACCCCACACAGGAGCCAGAGAAAACACGGTGGGAACGCACCCCGCCCCCAACAGGCAGGGGCTTATACCCTGAGTCCCGTGGAGCCCCCCGATGTCTGCTTTGTAGATCCAACACCCATTGTGCAGAGGGGCACATTGAGGAACACACAGCCCCAGGGCCAGCAAGGAGCAGAGCAGAGGTGACCAAGCCCACAGGACACATGCAGGGCAGCTCACAGAACAGATGGGGACACGGCTGGGGCTGGAAGGGCAGCTGATGTGCTGAAACCAGAGAAGAAGAGAACAAAGGATTGACCAGCTGCTGGAGAGAGTGTGGAGGGAAGGGAGCTTTCCTGCACTGCTGGTGGGAATGTAAATTTATACAGCCACTAGAGATTCCTTCGGGGGGAAAAAAAAAAAAAAACTAGGACTAAAACTACAGTATGACCCAACAATCTCACTACTGGGCTTATGCCTTGAGGAGACCATAAATGAAAAAGACACATGTACCCCACTGTTCGTGGCAGCACTATTTACAATAGCTAAGACATGAAAGCACCCTAGACGCCCATCAAGGGATGAATGAATAAAGAAGTTGTGGTACATACATACGATGGAATATCACTCAGCCATAAACAGGAACGCATATGAGTCCGTTCCAGTGAAGTACATGGACCTATTATACAGAGGGAAGTGAGTCAGAAAGAGAAAAACAAATATCATAGTGATGCATATATACGGAATCTAGAAAGATGATACTGATGAAGCTATTTGCAGGGCGGCAGTGGAGATGCGGACGTGGAGAACAGACCTTTGGACGCAGTGGGGGAAGGAGAGAGTGGGACAACTTGGTCGGGAGCGTGGAGACACACACGCTGCCACGTGTGAAGCAGAGAAGCAGTGGAAACTGCTGTGTGATGCAGCGAGTTCAGCCTGGTGCTCTGTGACGACCGAGAGGAGAGGGATGGGGTGGGAGCCGGGAGGGAGGTTCAAGACAGAGGGGACATACGTACACCTATGGCTGATTCATGTTAATGTATGGCAAAAATCAACACAGTATTGTAAGGCAATTATCCTCCACTTAAAAATAAATACATTTTTTAAAAAATGCATTAGTGTTAGTCGCTCAGTTGTATCTGACTCTTTGCGACCCCATGGACTGAAAAAGAGAAACCAGCTGCATCAAAATATAAAGGGAAGGAAAGGGAGCCCAGTGGGCTCTTCACAGGTTGAAGGAAGGAGCTTCCAAGCTCACCAGGCTGGGGACCCTTTGAAGATCCCCAGGATTCAAACCAGCTCCCCTGTCGAATCACCAGAGGCTCTGTGAGAGGATTCCCACAGGAGAAGAAGGGGGAGGTAGAGGGTGAGATGGTTGGATGCCATCACCGACTCAATGGACATGAGTTTGAGCAAGCTCTGGGAGATACTGAAGGACAGGGAAGACTGGCATGCTGCAATCCATGGAGTTGCAAAGAGTCGGACAGTGAGCGACTGAACAAAAGCAATATTATTTGATGATTAAAAAAAAAATGACCCAGGCATTTTGAATAGCCAACATTATAAAGACAGGAGGTGGAATGGTGGATGCCAGGGGCTGGCAGAGGGGAGGATAGGGAGTTAATATTTCGTGAGGACAATTCCCAATTCACAAGATGAAAAGAGTTATGGGATGGCTGATGATGGTGGCTGCACAAAATATTTCCTGTATCTAAAACCATTGAAATACATACTTAAAAAGGCTAAGATGGTAAGTTTTGTGTTATGGGTATTCTAACACAATGAAAAAAGGGGGCAAGAAAAATGCTTCTGTACATATAAAATCATCTTCAGAAGGATGTTCTTTTAAGAAAGTGTTAACCCCGGTTGCCTCCAAGGAAGGGAAGCAGGTAGCTAGAGGATCGGAGTAAGAGGGGGACTTGGGTTCCTTTTAAATTCGGAACCATATGAATGGATGGAAGTCAAAAACTTTCTTCATTTTTAAGAGCAGAAAAAGAAGAAGAAATGAGCTGTCAAGCCACAAAAGACATAGAAGAAACATAAAAATGAGAAGTGAGGGAAGCCAGTCTGAAAAGGCTATACTGTCTGATTCAACTACATGACATCCGAGAGAAAGGTAACACTACGAGACAGTAAAAAGATTAGGGGAAGGAGGGACAACAGGTGGAGCACAGAGGATGTTTAGGGCAGTGACACAGGAGGAAGAAATGGCAACCCACTCCAGAATTCTTGCCTGGAGAATCCCATCAACAGAGGAGCCTGGTAAGCTACAGTCCATGGAGTCACAAAAAGTCGGACACGACTGAGCGTGTTCACAGAAGACGCTATTCTGGACGTTATAACAGCGGATACGTGATATCATGCATTTTCCAAAACCCACAGAATGTACAACACGAAGTGTGAACCCTAATGTTAACTATAGGCTTTAGTTACTCATAATCTGTCAAGATCACCTTGTCGGTTGTAACAAATAAATTGGAGATCAAGACTGCTCTCCAATGCCAGCCGCCGGTAAAAGAGGGAACTGTGCAGTGGGGAGGAGAGGAAGCATTTGGATCTCTAAATCCGCTCAATTACTCTGCAACTTAAAAATGCTTAAATTAATGGGGTAGTCACTATGCAGAACAGTATAAAGAGGTTCATTTAAAAACTACAATTGAGATGCCATATAATCCAGCAATCTCAGTCCTGTGCATATATCCAGAAAAGACAAAAACTCTAATTTGAAAAGATATATGTACCCCAATGTTCATAGCAGCACTGCTTACAATGGCCAAGACATTGAAGAAACCTATATACAAATATATATATTGTTGCTCAGTTGTCCTGTCATGTCAGACTCTTTGCAACCCCATGGACTGTAGCACACCAGGCCTCCCTGTCCCTCACCGTCTCCTGGACTTTGCCAAGTTCATGTTCATTGCATCAGTGATGCTGTCCAGCCGTCTCATCCTCTGATGCCCTCTTCTCCTTCTGCCCTCAATCTTTCCCAGCATCAGGGACTTTTCCAATGAGTCATCTGTTTGTATCAGATGGCCAAAATACTGGAGCTTCAACTTCAGCATCAGTCCTTCCAGTGACTATTCAGGGTTGATCTCCCTTAAGATTGACTGGTTTGATCTCCTTGCTGTCCTCGGGACTCTCGGGAGTCTTCTCCAGCACCACAGTTCAAAGGCATCAATTCTTTGGCGTTCTGCCTTCTTTATAGTCCAGCTCTTGCAACCTTACGTGACCACCGGGGAGACCATAGCCTTGACTCTAAGGACCTTTGTCGGCACAATATCGTCTCTGCTTTTCAACACGCTGTCCGGGTTTGTCATCGCTTTCCTGCCAAGAAGCAACTGTCTTCTGATTTCATGGCTGCAGTCACCATCTGCAGTGATTTTGGAGCCCCAAAGAGGAAATCTGTCACTACTTCCACAATTTCCCCTTCTACTTGCCATGCAGGAATGGGGCTGGATGCCATGATCTTAGTTTTTTTAATACTTAATGTTAAGCCAGCCCTTTCACTCTCCTCCTTCACCCTCATCAAGAGGCTTCTCTTCACTTTCTGCCATTAGAGTGGAATCATTCACTATATGAGGTTGTTTGTGTTGTTCCCGCCTATCTTGATTCCAATTTGTAACTCATTCAGCCCTGCATTTCTCTTAAAATCATACATATATATATATATATATACATATATATGAATTCAGAATACTCCTCAGCCATAAGAAAGAATGAAATAATGCCATCGGCAGGAACACGGATGGACCCGGAGATTATCATACCAGGCGAAGCAAGTCAGAGAAAGACAAGTATCACTTGATGCTACTTATCTGTGGAATCTTAAAAATGATACAAATGGGCTTATTTACAAAGCAGAAATACTCCAGGCACAGAGAACAAACTTAGCGGTACCAAAGGGGAGGAAGGGGGTAGGAGGGGTAAATTAGGAGTTTGGGACTAACTGCTATATATAAAATATACAACCAGCAAGGACCTACTGTGTAGCACTGGGAACTGTATTCAATATCTTATAAGAACCTATAGTGGAAACGATTCTGGAAAAAGAATATATGTAAGCAACTGACTCACTTTGCAGTACACCTGAAATTAACATATCATTGTAAATCAACTATATGTTAATTTTTTAAGTTCCTCATTTTTAAAAAATTTAAATTTAAATAAATAAATATTTAAATTAATTAAAATAAATAAATTAAATATTTTTAAATGTTTGTTTTTTAAATAATTAAAAACAGAACAAAACCTCCCGAGGCCCATTTCAGAGCTGAGCACCACTTGGGCAGGGCCCACCCCAGGCTGAGTTTTGACACACAAAGCTATCTCCTGGGACCCTATTAAAGAAGAGCTGTAACAGCGGGCCAGGGTCCCCGGCTGACATCGTCATGGCTGCAGTCACAGCCCACAGCAAGAGCCTCGTACACAGTAGGTGCTCAATACATATTTGATAAATTAATGAATGTCTGAAAAAAGAAAATAAAAGTGTTATCCGTTCAGTTGTGTCTGACTCCTCGCAACCCTAGGGGCTTGCCTGATGGCTCAGAGAGTAAAGAATCTGTCCACAATACAGGATACCCAAGTTCAATCCTTGGGTCCAGAAGATCCCCTGGAGAAGGGAATGACTACCCACTCCAGTATTCTTGCCTGGAGAATTCGACAGACAGAGGAGCCTGGTGGGCTACAGTCCACGGGGTCACAAAGAGTCGGACACGACTGAGTGACTAAATACTTCCACTTTCCACAACAACAGCAATCCATCATCCAGACCAAGCCTGATGCGGTGTGGAGGGCACTATACACGGGTGTGGAATCCGGGGGGTAAGGGATAAGCACACCCGCGCAGACTGGCTCCCACACTCCGGAACCCCTCCCGAGAGGCTGAGGATGAGGTCTGTCTCTTGGTCTGGAATGTCCTTTTCCATCTCCCTCCTCCTGAATCCCTTGTGCTCCTCAGGACAGAGTCAAGGCCTCCTCCCCTGTGAAGTCTTCCTTGGTCTGCCTCCAGCTGAGTTGATCCTCCTGGGGTGCCCACTGCACTGACTTCAACCAGAGCATGGATCCTGACACGCTGCAATTGTTTCTCCCCGATCTTTCTTCTGTCTCCGACGGTAAAGAATCTGCTTCTAATGCAGGAGACCCAGGTTCAATCCCTGGGTCGAGAAGATCCCCTGGAGAAGGGAATGGCTACCCACTCCAGTATTCTTGCCTGGAGAATTCCATGGTCAGAGGAGCCTGGTAGACTGTAGACCATGGCATCACAAAGAGTCAGACACAGGACTGAGCTAACAGTTTCACTTTGATCTTTCTTCAGAATGGAGCTGAGAACAACTCAGGGAAAGGACCACATCTGATTCCCCTTTGCCCCAGGCAGCCAAAGCTGGTCCCAGAATAACACGTGGTTCATTGAGCATTGATCAAGATAGATGGGTGGGTGGATGGTGGGTCAATGGATGAGTGGATGGATGGATGGATGGGTGGGTGGATGTACAGATGAACCAAATGGATCCATGGATTGATGGAGGGGGTGACTGAATGGATGGATAGATAGGTGGATGAGTGTATTTATGGATGGATGGACAGATGGGTAGATGGATGGATAGATGGATGAATCAAATGGACCAATGGATTGATGGATGGGTGAGTTAGTGGACAGACGGGTGGATGACTGGATGGATGGGTGGATGAATGGATGGCCATGTGAGTAAATGGGTGAATATATGGATACCTGGATGGTACACGAATGGATATATGGTGGGTAAATGGCTGTATATAATTTCCTGTACATCTTCTACAGAGTAACTGCTTGGGACTCCTTGAAAGCCCAAGCCAAGAGAGACCATAAAGTTCATCTACAGACATATGCCCAGCGTCAGTAAGGCCGAAGAGCCATACTGAACAGGTCTGGATCAAGTGCTGGTGAGGCGAGTTCCTTACTCTTGGTGTGATCTGCCTCCCAGGAGTGAAGCCTCTCCTTCTCAGGAGGTTCAGCTGGGGACCCACCCACAGAGATGCACACACAAGCCCCAGAAGCCAGGCTTCTGCGGTCACGGGGCAGCCTACACAGTATCGGCTCAGCAGGGAAGGGCAGCTTTCACTGGGGGTAGCAACTCCACACAGAGCCAGCTTCCTCTGACACCTAGTCCTGGGCCGGGCAAAGGTGGGCCCTAGAGACCCGAGGGGGCAGGTATCCTGGAGCCCCGCTCACCTACTCACCTGTTCACCTGCTCCTGCCATCTGCTCTGACCCAGATCTCAGAGACCAGCCCCCACCCCGTCTGCCTCCCTCACTTCCTCTTTCACCAGAGGCCTCCATGGGGACCCAAGGTGCCCACAAACACTGGGATCGGGGAATTGAATACCAGTGGCAGCTTTTACTCCTTTTAGGAGGATGGGAGAGACTCTTCCAAGTGGGTGTCCTCGTGGGAAGAGCAATAATACCAAGCCTGGAACCCCACCCAGGGCCTGAGTGAGAAGAGGAAAGCTTGTCTCTGAGCAAAGAAAAGGCCGGGGCTAGGTGGATCCGGACTTCTGGGGCCTGAAGCTCATGCAATCTGGAGGCCCATTTAAGAAAAAGCACCCACATTACAAAGACAAATTAAGTACAAAATGGTCAATTTAATGAAAGAGGAATCAGAACAAGTGACACATTTTAAACGTCACTAAATGCAGAAAAACAGCTCACGGTGGCACAATTAACTGATTGCCTAACCTTCCCCATCACACCGTTTTCCCCCACGTTTTCAGGGCTTCTTTCTTGGCTTCTCTTTGCATGATGGTGACTGTAATATGATTTTCTACTTCAAAGCTGAAAGACCCAACCTTAGCACGTTTGTGATTTTCTACTTCAAAGCTGAAAGACCCAACTGAGATTGGGTTTGGCTGAGATTTGTTTATTTTTAAGGCCAAATCGGGCTTCCCAGGTGGTACTAGTGGTAATGAATCTGCCTGCCAGTTCAGGAGACATAAGAGACCTGGATTCGTTCCTTGGGTCGGGAAGATTCTCTGGAGTAGGAAATGGCAACCCACTCCAGTATTCTTGACTGGAAAATTCTGTGGACAGAGGAGCCTGGCAGGCTACAGTCCATGGGGCCGTAAAGAGCTGGACACGACTGAGCGACTGAGCACCAAAGCCAAATTGGAAAAGTCCTTTGCAGTTTCTTGGGGGGGAGGGGGTGGTATCTGGCTGGGGGCCTCTAGCTCTTTGGCATCACTCACACCCCCAACAAACACAGGGGAGAAGCCAGCAGTTCAGGTAGGTCCTGGCCACCTCTCGTCCCAGAAGGAACAGGAGGCCTTGAGTCCTGATCACTGGGTCCCTGAGCAGTAATCTCCAGGAGGTCCACCTGGAGCGAGTTGTCCTGAAAGCCAGCCCCCAACCCAGAAACAAGACCCAGGGTCAGGGGTGACTTGTACGCTGGGGCAGAGAAGCCCTTGGGAGGGACCCTGGTAAGCAAAGGGGAAGTGTTTAAATTTCAGTATCTTCACTGACAATGTGGTGAGGGAGTCAGATCAACCCCTCACAGCAAGAAAGCAGCCTGCCCGTGCTCTTAGAGGGGGACAGAGAGGAGACAGAGCAAAAGGCATTGGATGAGGGTTGTGACCTTACCCACAGGCACTGGGACTTGGAGGACTCTCAATTATGGCCCCAATCCAAGCTTCTAAAACCTACAATTCCAGATACCTCCAACTGGAGGCGCTCAGTCCCATGGTTGGAGACCTAGGCGTTGTCCTGCAAATGTCTCTCCTGGGCCTCTAAAGGGAACTCACAACTGGAGAAAGAACTCACAGCCCCCAGCACCAAAAGCCTTCACTGAGGACAAGGGAGGGGATTTTCATCAAGTGGGAGAACCAGTAAAAGTCTCAGTTTCATCGGCTTGGGAGAAACTGCCCAGCCTTAAACCCTCTTCATCAGCCCCCTTCCACCCCCACCACACACACACACTGACCTCAAAAACTCTTTGGGTAGAGGTCAGATGCCTGGGCTGGACCCAGATGCAACCTACTCCCCAGAGAAAGGATGAAAGAAACTTTGCAGTTTCTTGCGGGGCAGGGGTGGTATCTGGCTCAGGAACTCTAGCCCTCTGGCATCACTCACTTCCCCAGCGACCACAGGGGAGAGAGAAGCCAGCCCCAAAGAAACCCTACCCGCAAAGGGAGCATGTGAACCAGGAATGGAGAGACCACCAGGAAGGGGAGCGAAGCTGGTCTCATCTTTGCTTAACCATCTGCTCATCTGGTACTTCCAGAAATTTCCCCACTCCCCCCGTGACTCGGTCTCTTCATCTGTAAAATAAAACAACATCCCTGAGTCCTGTCCCGTCCCATCCAGACCCAAGGAGCCACAACAGAGGTGATCTTAGCAGGAGGACAGCCATGCTGGACTCAGGCTACACCTCGTCTGGGATTCCAGGCTCCTGGTACAGCCTCAGCCTCATCCAGGAACTGCCCAGACCCTTGGGTCTGCTTATGCCGTGCCACTTGCTGGGTCTGGACGTGTCTTGGGCTAGCCTGCTTTCGAATATAGGTTCATTGCTTCCTGTGTAAGGAAAGAGCCCTCAGCCTCACCCCATCCCCACCTGGCCTTGGACACACAGGCCCCCTCCTCTGAGTGGCTGAGAGGCTAGTCTTTGCAACTGTGCCTGAAGGTTCCCCCAGCCTCAGTTTCCCTCGCTGAGATGTAGGGTAATGAGATCCTGATGGGTTGGCCCCAGACAAGCCAAAGAGATTGTGCAAAAGAACCAGGCTCACATCACCCCACAAATAACAGAGGCAAGATGTTCACAAGCTCTTTATCCCTTTGGAACAATAGATACAAGCTGCTGCCATCCTGGGCAAACGTGCCTCCTCCCATGGGAGCACATCGGAGGTGCTAGCTCGTCAGCCTTTATCAGCCCTGCCTCTGAATCCCTTCTCTGACCCCAGAGCCTTGGCTGTCCTACTGTCACTCAACAATTGAGGCTGTGCTGGAGCCCCGTGGACACGCTTCTCGTGTCTGAGCCTCAGGTGTTAACCGTCACTGTGTCTCCATCATTGAACACCAGGTCGCCGGGACTGAGCTTGAGTCTGGCTCCCCGCTGCCTCCCACAGGTCCTCGCAGAGGTTCCCCATGCTGGTCAAGAGGGTGCAGATTTAAATGCCCTTCAAGGTTTGGAAAACCCAACAGAGGCATCAGTCCCCTCCTGATTTATCCAGACAGATGAAGAATGTCAGTTGCAGACATGTGGATGGTTTCCAGGGCTAATCTGAGCCCACAGAAGGTGGGTGGGAGAGGTGGGCGGGAACAGATCAAGTGACCCGAGAGAGGAGACCCTCCGCATCCACCACCTCCTGACTGTGGCATGGGGGCAGGGGTCCAGATGGGGCCCAAGCAACACCACACTCAGGCAGACCACTGCCTTTGATATTCAATCCCCCAGCTCAGGCAGCTCAGTTTCCCTTTTTGCCCCATCTCAGCCATACGCCAAACAGAAGGCTGTGAGGTTTTCTTTTAAAAAATATTCCTAAATCTCTCAATTACACTTTCTCCCAGCATTGAAGATGTGGGCAGAGGTTTATAAGACCTTTTCTTTTTCTTTTTAAACAATAGGTACAAGCTGCCAACTAATTCTAAGGCAAACCTACCTCCTATAGTTTCCGGAAAATTCACCTCAGTGTCGAAAGGGAAAATGTACCCTCTGATGTGGTTGGTTAAGGGGGGCGGTGGTTCCTGATCAGTCCAATGTGAATGTGAAACAGCCTTTATCGATCCACTTATTTGTGCAAAGGAGGAGGAGCTCCTTGTTGGAAGCTGGGGTCTCCTTCTCAGCCCACAGTGTCACTTCAGGGTCACCCCTCTCTCCCCGGCTCTGCAGCTGCAGTGTGGACAGGAGAGCTGGAAAATCCGGTGGGAGGGGCTCTGGCACGTCACACCCCTTCTGGAGTCTCAGCACCCACACCCATGAAATGGAATCATTCTCCCTGCTGACTAGGGAGGGCCAATTTAAGATGAGGAATGAGAGTGAGACATATTCTGGGGCTCTGAAAAAAGTGACATAGGACATGTGGTGGCAATTTTGAGTCAGAGGAAAGTATTTAGTCACACTCAGAATTCTGTTTGTAAACTGTCAGGCTGGATGAAAGCTCAAGACCCAATTCCAGGCTATATACAGAAACCACACTAGATTTAAGTACACAAGTAGGTTTAAAGAGATGGAAAAAAGATACAAAGAGTGAAATTTCACAGTGCTATAAAAAAGTCACTTAACCAAGATGTGGCGATGCTAAATGTGTGCGCTAAGTGACAGAAGGTCAAAACACACCAAGAAAAATGGACAGAACTGGAAACAGAAATGGATACATCGAGGGTGATAGTTGAAGACCTCATTCCTCTCTCACTAATTGGTGGATCAAGGAGACAGACAATCAAGAGAATACAGGTGACTTACACCATACTATCAACCAACCTGACCAAATTAAACTCCTAAGGATGAAGGATAAATATCTGAAATAAGGTATTTGCTGGATGGAATGAACAACTAATTAGACACTCTAGAAGAAAAGGTTGAGGAACTTAAAGACGCAGCAGTGGAAACTATCCAAAGTGAAGTACAAAAGGAAAAAAAATGACTGAAAAAAACAGAGTCAGTGACTTCAGGACAATATCCAGTGGCCTATTGTACATATAACTGGAGACCCACAGGCCAAGCAGAGAGAGCGAAGAGTGTAGTAGTCATTCTCCATGGTCGGCAATGCTCTGCATCCCTTGGGATCCCTGCCCCTGGCATCTTCCTCCCGCCCTGAATCGGGCTGATTTGTGTAACCAGTCACATACTGCACGAAAGATGCTGTGTGACTTCTGAGGCAAAGTCATAAAAGACTTTGTGGTTTATGGTTTATTCTCTCTTGGACCACTAACTGGGGGAAATCAGCTGCCGTGTCATGAAAGCACTCAAGCCATGTATCTTCCTTATAAGGGCTTCTTCAGTTCAGTCCAGTTCAGTAGCTCAGTCGTGTC